>NC_136689.1:8113115-8794782 GCF_903797595.1 Erithacus rubecula | reverse complement strand
TGAAATGAGTTGGATAAAATAAAATGAGATGGAAAACCTGCTGATTTTAAATGCATGGATAACTACTATTTGGACAAAATCTCCATTCTTAGCACTGTACAGTCTAGCATTATAACCAATTTCTGCATACTTAAAGAGATCCTGAGTTTGAGAGAAACTTTGAGTTTGAATGAAAGTGTAGAGTGGTGTAAGACATCTTTGAAGGGAATAATAAGACAGAAAAGGAAAGAAAAAGAAACAGAAAAATGAAAGTAATTTTGACAGAAAAAAATCATCACTACTTAGTCTAAAAGGAAATTGCAGAGGATTAATGTATTAAAGAGGTGTTTTGCAGTGTGGAACTAACATCAGACCTTTTTGGGTTAAATTTGGAATAGTTACATCTTGTGTGATTGCTAGTTACTGCATTTGGGTTCAAAGCTCGGTGAAACAAGCAGTCTCATCTTTATTTTAGTGTCACTATTTTGAGTGCATGTGAATATTTCCTCATGTTCATGAGAACTCCTTGAACTGACAGCACAGAGGAAATACTTGTGCATAGTACAGGGAAAGAAGCAAATGGAGGAGTAGAAGGTGCAGCTTTACTCACCATGTATTAGAGCTGATTTTTTTTTAATGAATAGGTCACAACGTAGACAGGGCAGAAAGATATTAAATTTAAAGATGGTATTGGCCATGAGTTAGATTAAAGTTGAACATTAATACCAAGTTGGAACGACACAAGACAATCTCCTTTCCTAAAAAGCATTTCTGTAAATAGAATTATATACTTTTGGGTTGAGGGTCGACAGCTTGTGAGAAGGTTAATATGACATGAATAGCATGGGATTTGGGAATCATGTATCCACTCTGCTATAGTCTTTGGAAAGTAAACTGCTCCATGTGGAAGTCTGGAGATATATTTTGCATTATGGTATTATTATTTTATTACTATCAGCTCCAGTGGTGGAAAAGTCTTATATAACACTTAGAAACTTTCTCTTATAGAAACCCAATTATTTGTAGATCTCTGCAAGAGCTGAAATAAAGGTAAGGAAACATTACATACTGAGTCCTGTGAGAGCATTTTATAATCTCCTTGGCAAATGAAGCACTCATTTAGCTTTTTCAAATAACAGAAAAATATCAAAAACTGAAGAGGAAAGCCTTCCCTCTACCTTCTGGGATAGTTTCTTAGAGTAAATTAAAATCAGGACTGTAAGCAGATCATGGTTGTAATTTAATTCTATGGAGATTATCGCTTTTATGTATAATAAAACAATATATGAAAAATTGAAGCCGTAATCCTTAGGCAGCCCTTTCATCTGCTCATTCAAACAGAAGCTCTTTGAGTGTGTGAGTGAATTGCTGCTGAGTGCAGCAAATGAAATTCTTCCATAATAGGAAGGTCTCACTAGAAACTCCAAAAGAAGGCAAGTCACCAATGCAAACCTGGCAGTGGAAAAGAGAATGAAATAAAAAAAGCTCCAGAGGACTTTCAGGAGAGGATGACCACAACTCCAGCTGAAATGGATTGGACAAGAGTGGTGATGACTGGTTTTAACCACCAGTCATTTCTTCAAATAAATTCTGAACCAGATTTTCTTGTCATCTAGAAAGAAACACAAAAAAAATCAATTGAAGTAAGTTTTTGTGGAAGTGTAATACAAAGTGTTTTGGCAGGCTTTCTTCCTATTTTGTAGAAAATGTCTTAGTCAAAATTTTCACTAAAAATGAATATTCAAATACAAAAAAATGAGAAATTAAAATGTTGTGGTTTAAGAGCTGCATTTAACTTCTCTATTTCAAGTTGTATTGAAAAATAGCTTTTGGATGAAGTTTTATTTTAAGAGAAAACACCATGATTTTATTTTCTGGCTGTAATCTTAGGAAATACAGCAATAGCAATTGAAAGACTTAATTTTGTTGTACACAGCAACTTCAGCATTAAAGCTGCAATTTTGACTTAGCCAGAGCTGAAATATGTGAACGTTATTTGGTATGTCCTTGAGCTCTGAAAAGGGAGGTCTGGAATGGGAACAAGAGCAGCTCCTCTGGAGAATGTGGA
Organism: Erithacus rubecula; assembly: GCF_903797595.1. Lineage (NCBI taxonomy): Eukaryota > Metazoa > Chordata > Aves > Passeriformes > Muscicapidae > Erithacus > Erithacus rubecula. Next base: position 8,792,735 of record NC_136689.1, on the reverse strand, counting down.
AAGGCAGCCTGCAGAAAGGCATGTCTGTATGGTACGCTGACCTGTCTGTTGTGAAAATAGGGAAGAAAGAAAATCATTCCCAATTCTGCAGACGTTCTGACAGCTAAAGTAGGCATTAACAATTTGCAACACATGGCATGGGGGATGAAAGTCTCTGAGCTCTACAGCTGAGAGTTTCCTGGCTGAAATGAAGTAGCAGTTGAAGGTAGCTCAGAGAAAAAAAATATTTTTAATCTACTATATAGGGACAAAATGCCTAACATTACCAAAAATTGGAGAAAAAATAATGTCACAACTCAGAAATAGTGCCTATCCTGGTTTTAATTCTGAATCATTCTAAGGGTTTTGGGCCTTTATAAAGGGGATTGTCCTGACAAAGAGGGATCAAGTTTTAGTATATAGGTTTCTGCAAATTTAGCATAATTTCCTGTCGTTTTCAATGAACTTGGTTTGTAAACATAATTTTGTTGATCATATATTAATGCAGAACTAATAGTTTTAGATTTTGGTTGGCACAAGAGCTGGAAGAATCAAAGGTTCTGCTGGACTTTCCTGCAGATCCCTATTCAGCCTCAGCCATGCTGGCTGGGAAGAGGGTCGGGAACAGCAGCAAGAAGATTTGCACAGCCAAATCTCTGGGCAGTGAGAACTGTTGTTTGTTTAAAGGACTTTTATTGAGTTCTTCTGATTTACACCAGAACTCCTCCAAACTGTTAAAAAGACATATTTTGGTTTTCTTGCTTAGGCCTTCAAAGGGAGAGAATTTCATTTGTATTAGTAAGTTTGAACTAGAATAAGTTTAGAGAGAGAAGTAGCAGATGAATGTTTTCAAAAGATGCTGTTACAATTTACATGTATTAAAGATGAGGTAAGGTATATTTGGAGAGACATCAAGTTTCTCCAAGATGGAAAACAAAGTCAAAACAGCACAAAAGAATACAATTGCTTAGAAAAATTGATCAGCTGGAAGAAAGAAATACATATTTGAATTTTGAGTATTTTTCAGTAATTCTCTCTAATTGCTGTAGCAGCAAAGGCAATTAAGCAGGTTAAGTGACGTTTTAAGATGAATTTGAAAGTAATTTTAATTTTGTAGATAGAAGCCAACATCTTCGCCACTGTGAATCTCTGAAACTGCTTTCTTCACTATTCAAACTGCTTGCTTTGGATTTGATTTCAACTAATAATTCTTAGAAGAGTAGTCTTTGTTGACACAGCCATTGCTAAGTGTTGAATATGATGGGGACCTAAACAATTTTATTATTTTTGTAGTGATGGGTAATAATACTAATACTAATAGTAATACTACTAATAATAGAGTATGATGTGGAAATAAAAAACCTGGGGAGATATCTGATGGTATGAAAGACTGTGTCATATCAAGACACCTCCATTAGATTTGACCTTCCAGTTGGGTTTGATAAAGGTATTAATGCCTTCTCTTCACTGTCTTTATACTGGCATTCCTTTTTAAAATACATTTAGATTATGGAGTTCCAATTAAATTAAAAGAAAAAAAATAAACATTGGGCTGAAACCAATGAAAAGTGCCACCCTCTGTGGGGAAAACCTGTTTTCCGTGGGATCTCACTATCAATGACCTTCAAGCGAGAGCAGTTTCGTGGCTGCTGCTGCTGCTGTCACAGCGTTTGGGTCATTTCAGTGTCCCCCAGACTCTTCTGCTCCCTTGCCATTGCCGCTGGGTGGGAGTGTGGGCTGCAGCGAGGGGGATGCGAGATGGAACAATGCGCGCTGTGATCCTGCTCAGCCAGCGCGCAGCAATCGCACTAATTGCGCCCGGTAATCGGGTAATGGCGGCGGCGACACAGAGCGACAGGGAATGGCTCTGCGCTGCCCTCGCCGCCATTCCGCTGTCACCGTGCCTTTGTGCCTCCTGAATGCCCCGCGTTATCCAGCTCACCGTGGGGGAAATATTTTTTTTTGAAACTGAAACAATGCTGGGAAATGATTGGCATGAGGTTAGCTTTAGACGAGCTGCAGTTCCTGAGATCGTTGCATAAGAGACAGCAATGTTAAATTACTGACAAGGGGGTTTTTGAATTAGTTAAAATTTGTGGTTTTTATCCATGTCTTGTTCTAACACTGAAGTGAGATAGCAGTGCTGGAGATACAGCTGAGGGCATATTCCCTAACTATATATTCCCTCTCTAACAAGTAGTTTGTTTTTCTTTCATCTATTTACTCTTTTTTAGTGCCATAGTTACATTTTTTTACGGCATTAAGGATGATAGTGTATCCTTACTGGTTTGAAATGCATTAGGAAAGATGTTAAAATAGTGCAGCAGGAGGAGAAAATACATTGAAGATAACAACAGACCATAAGAACAGACATCACAATGGTTCCATACACTCTTTTACTGAAAACATTGGGGTTTGTAGGCACAAAACTCTGTATTGCTCAGGATTCAAAGAGATTAATTTATCTTTATGCAGGTACCATGGATAATCTCTTCTTGCCTTAATTTGAAAAAAGCTCTTCAGAATAATTCTATGTGTTTTTCTTCAAGGTTTATGTTATTTGTTGTGTATTCTTTAGCCTTTAATAGGGATGGCATTGACTTAGAGAGTGAAACTGTAGTGATTTTGGACTCATAGTTCATAAATTAGTAGTTTTAAGGCTGTGCAAATGTTTTTACTACATATGTATTTTAGCTGAATTTTTTATGTCGCACATTCTACTAAAATTGAAAGTTATCCTAGTTTTTTTCTCCTTCATGAGATTATAAAACAAACAGAAATGTGTAGTGCTAGACAACAGAGAAGTAAAGCTGAATATTTATACATACATATATATAAATAAATAGGTATGGAATATATCTCAACTTTGTTTTAAAATAATTTTAATTGCATTACATCAAAGTAATCATTGGTGCATGGTGACTCATTTTTGTGTGTTCACATAAAAACATGTTCTGAGCAGCCTTAGATTTAGATTTTTGAAACTATTTGAATCCATCTTCTTACATGGCATCTTTGAAAAGGTGATATTTGCATTTGAAAAGGATGAATCAGAAATAAAACTAGATTAGATAGAGACAGATATTCTTTCCCCTCCCAAGTGTCTGGAATCATTTACTGTAGCCATTAACATCTAATGTAGCTTCAGGTGAAGTGTTTCCTCAATAAATTTTAGTCATATTTTTTTTAAGGAAAAGAACGATCTCAGGTGGAATGTTAGAAAGGTTTTTTTTGTTTGTTAAAGCTTTCATGCTTACTTACATTGGTTCAGATTTTTTATTTTTATTTTTTCACTAATGAAAAGAGAAGTTTGGGATGCAGTCCATCTGAATCTTCCTCAAATGGGACCTTTCTTTTTTCCTCCCCTAAATCTTGTCTAAATCCAAGACAACAGCATAGTTTTGATGCTTCCTAGCCCTGTCTAAACATATATTGAACTTATTTGTATCTCCTCTCTAGGATGAAAATTTAATAAATATTAAAGTAATTTTTACTTCAGTGTGCTCAGAATCGTCTCCTTTGGCAGAACATAGAAATGTTTTACTTAGGCTTCTTTTTTTAATTTTAGAATTTAGTAAACAGATAAGTAATTCCCATTCAATACAGTGGAAAAATCTGAAGAGCTTAAAGAGTAAAGTACCCATCCAGGTTGTGTAGTAGCCAAGTTCCCAGTTCTGAGGCTGAGGATGTTTTATCTTCATCCTAAGGGTCTGCCTACACCAAAAAACCTCATGTTGACTCCAGATGGTGATGAAGTTAGTAATTTTTATATAAAATAGGGACTGAACCAGAAATCCTCCTTCCAATTTCTAGCAACTTCCCTTCCTGATTCCAACATCCAGATCTGACTGCCTGCATATGGTGCTAGAGAGGATTTTTCTTTAGGTGGCTTCTTACAGGAAGATTTTATCAGGATAACCATATCTGGAAGTTCTATCAATATTCATTGAGAGATTTGTAGTGGTTGGCTGCACAGGGCATAACAGTAGAAATTCTCTTCAGCTGTGTGATATTTAGTTATTAGATATTTACAGATAATTGTACCACCAGATTCTATAACTGAAGTGTTACTATAACATGTAAAAAATCTAGAAATCAGGAAAAAATTATGTTTGGGATTATATCATTATTTCAGGTATAATTAGCATGAGATTGGAAGTGCATGTACTTAATGAGTAGTCACTGTAATTTGCCTACATAGTTGCATAGTTGCTCCCCCTTTACTGAAAAGCTCTTTGTTGCAACATTTAAATATAACTTAAATTGACCTCCACCTGTTATACTTAAACTTGTAATATTAGCTCCTCAGTGTTCCAAACCTTAATGTTTCCTGGGGAAAACAGGGAGGGGGCATTGTGCTGTGAATGGAGAAGAAATGGAGCAAACTTTCAAGAGACATCAGCTAGTGGGATAATTTCCATAGCTGTCCAAAATAACCCTGTTTTAATCTATTAAAACTGGTTTGCAACTGGTTGAGATTCTGCTAAGACCAAAGGCTTTCAAAATGTCCTCATGTGATTTACTTCCTTCCATTGCAAGGAAGTTCCATTAGCAAAATTTCATTAACAGAATTTCATAGAGAGGAGAAGAATCTGCAGTTCATTCTTTGGTTGCAACTGAGTGGGACTTCTTTTTTTTTCTTTTTTTAAAATGTTGTTTATATAGGGCACATTTTTGCCAAACTTCCAAGTTATTAAACAGTGAATCTTTTTCATTCTGTTTTTGTTTGCTTGTTTCATTATTTATCAGGTTTTACCTGGCGAGATGATTACACACAGCATGTTGTTGGTCAGGAACTCTCAACCATTCACAAAATCCACAGCAGACATCCTGATATGTTTGTATCTGAAGGATCTGACACAGGAAGGTAAGTCTTCTGGGGGTTTTTTGCTTGGGTTTTGGAAAGGTTGCAAATTATAAGAAAGAGGTTGGCCCAGAATTTAAAAAAAAATCACAAAAGCCACCATCTATATAAAGGTGTCCACCAGTGTTCAGGAGACAGAATGAATTAAAATCCTGGACCTTGTTCTTCTTTTTATCCTCAAGTTAAGGAAACACAATTTCTATTGTTAATTAAGGTGTCAGAATTCAAAATATAAGGCCTTTCATTCAGTTTATGCACTGTCTAGTGTCAGTTCAGCCAGCCCTACCCATGAGTGGCTTAAAAAAACAAACTTATGGTAGCTCAACTACAGGAGATATTTTATTCTGGACTAAGCATTGAATGACATTCTGAGTGACTAATTATATTTTCAAAGTCAAATTCTTCCAAAACATACCTATAATTGATTTGAGCTCCATAGATTCCTAGAGGTAGTTGCAAAATTTGGTCAGGGAGGAGACATTCCTGCAAGTTCCTATGATAGAAAATAATGTTGGGACATGGCTTGAAAGGTATTGAGAGGTGACTTTGCAGTAATTGGTTGCAAGAGACACATCAGTAATTCTGTAGAGTGATATGTTTGTAGTACCTGAAATCATATCATCTTCATATACAGTTACACATATAAAGAGACTCTTTTACCTGGGCTGTTCTGTCCTACAGGCTTTTAAGTGCAACCCAGCCACATAAACCCCAGAATGAAATTTTAGGAACAATTAAAAAGGACAAATTTTGCTTTCTCTTACATGATTTTAAGAAGCACATTCTCAAAAGTAGTGAAATTGAAAGAAAGGGCTTTTTGTTAAAAAACCTTTCATCATGGTGGAATAAATTTGAACTTCTAGACTTGATGGGCAAAATATTGAATGTTGGAATCCAGATCTTCATGTACTGCAGTATGTTGTTTGCATATATTGCTGAACTTTTTCTTTTCTACATTGCCTCTTTTTTGGAAATAAAATGCTGTGTAGCTGATACTTCTTAGTGCCTTGAAATGTATTTGCCTCACTTTGTTTTGATTTAATTCAGAGACTTTGACCCTGTTTTTCATGTTTGCTGATTCAAAATCATTTCTTAAAATCACAGCACCATTTCAGAAGCACAGTAAGATGGAAACTTAACTTTTAAAGAAGATAGTGATCTAAAGATTACCATAAAGGTGATAAGAACATGTGGTTGAATCCATAAACATGTTTTCACTGCTTAGGTACACAAAATGTCAGTATTGAATGGATTACTCTCAGTAGATGGTATCAAAAATGATCTTCAATATCTTCTGGGGATTTTTTTTAAGAGAGCACCTAAATTTTTTATTCATGAGAATAAAACAAAATAGGCCAGATTTCCATGAGATCAAGACCATATTCTGCAGTGTTCCAGATTCATAGTTATATAAAAATAAAAAAATATAAGAAGACACAAGAAATTATTTGAGGTTTGGATTGAAAAAAAAAATGCTCAATTTTAGGAATTCCTGTTTTTAACAAGTTTGAGATGGGTTACATTTTTAACTATATGTGTTAGAAAAAAACTGCAACATTTTGTATATTGATACTTCAGGAACATCAGAATTTCCAATGTGTTCATGTCAAGCAGTTCCTATTGTGGATAGATTTTCTGCAGTCACCAAGCTGTGCTTCTGAAAGCATTATCTTATGTGCCAACAGTTTAAAGCATTAATTGATTTTTCTGGTTGTCCATTTGCAATGTGTTTTGTAGGTCAAAGAACAGTAGGAAATCTGGTGTCATGTAGATTCTGATCAAGTGTGTTATATGTTCACTGTGCTCAGTGTGCTTGCTAAAATCTTATCAGATAATAATTAAATAATTTAAAAAGCAACTTAGAGTAGGTATCTAATTATCAAAGAAACATTATGTTAGGAAAGCCTTTTATTAAGGGTAACGTGTGTAATAAGACAATATGAAGTCATACTAATGAGTCATTAATCCCCACAGAGCTGGTGAGAGCAAGAAAATAGACTCAGACACTTGAAAGGTAAATTGACTTAGGCTAAATTAGTGCATACGAAATCTGATGAAACAGAAGACATGGATTTCATCTCAGAAAAAAAATGCTGAAACTGGGAGTTTGATTTCAAGATGAAAGTTCTTTCTTTGTTGGCTAACTGGAGTGTACGTGGTATTTCCTGGGTCCTTATTAAATTTCAAAAAACCCTCTCTTGAAAGAGGGCTCAAGATAAAGGAAAAAAGTCTATTCTGCACAGAGGGAATAAATGTCAGTTGTGTTCATTGGTGCAATTAGGCAAAACCACAAACGTTTCCAGCAAACTTCAATGTATGAAATGGGGTATAGTATTATTTCTATAATAAAACCATCATTAATTCAGTAATAAGATACTCTCAGCATTTTAAAGGGAGAAATTTATTCCAAAATGTATGGTATCTATTAATTGGGAACATTCCAGAAATAGCAGAGATGCAGTGATATAGATGTTTTCACAAAAAAAGCTTCTGAAATGGTGGCTTTTGTAGGAAATGCATAATTATTTCTGTAGATAAATGATTATATGTGGTATCGTCTTTATACTCTTAAGTTCATTGTAAGCAAAGTAATTTTTCAGATCAAATTAAAACTGAAAATACTTCCCAATAAGTGCACAAAAAGAACTAATCTGCCACTAATTTCTCCTACTTAACAAGTGCTTTTATACATTTGTCTTTCATCCCTTTTCCAGTATGACTTTGTCATATTTAAAAGAACAATTTTAATTTTGTTGCAATAATTGGTCAGTTAATGCATTTTCATTCCCAAGTTAACAAGGTGATACAGTGGTGAACTACAAAAATTTTTAAAAATCTTTCAGGTGTATCCATAGTATCTTGTTAAAGTTGTCATCAAATGAAACATAAAGCTTTATAGTCTTTTACATTTTAATTGCTTAAATGTTTATAGCATCAAATACTACATTTAATGTAAAATGTAAATATGAGTGCAATTAATGTCTCCATATGAAAAATGGGAAATCTTAGATCCCAGATTTTTATACCACCAGTCACAGTGACTATATATTCTAAATAATGGTTTGAAAAGCCAATCTAAACACTGTCCTTTGTCTGTGAATCCAGCTCCCTTTAGCTCCAGTGGAAAACCTTGGGGCAGAATTTGATCTGGGTTGTTTTTTTCTTTTCCATTTTCTCTTCCTTTAAAAATTAGTGAAGAAAGCAGGAGATAGGTGTTGGAATTAATCAATGAATGAAAGATGAGTGTTGGCAACTGGGATCCTTCCTATGAATAGAGCCTGTTAGGATTAGTTCATCTCTACTGAAGCAGAAAGCACAGTGTCCAGATTTTTTCTAAAACTGCAGAATAGTTTTGGTCTGGTTTAAGCTGAAAATAAGGTGGATAATGTTACCTGCACATCCATACTCCATCAGAAAGAAGAATTTAAAACTCTGGAATAAGAGAAAAACTGAAACAGCATGAGAAGGAAGCAAGGCTGATGGTAAATGAGATCAGGTTTGCTAGCTCTGTGCAAAACCCCTTCTTTTTCCTAGAGTTTGTGTCCCTGATGGGAACCTGCTGTTATACACTGGGGAGAAATGGAGGATTTTTCTGCTGTTTCAAAGTGAGCAAACCTGTGAGCACTGTTGGTTGCAATGCCACCACAGTAAATTAGATTATTAATTACATCTATTAGTATTAAATTAGTAGGGACACACATTTGGTACAACTGTGAGCGTGGAAGGAAGTCTGTTAATTTTTGATTAAAGTAATATAATTAAATTCCAGCTTTGGAAAATGATATAATGCTCTCTCAGGCTGCTCTACATTAGCACCAAGATGTGGGCTGGTAGAATAAGATTTTGTTTACAGTGGCACAGAGATGTTGAAAGTCAAATTTATTCACTGAGCTGTAAAGCTCTTCCACCTGGAATTCTTCTTCACTGAAGAAGTGCGTGGGCATGTGAGTAGGAAATGGTGACACCAAAAGGTGATTTCCCTCAAACAGCTTCAGTCACAGGGAAGGAAGAGGGCTGGCAACTTTCTGCTTTCTTGCACAAGGAATGAAATAGCTCCCAATGCTGACATTTAAATTATCATCACTGCTTACGTGTTGTTGAGATAGATGAGGACAGCTGGTAATAATTCAGATTCATTGCACACAGCACTCTGAATCCCATACAAACACCTCCACACTGCCATCATTTAATCACATTGCTAACTTTTCTTTGCAAATGTCACCAAAATCTGTCTAAACCACTCAGGAAACACCACTATTCTGTGAATCCCAGGCACATGAGAAGATCAGAAGAGAAACTTGCACTATCTCAGTATTCACTTTTCAAGCCTTTCACTGGAGTTTACTTGTTCCATTCTTTCTGCATATCCAGTAGTCTTTTTTCTGTTCTTTACATTGGTGCAGGGCCAAATTGGTACTGAAGCCAGCAGGCTTTTAAAATCTTAGAACCACCTCATATTTCTTTGGGGTGTCATTTAATCATGTGTATTTCCTTTTTGCAAGCATTTTCTTTTATTTTGAATATGGCTTTACCTTGATGTGGCATTTTATTTGATTTACTCTAGAATCATTATTTGATTCATAAAATCAATTTTTAATAGGGCAAGATTTTTTTACTTCTTTTGCTGAAGCATTTAATTTTCTATACTTTTCTGGTTGCTAAGCTTTTGAGTGACTTTTTTGCTGTGTATTGCACTACAGTGGCTTGCAGTGCCTTTTTAGTTGGCCAATTTATACATTGGACAGGCTGGTAACTTTCTTTTCCTTACTTTTGCTGTGCAGGACTTTGGGACAGAATGAAGATAATGAAATAAATTATGATGTGGAAAATGATGTGAACTTGGCCAAATCTCTTCAGCAATACCTTAAGTATCTCAGAATTCTCTCCCAGTCTGCATCTAAAAATTTGTACCCAAGGAAGACAAATGACAAAACTTCTGTCAAGGTAGTATTTTTAATATGATTCTTACATTCTGTAATTATGGTTTCCTTTTTTCTCTGAGTTCTCATTTTTGAAATTTCCCCTCCATCTAAAGACCAGACATTGTTTTTTACTACTTCTTCTAATTGATTATGATAAGTGCATGAAGTTTTCTCAAAATTTTAAGCTTTGTAAATACTTCAGCTCATCAAATCTGGAGAATTTTATGTTAATTAGGGATGGTTTGCATATGATGAAGAAGAAAAAGTGGGATAAAGCTGGTAATATCTGACTGTCTGATCTGAAACTCTGCATCTGAACCACTCTCCAAAAACCCTGACTGAACTACTGTGTAAATTCTTGCTGGTGTTTATGTTCCTTAGGATGCAATTCATATAATCTTTAAACAGATTTTAATAATGGGTCGGATAATTTGTCACTCAAATTTTCCTAATTTTTATTGATCATAAGGAAAGCCTACTATGACCAGTTAAGGTTCATATATATACATATATACATATATATACATATATACATATATATTCAAAGATAGTGAGAAGGTAAATCACAACCATTAAATCTTGAGTATTGACCATGTCAAAAACTACAAACATGCCTATTTGAGAATGAAGGTTTTTTTCCCCCCTTCCTAGAGAAAATCTGTCTCACTCTAAGATGTAACTTGATAAATATATTAAAATTATTGGATGAAGGGGTTCAATAAAACAGGACCTTATAGTCCTGTATATTTTGCTCAAAAGATGTGCACTCTTTGATTTTAAAGAACTAGGCTGCTGTTACAGCAATCCTTTACAAGAAATTGTCTGTGCTATTTCAATGCGTACGGTATAAATGCAAAATTTGCCAAAAAATATACTGAAGTCTTAGGAAAAGTTTCAGTTGAAGAGACTGTAGTGTGAAAGCCAAACTGCTCTAGTTTGGTTCAGGAGCTAACTCAGAGACACCCAACCACTCTGGTATCTGCAACAACTCTGGGTGACAGTGGCAGCTGTAGCAGCCCTTTAGTCATGGCTGTTACTCTGTCAGAAGCACAACTTTCCAGGTTCTGACTGACTTATACAGCACCTGTGATTCATGGCACATGTCATCTGGGGCAAGAGGAGCCTCCAGGCAGAGACAGGGCATCTCTGAGGAGGGACCAGGGACACCTTGGTGGGGCTTTTCCTCTGCTCTTCCCTCTTGGGCGCTGGCTGCAGTGAGGATGCTCTGTTTTGAATCACCGGCTTTCAACAAAAACTTGCTCAAGAAGTATTTCAGTGGGTCTGGTGTTGTCATGCAAGTTCATAAATAATCCATATGGCTGAGCCCTTCTGTGGGGAAGCCTGCTGTGATAACACCACCCACCAACCTGATCGAGTGTTGCCATGGAAATGGGTACTCTGAAGCCTGGGGGAGTGGGATAAAGAAGAGAAAATCTGGAAATGAAGCACGTATAGGAGCAAACTGTACACTTCTGTTTACTAAGGAGCATTTGGAAACAACAGACAGTGAGTCAGATGTGTTACCTGTAATTTAAAATCAAAAAAAGGAGAAAAGGAAAATTATTTTAAAGAACTAGTGATCAGCCATGAATTTGAAATGATCCTGGAGATGTTTGTCTAGCCTTGGCAAATAAAATGAAACTGCTCTTCTTGAAAAAGCAAGAGGGACTTGGTATTTTTATCTTGATTCATTGTTTTATTAGTGAAATAGCATTTAAACAAGAGGGAAACCAGGACTTTTTCTGCTCCAAGAGGCAGAAAAATACTCATAAAATTTAACAATTTGAAAAGAGAAAGCAAAAAAGTAGCTGAATGAGCTACCTCTGATATGATTGTACCACTTGAAATTGGACATAGCTACCTTATGCACTTTAGTTGCAAGCTTCAGCAAAATATTGGTACGTTATTTTTGTCCTTAATATATAAATAACTTACAAACAAATATTAAATAATTGTAGCAAGATCTGACCTTTTAAACTTTCTTGTCTTTTTCTTATTAAAATAAGGACAAGATAGAGGTATTTTACCCTACTTAGAACTGCAGCTTTTGGTAGACCAACAGCTTTTGGTCTTTGCCCTTTTTAAAAATAATTTTCTTTCAAGTATGTATTTACCTCTGTCACTTCATTCCTGCTGTTGGGGAGTAGGAGATGCAGCACTACTCTGTTTGCTTTGATACCTAACATGCTGTGCAGTGTAGCTGAACCTTGCAGAAATTCAGTGCTTCTTGACAGACTTCCTGCTTGGATTCAGCTTCCAAGCCTGACATCAGAGGTCTCTGGCCAAATGTAAAACAAAGATAAAAGATAAAGAGGTTTTAAAATATTCCTTATACCCTGAAATTGTTATTTTGTATCTTAACATTTATGTATTTCACAAACTTTCAGTCTTCTGTTGCCCTACTCTCTTCCACTTGTATTATCAGAATAAAACTACAGAGCTTCAGAATTAATGAGTAGACATCACACATACAGTTATGCCAAAAGTTGTAAAATAAGACTTCACAGAACTTAAACAGGTAACTCTTTTTCTATTTCCCTTGTTCAAACAACTCTCAGCTTGAGACTTGATACAACAGTGACAGAAAACACCAGTAAATTTAAATCATATAACTGACCAAAATTCCTGTGGTGTCTACCATTTACTGCAAGAGCTTCTTTGGGTGATTTTTGAAGCACTTGAAGTTCATCATTAACTCAATTATTTCTCAGTATTTAGGCAGCATCTACTGCAGGCTATAATCTAGCCAGCTGATAATGACTCTGCCAGGGAATAAATTGCAAAACCAGAAGTTTGATGGGTCTGTTTCCTGAGGTTGCAGTTGTAAAGAACATTTCACTTCAGCTGAAAGGAGTTGTTCAGGAAATGGGCACTTGGTGGCATTTGTACTTAAGCATTAGCTAGTGGGATTTTGTGTTTGGTTTTCTTGGTCTTCCCCACAAACTCACTTGGGCTTTATGAAAGTTTTGCCATTCATAAAATGCTGAGTTATCAGTCTTTGTGATTTCTTTCTACCAAACCTGGATGCAGTATGGAAAATAATAAATAGTCAAGAACAAGAATTAACAAGAATTGGTTTATCTTAGTTACAGAGGCAAGAAATGCAGAGGCTTCAATTCATGTGGGAGCTGCCCTGCCCTTCTCCCCTCCAGCTGTAACAAACCCCTCTCATATCAAAACACCCAAACCCCTGACAAACCTGCTGCACTGTTGACATTCCTACAGAAACTGAGGCTCAGGTTTTGTTGGATTTGACAGACAGCACATAGATGGTATTGCTAAAGCTCAGAGATTGTAAAGGAGAACTTGCTGTTGGTCTGTGTGCCTGTATTTGAGTAGTTACAGCAAATTTCAATTGTGCTGCTTTCATCTAACCAAGAAAATTTTTAAATCATCACAGAAAGAGAACTTATTTGAAACCTGACCCACATGTACTTCCTGCTGGATAGGCTGTAGGAATAAGGAAGTTGCTATCACACTTGTGCTGTGGCTGTATTTCTTATTGCAGGAATCTCAATTCTATGGTTTGGGTTTTGTGGTTTGGAGATTCATGGAATTGCTTTTTCTCCTTCCCCCAAAGTAGCCTCTGAGGGCTTCAGATAGGGCTGGTCTTTGTCAGGCCAATGTGTCATTCAGGCCCTCGTGGGTAGGATGGGGGAAAGAGAAAATTATGACACACACATTAGGGAATTCCATTAATTTTCTGTTGTTACTGTTTCTTTGTGGTTTAGTTACATTCATTTTCCTGGTAGACTTCTCAGGTAGATGTTGTGATTACAGAAATCTCCAAATCTTTGGTATTCTTACAAATTTTAAAACAAAGATTTCTGGGGGAAAAAAAAACCCCAACAAAACAACAGAATCTTTATAATGAGGAAGGGGCTAATGAAGTTAAAGGCATTTTCAGAATCACGAAAAAAGAAACAGGTGAAGTGACTGGTTAGTGCCAGAGAGTTGTGGCTCAGCAGTGCAGTGGTGCTGAAAGGGGAGAAGCTGCAAGTAAGAATCATACAAATTATATAAAATAAAAATTCAATTGTTAAAATCTTTCTAATTGATCACCTAAAGAACAGAGGTGTGTAGTAATTATTTAAAATTATTATTATTTATTTTAGAAAATCTGACTGCATAAGCGCTTAAAGATGTACTCTGAGCTTATCCACAAATATTAATTACTGTGATTAACTAATAAGAAATTACTTAGTTATTGCACATTTTAACCTGAAACTTTAATTAAAAAAAGCAGCACCTTTATTTATCTAACATTGATTTAAATACAGGACTGAATGAAGTTCATCAGAATTTTGACAAAAATTCAAAATACTTCCTGCAGTGTATACATTTAAGCTCTGCTTATATAAAGATAAAATTTTGTATTTAATATATAAAGGATAATGTATAAAAATATGTCAGCTGTGCTTGAACACTTTCATAAAAATATTTCTGAAATAATTGATAAAGGAATGACTCCTTGAATTGACTCTCTGTTGACATACTTGTGCAATGATATCTGAACATTTCCCAAGCATTGGTGTATTCATTTACCTAAAGCCATCACAAAATAGTGAAGGGCTAATGCCCCTACTTCACAGACACATTTGAAAAGTATTTCATCTTTCAGATCATTCTCCTCTTCATGGCTCTTTGTGGCAAAATAGAAACATTAAATCCTCCTTAAAAAGTTTACAGACACACATAGACAAAAACCCCCAAACTCATCAACAAAAAACCCCAAAACGACCCCAAAACCCAACAAACAAGCCCCCAGAAGCACTGGAGCAGAAATCATTTTACCATATAAAGATGTCTGTATTGCTGCACATAAACTCATTCCATGATCAATGGAAGGAAAAACAGAGTTTTCAAGTTGTGACCCATCTGTTTAAATTTAAGTATATAAAATGAGACACTGTAATTTCCACCCTCCTGGCCATTCTGCAGGAATCTGGTGTAGATTGCAATTTTTTTCTAGAAGGACTGGTACCTACAGATTTAAAGCTCTAATAGAATCCTGGCTAAAAAGTCTAGTAAAATTGCAGTCACGTTGTGTGAGGCATAAATAGACAATCTGGTGATCTAATGTGACTTGTGATTTATTTTTTGAACTAATAATTTAGCAAAGGAGAATTCTAGTACTAGTATCATGCTCAAGTCTTAGATCCAACCCATACTTTTACCTACAACCCATCAGTTATGCAGGACAGAGTTTCAACATTTAGTATAGAAACCATCATTTCCCTTATCACACAGGTATCTTGTAAGGATTAATTATTTTTTCAATTATTAGAAGATACAAGTGCCATAGAAATGTTATTATAAATGATCTGTGTCAAGTCTGGAGTCTTATTTAAAATGGCAGTTAATTAATTTCTAGTAATTCCCAGATGAAACATAGATTGATATTTTAAAAATCTCAAATACAGACTGGATAATAAGATTTAGTTCTTTTTCAGACCCTCTCCTTCAAAATCAAATCTTTTTTTCCAAATACCATGTGTTTGGAGTTTGTTTCTCTAATTTTTCCTGCATGTTTGCTGTTTGTCTTGCAAATATTTACTCCCTGTGCTTCAGTACATTGCAATCAGTAAACAGAAGATGATAGAGCTGATAGAAATTTTGAAGTGCATTCCATTTTTATTTTTCTGTTATACTTATCAAATGAGAGGGTAGAGCTCACAGAAATTAAAACTTACTTTATCTCCCTCTGTGTGAATATGTTGGTGTAGACATTTCAGGACAGTGGAACAACATTTTCTTTCTTTTTAATGGGGGAAAAGACCTGAACTGGCTTCAAGCATTTGTCTAGCAAATGCAAAGTTGCTTTCAATGGGGTTGTAAAGCAGTGGTGTGGACATTGATCCTGCAGATCTCTATTCACTTGTGTTTCTTAGGATAAAAGTATTTTCCATATTCACGTGTTGGAGTTATAAATATATTGAACTGGTGTTAATGTACTCAACTTTTGGCAGATGAAGACCATCATGTTTCTATGAAAATCATCTTTAGATAATGAGATAGCTCAACATACCAGCATATGCCTACAGAAAATGTGTTTAAACATCATTCACTGAAACCCTGAGTAACAGATTTAATTGGCATATGAGCAAGATGTTCTCAGGCAAGGGAAGCTGATACACCCTGGTAGATCTACCAGCACTGATCACCAGGCTGCACAATTTCTACCATCACTGTGGGTTGGGTGTCACTGTTTGGCTCCTGCTGGTGGTGTCAGGGAGCTCCTGATTGCAGTGGCCTGGCAGAGGTAAAGATGCCCCAAGTCTTTTGTCCCCGTGTCCAGGCAGTGGCCAAGTGGAGCAGGTGCTGCCAGGAGGCACCACAGGACACAAGGTACAGAGCAGAGCTTCCCACCCAAGAGAATTGTTAGAAATTGAGTTTGTTGAGAAGACAGGACAGACACAAGGCATGGTCAGACAGGTGTGTTGGTCAGCCTGCTCACATGCTATCATTCCAGACTATTCCTTTTACCTAAACATCCCACAGTGTGCCTTGGACAGTGAAAAGATGGCACCCACAAGGAGTCCTACATCTCTTAAGGAGCCCCACAGCCCTGCTGACATTAACTCCTTTCAGTCTGCAGGGTGATCCAGGGAGCTTTTCCCATCAGCTGTCTGGTGGGTGGCACTGCTGATGGCTCACTGTGATGGCCCTGGGGCCCCTGGCCATCCATCAGCTTATTGGGGGTCATCCACCCTTCATTTTTCTCCATGTTTTATCCTTTATGTGTGGAGACAAGCCAGGTAATCATGTATCCCAATGTGTAAAACTGACCTTTTTTGTTTATGGTGAACCAATCATGAATGCTGAGAAAACTCCTTCTACACCAAAGGAAACATTGCTTTTACCCATAGGATGGAGATGTGTCAGAAGGAAAGGGAAAAACAGCAGTTAGTTATGAAAACTAAAGACAAAAAGTTACATCAACTGACAATAACAATTACCCATGTAGGAGAGTCTGTTGTAGCTAGTTGAAGGGTAGGCAAGTGGATACAATAATTCCAAAGGAGATCAAGAATTGCTGGGAACATCTGAGACTTAAAAGTGATTTTATTAAATAGTAACTTATATATGAAAGAAGGCAGTGTATTTTCCTTTCTTTTTTCTTTATTAAATTTTTTTCTTTTTTTTGAGGGTTTTTTGTTTAGGAGTGGAAGCCAAATCTCTGACATCAGCTGAAATTACAGCAGTAGAGATTATTGAATGCTGTAGAGCCAGAGCTGGACAGTCCTGTTGCACTGTAGTTTCACGGCAAGGATTAAGAAACAAAGTCATGAATAGTTTCAATCAAAGCAGACTCCTTTTGCTTTGACACTCCAAACTACAGGATGTTAATTAACAATCTCTGTCACCTTCTCTTTTAAATGGCTTCAAAGCTACTGTATTTTTCAGAAAGAAAATAGAAGATAGTTACAGAAAATTATTAATGGAATAGTAGGTCAGGTGAGATGACTGTAATGTTGCCTGTTGCCTTAAACCTGTGAATCTGTGGAAAGACCATGGCCTGATGCTGTTCCATCACTGCAGGAAGCACTGGTTTGGCTTCTTTTCCAGTTTCTGGGTTATGAATTAGTTTTTCTTGGGGTTTGTGCACGCTACAATATCATTATAGTTAGTGGAAAGGTCATTAGCAGCTGCTAAAAGAGGCCTTTGCTTCATTATTACTCAGACAATTAAAAACTTTCATTGGTTGCAGTTATTATTTTCAGATAACACTGAATTTGGGGCATAGTATGTAAGGTCACATCTACAGCACGTAGAGCTTGTCAAGGGCATTCCCCCTTTCAGCTGGAACCTGGCTGGAATCCTGCTGAGATATCTTGACAGGACAGCACTGTGTGGCCACAGCAGCTCCCCAGCTGAAAGAATTAAGGCTTTGTTGTCATAGGACTTACCACTTTAGCTGTGCTGCTCTGAAGACAGAGAACTGTGCTGCTTGCTCAGCCCCATCCCAGGGACTTTCATGCTGTCATCCACTCCATGACATCATCAGGTCTCATTGTTGGGTGGATTTATATCAATTTAAAGGTAAATTGAGCAGTACAAATTCACAGTCCACCTTTGATTCAGCAGTCACTCGTGCTGGTGTTTATTTAGGGGTACACATAAGTACAGGTATCTCCCATGTAGTGAATTTGCACGAGGCAAGTCTGTGTGAGTCACAGAGCATCTAGACTGTGTCTGGTACAAAAAGCTAAATTTCTTTCATTCCACACAGTGAGTTAAGGTATGAGGTAATTGCATTGCTGGTAGTCTTTGGAAAATGTTATTTTACCCCACCATGTGTAAAGATGAGCCTTCCAGTGTTTGTTGTGGTTTTATCTTCTAATTTCAGAGACTATAATGTCAATATCTCAAATAGGCACAGTAAATTAAGAGTTGTAGGTGGAATCATGCTTCAACTAAATTTAGATGATAGCAAATATGGGCTAATATCTGCAAATGCACCAAAGAGAAATACATAAATGAAATGGAGAGCACAAGATTTCTTCTTTATGAATTTCTAAGGGATTTTTGTTAGTTCTACATGCCTTCAAGATTTAGCAAATGTATGTGCAAGAAAGGGAGTATTTTGTCATAAATTTGATTCCATTCTTTCTGCACTGGGGCAAAGCATTCAAGTCAATCTACCCTTTAGTGGATAAATTGAACAGCATTATGTTTTATGTATCTTATCCTGCAACCCTCTTATAATTTTTTTATTTATTTTAATAAACATGTAGTCCATAGACTTTTGCATAGTGTGTCTGCAGAATGTAATTTAATGTGCTGTTCTGTGAAATTTCACGCAGAAAAAAATACCTAAACCATACAAGACATTGCCCTAATAATTCCAACTTCAGAAAGGTTAGTGTGTGTGTACTTTTTGTAATGTGTGAATTACTGAGATAGCTTATTTGAAAGGTAGTAAAGGAAAGGGAAATCCTGGGCAGATGGAGAAATAAGACTTTTTTTAAACTGAGGGTTTTAACAATTCAGAGTACTTTTAAAAGGCTTTATATCAGTGACATGAGACAATTGAACAGTATTTTACCTAGTAAAAGATAAGATGTTCCTGATAGTAACAGGGGCTTGTATTTCAACCCTACTCAATATAAACCATCTATATGGTAACAAATTCATTCTTTATTTTTGCACATTTTGCTTAATGTTTATTTGGGGTAGGATTTTTTGTTCTATTACTGGCAGTACTTCATATAAGTCCTGTGTAATCAATCCAGAAATGTATTTTCTTCCAAAAATTTCCAACTCTGTGTTTCCTTCTGCTTCTCCATAATGTTTGAAGATTCTCCAAAGGCACCAAAATGGGAATTTACATTCTTTTCACTAACCATGGACTGACTATGCCATTTAGCTTTGACATTAATCAAACTACCGATGTCCATGTTCAGGAGTGGGTTTTGCAAAACCCACTTCAAATAAGATAATTACTGTGCTCTGCAATTGTTATTAATAACTTGATATATAAATTGTGTCTGGATTCTAAATTACATATTGCTGATCTTTTTGTCCTGTATTTGTCTGTAAAAATTAGATGTTGTTTTCCCATACCACTTAGGCAAACCCATAGTTTAGGATTGTATTTATCTGTGCTGCAATTTTACTTGGATTTCATCTTGCATGTGTCAGGTGCCACATGTACTTCTGGTGTTTTGTTTGAGATGGGAGCAGCAAGGAAGGGGATTTTTTTCTCCTGCAAGTGGAGGATTGTCATACAGCTGTGAGACCCCTTTAATTAAAGTCAGAAGGGCTACTATCTCAGTGAAGACAGCTGAGCTGTCAGTGCTCTGCTTTAATTAGAACTTTTAGTATTTCATCCCTTACTGCCCAAAGTGTGACCTGTCAAGCTGCTGAGAGGCTGCCCCTTCCTGATCGAGGTGCAGCTCTGAGCCCAGGACTGGCACACACTCACATCCAATTTGTGTGTGATCACTTGGTGGGTTGGTGGTCTTTTCCTTGTTGATGCACTCGTTGTCTGCAAGAACAGAAAATCACTGATCTGTTAATGCTAAAGGGTATTTGGACTTGTTAAACAGCTCATCAAAAGCCAGCCCACATCTCCTAACACTAACCTTTCACATGGTTTGCTAGTGCCCATTAGTTTCTTCCCCTCTAACACTTACTAGTAAAGCTTAAGAGGCAAAAGAGAGAGCTGGATATGGGACATAGATCCAAATTAGGTGCAGTTACCAAGTTGGATTGAGCGATTTCTTGTTTTTCCTTGACTGAATGGGGAATGTCCTCTTCCCCCTGTTGTGTTTCTCCCTTTCCCAGCTCCATGTTCTTCCTTCCCTTGAGCCCAGGAGATCCTCTGGAAGGCTGCAAGGCAGAGAGAACAGGAGTGGGCAAGGGAGATGGCAGCTTATGGGAATTCTCAGTGAACTGCTCGAGGTGTCCTGGGCTGCTTTGTGTCATCCTCTGCAGTTCCTCCTCACTCTGGAGTATCATTAGAGAGTTAATTACCCCGGGCAGAGAGCCGTTCAAATAGGGAGATAAATGCATCTGACTGTAAGTTTTTCACATTTAGGCTTTGCCATTAAGCATGTAAACAGTGTTCAACTTGCATTTGGACAACTGGCTCCCCCTTGGAGCTGATCAGAGCAATGCCTACCCTGCAGCTGGGGCACTGAACCAGAGCTGCACTGCTGCTGTTTGATACGGTTCCCAGGGGACACTGAAATATTTCATACACAAAGCTGCTTGATCTCTAGCTCTGTATTTTTTGACACTGCTTCACTGCAGCCTGATTTCTTGGCTTTCACAAAGCATATTTCTATGTTAAAGACCAACTGCAGAAATCCAAAGCCTTGCCTTGGTAGGTCACAAGCTAAAGGAGCCAAAGTGCCTTTTGTCTCTGTAATAAAATTGTCTATCATGATATGGAACCATGGAATGAACTTCTTCAATCATATGTTAAGGGGAAGAAAACTCTCTTGGAAAGAAATGGATATGAATATGTATTATAGAATCCACTGGCTGTCATCAGAAGAAATAAAATTGTTCAAATGAGAGCAAAATTATTGTCCAGAAATTAAGACCTAGATAAAATCTAAAAGTAATTCTTCATCTTCTGGAAGAGTTTATCAATCTTACTTTTGTTTTTACAAAGTACATTAGCAAATACATAAATAATGATTTTTCTGTCTGAATCCTTCTAATTGCTCTCCTCTGGAGTGAATAGTCTCTTCAATCCCTCTGTATTTTGCAGCTCCATCTGTCCTAAATCATTGTGTCATCAGGGCACAGGCACACCAGTGATTCACTATAATTTATAGCAGTGAGAGCTGAAATAGTCCCTGTCCTAAGGCTGCCACGTTGTGATGTAGTTTGTGTGACAGTTTAACCAAAAAAGCACAGCTGAGGAGCAGGACCTGTCCTGCAACACACATACAGCATGGGATGTGACTTCAGCAGGTGCCCTGAGGGAATTATAAACAAAGAATCTGATTGGAATTATTCTGGATACAAGTAAACCTCTCAGTTCAAAGTTGTATTTAGCAAGAATGGAAGGAAATTTATTTTTGAAATTATATAGGAAGATGGAACTGGTTCCCTAAAACAATGAAAAAGCCTGCCTTCAGGTTGTGATCATAACAAAAATGTCTCTAGAACTAAATAATAATAAAAAGAATGTCCATCTGCTGTTTCCATGAAAATAGAAACTGAAAATAGAAAAGTGTACTGCAAGCCCACCTTTCAACTTTTTATTCTCCTGCAACTCTTCAGTAAAAATATTGTTTGAGCTTGATTGACATGTTTTTAGCTTTGTCGTTTAATTTGCTGTGTTGTTTTTCCTGAAAATAATAATTTAATTTAAAAACAATTTAAACGTTTATTTTTTTTCCATAGTGACAGGTGATATATTTCTTAGAGATTTAATTTAGTGGAAAAATATTTAATTTAAAATATTTAGTGTACGCAAAAAAAAATTTGCTTTACTTACTTCCTTTAAAAGTGACATTTTTAATTTGACATGCTAGCTTTGTAAGTACTCTGAAAAATAGTTACTCTCACAGGTTAAGGAAAAACTAAAGGAAAAGCGGAGTTATTAGATATTTATTTATTTTTAAAATATAAATATTTATTATTTGCTTTGTCTGAATGAATACAAATAGTGCAGACATGGTTAACTGTGAGTTGTATTATTCTCTCTCTGTTCTCTTTCTCTTGCTTTTTAATAATTTGATAAACTGGATTTTTGCACATAATTAGTATTGCCTCTTTGAAGCACAGGTATCAGTTTGAGGTTTGCAGTTTACATTTGCATTGCAGGTGCAATTATTGTTTTCCTGGTTGGTAAAGCATTAAGGTTTCTGCCTGGCACAACAATAATGACAGAGCAATTCTGACAAATTTCCTTTTGTCAACTCTCTTCTCTCTCCAGAGCTACATCTACAATGACCCCAGGAGGTTCTACACGAGGCAGAACCCCAAGGAGACACCACCCGCTTTGGGCCGTGCATCCCAGTCACAGCAGGAGCTCCTGGAGAGCCCCCAGGGGACCCTGAGCCAGCCGGGAACGGGAATGGGAATGGGAATGGGAACGGGAGGGGCCCAGAAGAGCCGGATGGCAGCGCTGCACTCCTACATCACCCAGAACCTCTCCACACAGAGCAGTGACAAAAGCCCTCGCAGCAGGACTAAAGGGCCTCAGCTTCATGCTGAGAGATTGTACTCTACACAAGTCAGTCCTTTTGGTGCAACCCTTGACAAAGGAAAAGCAGAAGACTTCAAAATGAGGAAGCTGTTCCAGCCCAGGCCTGGAGTGCTGAGGCCAACCCCCGAGATGCTGAGTCACAAATCTGCTTCCCAGGATGAGCCAAAGGACCCTCTGAGAATTGTGGATGGTAAAGTTGATATTTACTTATTCTGCTTACCTGAAGTTTCCCTCATGCTTACTGAACATTTTTGAGAAAAAGAAAATAAAATTAGACATTTGATATATCTCCTATTATTGGCATATTTATATCTGCCATAACGCAGTAATGATGTTCACCATTCCAGCTACTCTTTCCCTGCAAACATCTACCCACATTCTTCAGCCCACCTTCCATATGCATACAGAAATATATGGTACTTAGTAAGACATAGCATTTATGTAATTTATTATATTTTCATAGCATTTTACAAACAACACATAATTACGGGTATATCTTCGCTATCAAATCTGTTTTTATGTAGTCATCCCACACCATATATATAGATAATACAGAAATGTCTGGTTTTGTTCCGTATCTCTTTATTTAACTAGAAATTAAAGGACCCAGTGTAAAATTCAAAGTTAAGCACAGAAATGAACATTGAGATGAATTCTGCTGCAAAACACTGAGAAGAGAAGAGTCTGTTAGTCCCATAGGTGGAGAAGAAGGTGGGGTTGCATCTAGTTTTGTCTGGGCATTCTGTAACAAAGAAACCATTTCCTGGATTTCCACCCTTTTTTCTTTTAAAAATACTGTTTAACAATGATTGGATCACAGTTTCTTCTGTACATGATAGTACAACAAATATTTAAATGAAAATGGGAATAACATCTCCATGCTGTGATACACTTAAAGCACTGATTTGTCAGATGAGTCTTGGGGATCATGTAGCCTTTATAACTCTGGTTGCTTTTGTTGTTTCTTTAAACTAATCTAACTACTGATGTTACTCCAGTGATCAGAATGCCTGAAAAATGAAAGAGTTGATCCTCAGCCATTGTCAAGCACTTGTATCTGTTACACTGCAGTCACCACTATCCCAATGGATTTTGGTGATATGTAAGAGGGTTCCTTTGAATCCCTCTTTACCATCCATAAAGTGTAGTGTTCTTTGATTTGTTTTGTTGTTTTCTTTTAAAATATCCTCCAAAATCAGAAAACACACAAACACAGAGAAATGTCAGAGTTTCAGCAGAGGAAAGATAATGCTGGCATTCTAAAAGATGCTCAGAACTGAAAGCATTCTTGGTATGGTGCCCAGAGATAATAGGTTTCAGGGAATGAACTATAATGTAAAATCAAATCCAGGTGGCACTGTAAGTCTCTTGCACAGGTTAGACAATTTTGTTGCAAGACTCAAAACAAACTAGGCACATGCTGGTTTCATTATCCTCCAGCTGTTCCACTTCACCTTTCCTGGTAGAAGCCAACTGGGAAAAAAATGCTTAACACTTACAGGGAATAACATGTTTCACAATTCATTGGGTTGTACTACTTTGACTTCTCATACATAATATGCCCTGTAGGAACTTCTGCCATTGCATTTGCTTTTAAATGTTGTATGGACAAGGCATTATGAATTGTTAGAGCAGGAAAGAATGTGGTTTCCTTTGAATTTTTACACTTAATAATCTCACAAGAAAGTGATGAGGACAGACCCCAAAATATTCACTGGTTTAAATGCTGTCCATTGAAATGAAAGTGGTTTAGATTCAGATTTCCCAGGCTGACCACACAACCTCTTTCTCCTTTTTGCCTTTCTCCAATCTCTCTTGTGCTTATGGATTATGGGTTGTAGGCTTCTGGGTTGTTTTTTTCTTGCACTCTGTGAACTACAGAACTGTAAAAAACTGGAAGGCATGGGGTGCTCAGGTCTCTGATCCATCTGAGAGAGGATTAGACAAAGGCACGGGGCTTGGAGAACAATCCAGAAGGTACTGAGCAGATTAGTAGTGAGAATTGCTGCAAAACAGTGGCAGGTAAATTTGCTAACAAGGCACCCTGAGGGAGAAATACAAAAGAAGGAAATATGGAGTTATTTTTCTATCAGATTTGGAAGCTGTTACCTCTAGGAGTAGCATGATGTGCGTGGGTACTGCCTTTGTAGTCACTGTGCAACACTGGAATTGTTAATCTCTCCTCTGCACCAGCCGTATTTAGAATTTGGCTCATTTTGATGTGGTTTGTTCTAGTCTACTGATTTTTTGTGTGTTAAATATTGCAGAATATGTCTCTCTGTTCCTTTGAAAAGGTCATAGAATTAGTAATTCACATGTCTTAAGAAAAATAGCAAACTTCCATGTTTATAGGACAAAAATGTTTTTTATACGTCCTCTCTGGCAAAGCTGGGATCATCATTCCATATGGTGCTCAGCTGCTGAGGCAGCTGATGTGGTCAGTAGGGTGATGGAGTTGAAGAAGACAGACCATGCTGTGGAATTTCTAACAAAGTTACTGCTCCCATACCATGTGGTTGTCAGGCAAGCTGGCCTTGGCTCTTGTGCCAGCAGAGTATGATGCATCATTTATAGCTGTACAATAAAAAGCTGTTTTCCCTGTACAAGGGGCTAATCTTACCTACTAAGGTATTCTACTGGTGGAGCTTATATTAAAAATTGCATCTTCTAGGACATCCATGCTTTTACTGCCATTATGAGTCCAGGGTAACTATAAAAGGCAGTTTGCATTCATCACTTGGAAAGCTGTAGCTAAGGGAGAAATCTGGTTTGCAGCACAAGCCCTGTAAAACATGACTGAGCATTGGTGAGTCTACTTAGAAGGGAGTCAGTGGGAGACTATAAAAGCTGTGCACAGGTAAATGCATGTTCAAGTACATGTGCTGCTTAAATGCTGTGACATTGCAGTCTCCATCTGCTTTTTGGTCCTTCTCCAACAATATTTTCTGATTTTAATAAATTCATCATATTACCCAAAGGTGTTTGTAAACAGATGCAATAATATTTATCTGTTTATCAGTGTTATCCAGTAATTTACAAATTATTGCAAACATGGACAAGTGCCATAACAAGAAGTGTAAATATCCATATTTACCATGGAGAAGGATTAATATCATATCAGTAAGCACGTGAAGTTAGCAAAACTCTTTGTGTAGACCTGCATTTCACCAGGCTGGTACAGACACTCTGATGACTGTCCCTCCTAGGATACTAAAAACATGACATTCCTCATACTTCCTGCCTTTGGTTATTGCCTTTGATCCTTGACATTTTAAGTCACATCGTAGTTGTTCAGTAAAAGTAGATATAATGCCAAAGTTTTATTCATGTCAATGCAGTATTTAGGACTCTGTTTGATGAACTGTGCCCAGGTGGCAATGACCAGGGCAGGAATGCCAGTATCAGAGGAGCAGGAGGCTCCTCCATATAATTTTGAGGTTTTAGTGAACCAGAAGAACTTGCAGTGAGCCTATCAGTATTATCTGGAATAGGGTCTGTGGCCATTCTTTTTTTGTGTTATTCCTTGCCCTGTTCCCCCATTCCCATTTGTTCAAGATTGCTTTTTGTTGGCAATGGATATTAAAGATGAGTCTGAAGATGAACTGGAGAGATAAGACTGGGCTAAGAATACAGGTAAAAAGTTAATGTGGAAAAAATGGAGTGGAAATGACAAGGCTACATTGCTTGCATGTTGTTGAATAGTTCAGTAGTTGGTCTAGACAGCTGGCTGTGAATCAAATGAAATAAATAAAAATTTAGTTGTGTTACATTAATATAAGTCTTTTAATTATGTATGTCCTGAAATATAATTCTCTTTTAAGATTTGTCTTCAAATGATGTTTTATTTGTAAAGTTTTAGTTTTGATTTGGATCTGACATATATTCTGTCTTTTCGTTGCTGACTTTATTAGCTCTGCTTCAATAATTCAGGCTTTTCTGTCAAGATATTGTCCAATAGTTCTACAAAAGATAAGATCAGAAATGATACCTAAGCAGACACAAGGCTCCTGTGGTAATGCAGCAGTGCTGCTTTCTTCCTACTTACTTTTATGCATTGCTGCTATTTTTAACACCCTCTGCACCTCTCTGCCAGGTTTTTTTTGAAAAATCATCTTGAACTCAGGTTGATCAAGTGTATTGAAAAATTTTATTGCAGTTTGGATTAATTTGCACTTGTAAATTACCTTTCTAAACTAACCATGCTTTTACTGTATTATTAAATTCAAAACAGGGGATGGATACAATAAAATTAAAGGAAAGTTTTCAAAGTTTTCTCTGAAGTGTTGCTAAGCTTCTATCAAACTTCAGTATAGTTTTGCTGCCTCCACATATCTTGGCCCAGAGAATTTGGCACAGATTGAGTTTACATTTTTGATTCACATTTCTGAACATTTGCTTTCCTGTACAAGGCACTCTGCTATTCCAGTATGGTACCAAGGTCTTTGTCAGCTGTCAGTTTGAAGAAACTTCACAGATATAACCTGTCTTTTGTTATTGATAGTCACAATTAAGTGTAAAAAAACTATGTTTTTTAAAGAAATTTCAAAAGTTCACATTTTTTCAAGATTAGCTTGTATTTTATGTTACTGAGTTCTATCAGTAGATTAGTTGAATGTAATAACATCATGGTGGATTATTGGAAAGATGTTTCCTTTTTACCTGGAAAATAAAGTACATCAAAGAACCTCCTTCCCCATATGTCAACACTTTCTCAGACTTACAGTAAACCTATTATTTAAGCTGTTTAGGTTCTTTTGCTTTTTATGGACTAATTAGTTAAGGGGAAATGGCATTAATTTGGTCAGTGAATTTTGGGTCAGGTCAGGGGAAATTAGTCTTTGCCTTGAGATGGAATTGGGAAGCTGATGGTGAGATACTGATGGTGAGCTCATCAGTTAAAACTGAAGGGTCCAAAAAATGACAGATGTGTCCAAGGTCTTGGCCTCTTATTCCCAATGAAAAATAATCCTTGATGCTTGTCTCCCTGCAAAAATCACAGATGTTCTACTTCCTCTTACCTGAAGCAGAAATCTGTTAAGTACTTTTACTTCTTTCCTAGTCTCTGTGCATTTCTTCCCTGCTGAGAGGAAAAAGAAAAATCTTTTATTTTAGCCCTTATGGCATAGTTTCTATTGTCTTTTCCTACTTTTTAATTCACTTTTATGTGAGCCTGAAGGTGACAGCATGGTCCCAAAGTCTTGCTTTCAGATGACAAACCTGTTCAACTACTGTGCTTAATATGAAGAGTGTTACTATTGAGAAAAAAGGTTGGATGACACCTTCAAACTGCTTATATGTAAATTCATACATTCAACAGAGATTTGAAAGCAGCCCTTATTTTCCTCTTCCTACACAATGCTATGTGAAAGCTTTCTTGCCTGCATGCATATGCATAAATATGTTAAATTTCTTATCAACATGAATGAGCAGAACAGAGGCATGATTGGAAATGATTTTGGTGTGCTACAATAAGCACACTGCATTTAGTGTCTCAAACTCCAAGGGACATTAGGCTGAATTTTGCAGATTTCTACAGACTGATAGTGAAGTAGAGATGCAACATATGCAGTCAGAAAAGTGCCTTCCCTGGTGAGATGTTATGCTCCATCTTCTGACTCACCTTTAATATCCATTGCCCTTGAATTTCCTCATCTTCAAAACTTTTATCACATCAAAGGTGTTTTGCTGTTTTGTTTTGTTGTTTTTTTCTCACTGTGACTGGTAAAACATTCATAGCCGGCAAACCAAAACAAGCTCTATATCTATAATTTATATCTATATGTAGATATAGATATCTCTGTATCATCTATATGTATCTCTATCATCTATCTCTGTAAATATATATTTGATAAATTACATATGTTCCAAGGGGAATTGATTTATAAATTTTGTCCTTTACATAACCCTTTATATAATGGATATATATTTATATCCACTTCTAATTGACAAGGAGGTTTTTGATTGAAAGGCAAAATATCTGACTCTCATTTTTTCCCCAGAACTCTGTATAGCTACTTATCTTGTGAAAGCAAATCACCAAAGAAATCTGATCTCTAGGAAACAGTAATGTTGCTTTTACTGTTTTGCAGCTAAAAAAAGTTAGGCCACTTTAACACTTGTCTTCAGTATTTTGAATCAATTTAGACTAGAAAAGAATGTTCTTCTTGAAAAGAAGAAGTGATTATTTAATGCCCTCTGTCTAGGAGAATTTGCTGGGTTATAATAGCATACATCCCCCTGTCCTGGCACAGATTCACCTCATCACTTTAGCATCCTTTAAGAATGCTGTTTTCTGTAAGGAGTGCAGCATGAATGAGTGTGCCTTCCTTAAAAAAGCAGATGCTCTCCATGAAGGGAAAGCTATGTTTTAGGAAAAATTAAATATATAAGCGCATGTGTTTCATGTACACAGCTAAACCATGTGCTTATGTTGTTTTTTGATCCAGAGGCACTGATTAAAAATGTATTGAAGGACCTGGAGAAACACCAAGTGAATGTGGAGAATCTCAGCTCAACAGAACTGGATGAAATCGCTGATACAATCGCCACTGCAATTCAAAGTGCTGACATTCAGGAAGAAACAGAAAAAAGTGCTGGAAAAAGTAAAGAAGACAAAGCAGAGGCACAAATGAAAAAAGGGGATTCTCAAGGAAGGGCAGAGCTTCTGACTGGATTAATGGAAAACAGTGTTAATAACCCAGGTATTTATTTCAAAAGTTAAGCACGGCAAAAAACAGCTACCCTAATTTTCCTCAATTGCTTCACCTTAGTGCTAGATTTCTAAAAATCACTTTTAAAGAAGTGGAAAGGGAAAGTTTCTGTATTTCCTGAAAGGCTGTGAAATTTTAGATTGTTGTTTCCTTTTTACAGCTTTTTGCTTCTTTATTTACTAAAAAATAAAATCTGTTTATGAACACTTTGTCTTCAAGCTTCACAAGCAAGATAAACACACCCAATTATATTGAAAGAAGAAATTGCTTTATACTGTGTGGTCTAATTTTGTGTTCTTGAAAATGAGATGTTTAAACAAAATGATAATGGAAATTATTATATTACAAGATGTATTTCAAAATATGCAGAGAAAAATATGTTTTACAGATAACCATTTTTTAACATGCCACAGCTACTTGCATAAGAAAATCTGTGGCAACTACAGGTACAAATCCATTTGCTCTCTTTCCTTCTTAAGGAATAAGAAGAGTTATTATGGTTATTTGTTTATGTCTACACACATATTTTCCTGGTGTTGCAGATTCAGGAGCTGCAGTAATTGTCATTAATGAGTGGATACCATAGTGGAACATAAGTTATTGCTCATCTGTTTTCTATTATAGGAATGTTATAATATCTAGTATGCTAGAAATGTATATACTGTAAGTCATGAAAAATTATTTTAACCGTCTGTTTTCATAGTAATATACTGAAATCCTTACTACTTGGGGATATTCTGGTTATTCTGATTGCTTTTTTTTTTTTTTTTTTTTTTTTTTTTTTTAAATTAAAAGGAGCAAACTTGAGGATTTATCTAGAATCATGCTGAGAAAGATGAATGACATTCAGATCATAAAGCAAAAAGCCAGTGTTATTTGACTGAGGTTAAGGACATGACTGAATATTGTCACTGTAGTTAAACTGTAGCATAATTTTGGTGAATGATATCTACTGAAATATGTAATTTTCTTCCACCAAAGTATGTATGAAGGAAATATATGTTTCCTTTTCCATAATTGTCCATTCAGCAGGTTAGAGCCATTTTATTCTGTTTTGGATAGTTTTTGGGTTTTTTTTCTCAGATACTGGTAAACTGATATGATGATTTGACACTTAATTAGCAAAATAACACTATTACATTGGCTCTTGAAGTACTCTGTCTATTGATCTCACATTAATTTGCTATCAAAGTGGGGTTAGAATAACAATAACAAATTATACAGTGCTCCCTACTTTGCCCTTCCAGCTTTGATGTCTAAATGACCTAAAAAGGCCACTGCTAAATAGCAGCCTATGAGAAGTCTTTGCTTTGTGTATGATGTTTACCCTTCATAACTATGTATTTGTGCTTTTCATATCCTACAGACAATGCAGTGCATGAAGCCAGTGTGAGAACAGATAAAGAGGTAGAGTACCAGTATTTTAACAAAACAACTGTTCCATCTCATAACATCAGGTTTCTGTGCAGTGAAAGACAAACTCACTGAAATATGAGACTTGTTCTATGTTTTGTGTGACTATGTTTCAATACCACACATAGACATGTTGTTGTTGTTGATGCATTGACATGTTAAATGAGCATTTATTTAAATCTTAACCAAAATTAGTTTTGATGTTCAAAAAGCAAAATCAAGTCCTTTTTTTCTCTTTCTCTAATTTTTAAATAGACAGAATTCATAATAGGTTCACAAAGTTCAGACAAATTCAGCCTGTTCCTCATTTCAGTAATTTTTGAGCACTGAAATTTTTGAGTTCTTGAAAATTCTTTTCCCCCTGTTCTTTGACTTTTAGTTCTAGGAAACATGAGAGATATTTCAAAAACTCTAGGCATTACATCTTGTACCCTAGCTAGTAACATCAAAATTAGCATTTTATTCCAGATTACTTTTACAATATTCCTTCTGAGCTTTGAATCATATCCTATGAATGGCTGGCTAATGTTTAGCCATTTTTGAGGTATATTGATCTTTCTCTCAGTTTCATGGAGCAGAAAAAATGTCAAAGGAATATTTTAAAAAACTGTGTTAAACTTCTCCTACTATGTACTCTATCAAAAGCTAAAACTGCAAGACTCATAAATGGTCAAATCCTTTTGTATTCACAGTAAAATCTCTCCAGCCCCTCTGAGTGAACACACATGGACAGTGTAGCAGGAGCTTTGTACACCCACATGAAAGTCTTCAAGGAATGAAGTGTTGTAGTCACAACAGACTTACAGAGGATCCCATGTACAAATTTCTTAGTGACAGTTTGAATAGGGAATGTTTGAATAGAACTTATTCTGACACAGAGCACAAAGTGCCCATTAGCCATCATTTCCTCCCAAATGCTTGGCTGCAATAAAGTTATGAAAGGAAACTACCTAATGAATTTTTTCAGGCACCTGTTTTAACTTTGGCTCATTTGCTTATTGTTGATTTGTTAGACAGATTTTGGTCTTCTGTTTAGCTTGTTGGATCACTCACTTACAGTTTGTCACCATTTCTAGAGATGAGGAAGAGAAACAGAATTGGTCATATAATATCTGTTCCTTTTCTGGCGTTATAACTTATGAGACCCAAGAGGTATGAGAGTTTCCAGGCCCAACCCAGGCATATTGATGGACATTTCTATTTTTTCTCCTTTTCATTAACTTATCTGATGAAAAAGTTTCATTTTTGTCAGCACTTAGACACACGAAAACTACTGGGAAAATATAGTGGCATAATTTAATACTCTTTTATTATTATGGAATAAATATCATGTTCTTTACATAGTCTATAGAAATTAAGTTTATAGAAATTAAGAAAATGATCATTCAGCAGTTGTATGAGTAGACCCAACCATATCAATAAGAGTTTGAAAAAATATATCCAGGTTTGGTGAGTGTAACCTTCCTGTGTTTAGTTTTAAAAATATTATTATTCTTTTAATACAGGAGAACACTGCAAAACTAATTAGATTCTTGAATGAGAATGCATTCACTGAAAATATGCATAAAGACCTTTTTCCTGAAGAACCTACAAAGACACAAACTAAGAAATCTGAAGAAACTTCTTCCTCAGAAGAAACAAATGCTGGTGTGGAAAATGTAAAAAGTGAGACTTTCTCAAGGGAGCTGACAACTGCAAAGAATGAGGAATCTGACTCCAAAGACCTAAGCCAGACCAGCTACTGGATTAAGAATGCATTAATGCAGGAAGGAAACTCCTATGAAAAGCCTCAGAAAAACACAGGACAAGGCTTACAACTTGAAGTGAAATCTTCTGAGGATGAAGACTATGGCTATATTGTGACAGTGAAGGAGTAAGTACAACAGCCAATTTTAATGGCATTTTTAACTGGGGGAAAGATAAAGTCATTGCACCTAATGAAATATGAATGTACAAGAGGAAAATGCCACAGGCCTGATTTTTAATACATCTGAAACTGTTTGGAACCTGTTCAGTACTTTGATGAAAATACAAGCAAACAGTTCCGTTTTCTTACAGTTGCCTTTTCTCCCTTGCAGAAGACATTAAATTTGTAGGTCTTTGCTTAGACCTCTCTCTATCTTCTCATGTTCTCATGACCCTCCAATATGTCAGTAAGTGTGCTTATGGATGGGATGCAAGCTTTAAATATTTGACTTGAAAGTAGTCTAAATATCAATGCCTGAGTCATTCTTTCAAAAAAATGACACGCACAATAATAAAGCGCAGTATTTTCTCTGTGGTTTCATTTTGATCTGAAAATAACACATATAGGAATCCAAACATCACATATGCAGCTAGTTTAGAAAGAAAGACCTAATGATTTCAGGTCATGCCACTAATGAATTTGACATTTAATACTATACTTTCAAAAAGGCAACTTTAGCCACCTAATGATACACAGTTCATTACAGTATTTTGGATTTTAGAACGAAGTAGACACTTCTACATCCTTTTCCTCTCTGTAGAACAATGTTATATTTGATTAGTGATCCTGACTCTTCTTCTGTGAGAAATTGGGAATTTCTAGGATGAGTTTACAAATCACTGTTCAGCGTCATAGAGAAACTGAGGCAGAAATTTCTTTAGCATGTATTGATTCTTTTGACTGTCTTAAATTTATTAATGGGATTGAAGGCAATAGGATTGTGGAAGATTCTTGTTTTTACTCTACTGTGTTGCACTGAAATGCATGTGGCTGCACATTAGAAACAGACCAGAAACTGGTGCAATTCACCTCTGTTCCTGCCTAGGAGTGCTGTGAGAAGCAGTAAAGACAGTTTTTCCCCAGCTCAGCACTACTTCCCTACTTCCCCCAGCTGTTTTAACTCATATCAATCCTGAAGACCATTTATTCCAAAGAGTATCTTGATGACACCATCTCCTTTGACTATCCAGACTTATTTGGCTCATAAATGTGGTAAAGTTTAGAACTGTCAGAGCTCTGTGAAATGGGAGACATTCTGAATTTCAGTGTTCACAGCTTGGAGATTCTTCTCTGTGTCATACCTGGTTTTGTTTCTAGCTAGTCTCACATTGATGGGCTTTCCCTGAATTATGTCTGTTATTATTCAATGAAACTTGCTGAGGAGGTAATTTGTCCAAAGATTCTTGGTTCTAGACGAGTCCATATGCACAAATATGATTTACCTTCTTTGCCATTTTTAATGGTTTTTAACTGGCTGGATAGCCAGGCCAGAGTGGTGGGGAATGGAGTCACACCCAGTTTTGTAACTCTGGCAGCCACAGGGCTCAGTACTGAAGGCAGCTCTGTTTAATATCTTTGTTGATGATCTGGATGAAGGGCTCAAGTGTGTCCTCAGTCAGTTTTCAGGTAGAAACCAAGTTAGGAGGAAGTGTTGATCTTCTGGAGGACAGGAAGGCTCTGCAGAGAAAAAGCCTCAACTTGCACGAGGGGATGTTCAAATTGCATTTTGGGAAAAACTTCACAGAAGGCTTTGAAACAGGCTGCCCTGGGAAGTCACCATCCCTGGAGGTATTTAAAAGGCATGTACATGTGTCACTTAGGGACACAATTTAGTGGTGAACTTGGCAGTGCTGGGTTAACATTAGTTTTGTGGTCCTATGATTCTGCTGAGTGCTATAGATGGCATTTATGGGGACACCCATTCCCCATTAGCTTCTGAGGTTTTGCAAGTATGATCCAAGGAGGTATAGCACTGCTACAGTGAACTCCATGAAATGCTAAGAAGATGCCAGCATTTAATCATGCCACATACAAAAGATAAACATTTCCATCTAATACTTGAAGTAAAGATTTGTGATTCTTTAAAGGCTTGTCAAAATGGCAGTCTGATTGTCAATGGCAAGAACAGTAGGTCCCTCCTGCTGTGTTTGTCAAGTGACCTTTCAGATGGTTGCAGCACTGCAATCTATACCAATCCATATTATCCATCAGTGCTAAGCTTTGCAATGAATTGACACTTTCAGTGTAGAAAATTGTCCAGCAAATCCTCCACTGTGCTGCTTCAGTACTTTATTATTCTGAGAAACCAATCAAATTGCTGATTTGCTTTGTTTACTCTCTTCTCTTTCAAAAAACTGCTATTCTATCACTGGAGTATTTGTGTAAGATCTTTTTCTTTCTCAGTGTAATTGCTGTGAAGTATTTTATTAATTTTAACTCTAAAATACTAAAGTAATCTTATTTTTAAAAAGTAATGTTTGAGATGTTAATTTCATTTTTATTCTACTTTTGCCATAGTTACAAAGTACCTCTGTTATAGTTGGGATACATCCATGTGAGCTCTCTAATCAGAGAAGTCTTGCCTTTGGAGTCTATTTTCTGAAATTCTAGTTCTTCACATTTGGGAAACTACTTTTTTTTTGCTTAAAAGCATGCCAATTCTCCCATTTGTTTGGCAGTATTTGCTCTAAAATGAGGGCCTAGATCCCACAATCAAAACATTTACACAGTGTTTAGTCTCCTGAGTGTCTCATGTGGAAACTCAAAGCCTGACTTTCCAGAACATGTAGTTCTTACCACCTCCAGTAAATCTAAATGTAAGCTGCTGCATGCTCAGCAGTTTAAATAGCCAAGCTGGCGTGCAATTTCTTAAATATGAGATTGAGTAGCTAGATGAGAAAAATCCTAGTCTGAAATTTTGTCTCTTTCCTCTGCTTATCACAGTCTTTCAAGCCTCAAAATCAAGTCATGCTTGTCTGAAGCCATGCTTGAGCACCTAATGCAGAGCAACCCATCCTGTTTTGTGATTTATCAGAAGGCTTGTGCTTGAAGTTTTTCATACAACTACTAGATCACAGACAGCTCATGGCAGCTCCCTTAGCTTGTGAGACAACTTCTGGCATTGTTGTATTATGCATTTCCTGGCTAGTTCATGTTTTGTCATATGTTAGCTCTCAATTCCAGGCTGTCTATGTAAAATTGTATAGGTTGTAAATCTGTTCACAACACATTAACTGAGCTGGATCCTGCATGCATGGCTCTGCATTTCATTGGGGGTAGCTGCTATTCTGCTCAGGTCCTGGGAAAAAATGGGTCTTGTGTTCATAGTGTAAAATTGCTATGGAATATGATTAGTCTGACCCATTTAACATGCTGAAGGGTTGGGTTAATTGCAAATGCTTGATGTTATTTCTCCACCTTTACAAATGTGATAAATGATACTGCTTTGCATATAATGATTACTTTCCTCAGGATAGCATTCAGGTTAGGACCCTGAAGCTGAGTTGTGCAGAAGTCTTGGTTTATTCCTCAAGTTTTCTATTTTCCTAGGCAGGTCATTAAAGAATTGTATTTTTATGATCTTCATTATTTTTCCCCACCAGGTGGAAACATTTTAATTGCATTTAAAAATTAAATTTAAATAAACAGAAAAAATGAATCACAATATCTACATCAATGAAACAGGGCTGATAAGTTTTATCATTCTCAGTTACTAGAAGATCTTGATGTTTCTTAGAAGCTAAACATTTTAATTCCATGAGGCCTTGCAGCTCTTTTTAGAAAATGACAGAATTTTTTAATACATATATTCAAAAAGAAATGCTGATTTGACCTTCTCTGTATATCTCACAGTCCTTTTTGAAATCATTATTCTACTTACAAGTGCACGTTATCAAGGGAAAGAAATTTGTGCATATTCTTCACTTAATTTCTACAGCAAGTTTAAAAACTAAGAGGAAATATAAACACACATAAACCAGAGAACCTATTGCTATTGAAGTCTGTTAAAATCACCAAAGGACAGCTGACATTAGAAAAGAAGTTAAATGCAAAATTTTTATCTCTGATTTTTTTACTTCCCTTATATAACTCTTCTCTTGAATAAATAAGTTCCATACATGTGCATAATTGATTTTAAAGCCACAGGTTTTGCTTCTGACAAGATAGTTTGACCCCATGTCTGAATAATACACATGGAAAATTCCTTTTCTGTGAAATTATCCAGTAGGCACAATTTGGTCTTTGTGTCTCAGCACCAGAACTCTTAGAGAGACATAATTCTAGAATTTTATGTTGCCAACTCTTCATGCGTAATTATTCATGGTCCCTTGAGTTTTCTAGACATGAAATCTTTTTTCCATCTATAATTCTCCAGTTTTCTTGTGATTCTTAGAAAATGACAGAGATCATATCCCCCATATTACTGCTTCACTACCTCAATTTTGATATTATGTATTCCCATAGGAAAATGATACTTCATGCTTCCTATTCATCCACAAGAAAATAACAGAAAAGCAGCAGTTAATGTGGCTTTGTCACAGAGAGCAATAAATACTGTCTTTTTTATGTGAGTGTTCAGCTTTGTATATTTTTATTATCTGTTATATGTACAGAGATATTATGATAATCTGTTCTACTTCAACTGCCCTTAGTTTTGTGCTTTCAAAATCTGTTGAAATATATTGTGACAGAATGTGTATCTCACCTGCTGATGTAGATCACTTTACAAGAGGAGAGTCCTTCCCAGTGTCCATCTTCCCCTCCTCGAGGGACTTTGCTTTCCCAGATGTTTTACTCACATTTCTTTTGGGACTAGCTCTGCAATTTTACCTCTAGAAGAACATAGAGAGAAAATTGTCTAATAGAAGTAGCTGGTGACCAGCCAGTCCTCTGCACTATCAGCAGTAATGGCAGGGATTCCCTCTGGTCCTGATGCAATGGGCAATTTTGGGAGTGTGCCATGAGTCCAGTGCCACCACAAGGATCCCTCAGACTCACCTAGCTGGACTCACTGCATTACTCACCCAGCTGAACAGGAATGATTGCTGGCCCAGTTTCCCACAACAGACATTTCCAGACACTCTTATTCCTCTTTCCTTGCCTCTGTGCTGCTTTAGCATCCTGTTTGGGGTCTTACATGCCAGGTCTTTGGAAGAGCAGCTGGTTCAGGTACTCCACAAGCTCCCAGTGAGCAGCTCAGGTCACTCTGCTGAGTCCAGGCTGTAGAACTGCACATTAAAAATTCCCAAACTAAGGAAGGGGCTGGGGGCTGTGCTTTGTTTTTATAAACAGTGGGAGTCATAAAACCCTGAGATGCTGAAATATCTCACAATGACATATGGTCAGTTCTTCTAGGATATCACAGTGCTTTTTGGGTGATTACAATTCAGGTCATTATGAAACAGTAATGAATTTTAAACTTTTGAAATGAGTGAGAACAGAAAAGCCAAAGATCAGGATTCCTGGGAATGCAGTACACTGAATCACAGTGCAGTCTATTATCTGACAGTACTTTTTCATCAGTGCCATTCTGCCCAGTCCTGGGAAGCTCAGATGTAAAAATGTCATTGTTTAATTTTCATTATTTGTTTTTGGTTGTTTGGTTGGGTTTTTTTTCACTTTCTTAGCTCATCTTATGTGTATAAAATGTAAATCCTCGACCACTAAAAATTAGAATGAAGTAATTTCATAAGTAGAAAATCAGTGAACAAATTTGAAAATAAGTTCTCTGGACAACCTGTGCCAGTGTCACAGTAAAGAATCTCCTCCTTACATCTAACTTAAAACTATTCTCTTTAGTTTGAAGCCATTCCCCCATGTCCTGTCACTACACTTGCTGATGAAGAGCCCCCTCTGATTTCCCTGTAGGCCCCCTTCAGATTCTGGAAGGCTGCTTTGAGGTGCCCACACACCCTTTCCTTCTCCAGGCTGAACAGCCCCAGCCTCCTCAGCCTGTCCTCATAGGGGAGGTGCTCTAGACCCTTTATGAACTACTATTTGTGTTTCTTCAACTGCTTTTCTTGAACACTGTATTGTTGAATATTCTTTTTCATTTTGCATTATAAATTGCTCTGGGCTTTATGCTGCCTTGAAGGAAGATGGGAGATTTGAAGGCAAGGAAGGAACAAAAAGTCAAAAGTACATTAAAATATGCATTATCATTTATCCTCAATCTCATTTACTAATTACTTGTATGAAGAAGTAATCTGATATGAAAGAACAGGTTTGCATTTTCAAGGCTTTTTTGCATCAGAGATTCAGGGTGAACGACAAGTGAACCCTGTAGCTGTTTCTAGCATTCAGCTTAAAATGCATTAGGGAATACTTTGGTGGGGTCCATTTCAGCCTCAGAAGGGAGGGCAGCACAATCATGGCACAGATTATTGCCATTATTTCTGTGCTTCTGCAGGCAACAAAGCATCTGTATGAATTTGTTACTATTAACACAGCTGGAGGTACTGAATGTTTGAAGTAATGCAAGCACAGGCTGGCACAGTGTCACACTTTGATTATAACTCCAGAGAGTTGGTCCTTCTCAACTTCTCTCTCACTCTCCTGTTTCCAGTATGCTGTTATCTCCTCTGACCTTCATAGCCCAACCACTGCCATTGATTTTTAGCAAGTGTCATTTGTGTTACAAATTGGTCTGGACTTGAATCTCTCTGTATTAAGAGGTTTAGATTCACACTTACTGATGGTGGGAAAAGAGGTAAAAATTACAGAAAGTGAGAATTTGCTGAGCCGTCAAAACAGAAGTAAGCCTAAAAAGGTTTTATGGCTAATACAGCCTTTGAGGAAACAAGCATGAAAAAATGGAAGTGCAGCCCAATGCAATAAAATTGCAGTGTCCTTAAAATGATTACAATAACAGTGCTCTGCATTCAGGCAGCTCTCAAACAATCCAGTGAATAGCTCTGTGCTTCCAAGTTATTTGGTTGCTCTCATGAATTCTGGATAAATGTGAAGCATTTACAAAATTAATAATTATTTAACTAAATGTAAGACACAGATTGTGTTCAAACAAAAAATAATCCGTGAAATACATTGCTTCCCAAAGTCTTTACTGGAGATATGTGCCTCAAGATCTATGAAGTTGCACTGAACCATGGGCAAAAACTCAAAACTCAGACAGAGAAGTCAGGCTGTTCTAACACCATGGACTTAAAGCATCAGTACCCAGAACTTTCATTATAGATTATCAGGTGAGTTGCTCTCACAGGCACTTTCAGACAAGAGAAATAAATACTATTTCAGTGTCTAAATGGTTTTTTTAGACTTGGTAGGGTCAGAAAGAATTTAATGGCAACACTATAAATTTGGTATTAAAAATGTTCCCGGTAGTCTTTGCCATGGCATTTACCTCCTCTGTGACCTTCAGTGAACCCCTCTAATAGCTCAATTTTTCTCCATTGTATGGATAATATGCATTGTTCTTGTGATGACTGAGACTTCCTTAGTGCCTAGAAAAAGAGGAGTAGGAGTTGGAGAAGGCTGGATTCAATAGCTTTATACTGGTGGTTGCCAGCCTGATGAGAATGGCAGAGTCATGTCACTGTGTTGCTCTGTCACTTCCAGCAGGCTGTGTGCTGCCTGAGGTGGCAGGAGCATTTGCTCCATCCTTGAGTTATGAATAGATGACACCCTTCTCCATCTATTCCCTCCTGAGGCAAATCATTCCTTTGGATTGTGAGGTGTGTGGCTCAGAAGTTGGCAGTAACCAGGTTTGGTAAATGAACTTCCACATCACAGGGCAGTGGTGTTGGTGCACTAAAAAGCACCACGAAGCCAATTCCCAGGAGACATTAGTTGGAAGAGAGGAATGAAAATCTCCAGTGGAACATTTGTAGAGCTACATCTGTTTATTGCAGTAGCATCAGTTGCCCTCCCATGCCTCAGTTACTAATGAAATTTGTACACAAAGAATTTCACATCAATCTATTTAATGCATCAATAGCTGAGTTTCCAATTATATTGCTTGTTAAAATATTTACTGATCTTAGCAGAAAAGAAAAAAAGAAAAAAATAGGGAAACCCAAAAGAAACTGTTCTTGCAATAAAAGTTTCCATAGTGTTGCAGCCTCTCTGAGACAGAGAACTGCTGTGATGACAGAGTCTGGGACCACATTGATGATAAATTGCTATTTTAAGCTACACAATTTAAGTCCTGGCTATTTTTATCTGAGGCCCACTGTGCCAGGGACCCTCTCTTCTCCTTTGTGGCAGCACCACACATGGAAGACCCTCAGGTCTGCAGCACCTTCTGCTGAGCTGCTTCAGACTCTCCCAGGATAAAAGCTGCTGTCACAGCAAAACCACAAGTTGTTCCTACCCTTCAGATCAACAGGAGATAAATTGGATGCTCTTCATAGTGACTTTAGGTAGAGTGAGTCACAGAGCAAGGGGCAGGGTGTCACTGAGGATTAAGAGCTGGTTATGAGATAGAAGAGAAAGATTTGTCATGAGCTGCTGCTCCTCAGCGTGTACAGAGATTAGTGGGACCCCATTGGCAAATTGTCTCTGTTGGGAAGAGCTGTGGAGGATTTAGGAAAAATTCCAGATGGATTTAAATACATTGAGGGATTAAGGAATACAATTGTAGATGAAATTCAGCTGGAATAAGTGTAACAGAATAATAGACATTAACAAAAATAGTACTTTGGGGAAAAAAAAAAAGAAAAAGAAAATATATTCTTTAAACTCCTCATAGTTTGTGCTCTGAGGCTGTGGAAAATTTGAAGATTTGCTGTATCTATATACTTGACTCCTTCTCTTCATATGGTGGCACATATTTTCAGAATTGAAAATTTAAAAAAAATCATGCAAATCCTGAAGGCCCATTTCCCTACATTTCCAAAACACAAACTAGTCTAATACGTATCACTGAGGTCAAGAGTTCAGGAGGAGATTTTTTTTAATGAGAGATTTTTAGTAATTGTTAAGCAGATACATAATCACATTAACTAATTGTCTGTAGAATTATAACCATAATCATATTTATTTTCAGAAAGAATACTCTTGCTACAGGGTATAAGGCAAGAGGAATTCCCTTGTGCTATGTCTGTTCTTGGCCTAGGCTACAGGGCACATGTAAAAGTGGCACATGGAAAGTGCTTGGCTGATGTTATTTTTAAACACAAGGTTTGTGTGCTTCATGAGGATCATGGAAGGAAAACGTGGCACCATTCCTGTTTTCTGGAGTCAGAGTATGAATCAGTCAGACTGATTTTTTCATGTATAATATTCTCATTTATTTGATCTGGTGTTCCTAGTACTCCTGGGATAGAATATCTATGTTTTTCTACTCTTTGTCTGGGTTTTGGACAAGTGCCTGAATAACGGCAGTTTCATAGACACCCTCTCACTGTTTAAGTTTTCCCTCAGGGAACTGAGGAAATACTATTTTTTAAATACTGCTACTGAATAGCTCTTGAAATGTCTTTTCATCTTACTTGATTATTAGCAGGGTAAACACAACAGTGCCCAAGCCCAAAAAAAGCAAAAACAAACAAACAAACAAACCCCCCAAAACCAATAATAACAAAAATCAACCAAAATAAACCAACATAATGTTTTTTGTCAAGACACTGATTTTCACAGAATAGATGGATCCTCAAGTGGTCCTTACAGAGGCAGATCTCAGCTGACCACTTCTCTTGCCCTCCCTCAGAATTTTTCCAGAATTACCTTTTACTATGTTTCTT
This sequence comes from Erithacus rubecula, assembly GCF_903797595.1. Classification (NCBI taxonomy): domain Eukaryota; kingdom Metazoa; phylum Chordata; class Aves; order Passeriformes; family Muscicapidae; genus Erithacus; species Erithacus rubecula. The sequence continues at coordinate 8,750,726 of NC_136689.1, read as the reverse complement.
ACTTACTTTTTGGCTATCCTGCATTTAGTGCTAGTTTTAGAAGATCAGTACATGTCTGAGGCAGTCTAAAATAACCTCCAATCTTGTGCTGGTGGCTGCTGCTGAGAGCTGGCTCAGATCTGGGGTTAACTTGCACGTGCTTCCTTCAGTATGGCTCTTCTCACTCCTTGTTCCCAGCACCAGGAGCTGGAAATTGCTTTTCTGCTCTTGATCCTTTTCTCTTGGCTGCTTTTAGCAGGCAAAGCAGTCATGGCTGGTGTGCACCAGCCCCTTGCCCATGGAAGGCAAAACCCAAGTCCTGATATTCTGGCTCCTCCACTTCTCCTTGCCAAGCAGTGCACTGAGAGGGGAGAGAGGATGGGAAAGAACCAAAGAAAAAGAAACCAAACCTGATGCTGGCCCAGGAAGGTGGGTGGTTAAAAATGCTGAAGTCACCTATTCCAACAGTCCTCCTCTACTGGATTTAAAATTTTGTATAAATTAGAGGAAGTGATAAGCAAATAGACAGTTCCTAGCAACATATAAATCATTTTACAGAAGCTCTGAAATACCTCCACACTTCCCAGAGCCTTGTCACTCAGCCTCAGCCCCCTGACAGACATTCCTGCTCTTTTCCAGGCACGGAGGGAGGTGGCAGCTTGGCTGGAGCTGGCCAGGCTGCTCCTCCCAGCTTCCCACCAGCAGGGATCTTGCCTGCACCAGTCAATGTCCATACTGCTGCCAAATGGTGTTAGCAGCCTCAACGTTATTCATCCTAAAGACAGACTCCTTATTTGACTCTCTAATGCATTCCATATGGTATTCCAGACTCATATTTCTGAACTTTGATTTTTCTTTTTTTAGGTTTAGCTTTTTATCTTCAGTACTAACGAGACTATGCTGCATATTAAGAAAGTGATACTGTTATAGACTGTTGCTCAGTCAGTGACAGGAAGCTGATTTGATGTCAATCAAAACTAAGATGTTAGGTGGAACGTCCTTAAATAATTATTTTAAACTATGGAATTCATATTTCTTAAAATTCAGTATTTTAAAACAGTAGAGGAAAAAAAAAAAAAAAAAGACCTCAGTTCTCAGATCAGTACTAAAAAACTCTTCAGTGTAAAAGAAATTCCTCTTTGTGTCCACTAAGGGAATAACTGTTAAAATCTTAAACATAAACACTTGGAATCAATATAGTGGTAGGCAGGACCAACAAAATTATGTTTTTCAGATCAAAATTCAGATTAGATCCTGCATTAAAGTGCCACCCCAGGAAGCCATGGATCTTTGGTGAACCCATCCAGACAGCTCTTCTGGTAGACTTTTTTTTTTCCTAACATGTGCACCTGTGGGATAAAGCACCAAATGAGAAAGACTCTTCCAATTCTAACCCAACACTTTGGCCTGCAGGGCATAATTTTTGTGTAGCTCCCATTGTTTAATAAAAGCTGATTACTGAAATTAAATTCTTCAACGGATTTCATCCATTCAGCTCCTGTTTTCAAGAGCTTTGGATATGTGTCTTTGTTACCCATGTGTTTAATATCTTTTCCCTTTAAGGCACATTTCTAGGTGTAAAGCTGAAATGTGGTTATTTCAGAATTTAGAGTGAAAGCCAGCCTGCCTCATTTAGATACCAAACTGCTGGATGCTGCATATATTCTCCAAGGATGTCATCCACTTCATTTCACATCGTTGAGCTTCTTGAGAGACAGGTGAAGACATACCCACACAGGGAGGTTAGACACCTTCTTTCTTCCACTGATTAGAAGGGACCTTTGAAGACTCCAGAAGACAGCCCAGACTGCAAAATATCTCCCTGTTTCACTGAGATATGCCAAACAAGTAGGATGTTCGGGGATCCAGCATGTCTAGTGCTGCTCTGCTGACAGGCACTGTGCCTAGGATCTTCTGTCTGTCTTCTGCTTATTACTGTGGGCCTTGGGTGAAGCAGGACATGGAAGAGACCTTGCTGAAATTGGTCTGAGCAGTTTTAACTCCCACCTGCTGGAAGAGTGCTCTCTGTACCAGAAATGGGAGATAACACTGTCCATCATCCTCTTGATGGCCCAGTGGTTCATCTTCAGGTCTAAAAGCAACAGGGAAAGAGAAATAATGCACAAAAAAGAACCTAACTTTTAATTTGCAGCACTCAGGAGTAGGGAGGATTGCTGGTCCAAACTTAGTTTTTTCAGCATGTGTGCATTGAAAGTGGTTTTAAAGTCAACACAAGTCAGAATAAAATATCTCCTCCCCAAAAGTCCTAGATGCTGTTTTCAAGCTCTGCTTCATTTTGTGATTTAGATGTGTATTAAATACTATTCAAGCTGAGTTCAAGTGTAACCAAACTTTTGAACATTCTCCATGGGAGATAAACAGAGTGGCCATGGCACTGTGCTCAAGTTTGGGCAGCAAAAGAGACTGGGTGTGAGTGGCATTTACCTGCCCAGAAAATAGACTTAGTGATGCTGCTGGGAGGATGCTGTAGCTAGGCATCCAGGCAACTTTCAGTCTGCAGAAAAATGCATTGCAATTTTATTGTAGTGCTCATCACTTTTGAAAATGGGCAAACTGGCCATCATTGCCTGTGTTCTGATCTAAGCAAATTTTAGGTGTATTGAACTTTACCTTACTTGAGATTTTACTGGGGATTAGACTGACATTTAGGTTTAAAGACTGCAATTCCCAATGTCAGACCCATTTCTGTACTGTATATTATTCTTCATTTTTGCAGAAAATGATTCAATTGAATTAATCTGACAGGGCTGACTGGATGTCCATTATAGTGCTGCATTACAATTGCTAAACAGAGTATTGGAAGGGCACTAGGTACAGTCTGGTAAAGACAATACATAATTTGAAGGATGGCACTAAGGGACCATTTCAGAGTTCAGTAAGTGGGTTTCCAAAGGCACCTGGCAACTGGGAGGAGGAAAAACAAGTGAGAGCAACTTTCTGTGAGACTGGCATTACCTCAGCATAACACTGAGCTGCATGTTGCTCTCCTTGGGCTGAGAGCAGGCTTGGCAAAGCCAGCAATCAAGCCATCTGTATGACTGCATCAGATTTCTTGCTACCAAAATGGTTCAATTTATGCAATTGTTTTGACAGGCGTGTTGGGAAATACAGAACATATAGTTTTCATCATTGTTTACTTCTGTTTTCCTCTTGTTCCCTTTGACATTGCCCACTGGCTCACATTAGACTTTGAGCTCCATTTAGCTCAGCATGCAGAGCTGGCCATGCTGCCAGTGTTGCTCCCCACAGAACTCCTCCTGTGCCTTCATTTACATGTTTCCTTTTTGTTCTTTAACCAGAAGGGGAAACTTTGAGCCTTGAATGCATAAATCATTAGGTCCAGGTCAAAAATAGGCCATTATTCAAAATGTTTGTTCTCACTCATCAGATTTGTAGTTAATCTTGGGAATATCTTGAAAACGTGGAATCCATTTGAAACATTGTTCAGAGGATGAAGCTGAACTGGTCTTGAGATCAGCATCCAATATTTGGCACTACCCTTCTGTCAAAGTGAGCTAACTGGTCATTCATGAAGAAAGTCTGGTCCATAAGACTCTGTTCTCCTACTCTGTTTGCCCACAGCAGGCTTTTAGCAAGACTTCCAACTCACCAGTGAAGCAGAAGTTAACTTCATTGGGATCAGGGTGCTCCAGATATGCTCTAAAATCAGCAAGATGTGCTCCAAAACCAGTCAGAGCCCCTGAGTTCAGAAAGTTTGGAACAAATTTTTGATAGGGGAATGAGCAAAGCTTTTAAGTTAATTTTCAGGTTGCATAGTGTTTGCTACTACATCTCCCCCATATTTGGTAGGGAGCAGTATATAGAGCCAATAGTGTTGGTTTTTCTCTTCTTAGATCCAGAATGGATGCAAGTGGAATAATAACATTATTATTTTTTATATAACAATGCTGCCACCTGACAAGGAAAGCTGGTGTAATTGCCTTCATTTCCTGGGCAGTGGAATTGCAGGTCAGGAGGATGTCTTGACAGGGGTAACCTGATAGACCTCTCCCAGATGAAGATATATTCTGTTCCTCATTAATTATTTGTTTAGCTACAAGTATCTCTCATTTATATATAAAACCACTGAAAAGAGCGGGATTGTATAAACAGATTTTTAGAAAGTGGCTAGCATTACTATACATTTTGTAGCAGGAACCAAGGAGAAACTCATTTATTGGGATTGTTCTAAGTTGTGCCAACTTCCTGGGAGAAGATTTTAAAAATTACTTTTCATCGCTGCATTTTTCTTTTAAATTGAAAAGTTAAATCTTAATAGTCAATAGCAGAAGATTATCATTCAGTGTTCTATTATTTAAATTACCTCTGTAAGTGGATTGTTCCTTAAAATATTTCTGTTTTCAGCTTCCTCACTGGGAGAGACCTAGACACTGGAAGATACAAAATCTTATTTTCACCAGCCAATCTAATTTTCTTGTATTCAATGTCCAGTACACTTTGTGGAAATACTTTGATAGTTACATAAAGTTGGGCTTCCAAATTCACTCCTGAGCATTAAAATGGATTGCACTAATTTTCAGAAGTGCCCAGTTGCTCACATTAAAGTTGAGATATTTATTCCTGTGCTTTCATTTCAGATTAATCTCTAAAAAATAGCTTTATAGCATAGATCCTGCCTTTTTTGATTTGTTTGTTTTGTTTGTTGTGGGTTTTTGTTTGTTTGGGTTGTTTATTTTGGGGTTTTTTTTGGCATGTGTTAGACAAAACTCCTGATGAACTTATAGGAAGCTGATTTACTCAGGATTATTTTAGGTCAACCAGGTAGATCTTAATTGGATGATTTATTTTTGACATGATTAAACTGGATACAGAAGTTTTCATGGCTATGTCACGATGTTAAATCATGACATCAGAGTCTTGAAGTGAGCTGGGGAGTCACTTCATCTGAAGGGATGATGAAGGAGTACCATATAATATTGGCTATTTTTTGCAGAAATATAAGCCATATTCTCTAAGAGGTATAGTAGTGCAAGAACCATGCCCTGAAAAGTGAGATCAAACAAAAGCAGTAGTGAAATATTTTGCAGATGACACTCTGAAAGACTTTAAAACTATATCTATCAATCTATCTATCTTTATAAATGCCAAAGGAAATATTTATATTTAATTCCCCACTTATTTATTCATAGTCATTAGTGTGTCAAAGCATACTCTACCAATAATATGAGATAGAGATTGGCTTCTGAGTAAAATAGAGTCCTGCTACTGGTTCAGTAGGGTCTGAATCTGTCAACTAAAGAAATAACAATTAGGGTAGAGGTGGTATTAGAAGATAAAGCAATGGAAGGGAGTACGTTATACATGAATTTTATATACTTCCTGACTCTCTTTTCATCTTCTAAGAGAACTGGAGATGGAAACCTAAAAGGACCTCAAAAGAATTATTTTAAACAGCGACATGTATCACATTTTCTTTTAGCTTCTATTATTACAGTTACCTTGAAAGAAGGTGGAAAAAAATTCTACAGCAAATGGGATGAGAGCAAAGGTAGGAAACCCAAAGTAAGCACTGTGTCAAGATCTCAGCTGGCAACATCTATATCATCTGCTAAAAGGTGCTCTGCCATCCAGCAGCTGACTCTTCCTGAGTCCAAAATCTATGCCAAAGGTGATCAGAAACCTTCAAGGCAATCAAAACAGTAGTGGTAAAATCAAATCATAGAATCATAGATTATCCTGAGTGGGAAGGGACCCATGAGGATCACTGAAGTCCAGTTCCTGCCCCTGCACAGGACACCCCAAAAATCCCACCAAGTGCCCAAGACTAATGTCCAAACACTTCTTGAACTCTGCCAAGAGTGCTGTGGCCTGGGGAGCCTGTTCCAGTGGCCATCAAGCAGGGTGTTAAAGGCACTGCAGAAACCATTAGTTTTCTTGGACATAGAAGGGGATAGCCAGACTCAAGAGAGCTTGGAAAACATAAATAGCATCCATGAGAAGTCCTTTTTCTGCCTTTTTTTTTTTTTTTTCCAGCTCATGCTTTGTATCTTGTGTAAATTGTGATTTCTCTTTTAAGGATTCACTGTTACTGGTGTACTGAAATGCCTTATCATAGACTGCCAGAAGAAAATTCATGTGAGTTGGACCTGTGTTAGCCCTAGAATGTGAGGGGCCACAGCCCAGGGACTCACTCTCTGCTGTACTGCTTGGAGTGCCAGCAAAGCCCAGCACCAAAAGAGTTCCCAGCTCCCCCACTGGGAACTGCAGAGACCATCTTGACAGTTCAGATGAAGCTGTGTGAACTCTACCTATAATTTTTCTCCAAGTCTTTGGCCTTGAACAAATAGTTCAGTTGTCAGGGTTGTCTAAAGAGTCTTATTTCTATTGTTACAACTTCAGTGTGGGGTGTCTCACTGTTCTTTATCTCAACACTTATTTTTTATCTTTCTTTCTTGTCTAGCACTTCCCATTGAATCAATTTCATACTTGTTGAACCCTCACAATCAATACACAAAACATATTTCCAAGAAAACCCCACTCCCTAATACAGAAACTGAATTGAGCAGGCTGAAAACTAAGCACAGTATGTGAAAGATCACAAATATCATCTGTTCTACAAGTATTGAGTGCTTGCACTGAGGATGAATGGGAGGGCCATGGGCAGGAGGTGATGTTTGAAAGATTGTCCTTGTGAAAGCCTGAAATCAGAGGGGTGATGTGGGTGAATGGTGTTATTCAAGGTAGGTCAGTTTGGTTAGCACTGTGCTGGTGGAAATGGTGTGATTCTCTCCATGCAAACAAAGTTAAAGGCAATCACCATACAAACCATGCAACAATGAGCTAAATGAAAAACTAAACAAAAGCAAAGCATTAATTGAGTGTGGAAAGTCATGGCCTGGCATTTTTCAATAAAGGTTTTGAATATTTTACTGTTCCACAACACAGCTGTCATGGAACTGTAATAAACAGTACTAGATTGTATCAGTGTCAGAAAGTTGGAAAAATTGCACTGGAAAACATCATGATTGTAATAATTCTTAATGGGAATCCTCAAATATGACTGTGGGATCAGTAATAGTATTGGTACCATAGAATACTCAACCTGCAGCTTTCCTGTGCTATTATGAATGATAATTTCTTAGCCTATCAAACTGAATTGATGATTTGTGAGCCTTTGTGTTTGAGTCTGATGTTGCATGAGAGTTACTAAGAAAGCTCTTGGATGCTCAGGCTTGCAAAACAATGCCCTTCCTGCACCATTTTCTCACCCATTTCCCCTCCAGCATTATTGCTGGTTTATAGCATTCAAATGCTCTGATTACACCCCCCATTTGCTGCTGCAGCATGGCCTTGTTGCAGCATATCCTGGTTTTTTCAGGGGAGTAGGGAGGGGTAAACTGGGAATAGGAGGTTGAGCTTTGCAAGTGAGGCTCCCTTGGTTAAAAAGCAGCACCAATGTACACAGCAGCCTTTGCCTGAATCAGACTCCTATTGCAGTAAAAGCCCACTTGCTGACACCAATCATTTCTGCAAAATTTAAGCCAACCTCTCCAGGAGAAAAGATTTAATTAATACATAAACCCCAGAGTAACTATGACAATCTGCTTTCATAGTGATGGGAATAATCACGTTTCTATCCACTGTCAGTCCTTGAAATATAACAGTTTTATGCATAATCTATAATACTTTTTTTTTTCCTTACACAATCAATCAGATTCTTTTGTTACTTTCACACAAGAACATTTCTGTCTTAGACATCTAGAAAAACTCTATATTTATCTGGTGCCTTGAGGGGCTACCTCTGGTTGTGTGACAGGAGGTCTCTTGAGCATTTGGGGCTAGAAGCATGTAGGGAGGCTGAGCAATTCCATCCTAACTAAGATCCACATGAGATATTCCATTATTTAAATAGAAATGCCCTTAGGGCAGTGCATGCAGAAACCAGTACCAAAAAAAAAAACCAACAACAACAAAAAAAAAACAACAACAACAAAAAAATAAACCAAACCAACAAAACAAAACAAAAAACCCCAAAACCCAAAAAACTAAACAAACAAAAACCAAAACAAATTAAAAAAAAAAAAAATCCAAACCCCAAACCCTTCAGTGTTCATTGCAGACAATAAATAAAATAGTGGCAATGAATTACCATAGTGCAAAATTAAATTAAAAAACTTCAACTCTGAGGTAGAAATAGTGACCTTTGATAAAAGCTTTGAAAAAAATCTTTTTCCCTTAGTTCAGTTGAAAAGATTCTGTCTCTAATACTACATGTTTTTTTGGCACCTTCTTCTCCTACTTATTAGAAATCCTTGAAGGAAAAAATACAGAACCTTTTTTTCTTGTGGGTTAACCTCAGCAAAGTTGTTTCTGCTTTACTGTGGCATAAGCTAGATAAGCTTGTAAGGTATAATTTTATGGCCTTTGAGGCTTTAACAATGTTGAGGATAAATCTATGATCACAATTTAGACAGAGAATGTTTGCTCTGTAATTTTCACTGGACACTTATATAATTTCTGCATCTTTTTATTTTCTTAATACTTTTGTGTTGGGTTCCACAGTACTGAGCAACAACTAAGCAAGGTATGATCTGCATATTAGGATTGGAATGTTCTTAATACATCTTTAGAGTTGTAGCAACTCTAATAACCTGAAATTTTTGCAAATATAAATTTTGCATCTAGATAAGTGCTTTTTAAAGTGATAGCAGTCATCTTGTGTTAGACTTGATTGCAACCTGTTTTCTAAATTAAAAAATGTAAATGTGGCGTTGACAAAGGTTAAAAAAGATTTAAAGAGGGCTCTGTCAGCAGTGTATGCACACACCGAGCTAAATCCTATGTATCTAATCAGTGTCCTCTGGACTGTGTGTCTTGCTCCATTGTTTACTTTCAAATCCATAATAATTTTGTATCCTTTCACTGGGCAAAGATTCATTTTAAAATCTAATGAATTTAAAAATATGCTTTTCACTTGTCCATTTGATACCAAGCCTGCAATTTGACTTTCATTGTTTGTTTCCCTCCTTGTCTCGTCAATCCTTTTCTTTCTTTCTGTCCTTTTACTTTATTACATTTTTTATTGAGGACTGAGATGAACTGGTTGCTGCATCATGGGCCCATTACACTTCCTAACAATTCCATTTGCACCTTATTGTTTGTCTTATTGCTGGAAAATTCAGGTGATTCATCATGCCTGAAGAAGCACCTGATCCCAATTCCCTTGATATCACGATCACTATGTGACAGGAATACAGTTAGTGGTGGCTTTCAGACTCAAAGAGGCCAAGGTGATAACTCTTTTGGGACCTTTAGCCTCTCAAGTATTGATGAGTTCCATTTTTTTAATGCTCTGTTTTCTTGCTCCCTTTCAACAGCCCCCTGAGTGTGGAAAAGGGCTTGGAGTTAATAAAGGAAGTGGCAGATCTCCTGAAGCTGCAGATGAGTGTCTTCGATGATGTCAAGTATGTACATGGATTTTCTCCTTTTTTTTTATTTTATTGGATGTCTCATTATTTTTGAATAGTTTGTCCTACAAGGGAATATCTGCTCTTTACTGTCAAAATTAAGGAGAGTGGGTAAGAGGGAAAAAAGAATATAGATGATCTTTGTAACAACCCCTATATACAGATTATTTTGAGGAAAATTATAAAGAATTTAATTTTTTCCTGCTTTCATAGAGAAAAAGAATCTGTTCCTAATACTATATAAATATTGCTAACTTTATTTAACAGTTTCTCAGTAAGGAAAGTCTTCTGAAGGGTCACTATACCCAGAATTGCCAGGGGGAAAAAGACATCAGAGATGGATAAAAACTTGGGTGCCTGGCTTTGAGTCTGGCACGTGGCACACAAGGTCATGCTTTTTGGTCAGCTGCTTATTTAACAAGTCACAGGGAGTTCAGCTATGCTGAGGACTGATTTTCCTTCTATGATTCATCCTGATGAATGCTCTGCATGCTAATCTCATGAACTAGGAGGTTATGATCTGCCATGTCTAGTAAAGAGTTTTAGATTGAGGGTTTTCTGAAGGCATTTTGAAACATGTACTTCACAAAACTTCGTCCTCTGTGTAAAATAGGAGCAGTCTGATGTAAATGTAATTGAAAAGAAGGGTCAGCTGTGGGAGTTTTGAGAAGTCACGTCTTGGGCACCCAGTAAATAACTGATGTCTGGGTGGCATCCAGCTCCTGCCTGTGCCTCAGGAGGTTTGGGACTGAGTTGTGTTGCTGAAGTGCAGCATCTTTCTCAGCCTCACCTGTGCTGCCATCAGTTGCTCTTTGATCCTCATTTACAGAACAGAATTCACTGTTTAATACCATGTTTGAAATCATGGTCTGATGATGTTCCATCTTTCGTGGAAGTGTTTATTCTTGATTGTAAAACAAAAAAAAGAAATGTCGTACCCCTTCTATTACTGTATTTATATGGAGAGATGGACACCTGATAAGAAAATCTTTTCAGAAATCTGGAAAATACCAGGTATATTGGCTTTAGTTGTTGAGAAGGAAAATATTCCTGTATTTTGTTGGTTTTGATTAATGTCTTTTGGTTGCATATAATGAAAGATATATTTTTATGAATACTGACTCTTTAAATTTAAAAAAAAAAAAAATTCTATTATCTTTAATTTAAAGAAAATTTGTACCCTTGACTTTGAACACTAGCAGGTAAAGTCTACTGCACATTTAAAGGAGAAATCCCATGGAACAATTTCAAAGCTGGAATCAGTGGGTTCAGCTTCATTAACATTTACAGTACAAGAGCACTTTCTCCTCCCCCCTTTCTAATTGTTAGTATAAAGCCTTTTGGTTATTTTTTATCATTTGATAAATCACAACACATTGCAGTTGATAGGCTGTAGATTTGTTCTCTAATGAAAAATATCTTTCAAGTGGTTTAGCCAGCTGTGATGGACCTTTCTTTTAATGTGCAGAATTAGCTCCTTATTTAGCATCTATTAATATGCAGTCATGTGACTGTACTGAAAATATTTTTATGGTCAGTACCTTAAAAGTGTGGCATGAATTACAGGAAGTCCAAATGGGACTGAGCATTCTTTCTACCCATACAATGTTTTTATCAGTCTATTTTTAAAAATTTATAAAAATCTATAAATCTGTGAAGGGTTATCCTAAATCTCAAATCAGTGAAGAATTTATCCATAGTAAATTTTCTTTGTTCAAGAGAATGAGATGCTTTGACTCAGTTAAACCCATAAAGTATTAAAGGAAGGTGAAGCTGACAAGTAGATAAAGCAGTAGTAGAAGCTTTAGATAAAGGCCTTGCCAAAAAAATAGTAAACTTTGGATTTGTTGTTTTCTTGCCATTGCACCACTATCAGTGGAAAAAAAAAAGTAGGAATTTGAATACTCTGAGCTTCTCAGTGGCCTCATGGAGAGGGATTTCAGGGAAAACCTGATATCATGTCATTTCCTGACATATCAGGAAATATTTCCCAGGAAATATCTTCCTTACTTGGGCTAGGCATTGTGGGTGATTTATTTTGTTTCACTGGCAGCTAAAAGTATCCTTTTCCTTAAAGATTCTTTTTGTTTGTTTGTTTGTTTGTTTTTTTTTGGGGGGGGGTTGGTTTTTTTTTGGTTTTTGGTTTTGTTTTTTGGTTGGTTTTTTTTTTTTGGTAAAAAATGTATGTAGTATGTAGAAAAAACTATCATTCAGCCTGGAGAAAGAAGAATTATAAAAGGAGTGAGAATTTGTCATACTGGCCTACTTTAGCTCTGAACTGAATACTTGCTTGGTCTAAAATTCTCAATTCTTTCTTTTCCCTCCAAAATTCCCAATGGTTGGGAAGTAATAATACATACTTGGACATTTTAGATCATTGCAAGGATTTCAGAGTAATGTCATGTTAATGAGAATCACGTGGTTAATTTGAGGGTGTAGACAAATTCATCACATAAGATAAGAATAGTGCAAGAACTGAGGAGAGAGGGTGAGTTCTTTTAAAGTTCTTTAAATTCCCCGAGTTTATTTTCCCTGAAAACACCCGAAGAAAATCTAAAGGATTTGCTTCACTGATAAATTATTGTCTTTAGTTAGTTTTGTCTGCAAATATCTTACACTATTCCATATATTTTTAGCTCTTCCCTGTGCTTTGGAGTTAGGTAAGTGAACAATTGCTTTTGCCACGGATAGGAATCCAACACGCAGCTCTTGGTTAGCTGGTGCTTGGAATTAATCAGCTTATCTTATCTTTTGTCTTTTTCACAGTCCTGCCAACTTTAGGGATGGACTTCATTTCACAGGCTATCCCCAGGCTTGGCTTCCAGGGCATTCAGTCCATCTCTACAGATGATTTGTTGCAAAGTTTGAATTGACATAAACTTTGCTTGCCCTGTGAAGCAGATGAGTGGGAATAGATTCAGGGAATTCAGAATTAGAAATATTTCAGCGTTGAAAAAAAGATCCAACATGTTAGCTGTCATTTTTGGATACAGCCTGAATCTTTATGGAAGTAATAGTTATGCTTAATATGTTTTGTTAATGGTTATGTAGCTGTCAAATAAATTCCATTATTTCTTATTACATCATTAGAGACCATTAAAAGGATATTAGCATGCTGATGTAATTATGCAAGCAGACGTAAAATTACTATAGTTATGATTTTATAATCTAATTATGGGTGTCCAATGCCCCTGGTGATTGATTGTTGGACTAGTATCAGGGATTGAAGTCAGATGGGTGCTAATATTTAGGAGGGTTTGTATTTATTTTCTTTAAAAAAAATGATTTTGCAATTTGCAACATTGGCCTTCCTCATGTAATTGAGTTACTCACAGCACAAGACTTTATCAACATCCAAATATAATAAAAATACTAAAATCTCTAAGCTCAGTTTTGAAAGTAGAGGAAAGGACACAGAATTATTAGTCAAAGTCATTGATTACAGCATAAATGACTTAACTGATTTCTGATGAGAATACAAATAAATTTTGAATTTGTATTTAATGTTCTCACATTTGGGGCATTTACTGCGAGCATTGTAAAGGGGAAGTTTCAGCTCTGACCTTAGGTAAATAACTTTGTATGAAAAGAAAACATTATTCTGGTTTCATAGTATTTCAGGCCTTATATCCCCATTCTCAGCCTCCAGCTAAGAGTGAGATTTTCAGCTGAATATTACATTCTCTCTAGACTGATATGATTTTCCCAGTTGCCATTGAAGATCTTTCTCTCTAGGTGTCTCTTTTTTCCCCATTTTGTTCTGCTTTATCTTCCTCCAGCCATTTATCTTAATGGCAGTTTCTTCATTTTTGCCTTCTAATATACCAAAGCTCAGTACTCAAAGAACTGAACTTTCAGGAGATGTGCTGATTTGACCAGCATTTCCATTTTCATATATAATTTTTCGGCAGAAAGCCTCTAGCAGAGCACTCTATATTCATTCCATAAAATTACATTAATCTCAATCTGCTGCTGTTGTTCTGAAGTGTAACAATTCACTATATAACCATATAATCTATATATATAATGTTGAGAGTGAACAGGACACTTAGGCTAAATTTGAAATGCTAATATAAATAGATTTTTTTTTAAGTTGAAAAGAGTGATTCTGATTATCTAATATAACATCCTGGATTGCAAATCCTTTTCATTTAACCACTATTCTCCTGTGATGAACTGATGCATCTATATTGTGCACCCAAAGCTAAGTTAAAAGACCAAATCCCTCATCTTTCAGAGTCTAAATCTCCAATACCCAGGATTCTGTCTAGTTGTTCAGCTTTCCCCTCACAGTGCTCCCTGCCCACACTGGGACTACAGGTGAATTCAGGGTTTACTTAAATAGTTTATTATATGAAAAATTCAGGTTAACTGAAGGTATACAAGGAAACCATATGAAGACTTCAGCTGAAAAATACCTTTCAAATTTTGTAGCAGACACAGCAATGTGATTTGACATTTGGAAAAAAAAATGCTATAAATTCAAAGTAATAACTAGTTTCAAAATTTAATGAAGCTTGACTTATAAGGAAAATGCTTTTATTTAGGTGATGGGAATAAACAAAAAATTGACTTTGGACTGAACTCAAGCCATTTTTTTGTTTTATTTTGTTCAGGTGACCAATCTTTTGAATAACACTAATTATGATAGACTTCTGAAATATTGAATCACATCTATATATTTTTCTACAGCCAACTGTTTTATTTCATGAGCAAAAAAGAAATCCTCAGTTAATGAGTAGCTCTTCAATGTTTCATTTTATTTTCATTGTTCAATGTGTGACTTCAGGTTTTATTTATTGCACTTTATTCAAATTCTGCTTTGAGGTCAGAAAACCCATTTTCTTCTGGTTTATTTTGGATTTCTTTTTCCAATAGTGCTCTTCACTACACTATCAAAATGCTTGGCAAACATGAATTGATATATTTAACTCATATGAGATATGGGGTTTTATTAGGACCATCCAGAGCTGGAGTTATGCATGAAAAGATTAGTGTCAAAGCATTTGCCACTACGAGGTGTGCAGTGTGATGTGTCACTGCACAGCTTACTCAGCCTCTTCTGAAATGAACTTGCCCTGGCTGAGACAGGGATCCCATTGTTGAGCACTCAGCAGTCCCAGAAGTCAGTTCTCCATTCAGACAATGGGATTTGGCCTTTAACATAAATAAATAAATAAATTCCAGAAGTTATTTTTCTTCAAATGAATTGAGACTGAGTCTAAGTCTGAAGCAAATGATTCCAGCAGAATTTAAAGTAGCAGGACCTTTAAATCTTTGTTATTCTGTACTTCATTTGCAACATACTTCCTGAAGCCTGATAAAATTGAAATTAAGGCCCCTGAAAATATTGGTCTTCTCTACTACTTGACCACCATTCATCTTTGGATTTCAAGGATCCTATTGAAAAAGCACTTTTAAAAGAAAGGCTTCATTTCTGTACTTGAAGTAAGATTGATTTTTCCTGATATACAATAGCATGTCCACAGTGTTAATAATGTTTTTTTAATAGTTTTGTGTAAACAGTGATTTTAACAAAAGCTTGAATTTGGAAGGCTTTTCATGAGGACAGTTACAAGCACATTCTTTTTCTACTTCAAATCTCTTGTTTCCAAGTACTGGGGTTAGAGACATTTTGCACCTCCTTTGTAGAGAACAGGCTTTGCACAACCAAACACTGCTGTCATTATCCCTGCTCTTAGGAAGAGCTGGAACGGTTGGGTTGGAATAAATACGATTTGAAAAGCCAGCCAACCATCCCAGTGAAAAGAACTTGAACTGAGGAAGATACCTGAAAATCAAACCAGGTGGTGAAAGTTTGGAGAAGCTTAAAACACTTTGAAATTGGAAGTGTTGGGCAGACAGAGTGGTGAGTGGAGCTCCCAGCCTCACCTATTAGAAACATGTGCATTGGCTGTAGTGTCCTAATCATGCACTATAGGTTCTGTTCATTGTTTGTCATGTTACTTTTATAACACCTGAAAAATTCAATCAACCAGCTAATCATATTCAGTCATCCAGAACCTAAACACTGGAACAATACTTGGTATTTTCACTCCACTGTGCTGATGGGTTATGACATGTGGTGCATGTATGCTCTAAATGTGAACAGCTCAGGAAATTATTTAGAGTCAGGATGGTGTGAGGGAGGATTATTTAACCACTGAGCAGTGGTTGGACAGGTAGCACAGGGTCCTGTTAGGTTTGCATTTGAAAATTTTCCTCTGCTGTGCAGATTCTCCCTGATTCCATTCTCCTTGATTTGGTGTGATGAATCTTTTCTTGAGTTGTATATTGAACATCTGTGGTTTAATATTCTTAGAAAGGTTTCTTTCAAGATTGGCAGATTCTGGATTCTGCTGTCTATGTAATCTAGATTTACTGGGAGGAATGTTCTACAACTCATCCTGCTCTCCTTAAGATGCTGTAATATTAACTAGAAATATAGAGGGTTTTTTTTTATTTCCACTCCATTTATTGCCTAGAAATTGAGCAAGGCTTGTATTTCAGTTTGAACTTACCATGCTTAGTCTCAATAAAAAGATTTTTCAACAAAGTTGAGCAGTATTTGTCATCTACTCTGATTTTATATTGCAAACAAATAACTATAGTTATTTGACATAATCTTGTTTAAAGTGTTATAAAAGCATAACTCAGAAATAATGGAACCTCTTTTATACAAGCTTGACTTCTCCCATAGATTTAATGAGTCTAGGAAACAAATTATGTGAAAAATGTGTTGCTGTAACTCATTGCATGCAGGCATTTGTAAGAAATTACATTGTGTTTTCTGGTACATATTGTCTTATTTGACAACTAATTTATAATATAAAGATTCATCACTTTTTAGAGGAATGATGATAAGGAAAAGAAAAAAGGTGAAAATTTAAACTATGCATTTCCTTTCTTTTAAATGAGTGATTCCACAACCTTAGCATTACATTAGTCTTGTGGCTTTTCCCCCTGAGGTACAGTACATTTTGTGTTCTTTTCTTAAATGAATGTGCATATAACCAAGATAATTTTGCCTTCTCCACTGTAATTTTCCTGCTAGAAAAATATAAAAATCATTCAAATAATAGGAAAGATTTTGGCCTGCAGCATTTTATGAATTCCAGGTTACAAAAGATAGACCATAAAAATCTAAGGAGATTCTTATAAATAATATGTATGGTGCTTGGGTTTCCATTACAACATTTCATTTCATTAAAACAGAGGATTTGCACCTTTGTAATCAAAAGCAGAATGAATCCACTATTATTGATACATTTCCATGAACTCCTAGGTCTCTGCTTAAAGAAGATTTTTGCAGATATATAAACTTCTGAAGTTTATTCTTTTTTGAATTTCATATTTCTCTACTACTCATCTCTCTGTGTGACTGAGAATGCCATCATATTCCTTTTTTAATAAAATCAAAGTTCATAACATTGTAGGGTAGGTAGGATATACCCCTTTCTTTCAAGTAAGTCATTTAGCGTGTGCCATTGAATTTAATTTATATAACACTTCACATATTATTAACAGGTAATAATTTCAATTCTACAGATGAGTAGATTGAAACCCAAGGCAGTTTGCTTCATTTTCCCTAAAATGGTACAGGAATTTGATGACAGATATGAGAATAGAAACAGAGAACTTTGATTATCACTCTTGAACTAAAGCTTCATCCACAAATAGAATTACTAGTATTAGAAATGGAAAAAGGTTTTCATGTAGGAATTTGTTTCAAGGAATAACTTAGAAGAAATATAAATATTATTTTTTGTCTATGTGTGTCTTGATCCTCCTGCCCTTGGCCACCTGATTCTCCTAGAACTACAAACACACATTTTTTTCTCTCAGTTTGTGACCTGGGTGGTTGGATTTCATGAGTATTACAGACATGCTGACCCAGCTGAAAAGGGAAGGGTTTGTACTCCTTAAGAGCCATAAAGACAGAGCAAATATACATCTGTAGGTGCAACTGAAAAAAACCAATAAATTCCTCTTGTAGTGCCTCCTTTGTCAAGAAAATATCTCTACCTCACAGCTGGCAGGGGAGTCTCAGAAACCAATCTTCTCACTGGTCTTCTCAGAGCTGAAGGAGAAGCCAACAGGTCCTTATGAGCCCAAGCAGGAGAGCTCTGGTTGTAGCACTCAGAATTTGGCAGCCTTTTGAACTAAGACTGTAGCAAAGTTTGGGGTTTTTTTATCTGTGGTTGTGCTGTCTCATACCCATGCAAGAAAGTTTTGTCCTGCATGGATCCTATCAAAGCTCAGAGCATTCTGAACCTTTACCTCTGTAACAGCCCTAACATGGGAGTCGTGCTCCTCATTAAGGATTAAAAGTCACTTGTGCAAGAGGAGCAGAAGGTGACTGTCATCCCAGCAGACAATTTTCTATGTGCTTTCAGCCAGTTCCATTAACAACACAGGTGTGCAGAGGGTGAGTGGGGCTGAAGGCAGGAAAATGCATTGAAGGCTTACTGGGTGAAAATTTAAAATGTCTGCTGTTTGTAGATACAAAGGTATAAAGAAGGAGAAAAATATAAATAGAATGCTTTTTTCCCCCTTCTTCTTTTTCATGACATAAATTTTATCCTTTAGCTTAATCCTTGGGGAGTGGAAGAAAAATCACTGTACATATAAGAAGCTTTTTGAGACCATTTTCCCACCCTCGCAGGGTCCAAACACTATTTTTTTTTTTTTTTTACTATAAGAAATTATAGCATTTGTATGGTTTGTTCTTTTAAACACTGTAATTAAGAACCTTATTTGCATGGCAGGCAAAGCTGGCAACTTTCATGTACTCAGTGTGGTGAAAATGTCAAGTTTCATGGCTTGTGACAGATTAATAGAAAAATTATTTTAAAACTCTGCAAATTATTCATAGATATTGAGTAATCATCAAAAGTTGCATTTTGTGAAGAATAAAAATAGGGCAAACTGAGTGTAGCATCAATCTCTAAATTAAGCGTTGTCTCTTTTTAAAATCATTTAAATTGTAGGCTTAGCAAAATAATCTTCACCTTAGATGAAGCAAGTTGTAAAATCTTTAAAATACTATTTCATCATCTTTTGCAATGTAAATTAGGATCAGTGTACTTAGCACAATTTTGATGCATATAGATTAAATGATTAATACAAAATTAATGATTAATGTAAAATAATTAAAGTTCCATCTTCTAGGATCGGTATCAGAGACCCACCAGACATGGACTGCTGTTATTGGAAAGCATCTCTTTCTGGGCCAGTCATCCCTTTTCTGTGACTTCAGTCTGGAAATTATTCTAATGACAGTAGTGTGTCAGGCATTTCATTATTTGAGCACCTCATTGTGGCCTCTTCTCTGCCCCTGCAATGCTGCTCTGTGCAGTCACTCTCAGCACTTATCATGTCAGGGGGAGAGAAGAGGCCACGACAAGGTGTCCAAGGCTTTCCCTGATTTATGAAGAATGGAACTTGCAGGAGTAAATCTGGGCTGCAACCATCAAATCCAGACCCGAGTTTTGTTTCCATGTAGCTGCATTTGCAAGATGTGATTGCTCTGAAACTGTCAGTCTTTCTAATCTTTGTGGTCTACCTGTTCTGCCTCCCAGCTGCCTGGTGAAAACCCCACTAATGAAATTCAAGTGGTGATAGGAAATCAGCCACTACCTGGTGTGCACTGCAATTAGTGTCTTTCCCTTAGCAGGGATTTTGCTTTTCCATCTTTAGTACCTGGTCAGTGTCAGACACCAGGTGTAATGCCAGCACAAGTCTTTAACTTTCTCTCCCTATGCTGTGTTTAGTGCAGGAACACTTCAGAGAATAGTGCAAACTGTTCATGCTTAGTGTATATGAAGGATATAAACATTACTAGATAATATATTATTTGCTGTATTGCAGAGTGTTCTGGAACACTGTGCACCATTCTGCACTTTAGGAATATGTTGAGAGTTTCCTGAAAAGGACTCGAAAAACTCATTTTGCTAAAATAGAAAAAGATTTTTTGATTGATCACTGGCTGTGCATACATACCTGTCAATAGGAATGTGAGAATACATACAGTTCCACATTGATATTTCTGCAGCCCAGGTGCAAAGTGAAGCAAATCTTTGAACAGTAAAGATATTAAAGAGTGAGAGATGTGTGTCTTTTTAGTATTAAGTCTGAGTGATGATCAATAATTCTCTACTCAACAGTTCAGGGAAGTTACTTTGTAGCAGGTCAGCACAACACATCCTTCACAAACTTTCCTGAATCTTTGAAGCTCAGTCAGGTACCTGCTTGTGTAATGTAAATACAGTATTATGTGATGCTTCACAAAATAAATTTTGGTCAACAGTTCTGATTAAAAATGTTGGTCAAACTTGAATTAAGTAGCCAACTGATTTACAGCTACTCTGAGTATTGGAAGGAGAACAAAATAGCCAGTGTACACTTCTTAATCCATCCATGTATTATGTGTCAATGTCCTGCCTTTTCTTTTCTCTGTAAATCATGTTGTAGAAACACACTGCAGTACAAAAATTCCTCTGCTAATTATGTGCTTTTCCCCATTGATTTGATTTGACATAAGTATGTTTATATACCTCTAAATATAATATATAAAACATTTACAGCAGCATGAGCATCTTAATTTTTCCAAAATTGAGGTGAAAAGGAGGCTTCAGTGCAATATAAACAATGGACATAAGCTTCAAATTCCTAAACACAGAAGGCAGAGAAATGTGTACACATTGCAAGTCATTAGTTCAAGCCCACCAAACGTTTCCTGAGACAATTACCTTCACTGCTATAAAATTTGCTTTGCACAGTCCTCTGGAGCGTTACTAATTGCTTTTCTTAACCTCCAGAGATTAAAGGATTTTGAAATGAACATATAGACAAGTAGTGACTTTAATTTCAAATCTAAGCTTTATTAAGGCAAGCCCAATTTTATAAAATAGGGTCATTAAGAGAATGTTTCATGTTGGAAATAGCCAATCCTAATCTCCTCATCTTCCTCCAGTCTTGAGAAATTGCACTCTGCCTGTATCTTAAAAATGAGATGCCACCTCAAATCATTTCCATCTGGCATCAGCTCTGTGTCTCATCTTCAAGAGTACACAGCCCCATGTTGGCACTTGTTTCTCAAATCCTTTTCCACTAGGGGGTATGATAGACTGTGACTGTGTCTCAGAGAGCAGGCAGTGTGATACTGTAATGCTGAAGCACACGAGGGAAAGGAACAGGCATGAAAAGCTTGGTGCATAATTTATGGAGATTTAAATCCTGTCATTCATAAATATAATTATAACCTACGGCTTGAAAGTGATATGGACCTTGCCATATTGATCACGCTCCAGCTCTGTTTATTCAGATCCTTCATTTGTTGACAGGGAAAATATAAGAAGAATGCTGTTAGTCGTAAAACAATTAATGAAAGGAAATACTTCTATTTTGCACAAAGAATATTCTTTGTTTCTGTGTGTGTTGTGCACCCTCCCACCTTCAGATGAGAAATATAAACCCAAGGGGAGGGGATATTATTAAATCAGCAATCAACCTTCAAGTCATTTTGGTATAAACACTGTAATTATTTCATCTTTAGTAAACAGAATAAAAGACAACAGCACATAAGGGTGACAATTTGCAATATGCTTTGAATGTCTTTGTTAAAAAAACCCTTATTATGACTGAAGGCAACATTATTGTAAGCAAAAAAAAAAAAAAAAAAAAAAAAAAAGGCAAAAGTTGTAACAGCCAAAAGGGGGGGTAATTAGTTGGTAAAGTTCAAATAATAAATTTAGCAGGTTATTACATTTTGTGTGGGGAGAAGTCACTATTTATTAGCCTTGAAGCCAGAATTGTTTACCTTTATTTTAAAAAAAATTGTAAAGCAGTATAAGAAAAAAGTGATAAGTGCAATTACGTGATCCAGATATATTCTAAAATTCACAGTCTTCACTTAAGTGAGTATAAGTTCATTTGTGTAAGAAAAAATTACTACAAATTTACCTGGGGGTAATTGTAGTAGCATGCAGCCTCAGGGGAGGGATAGACAATAAATGCTGTCTAACATTTTTAACCTCAGCTGCAGCAGATGTGGGTGAGGTTTCAGCCTGGCCCTTGTGGCTCCCGTGTCCTGTTTTCTCCTGCCCAGCTGGGTGGGTGCTGCCTGGGGTCAGGTACCAGCCAGGAGTGTTGCCTCTGCTCCCCCAGCACCTCCCTCATCTGTGGGAATGGTCTGCTTGCAGTTCATCAGCTTATAAACAAATGTGTGCCCTTCAGTGAGCCCCTGTGCTTACAGCAGGTTGAAGACAATCATCATTAATGTTGGGCAGGTTTCAGAGGGTCTGACACAGGGAAAGCAGTCTCATCTACCCAACTTGAAGTTGCTATTAGGGTGCATTTTATACATCTTGGAACCTTTTTTCAGGCTGGCTGACCTCTTGTTAAAAAGTGTTTTAAAAATATTTTGCAGTCAAATAATTACTGGTTTTGTTTAAATGTTCTCATCCAACACATAATGAACAGTGAGGAATTCCCTAAAGGAAATCTTTTGTTATTGAAATGTTTATTTATTGAGTGCTTTTGCCAGAAGCCCCCCATGAGAAAAATCTCATTTTATGAGCTCCTGAAGCAGTCAGTTCCCAAAACATCAAGCAGAAATGCAATTTTGACCAAGTAATCTCAAGGTCTTTTGTTTGCTTTTAAATAAACAGAATGCCAATGTACAAGAAGTTGTGACAAAAGCTGCTTTATTTTCTGTGTTTTGCAAATATTCCTAGTGAAGCCATGCTGATGTGGTGCTCAGGTGATTTCTTACATACAAAAATTCAATTGCTACAGTAGAGGAAAACAATGTCCCACAGAGCAACATATGAGTGGGTGTTTTAAACAATTCTGAGATTTATTCTTTCCTTCAAAAGGATGGTCTTAACTCAGTGTCATCCCACTTGCATAAGGAATTTTTTTCCTTGCCCTGTTTTTTGTTCTTGTTTTCCTGAGCAGTGAGGAGCAATGACAGACTGGGATCTTCCCATGTTCCTGGAGTATCCAGGTGGAGTCAGTGGGCAATGATGGGTTGGTTGCTGACAGTCTTCTCTCCTTGGAAATCCCTGTCTCTCACTGCCTGGGCTGGGTCACTGAACTGATCCAGTTTTAATCCTTTATTTGATTTTACTGATGCTGGGAAGTGCAGGGCTGCATGTAGTGGGACAGGGCAGGGCAGGACAAGTGGGAGGGAGTGAGGAGTGGCTGAGACATAAAAGTAAAACATTCAGGTAAGGGAAGGAGCTTTTTGTCATTGCTGATAGAGCCAAAGTGTAACTACATTGTGATTGTAATGTTGTGTTGGTTCTAGGTTCTCAGCTATAATGGAATATGCAGTGAAGATTTGGGGGAATATCTGAAATTGGTTTTTCTTTCCTTTCCATTTTGGTCATACAAGGGCTGTGTACTGGGGTGATGCTGCTTTTATTTAAAGCAGACTGCTAATGGCTCTGTAAATATCTGAGCAGCTGGGGACGAATCAGAATTTCTCTTAGGCTGGCAAACAGAGAGAAGGACAGTGGAAGATTAGTTAGAGTATCCTGAAACAGGTGCATTTTATGGTTGATTTTATCAGGGTTAGTGACAGAATAGTCTGGATTTTTGTAAAGCAGTTATCTCAAATAAAAATTACTTTGCTATTGTTGAACATTTTATTTTAATCTATAATATTAATATGATGTTGACAAAGGTTTTATAATTGCCTGGTATTATTAAAAGTGTTTCTTGACCATTAGTGACCAATCTTCTAGAGTGTCCTTTAACATTAAAATCTGTTTTCTTTTTCTCCCCTCCCCCTAAGAGTACTTCAAGAAAAATGATTGATTAATGGCAGTCCCTGTTAACTTCAGAATAAAATGTGAGCAGTGCATGCTTTGCTAGTAAAAGATGAAAGATTATTTCTTATTCTTATTCTTACTCTGATTCCCTTTGTGACCTCAAAGGAAAGTCTTGTAGTTAAAAAAAGCTTTTTTCTGCTTGAAATGGAAGAAGTTTAAAGGTATTTCTGTCTAGGATGTATGTGATGCAATTAAGCACACTTCATTAAGTGCTCTCCATTCTATGATTGTAGGAGATTAACATGTTACTAAAAGAATAACTTAATACTTCATTTCAAGCCCTGCAACAAAATGTTTTTCAAGTTATTTCTTTTATGCAGCAGTTTTTCAGATTTCATTCTCTCCTAAGCCGTGGCCATAGGGAGTCCAAAGCTGTTACATGTACAGTTCCAGCCCATGTACTTCACCTTTTTAGCAGGGTTGCTCTTCATAGTATAAATGTAATTATTTACACGTTAAAAAAAAACCTTAGGAACTTGCATAATATATACCATGTAAGTAAACTTTTTGAAAATAGTGCCAATTTTTGGTTTTCTATGCTCTTCTCTTCTGTAAATTCCTGCATTGTCATTTATATAATCTCTTTTACCCCAGAAATTTTTCTCCAAAAATACATTCATTATACTATTATGTATGTTTTTCTTATGTGTATTGTAGATAGTATTAATTACAGTTGTAAGGACATCACACCTGAAATGTCTTCTTTCCTTTCATCAGATGCACCTGTAGATGTTTATTGGGATGGATGGAGAATAAATGCAACATTACTAATACAGATTTGTTTTTCCTTAAAATTGCACAATGATACTTTTTGGTGAAACTGAGTACATTGCCACTCTACATCTGGCTAACCAGTACCTTCCTCTGTAAATGTCTTATAGAATTTAGTGCCATAAACAACTATCAGGCTACCTGCAGAAATGTCTCCACAGAGTCAAATAATTTCCTCTCAAAAATTGTTCCAACAGGTGATCACTTCTGTTGTTAAATGATAAATACTTTGTGGTATTTTTCTGGTCAAAACCAGCTATTGCATCAGATATGTCCAGAATCTCTTCTCCATACATATTCTTGCAGAATACGATTAAGATAAATATTCTGATTTTCTGTATTGTCCCTCTGACTTGCAGTTGTGACAACAGGAACTGAAGTTGTGTTGATATTAGGAATATGAAATATTAAAATACATGTAATCTTCTTTGGATTCTGAATTCCAGTGATGATCTATGCTGTACTTGAGTGAATAGCAATTTCAGTGCCTCCATTTTGCCATCTTCATAATAAGAATAGTATTTACAGGAGTGTTCTAAAGTTTATTTAATGTCATTGAAATTCTATCAAACGGGCACAAAATACACACAGGAAACCACAAGAGGTATAAAAATGTATGCAAATGTAGCTAATGAAGCAAAAGGAAGAGGGCTAAATGGTGTCTTAATAGGTTCTCTTTAAAAACCTATTTTGATAAGGAATATTATGCCATGTCTCTTGATTATGAATCTTACATTTTTTAAATAATCTCTTTCAGCGTGCTGGGACCAGCTGTGACCTTCCGAGTGCACTCAAACCTCCAAAATATTTCAACTGCAGATGTTGCCAAAGAAGCAGGTAAGTCCTTGTCCTCCTTGCCCAAACTGTGACCACCCACGTCTGTTTAGCAGTCAGTACCACTGCAGACAGCACAGGCACATCCTGATCTCCCAGAAGACTGACATTTAAAGGGAGAGATGGTTGAGAGGTGAGTGGCACATGAAAATTGAAGTTTAACATCTCTGAGTCCATTAAAACTGTTTCAGACTTCCTTGTTTGTCAAGAAAATTAAATATAGGCTTGTAGTCAAGTTTCAGCACGGTGAAAAGCTCTTCAGTGTTGTCAAAAACTCATAAAAGCACCTTAGTCATTTGTAAAAGGGTATATAATACTTTCACTTTTCTAATAGTTTTTTTTCAGGGAACAAAAATGTTATTACATCTTAGCCTACTTTCTGGGACAAAAAAGGATAGAAATATGCCTTTGTTGGTGTTCTGTTTAAACTATTTCAATGACAAGTTAATGTTGGAAGTAAAGGTTGTGTTTCTAGAATTAAGCTGCTTCAAGTAAGTACCACTGTTCTAAGGACTCCTATTGGCTCCTTTTCAGCTTGGCTATTACCTGTATTGTGGAGTTGTTGACTGCAAGAAATAATTTGTCCAAGATATCTGAATTCATAACTGATTTGCTTCCAAATTACTCAGTTGATGTGCTTTAAAAATCAGAATTAAACAAGTACTTGAAAACAGAAGCAATTAAAGCTCGTGTAAATAAACATGTGGCCCCCAAACTGTTCATCAAGTTCTCCTTTTGCTTAGCCATGGATGAATTCAGTTGCAGAAAGAACTGGGGTAGTGACTATGCCAGAACTTTCCTTTGCAGAACCCTTTACATTGGAGAAGGGTCTTGTTAACTGATGATTAAAGAGTAGCAAGAATTTATCATGTCAAAAATCCCTAGCTGTATGCTGTCAGAACTCAGAATTTACAATAAATACTGAATTATGTGACTCTTGAAAGGTATTTTTTTCTCCTGGGAAAAATTCATATGGCTTTTTTATAGCAATGACCTCCCCTGTGTTGTAAACTTGCTGAATCTCTCTGAAAGGATCAACAATATGATGCTGTTGGTAGAGGTTACCTGGATTGCCAGAGGCTTTTGACAAGGTCTTCCCAGAAGTTTTTTAAGAAACTTAGAATGTGGAATATGGAACAGAAAAGTGGTGAATCTCTAATTGGTAGAGAGGCAAGAAACAGAAATTAGGAATAAAGTATTAGTTTTCTAAAAGGCTGAGATAGTGAAAAAAAACAGGTGTAAGGATCTCTGCTGGGACTAACATCCATCATACTTATAAGTGAATTAGAGAAGAGAGTGAGCAGGATGGTGAAAAATCCTGCTAATCCTGAATTATTCACAGTATTAAAGGTGAAAGTTGATCTTAGAAATGTATAAAACTGAGTGAATGGACTCAAAATGGCAGATGAATTTCATTGTAAATTACTGTAAAAAATTTCATATGGAGAAAAAATACCTTTGCATATAAGGTTTACACAGTAATTTAGTTAGTGTAGTAATAGGTAATTTGATGAAAATGACAGTTCAGTCTGCATTAGAGGAAATTGTTTTTCAGAATTATTTGGAAAGGAATAGAAAACAGAATTATATAATTTGTTCTTTCATAAATATGTCTTTTGCCTGTGTTTAAATACCACATATAGTATTGCTTCTCATACCTCAAAGAGATTTGAAATTCTGGTTGAAATGAAAAGATTCAGGGAAAGGCAGAAGGCATGACTGTAAGTATGGAATATCTTCCATATCTTCCAAGTGGTGAAGCAAGAAAGGAAACTTTCTTTTGGAAAAAACAGAGTATGTTATGACAAAGGTCTGTCAGTTCTAGAGTGCATGTGGACAGGACTGTTTAATTGCTTTTGCCATGCAAGAACAGATGAAACTGGCAGAAGGCAGGTTTAAAATAAATCTGAATGCAGTTTATCATTTTTCCAGTTGTGGATAATTAGGCTTGCATGTGTTCAAAAATTCGCACTTAAGGGAATTAATGGAATTGACATCCACTGAAATTTTGCAAGACTGTGGAAACATTGTTATGTCCAGGCGGTTCCTGATGTGTCTTGGCCTGTTCCTAACAAGCTACTGTGAAAAGTTATAATGCTCTGACTCATTTATTTCAGCAAAACACAAGCTATAACATTCTGCTTTTTCTTACCACTGAAATCAAAGAAGTTGTTTTCAACTTCCTTAACTTAAATGCTGCTGAAAAAGTAGGGAGGTTCTGGGGACAAAATAATGCCACCCCAGAGAAAAGGCAGCCAAGTGGTAAAGGATCTGGAACATAAACCCTATGAGGAATGGCTGAGGGAGCTGGGGGTGTTTAGCCTAAAGGCTCAGGGGTGACCTTCTCACTCCCCAGAGCCACCTGAAAGGAGCTGCCAGGTCAGGGGCAGTCTCTTCTCCAAGATAAATCACAAGGGGAAATGGCCTCGAGCTGTGCCAAAGGAGATTCAGGTAGGATATTAGGAAAAATGTAATTGAAAGGTGGTTAAGCACTGGGACAGGCTGCCCAAGGAAGTGATGGAGTCACCATCCCTAGAAGTGTTTAAAACCAAGCAGATGTGGCCCCTTGGGATATGCTTCAGTGGGAAAAAAAAAAAAACAACCCAAAAAAAAACAACCTCACAATTCTATCCATCCCTCAAATATTTTAAATTTTAGAAGTATCATATTTTTTCTTTCTAACTCATGAAGTTGCAGTGCTTGTCAATGTACTCACTAATCAGTTCATTTATTTAAAGCCAACTTCTTACTTCCAGATCTCTAAGCCAAAAATAAATTCTCTTAAAAAATCAACAGCAATATATACTTACATAAGAAGGTTTTTTGGGCTCTAGTTGTAATTATAAATTTTTTAAGTCAACAGTGTCTTGAAGAAAAGCATTCCAAGTACTTAATTTACCAAGAGAAGCAAAAGGAGAATAAATCAATGCATAGTTCCAATGTAGGCACAGATAAATGCATAATTCCATGCTGCACTTCTGTTAGGTAACTTGACATCCCTCCAGGATCTCAGAAAGTAGATCTTGTTTACAGAAAATGAATAGACCAAATGGACAGAAGAATTTCACAGTCTGTCTCATCCTTAGAAATTAAAAGAATTTGGAAATTGAGGCAATCAGATGCCATAATAATTATAGGAATGTAAATTATTCATATTTGCAAAAAGGAATTTATTTGTGCAGATGTTATGTACGTGCAAGTCTCACTGAGAGCCACAGGAAGAGTTTCTGTGCAGCAGTTTGGTCTCGTTATTCATGTAGCATATATTTTTGTAACCAAAATGGATACACTTCATATTTTCCTTGTGCTATTTAAGGTTTAAATACAGAAATACAGGGAACTGTATTTTCCATCCTTCTCAGTGGAGTTTGAAAAATGTGCAGGTTAGGGAGGACATGGGACTATTTAGCAACCATACAAGGAGGTAAATGACTTAAAATATCTACTAAAAACAGAGATTGGAACTATGATAATAAAAATGGTTTCCTCTGTTGTCTTGGAGTTTGAGGTTCATTGTTCTTGGTGCACACATGACCTGTCTTGAGGCAAAGTAATCTCTCTAAAATCCTTTAGAGACATTCTTGCTGCTAAAACTTTTTTTTTTTTTCCCAGTAATTCACAGTTCCAATTCTGTGTAAATGTTTTGATTACTTTTGTTTGGTTTTGTTGTTTTTTTTTTTTTTTCCAGTTTCTAGGGCTACATAATTATATGGGGAAGCTGACAACAGAGTAATTTAAAATTGTGAATAGCTTGCTTTCTCACATTTACAATACCTTTATTTGTTCTAGAGCAGGACACCCAACATTTTGCCAGCTTCACACACTTTGACATTCAAATGATAGAATACATCTTCCATCAAGTAGCTGTCCTCTGGCCTATTTGTGTTTAATAAGCCAGGTTCAGTGGTGCAGTGTAATTTCATCTCAATGTTTTGAAGAAATAAACTTTCTCAAGACATAGGTGACCTGCTTTAGGAGTAATTACAGCTGGCAAGACATCATTTAGACAAACAAGTATTTATTTCTTTTCTCTTCAGTTTAAAGGTCAGGAGAAACCTAGCAGGGAACAATTATCAGTAAGAAAACTCAATATAAAATTGTAACATATTTGATATAGAAATGAGGAAAGAAATTGCTTTATATGTAGCACAGAATCCTACCATTTAGGCAAGGACAGTGATAATTAGAGGTGTCTGTAACAGTCATATATATATATATACTGGACACATAAAAAAGAGATGCAGGAGAGAAGTTTTGTGCACAAACTCTTAGCACTGCTGAAATGCCTTTTAGTGTTAGTCATGCTTACATTTCTTTTTGTATTGTATTTAAGTGCAACATGTTAGGTGTTTAGGTAAGACTGAAAAGCAAAGGGCTGTGTGCAGTGACAGGGACAGGCAGCACAATGAAAGGCATAACCAGATACTGGGGAATTAACAGGTCTTGTGTGCATATTCTTGTCCCTAAGATACCTTGTGGTACACACTAGTGTGGAAACTCAGAAATTTTGATTTATTTAATGTATATATAGGAACATAAAGAAAATTTTCAATTTTTTTTTTTTTTTAATTTCCGTAACTTTTAACTGAACCATTGGTTTGGATGGTTTTGGGGTAGTTTTTTTTTTTGGTTGGGCTTTTTTTTTTTACTTTTCTGTTGCCCTGTTGATGAAATTCACATTTTCAGTCTGTGCATGGTCTGAAGGGGACTATTATCCTGACTTAGAGAGTAACAAACTTCTTGTCTAAAAATCATTTCTCTTCGAGTAATTTAATTCTGAAAATAAAACATCACAAAATTAATTCTGCTGAAACACAAAAAATCAAAAAAAATATATTGTTATTCAAATTTTACTGTATTATGCAATATAACCAGCTAATTTGAATAAATACACTGCACAAAAGTTATTGGAATAGATTAAAAAACATATAGAATTTCTCAGCAGTTTTAAATGAATGCAAATGATTAAATCCGTGGTCTTACAGATTTTGAGATTTAGCATCTACAAATTTTGGTCATGTCCCAGCTGAGCTGAAATATCCATGGCAAAAAATACACAACAGAACTTTGTGACATTGAACATGAATATTTTTGTTGAAGTTGGCAGCTCTAAACAGACAAAACATCTCCTTAGCTTTTAGCATTAAATAGTTCTTTTGAATGAAACAAATACTTCAAACCCCTTGGAGTTAACTTATCCTGTGTAGTGTTTTCAGCTGCTGGTGTCTTATTGGTTTGGAGAGGTCCAAGATGTCATAGTTCTGCTCTTAATTAGGATGAGTAAATGGCTGAGTTCTTTGTGAGCCTGGATCCAGTTGGTGAATAAACTATTTATGCTTTGTTCTGTCTCCAATGTTCTGCTTCTCTTGCTGACATCATGGAATCTGACTGTATGTTTTTCTGCTGCTTTCCTAATAACATCCACCTTGTTTTTCATTGTGAGTGTCAGTGCAGGAGATATGAATTCTGTGTCATCAAAAGGAGGAAACTTCAATTTCAAAAAGCAAAATCATTATAGCCAGCCTTGGATTCCTTGTTGACTTTTGGTGTAAGCTTTGCAAGGCTTGTGGGAAGTTTCAGCAAGATGAACTCTGTTGCTTCAGGCACCAACAAGTCCATGCTGGCAGAGTGTCTTGCTTCCTTTTTTACCCCCCAAACATGAGCAACCATGGTTGTTTTGAAAGTATTCATTGTCCACTCACTGTCAGATCATAATTCAGCTGTAAACAGAAGTAAATTAAGTAAATGAAGTAAACAGAACAAGTTTAAAGTCTTCAGGTGAGTTCCTTCCCTCTATTTAGAATTTTGTAGACCACGCAATTAGATATCTTGCTCTCTGAGATGGTAACAAAGAATTGTCTGTGAATAATTTGGAGTTCATCTTTGAAGAGAACTGCCAGCTTGTGTGTCAGAAGCTTTGAACAACACAGGAGGCTGTGACATTCATCTGATGTCACTTGCCACGTTCCTGGTTTAAGTAGGATTACAATTCTTCAGTCTATAATGTGAAATGGAAAGGTTTGACAGGTCTTTTTCTATTCCTACCTCTCTTAAGTCTTTTGGTGCAAATCCCAATTTCTTCCACTCAAACCTCCTTAGTTCACATTGTCCTTTTTCACCTCCTGAGCCCTCTGGAGTGGATCGATTTCCTTTCGCCTACTGTATAATCAAATCCATCTGAATTATTTTCCTCAAATCATTCCATTGCTGAATAAAGGATGTCATTATGGTTTTGAAGATTATTTAGAAACTGAACTGTCTCCTGCATTACCAAATGTCTGGTACAATGATTAATGAGTTTTCAAGATGGCATTTCTTTCCCACCTTGTTCTTCTGCTGAAAAATAGAAAAGTGAGAAGTGCTACCATTCAGAAAATGTGTCACAATCCTGAAGAACAAGTACCTTTGGTTATGACTCCTCCATGGACTTCCTTCTAATTATGCTCTTCCTTGCTGTGATTAGTAAGGGTGGAATTCATTTTAAGATACACCCCTCTCCACTAAGAATAACTGTGAAGTATCTAATTTTAGAGAGAAATATTTCTTGTCTTTGAAGCCACTTTCTGTTTTAATAGAAAAGTTGCAGAACTTCCTTCTGTTCATCTTACAAAGTGATGTCATCTATTGCAGCATAAATCCATCAATCCAGCTGCTTAACTATTGGGAATGGTAAAGCTACTTAATAATTTTGTGGAAGTGGGGAGGAATACAAAAAGAGCTAAGTAGCATTAGGTAGTTAATAGTCTTTAATTTAAAGCAATGATAGTTTATGTCATTGCATTCTCATGCCTCTTATTTACACCCATTCATAGAAAACCGTAAATTGAACTAAAAAACAGAGATCTACCATTAGTGTAGAATAGATATTAGAATATTGTGGAATCCAGTAATTAATACCTAAACAACACAGTTATTCCAAAGGTTCAATGGAAATATCAGAATTGAAGCTTAAATTGAAACTCATATATTTCTGTTACGTGCTTTTTTTCTGAAATCCATAAGCAGGCCTATGGAGACTGATAAAAATAAGTCTTCTATTTAAGTAATTTATGTTGTGGTTTAGAGGTTAATAGAGATTTTAAAGCTGAATTTTTTTAAAGAGCCCTCTGGTAATATATCTAAATGCATTTTAATAGTGAGGATAGAATTCATCTAAATCGGTTGCAGCTGTCTAAATGTTAGGCATTTATTCAGAAATAGTTGCCTAGATTGCTTCTACATTCAAAGAAAAAAGATAGATTATATGAAGTGACATTTATCATAGGTGGCTAGAGGTTTGAGAGAGAAATCATCACTACTATCCACAGAATCACTGAGATGTTGCTGATGATAGAGCTGCCATACATAGATCCTGCCTGTAAATCTGGGGTGACTGCTGCAAGTCAGGATGGCAGAATTTAGTACACTGGAAAGATTCTTCCTGTAATTGCTGCTTGGTAACATACTCAAAAAATATTTTTTTCTATTGATAGATCTCTTAAAATCTTCTGGTGCAACTCATGATTTCTTCTACATAAGTCTCCTTTATTCACATTGTCCTTTGCTTACATATTTAAAGCTCTTTAAGAATTCAAAATTAATTTAAGAGCAAGTAAAAATACAAAAAAATTAAATTTTTATAAATATTACCGTGTGCGATGCTATTAAATAACCAAATTCCTGCAGTTGGCTTCTTCACACCTACAGAGCTGATAATCCAGGATGAAACTGCCCTGTAGTTGGAATGCAAAGTGGTTTTCTTCTTCAAGACAGAGAAATCTCCCAATACATTTTTGACCGTGGAAGTGAAAAGTCTTTTTCCATGCACAGATGTTTGAAACTGACTGTACATTTTATGAGTAGGACAATTTTCAGTCGGTGTAAATCAACAAATAGCTGCTCTAAAATCCATGGCACTGAGAATGTGTGACTGAAACAAAACACTTTTATTTTTTGTATAGCAACAGTACTGGGGGTCCCACTGTGGCCATAGCATCAGAAAGTTCCCACACTAAAATATTTTAAAAATAATTTTATTTCTGACTTAAAACAAGCAGAAATCCCCAATCCCAAGACAATTGCTTAATGTTGTATTTCACCATATTATTTACCCAAATTGCTTCTATTTCACATTTTTATGAGAAGCAGCACATTTTCCAGGAAAATTGAAATATATATGCAATATGACATATACAACAATAATAATTACAATTCCAGACATCTCTAAATGTTATAGTCCTTTAATGAAGTTTTATGCATTTTTGTGCAATATGCTTAAGATGCTATCTCTGTTTACAGCAGATCCCAAGCATATTAAAATTAATTATTTAGAAATGCAACAGTTAGAAGAAATCTGGTAATGTAAGTATATACCAGGCAGCTTTTATATAAAGAATAGTTTGACTATGTAAAATTTTTGATTATTATATAACTTTCTAGGTAAGCATAAAGAAGGGAATTGGAGAAACCCTGATTTAGATCAGATAGCATTGTAACCTCATCCTTACCTTGAAAAGAACGGTCAGTACCTTTTTTTTCACCTATTAGACAGATTGATTATAACTTCTCAAAATGTGGAACAACAAGATTAACCTAACGATTTTAAAGTGTGCATGCAAATAAACACTGGGCACCATGTGGAACAGATAGTGTTCTATTTTAGTTGGTAAAAAAAAGGAAAATAGTCTTTACCTGATGTAACTAAATATCCTATTTTTAATATATGAAATTGGATG
The DNA here is from genome assembly GCF_903797595.1 of Erithacus rubecula. Classification (NCBI taxonomy): domain Eukaryota; kingdom Metazoa; phylum Chordata; class Aves; order Passeriformes; family Muscicapidae; genus Erithacus; species Erithacus rubecula. The sequence continues at coordinate 8,717,141 of NC_136689.1, read as the reverse complement.
ATTAGCAGTCTTGTGATTTTAGCTGATAGCTTTCGTATCAGACAAAGAATAAAAATTGTGAGTGAGAGCAGTGCTACTTCAAGAGTCTATGAAAAATAGTTGTTATTTAAAGCACAAGAGAGAAAACAGAAAATCAATATACTCATCTTAGAATCAGGCTGTTGTCCCTTTTACCAGGAGAAAAGTAGTAACATGAAAAGGCCCTTCTCCAGAAGTGTGGTGTTTTGGTAACTGTGTAAGGACAGCTGCCCTGAACCTGGGAGCAATTTGTTCTCTTGCTAGAACATGATTTACAGGTCGACATCTTGGGAAGGAGCACAAATGTGACCTGGGATGAAAGGGCAGGTAGGGGCTTCAGGCTGAAAAAGGCTCAGTTAGAAGGTCCAGGGGATTCATGCATCATCTGTCTTGAAAACAGGCACCTTCTGCTGCTGATGGCTCATGGAGGGCTGTATCTGAGAGGGAAAGTAATGAGCTCTTGGGACTGGGACTAGGAATTATTTGAGAACTTTGGGAGAGTTTTTGAAGATAAGAGAAGTTTTTTGGCAGTGCTCACATAGGGCACTCTTGTCAGCAGTGTTCAGGTCTGTGTGTTAACTTTGCTTTCATTTGAAGCAGTCTTTCTCCTGTAGACTGAAGGCTACAGGAGCTGCTGCTCCTGCCTGATGCTCTGCACAATTGTTGGGGAATGTTGGGGCTACAAGCCAACGGCCTTGTTTTGCATTAATTGTTTATTTTCTGAACTATCTATGATGAAAGAAGGGCTTTTTTCCCCACCGCGTTTCCCTGAACTCCACATGTCCATTCTGACATGCAAGATAAGATCCAGTTGGATTTATCATGTTTAATCTTGTTCTTATTTGGGGTGATGTTTTCCTTTGTCTGACAAAAGTTGTTTGCAGGATTTAGAAGTTATTGATAATTGTAATAATCTACAAATACTTAAATCTTTCTAGCATTACTTAGTCTTCAGGAAAATGTTAAATCCCCTTGCAATGTTTAAAAGATATTTTATATGAAATTGAAAGTTCCAAATTAAGAGAAACTGTATGACTTTATGTTGAAGTCAAAAGACATCTCTAGATTTAATCTAGCCATAGATTTTTCAAGTAGTACCTGTAAATTCTCTGCAGCTCAGTTTTCTTAAATCTGAAATACGAACAATAAAAGGCTTTTTATGAAAAAAATTTAGCTATAATGTATAAGTTAATTCAGAGGATAGACAGTACCATCACCATAGGATAATTATGATCATTTGTCTCTGTGCTGCTTCTACTGCTTTTAAATATATTTTTTCCTGGTTGCATCAGTGCAACAAAATCAAGATGACAGCAGTCATAAAATGGTTTTGGTTGAAAGATCCATCTAGTGGGTTATTTAGACTGTCACCCAGAATTGTAATGGGATTGGCTGGCAGGAGATCATATAGAAAATATTTGATAATCTGTTGGAAAAAAAAAAAAATTAAAAAAAAAAAAAAAAAAAAAAAAAAAAAAGATGAGAAAAGCATTGTATATGCCAAAATCCAGAGGGTGCCTCTTGGCAAAGTTTTATAGACATTTTAGATCAGTAACAAGAAAAGGTGGGTAGCTACACCCCATTACTCCTTCCTAAACAGCCAGGTAATTACTTTTGGCATTTTGACAAGTGTTTGCTGGAGTGAAGGTCAAAGCTGTCAGCAGAGAAGATCTATGCTAATCTGCTCAGCTGGAGAAGTCTCAGGTAGCTAATGTTTTGTAATTAGAAGTTGTGGAAACCAGCTTTCACTGTAGTTTTGAACTGAGCATAAGTGAACTAATCATTCAGAGTACTGTCATTTATCAGAGTTCACAAAAATTAGCTAAATGGGTGCTTAGGAGTAAACATCCAATATGAAATTGGAGAAATATGGGAAATCTGTGGTAGAGAGTAAATGTTTATTTGTATGCATATATATGTATGTGTGGTATTATACATACACACATATACATTATACATACATATACCTATATGTATATGTATGTATATACATTATACATACACACACATACATCATACATCAAAAACACATATGTACGTGTGTTTGGCTATACATGTACAGAGAGATAAATAATGATAATACTTTTAATTTACATTGAAAAGTATTAATAAAAAGTAAAAGAAGAAAGGAAAGGTAAGGCAAAGGATACCCTTATTGTACTTAATGTAAGTGCTGGAAGTCAAAATTGCTGTAAACTTCAAATACAAAAATTCAAAGCATGCAAAATATTCACATTTTTCTTGTGGGCATTTTCACTTCATCCAGCACTACTCTGTGCATAGATTTGTTTAATTGAAAGGGTTTTTAAACTGCTGAAATAATTTAGCAAGATATGAGAAAATAAGAAAGAAAAAAACCCCAAACAAATAATTGTGTCAATACAATTATGAAAACAATGAAGATTTTTTATAATAAGTGTCATTTGTTTTATAAAGTTGTTTGTCTTTTTCTTGTGTTATATTCATGTCCTTATCGAACTAAGCTAAAAAATATTGTTCTTGCTTATCGTGGTGTTCTTTGTGCTACCAAAATTGTATGTATGTGTGTGTATATATATATATATATGTATATGTATGTATGTATATATATATATATATATATATATATAAGATAGAATGGGGAATGTATCAAAGAAGTTCAAAATGTTCAGCTGTGCTCCTAAACTCCAGACAGCCCCTCAGGTCTGCAGTGATTTCACACACAATTTAGTGTTCGTTCCTTCTGATTTTGTTTCATGAACTAAAATACCCAGTATAGGTATTTGGTGACCATTAAATTCTTACTGTGCATGGAGAAAGAATGTGGACCATCAAAAAGTAATGGTTTGGGACTGATTGGTGTGTACTGTGGAAATGGAGGTCAGGAACTGATAGCCAAATCTTAGACCTAAACCTAATGAGAGATGGTGACAATATTTCAGTGTTTGCAGTCAGAGCTGGAGTAGAATTTCATTGGTAGCAGTCAAACCATACTGTTGTTTTTGGCTGAGTAATTTTTAACTTTGATCACCTCTGCCACACAAACTCTTGAACTGTTACCAATCAAGAGCCATGGGGCTGCAGCACTGAGGAAAATATTCCTCTGACAATTTTTGATTTTACATATAATCCAGAGCAAAAAGAGTCTAGGTCTAAAGAACAGTAGGTTAGTCTGAAACATAGACGTTAATTGAGAAAAAGATTATTTTTTTTCTTCCAGATTTCATTATTGAGCTTTTATAGGAGATGGTTCAGCCTTTTCCAACTGTTACATCATAGCAGGGAACCTAGAACACAGCTCATTTGGAAAGAGATCAGATAATGCTTCCCTTTCTTCCCCTCCCATCCTTCCTTCCTTGGATGGATTTTGTATATTATATTATTCTTTTTGACATTTCTTTCTTTGGCATTTTTCCTCTTCCTAGGAATCACCACGTATTCATTCTCTTCATTCATTTAACAACTTGAGGGTATATCCTGCACCCAAGAACAGCAATATAGCTGTAAATCTCACATTAACATTAATGGGAAGTGTGCAGCTAAAATCAGCCACACTGGGTGTAGTTACTATCCTTGGCTGTAAAATGGACTTACACATTCAAACAGGAATTATTTCCACTTGAGAACTGGGAAGTCAGAGAGGTTATTATGTTATTTTATATTAAATTAAGAATATTTTAGCATTATTTTTTAATGTGTTTCAAATTGAGAAATCCACCTGCTATAGAACCTGCTATTTTATGTTGCAACTTAATGTTTTCAAAGTTAGGTCACATTTTAGGCAAGTATTCTGTTTTCACTTGGCAGCTCCCCATACTCTGCTTTCTTTAAGGTTTAGTAAAATATGTTAATGACTATTATTTCTTGGTAAGTTAATATCTTTTTAATTTTATGTTGAAGAATCAGATGCCCCTCTCAGGTTTTCTGATGTAAATATGGATGGATCAAAACATTTGCAATGGTTTACTCAGGCCTCCTGCAATTCTGCTTTTTTTGTCTGGTCCCTTTTCCTCTCATTCTCTTCAAGGCACTTTTTCCTACTGGCAGTAAAGCTCTCATAGAATAAATATCTGAAATCAGCAGTAGGAACAAAAAAGAGCTGGAAACTGGGACATGTGGTAAGGATAGAAAAGCAGATGTGGATAGATGTTTGCCTAAGTGACAGTATGGACAAGGAAGCTGATTCTCTTCTCTGATTATTAAAGTGGTGATGAGGTAGTGTTTGGATATTTATTATATATTTTTCTACATATTGCTTCTGCCTCTCTGATACTCTTTGCCAGTATGAATAAGTGCATCCATCTCTCACTTTATATTGGTTTCTTGCTGTGTTAGATGTAGGTAAGGAGCATCAGAGAGTTTAAGAGCTCTAATTTGGTTAAACTGTTAAACTGTTAAACTGATATCCATTATATACTGATATCTGTTATGCAGCAAACAAGCATAAATGTTGCAGTTGGCAGATTGTTATGTGTAGAGGCGTATGTACCAAAATGAGTTATAACTTGCCCTTAAGAGTTTTAAACAAACTTGGAGGAATATTGCCATACAGTTAAATAAATCTTTGCTTTAGACAGAAGGCAGCAAACATCTAACAGCCCTCATTCCAAACAATGTGTACATCTCTGATTTGTTCACTGAGAAAAAGCAGAAATGGAAGCTATTATGACAGAATGGTCAGTAACACTGCAGACAGTCCACAGCATGTTTTCTCTGTCACATGGATACCTTCAAACTCAAGTTCTGACACCCCTGGGAACAGGCTTCAGTGTGGCTTTTAGTGTGCATCTAGTGATGGCTATTAGAGTGTCCCTGGTGCCACTGATGAGCATCCTTCATGCTCCTGGTCCTTATTCTGGATAAACACTTGCCATTCACACATGTTCATTAAGCCACTGTTGCTGGTTTAATGAACAGTGGTATCATAAACTGAGTTTGGGGTAGAACCCTGCAGGAATATGAAACCTGTTGCTGGTCAAGCCCTACCCTGACCCAGGCACTTGTGTGCCAGAATCTTTGTTGATGCTCACAAGTGCTGAGGTTAGATAGTACATTTGTACCCTTTTTATTTAAAGATATTCTGCATTCTTTTGACACCTTCATCACATTAAAGAGAGAATTCCTAGAAGTCAATGTAAATATTTTTTGAAAAAGGTGAAACCAGTTGTATTTGATTTCCATATTCCTCCTTCTGAATATGATACATGGATACAGGAACCAGATAAAGCCATTCATGTAGAAACCAAACCCCTCCAGGGCAAAATCACTTTTTACAAATTTTAAATGTACTGTGTCTTTCTCCATGTTGAGACACACAATTCTTTCTTGAATTCTTTTTTTCACTCTGAAACTTCAATTTTAGGAGTAATTTCCATTCTTCACCATTCTGTTGAGGAACTGTTGTACCTGATAGAAATGCACTTGAGTGCATCTTCTGTTTGTGGAGATCTTTGAGTCCTTGAACATGTTCCAAAATGTGCAGATGGGTTCTGCCCTTGTGCCAAGGGACACAGAAGTCACAGCAGTGTCCAGGGAGCCCAAGCTACCACAGTGACTTTGTGAGAATCAAGGCTGGTATTTATCATGGTAAATCAAAATGTTTATGATTTATTGTGAAACAAGTTTTTTTTTTAAATTCTGAAAGATGTCCAGATTAATGAAATACTGTCGTACAAAACTAAACACTAACTGTGGTAGGACACAGAGGATGGTCATGCCCCCTTAAAATATCTCCTATCTTTTATTTCTAAGAGTTTTAAAACTTTTAAATGCTATCTATCTGTGGAGCTGACAATTATCTTTTCTCCAGAAGGTTTCTGGAAAGATTATAAAAATTAAAAGACCCTTCAATGTTTTAGATTTCTGACAAATTCAAATTCAGACATGACACTTATTTTCATTATTAGCTAAATTCTTCTGAAAATATTTTTTTATATAGAAATGAGAGAGTTCCTTTAAATTTATATGTCATAAACCTTCACAAGTTTTTGTAAGTATGCTTGGCTAGTTCATCTTTTATCCTAACCCTGATGCATTCCTTTTGAAAACATTACAAGTAAAAACATGACATTCTAATTTACTTTCTCATTAATGTTATTATTTTAGTTTATGAACATTCTTTGCTGCTTTCCAAAATCTGCTCAATTTTTAATTTTTTAGGGCATAATTTCCCACATTTTAATAGATATTTCTTTTTATCTGTAATTAAATCCATAACTTGTTATTCTCAGAAGTTATTATGGATTGTGACTTGACTGTTACAAAAAATGACTTAAAGAGGCTCCTAATATCAATTTAGTGTAAGGATTTAATTTATTATTCATTAATTTTGTATTCATTGTAATAGCAGTAATCATTATGAACTCATTGGGTAGGTATGAGAATGTCAGGCACACTATATTTCCATAGAAATTCAGTTCATTAGTCATCTTTAGCAAAACATAAAATACCATTCAAGCGTTCTTGCTGTCACTTTGTTCTCTTTATAATTATATGCACGTTATTTTACATAAATATCTTCATATATGTAAGTGGTACTGGAATTTAAAAGTTTAAATACATGCATAAACTCCCTTGTCTGTCCTTATGGCAACATAAATTTTGGTGGTTTAAATCAAGATAGCTTCACTCAACTCATGACAGCATGCAGGCTAATTTCATGTTTTATTTTAAAGAAAACACTTTCAAATATTGCCAGTTTACATTGGCAGAATGTGTTGATTTTTTTTATTCATACACTTCTGCTTTTTAAATAAAGCTTTCAGTTTAGCAATGCAGAATTTGAATTTTTATTTCAAACTAATTAATAGGTTCATCAGAACATGTGGAATTTCCTGTTTTGACATGGGAATTAATATTTTCACTTCATTGCCATTGTATATTTCAAAGTGTTCAGAATAGAATTGTAATTTTTTTTTTTCCATAAATAGCTCAAGTGTATCATTCTTAACTGTCCCAAATTTCTGAGACTGCATCCTTTGACTGGTAAATGATTCTGCTCATGTTAAAAAGGAGTTGACTGAATGCCTTGGAAAAAAACAAGTGTGTTTAGCATCGTGCCAACTAATTACAGTGGCTACCTTACAGCTCAGTGTGGAATTGGACTTGTCCTTCTGAGCACGGACCCAATCAGTCATGGTCACTATTGTGTCAGCTAACTCAATTCTCTGTAATCAAATTTAAATGTAAGAGTGGATTTTGTCTCCTCTAACTCGGGTTTCTTTGGTTTTAGCAGCTTTAAGTATAAGCCAGTCAACCTTGGCTCCTGTCACAATCAGTGCAGTGCAGTAAGTGCTTCCAGAGGGTAATGCATTTCATCCCATGAGAGGTGTCTGTCTCATCTGGAACTCCTCTATCTCATCTATCTCATACATGTCCATCACACTTATGATTGGTGTCTAAGACAGGTCAAGTATATATCATCCCCCTGAGGATCCTGTTATTCTCCATTAACTACAACAGGAGTCTTGCTTAGATTTCAGACTAAACAACATCTCCCAGTGAAAGCAAATCCCTCAGATCTCTTCCAGGCACCCTTAGAGCACATTTCAGAATGAATATGGCCATGGAAATCTTTTGCTAAGGGAAGGGCAGCATTTTCTGGAGCAAGGTGTTTCCACCTTCTGTTGTGCAAAGAGGATGGGCTGTACCTCACTAAGCCCAGCATGGTCTGGTAGCAGTTTGGGCACTGAGCAATACTTTGTCTGCCAGAAGCTCTTTCAGAAAAATGGTGTTTTCTCATGGCCCTCAGTCACCTCTGGCCACCCCATACTGGTATCTTAGGTGCTTGGGTCACCTCAAAGGGCATGTGCTGCTGTGTTTAGTCAACAGAGTGAGTAAGTGGGGGAAAAGGGCAAAGGGTAATAATTTGTTGCCAGTGGCTTTTAAAAGTAATTTTCAAATGGTTTATTCTACTTCAGTGCACATCTAGCTTCTGCTAAGAGCAAACTCCATTCACTTTAAAAGAATTAAGTAATGCACTTAATAAGCCTCTCACAGAAATGACTGTAGGAGTTTCAGTTCTGCAGCAGTCACTGCCTTTGACTCCTCTCCAGCCAGGCTGCCATTTTTTGGCAAGTAAAGTTTGTGATGGAAGTAATGTCACCAGTTTGCACATCAGTGTGTGGGAACAGCATGTCTTTTTGAAAAAATGTTTTCTGGTAGGTTGCAACTGATAATTAAATTTATTTATTTTAAAGTCTACCTTGGTTTTATAAACTGTCACTTATTCTTACCTTTCTCTCCCAGCCTGTTTTCTTTCCACCTCTGCAGAAGTGCTTTGCATTATTGTGGCCTTAAGCATCTCTAAGTGTTCTTCTAGGAGTATCTGATTCTACAGAATTATCCAATAAATATAAATAATGCTGTTTGCTGCACAAACTGCATATGTATAAGCAAATCTCTGTCTAAATTGCTGACAAGAGCAGCAAAACACAATAGTGAAACTTGAAATCCAAAATGCATATATTCTAAAATTCTCCTCTCAACTTGCTCCTTATTCTTGTGAATTGTGAATTTGTGAATTTAAAAGATAAATAGTCTTTACTTTATTATTTCCTGATAATATTTATAGCAAGAGAGACAGGGATTAACTAGACTGTAACTTGAATCTCTGCTCATCATCACACTGTAGCATTCCATCATGTTTGTCCTCTTAGGAGAAAATTTGGTTTGTCTATCCCCTTCCCTGGATATTGAAGCAAATTTGGGCACAAAGCAGGCTGCCAAGGAAAGCTATACTTACATTATTACAAACCTGTTGGAGGAGTGTGTTTATCTCAGCCTCTGTTAGGGAGATGTCTGGAGGTTTGCAGATCTTCTGTGAGACCTTCTGGTTTGTGCTTTGTTAAAAAAAACCAAAAACACAATAACATTAAGTTTGGAGAGTGAGGGAAAATGGTGCTCTACTTGAAGAGAACAAATATTTCAGTGAATGTAATTCTATCAGATGTTAAAGTTAAACCATTAGCCCCATTGAGTATGAAACATCTTTTTATTTGTTCCACTTCCTAAAATATCTGCTGTGTTATTAAACAATGTTTTTCGTTATTTTAAGAATAATTTCAATTTTAGTTGTGTTGTGAATAAAAATTTCAAGGAATGCCATTTTGGATATATCTTAATTAGCAGTTTTAAATGTCATTGCCTTTAAAAAGTAAGGAAATAGCCATATGCTACTAAATCACAGATGTGATATTTGTCACATTTACTCAATGTGATTTTCAATTTTTCAGTATTTTCTTGTGATTTTTCTCAGCTCTAATAGAGACAATATTGCATGCATTGTTGGTTGAAGTGTGACTGAATCATCCCCCTATTACAGGCAAATGGAGTCTGAAAGTCACCAGCTGAAAAATTTTAACATTCTCTGAAAACTACACAGTATGACTCTTATGGCACTGAGAGTTAAAATTTATACAATTTATACTTTATAAACATGTGAAGGATTTTTTTCTTCAATGAAGCTGTTTTTTTGGTTGCATTTAAATTTCTCTTTTACATACAGTAATGGTTGTAGATAAACTGAAATAACACATTTTTATCCACATGATATCCAATTGCACACTGCTGCGAAAGAGAAACCCCTCTAGAAAATTGTTTGTTTGCTTCTTTTTCATAGCATATATAGCTAATAGTGGATTTTTTCTCTCAATAAACAAAATAAAAATCTCTTTTTATTAAGAATATTTACTGATACATCCACCATTTTTCTGCCCTTTATTAACATTGGGATCTTATGCAACCAACTGATATGTCAGCATGTCTCTGCAGACACTTAGGTTTAGATGTACTGATTTGAAAACTGAATTCCACCCATACTTTCCTCTGAATTTGATACCCTGGCACTTTAATGCTTCTCAGTTATAAGCACCAAATATCTGACTCTGTTTATTAAGTGTAGGTCTTCCTTGATTTTTCTGCTCAAGCTGTAAGAGACACATTTCAGATTGCAAGTTAGTCTTAAACAAGGCTTAGAGAAGGAAAATAATTATCTAAATGAGAGCTCATTTAGGGTTTTCTGTCAATAATTAAAACATTGATAATTGCTTGATGTTAAATAGTGATAAAGTTGCATAAAGGGATATCCTTAAATTTTAAGAAGGTAGAAGAAGCAAAAATTTCTCTTCAGGTGATTTTTTTCCCCTGTTGTTTTCCATTAAAAATGATTTATACTTTTATTAAGCATCTCGCAGGTTTCCAACAAAGATAAAATAAATGGATAGGTCGTTGATTTGAATCTAGTAAAATAACAACTTTCTTCTTGCCATAGTATTTGAAAATTTTACATCACTTATTACTATTAATGTTATGATGTTATTCCTTATACAGCAATTAGAGCAAAACAAGAAATTCCTGCTTTCAACTTATTTTAGTACATTCATAATTCAGATTCCTATTAATATAGACTGAAGCTTGTGATGTAGATTGAAACTTGTTAAAGACATTTTTTCACATTTGGGTTAAAAAACTGAATTTAATTCTGTGAATATTAAATCTGTCAAAGAAACATTCTAAATTTCTGATTTTAGATACTATAAAATTCAGAAATCTTTTCTAATTTTCCAATGTATATTAAATGAAATAACAGAAATGGTATATGGACTCAATAACTACCATAGGCACATATCAGTTATTTTATACTCTATGAGACCTGTGCTTTTTGTAATTTCAATATCAAGATGTCATTTCACTGTCCAGATATTTCTATTATTTCACTATTTCAACATCCTACATTTATTTTGGAATGCCTCTCAATTACATTTCTTATTTCAGACTCTTAAGTGATTTATGTAGTTCATCTCTCTGTGCTACAATACAAATAAGATGGAGCAATAAGCACATGCAATAGGATAGATTATCTCTCTGGTAGAGACACACCATTGCTGTGCAGAAAATATCTCCATGCTATGCTTTGTTCTTCCCTTTCCTCTTCTGGTTTGTGTGAAATCAGCTGGAGATTATATGGATCAAATTAACCACAGTTTATTTACATGTGAGACATCATTAAAGTCAGGGCCAAGGTGGCCTTTTTTTTTTTCCCTGCCATGCTCAGTGGTGCCCTAATCTGATTTCCATTGAAAACACTGGGCTTCAGCTTGAATTGTTTGCTGAATATATCTAGTAATGTACACAGACTTTCTCTACAGCTACTTGATGCTCTTCCTGGTGTGTTCATTCCCTGTGGCCTGTATACAAACCATGGTGCAAATCTGTATAATCAGTTCTTCCTGATTCATTTCTATGGATGAAGTCTCAGTCTGTTATCAGAAGTTCACTTGGTCAGGATGAATATATGAATTCACAGTTTTCCTGTGCTTTAGCAAGTTTGAACCTATACCTTTAATCACAATGATAGTAAAGTCCTGGGAGGAGATTCTCAGCCTTTTCTTCAGAAGCTGTTAGGCTTTGCATGGAATAATTGAACATTCACTGACCTGGAGTGCAGCAGAGCAAAGGGAACACTGCACTGTAGCAGTTTGATGAGTCATCTCCAAGTCCTTCCTTTTTGTTATATATTTAATGTAAATTAGTGAACTATTCATTGAAAAAGGGTTGAAACTGAATTCTTCTCTTTGCTGGCTCAGGAGAGTAGCTATAACATCCACTTTTGAGCCCAGTCTTTACTGCTTGACCAAGTAATTTTTCCACTTTTGGAGGTAATTTGGTTTTATCTGACAGCAATGTTTCATAATCTGTGCTAGCTTGAATGTGTCTTTTGTGGTCTTGGCTCCATGCTTTGGAGGGGGTCCACTTACTTGTTTGTTTTTCAGTTGCAAGGAAGGTCAACAAGTAATGAATAAATGTCAAGAAAGATCACTTATGAGAAGTGGATGCTCTGAATAATAAACATTAGCACATGTTTAACAAAAAATTTCCTCCAGTAGAAGTCATTCCCATATTAATTTAATCCTGCTGTCTAAGATAATACAATCTCTTTGAAACAGTCTTGATTCTTAGTGCACAGGGACCTTTTCTGGATCAGAGGCCAAATTTCCATTACCTGATGAGCTAATCTGACGTGACAGCCTCATATGCAGATGGGGAATCTCTTGTCAATAGTTTTCTTCAGAGACAAAGAGAAACAAATGTCTATATTCATTCTCTCACTTCATGCATGAGTAACATTACCTTTCTATCTTCCTTTCACTCTATTCAGGTAGTCATTGAGAATTTAAATATAAGCTTTTGTGCTCCTGAGTTAGCTTATGAATGCAAAGCTGTTTACAGAAGACTGGCATCCTTGTCTGTTTGTTTAAGTACAGTATGTATTTTGACATGTAAATTTACATGAGGCATATTTAATCAGTCACAATGATATGCTAATTGGATTCCTGTATGAACTGCATAAAAACAGCATTTGAAAAAAAAAATTTATGAAGGGAACTTATTACCAGCTGAGACACTTCCTAATCAGTATTATGCATCATCAAAATGCACAAGGATAAAAGTGATAGATTTCCAGGACTTTTGTAACCAATTTAAAAAAACAATGAACTAAAGAAAAAACTGTCTTTTTCTGAGCAGCCTGAAAGTTGGAAAACAGCAACTGAAATCCATAAATTAGAATGCCAAAAATCTCTCAAATGCCTCTGCAGGTTTTGGATGTTGTTCACTGACATAATTTGTGTTCTGATAAGGTTATAGGTTGATCTTGTCTCCAAAAGAGCACTGACATTTAGACTTCAGCTCTGTCTGCCCTACGGATTTACTCAAGCCTTTTGTATATAGTTTTTTAAAATATATATTTTTATAAGCAGCTCTGAGTTTTTCAGGTGCCAGTGGTTCACTTTCAAACAAAAGCTAACCATGCCAGTGTAAATCAGCTACTACATATCCATGTGCATAAGCCTACAGTATTCTCCCATTCCTCTTCTGTTTATGTACCTGAATTTCCCTAGTAATTAAAGTTTTAAAGTTGAAAGTCTGTGTCAGTTTTTTTTAAAATGTACCCCTGGATTTATTCTTTGGTGATCATATCAGACTCATTCTAATTTCTCTCTTGTGGATCACTATATTTACATAATTTCTGGCAAAACACAACACAAGAATAAATTTATCACACAAATTCCCAGACTGATTCAACTACTCATTTCTGGCCTTTACTGAACATAATCTTAGTTTCTAATATTTTACTTAGTTTTGACTGCACAAGAAACAGACAATTACAGACATAGACAAGGCTACAGGATCTCCAAATTAAGGGATTTACCTTGGAAAACAAAAAAGGAAATATTTTACCTGAATTAATCCAAGGGTGGGGAAGCAGTGTAAACTATGCAAAACTTTTAAATAATGAGCCAGAAGCCACCAGCACTAGCCAGTGGGGGGAAATAGATTGTCTCAGTTTTCTTACCTCAGTAGGGTTTAGATACCTGGATAGAGCTGAAAATAAGCTTTACTGAGAATGCTGGGAACAGAGCTCTTTCTGAGGATAAAGATGAGGAAGAAAACATAATGATTCTTCCCCAAGAATTGGGTTCCTCAAGAGTCCAGGGAAAGCATCCCTTAGGGACACTGGAGGCCACAGTTTCCCAGCCTTGAGGTTGACTCTGGAGAGCAAACCGCTGGGTATTTACAGGGGGAAAAGGGGAAGAAAAAACATCTTTTCTGTCCTTGCTGTAAAACCTGCCCCACACATCTGGGAGCTGAGCAGAACTGGCACACCCAGACACTGGCCTGGGGCTGGGGCTGTCAAAGTGGAGTAGGAAAGAACTCAGAAATTTGGTTACTGTGTGTGCTGGTTTAGTGCCTCTCAGTGATGATGGAGCATAAGAATATACAGTGATCTTTGGAGAAAGAAATGCTTCTTCTTTACTGTTGGGTGTCCTAACTACCAAATTACCAAATTCTCTTAATTGCCAAATTAGAATGTATTTATAGTTCCTCCCACATTCAGTGTTACATTCAAATTGTGAGTAATTTATTTATGTGTATGTTGTTGACTGTAACATATAAAGAGTTCAGGTGAATACATATGCAGCCTTTGTATTAATGACCCTAATTATAATTAGAGGAGTGTTAGGAAGAGCTTTTCCTTATATACTACTAAGATTGAAGGAGGAAGAGAGTTGGTACTTTTTGTACCAAAAAATTTCTGCTTTTTTGGTTTGGAGAACTCCAGTGCTTTCTGGTAATAACACTAATATGCTGTGGTGATCATATATAATTTTAATTTTCTTGTTGCCTTAATTTCTTCTTTACCAATACAAGCATCAGGAAAGTAAAAGAGTATTTGAAATATGGGATGATGAAAAACACATCTCAGGTTGCCCAGATGCTTAATATCCACCAGTAATTGGCTTTTATTCCTATTCCTCACCATCTCTGAACAAGGTCAATAAATAGTTACATTTCTTTACTCACAGCATGCTGTGGGTTAGCCTTCTTAGGTGGCAGAAAAGTAAGCACTTCCTCTGCATGCCATGAAGTGTGGGGAAGGTTTGCTGCACAATTTAATAATTTGTGGTGAACAAATCTGGATCTCCTTCAACATAGGTAAAGCCAGAACCATAGGTAAAGCACACAGAACATGTGTGCATTTTTTCCCCTTGAAATCCTTGAGGATGCTCAAGTTACAGAAAATTGCACATTGTGTGTGCATGTATAATGAATAAAAAATATATTTTTCCATTTGGATCTTACTGAGATTTCCACAGTGTGGTAATAGCACAAAATTGCACAGACTTCTTTGTATTCTGCATATTCGTTGCCTGACTGCAATCTCATTAAAATCTCTGTGTCATGCTGTAGTTTTCTGAACTGTAAATAGTATTTGAAATGTTTCTGTTGGTGGATTGTGTCTGGATAAATGGCATTGATCATTGGCATGGTCAGTGCTGGAGCACCTTTCTTAGGGAGATGAGTTGAGAGAGCTGGGGATGTTCAACCTGAAGAAGAAGGTTTTGGGGACACCTTATTACAGCCTTTTAGCACCTTAAGGGAGCTCATAAAAATGAGGGAGAGGAAGTTTTTATACAGGCAGGTAGTGATAGAACAAGGGTTTTAAACTGAGAGAGGGCAGATTAAGTATCAGGAAGAAATTCTTTAGTGTGTGGTTGATGAGACACTGGCACAGGTTAAGCAGAGGAGTTGTGGATGCCCCTTGGAAGTGTTCCAGGCCCTGAGCAGTCTGATCTGGTGAAAACAATTCTATGATTCTAAGATTCTAGGATACCAAATGTGCAAAGGACAGTTAAACCCTTGTTGAGTTTTGTGGAATTCTAGTTTCAAGTTTTTACATTAAAAGAAGCTCTTAATCAAATCAGAATAGCACATCATGAAAAGCCATGTCAGTATGTTATGACTGAAATTCCATTCTACATATGAAAATGAATATAGAAAACAGAATAAAAATAAAAATAAATGAACAAGTAATAAAATAAGAAAGGTAGTAGGGGGACCACAATAGAATTACAATGGATACAGTGACGTGCTGAATAAGATTATAAATGCTCTGTCCAGTTTGGAGTAATTGCCACATCTGTGGTTTTTGACCCCATTAATAACTGTTTGATGGAACTAGGCAGTCAGGGAATTTGTGAACAATTCAACTTGGTCCTGAGCACTGGTGAAAGACTTCACTGAGAATAATTCTTTCAATGAACTCTCTGTAAGAGAAACCATGTTTTACTCAGATTCAACATGCCAGCAAATGCAAAAAAACTACAGAAATCTGCTATTCCTGTGCCTAATTTCAGAAACAGAAAACTCATTAACTGGAATACATATATATATATATATATATATATAATTCTGCAAAAGGAGCTGGGGAAAGTATTAGATGGATTCTGGTTCTATGGAGGTTATCTAAACACATGTTAGGAACTCCAGCAAAATTCTTGCTGTGTAGTAAAAATACTTCAAGAACACTGAAATCCAGGCAACATGGTAAAACAGAATGAAAATGGAAGTTACTTGAAGATATGTCAGGAAATCTGAGGTATCTTCAAGAGAAAAACAGAAATTATGTTAAGGACAAATGAAGCATAAAACTGTAGTAAAGTAAGCAAAAAAGGTCAAACAAGCAACTTTGAATTCCAATTCTTAGAAACCAATAGTAAATAATTTTCAGATTCGCTAGGGACAGGAAGCTTTTCACAGATTCCATAGGATCAAAAGTTTTGAAAAGTAGCTCTAAGAAAAGGGCACCATAAATAAAAAAAGAAAAAAACATTAAAAAAAACAAGGTCATTTGATATGGCTATGCTCACTATTTAAGTATTTATCAAACCTTTTATAAACAAATCTTTCTTTATGGGAAACTCCTCAGAAAACGTCTGAAATTGAATCTATGGAACAAGTAGACAAAATTAGGAATATTAGGTCACTATTACCAGATTATAGTTGTTCAAAATAATTCACTCTCTTCAGAATGAAATAGCTGAGTCAGTAGGTGACATGGGGAAACCTCATCATTACAGACTAGAATACAGTAAATATAACAATAGTTTGTAGAAATGGTCACAGAGAAGATTGACAGAAATGACAAATCACTGAACCAAGTATCTATATTTTTATAAATTATTCCAAATACTATATCAATGAACACATGAGTGTGTATTGCACATTAGGAATGGCTCAACTTCTAAAAAGGAAAGTCCTGCCTTGCAGCTTCAGGCCTTTGAATTCAGTAACAATTGTGTGTTAGAGGCAGATACAGTTGATAATGGGTCCCATGGAATTCCAAAGGCTTTCAGTTCTACCTCTCAACAAAGCAGCTGAGTTGCTCTGGGATAATAGGGAGGTTTTCACATGGATAAATAATCAGTCAAAAGAGAGGCAGATGAGGGTAAGAATGAACGTTCACAATGCAGAGGTGTCCTGGCTGAATTCCACAGAGGCTTGTGCTCTTCAACAGATTCATAAGTGATCTGTGAAAAGAATAACTTGTGGAGGATGTTGAGGTATTTGAGATATTCAAGACAAGAGCTGACTGTTTAACATTGAAGAAGGACATTTGAGTGACTGGGCAATAAATTAGCCAATGAAATTCAATTTTTATAAACGTTATAGGATACTAAATGGTGAAAAAACCCTCAGTTCTAACTTTGGATATGCAGTAATGGACAGTGAGCTTGCTATAAGTACTTGGGAATGATATTTCTGCTTTTAATGTATAGTTCTGTGAAAATATCAGTTCAGTGCTCAATTGCAGCAACAAAAGCAAATTCATTGTTAGAGAAGGAAAGAGAGAAAAAAAGAGAATAGATCATACAAAACCATGCTGTGCCTGAGTTCCTAAATGCATGAAGCTCTGTTCCACTCTCCTCCAAAAAGTATATTATTATGGGCAAAGATTGAGAGAGGCGTGACAAGGAAGATCAAAGGTATGGAACATCTGGTGTGCAGGGAAAGATTTAATAGAATAGCAGCCTGCTAAAAGTGATATGACTGATAGAAAGATATGCTAGAGGCCTGTGAAATCATGACTGGCATGGAGTCATTGTGCAGGATTTGAATATTTCTTCTGTCTTTAGAACAGGAACCAAGGACCATCAATTTTGTTATGTTTTGTATAGTAAACAGTCCTAATATTGTATATACAGTATCCTCATTGATAACTGTGTGAAACCAAGCTGTCAACAAGCAGAAAGAAGGAGCTTTGCAAACAGTGCACTATCAAGCAGTCAAAGACCTTGCCAAAGTTGTTTGTTTTTTTTTTTTTAACACTAAAGTTTATGTTGATTAAAAAATCCTTGATACACAAGTTAGTGTAAGTAAAAGACATTAATTGCTAAAAGGCAAAACACCACCTCTGACTTAGAAATTTCCTGACTTACTTTGCAGCACTGCTCTAGAAATTATTTCTACTAAGCCCTGTTTCTGCAGAGGTTTTCCTCAGTATTTAGGATTAGTTACTGTTGGGGATGGGGTTTAAAGCAAATTATTTATGACATCGGGTGTTTTATCAGGTGTCACACTTACTGTATTTTTCTTGCTTTTGACTTTTTAGCACTGCATTTGAGTCTCTCCATTTAAGGAATATTTGCATTTGCAGCTTGATATCATAATAACAATTTGGACTAATTAGTACATTCTTAAGTGCTCCTAACAGAATAATGCTGTCTTGGATGCTTGGTCCAGATTTTTTTCTACTCGAATTTATCTGAAATCAATGAAGCAACGATGGTAATAAAGTCTCCTTTAGGATATTTTTTCCTCCATTGATTTCAAAGACTAAGATGTTACAGAGATGTGAATGTCAAAGCTGCTTCAAACAAAGTAGCCACAAGGCAGTTACATATTTCCAAATCATCAGACCAGCAAAATTTGCAGAGAGAGTAGGTGCAGAGAGCACATAGGAGGAGAAACAGTGAGAAGTGGAGAGGAAGGGACTTTGGAGCCTTTCAGTTTATGCTGGCAGATGGGGCAGAACATTTGTCTTAGGAGACTTAATACAAAAATAGACATTAAAATTATGCTGCTTTTCCTACTTAAGACAAATCATATGCTACCTTTTTTTTTTTTCCTTTTTCTTTTTTTTCCCCATAGGGAAAGTATCATATGTCGAAGTAAAAGTAGAATAAATTAGTATTTGGATATATGGGTTTTACATGTGTGTTTTCTGGGTGTGAAAAATTCATTAACTCTTCTTTAAAAGTATGATAGGCTTCTTGAGTGCACCAGACCCAGCCTCCATAAATCAGAATTTCTTTTGGGCCCCATTAAGTGTTTGGTTTAATCTGACTATCAACCAAGGTATTTACAGAGGAGAGAGAGATGAGATGACAACTGAAAGCAACTGGATACTAGTCAAAGGGAGTAATAAAAAGCCTCAGGCTATAGCTGAGGTTCTGTGATTTCACAGCCATGAATATTAACTCCTGCAATTTTATTTTAAAAATATATATTTGTAATAGATTTATGACTAGTTTTTGAGCTATAGATTATGTTATGTTATAGATTTTGTTAAGAATAGTATTTGATATAGGTTGTTGTAAAAGTGTCAAAATTATTTTTTGAGGCATGTAGTGACCTGTGAACGACAAAGTATGAGTGGAAAAGCATTTTTTTCTGGAATCTTTCCTATTTTTAATTCTTACTTTTAGAAGTATAGAAAGACCACTGGAAGCTTTCTTATGCTGGAAACAAATGGTTTGTCCTGAAATAATTGGTGGAATACTCATTTCTGGACTATGCTCTGTGGTCTTAATGGTGAACAATGAGATCACATTTCTCTAAAAATAAAAAAATAAAAAAATAAAACAACAATGAACATTCTCTGGCACTGACATGAGGGTGCCACAGGCAGTGGAAAGGTTACCTTAAAGCTACTGTAGAGGCTTCAAGGTGATGAAGTTACATTCCATTTTAACTTGCTGAAAGAGATCACAAACACACAGGAGACTTCCATGAAATCTGGAGTGCCAGAGCTTGTGTCTTGGGATTTCCCATGATGAAATCTGATTGCCTTTTTAGAATCTAGAGATGTGTGACTTGTGTTTGCATGAGTCAGTGTACTAGCCATAGTTATTAATAATATTTAGTATTCAGGCTTGAGATGGAGTATGCATGGATGTAAAAGATAGTTTAATTAAGTATGATAAATATTAGTTTTGGGGAGAGAAGATAACAGTGAGCATTCTTGTGTATCAAACACTTTATTCGTAGTTTACTTTTTGTTCTTAAATGTAGAACATTTGGGTTTTACTGACTTTCACATGGCTGATTTTATTTTTTCTTGTCTTGGGTGAAATACAAACACCAACAACTCCTACACTTTAGGAATTTGAGGCACACATGTGTAGAAACCATTGCTCTGGGACAAGGCATCATCCATGTCACATCCATGGAGTACTCCATGCTCACTAATGCAGAGAATCAAGTCCAGGTTCCCTTATTCTGAGAGGGGTCAACCAGGGCTCTCAGGTTTCCTTCTTGAACCTTACCACAAGCAGGATTGTCTTGTCTGACCTGGCTTTCATATTTTACTTCTCTGTTGGCTGATTCTATATGTTGGTTCCTGTCCAGACAGATATTACTGAGCTTTTTGGGAAGGTGTTTATGACCCCATAATTCAGGAAAACAGTTCATATGGCTAAATTAGAAGCACAATCACCTTATGACAGATCTCAGGCTGAGGGAAGATTCTCTAGAGGACAATTCAGAGTATCTAAGTTAAGATGCAGCTCTGACTCACCCTGTGTGGGAGGTTCTTTCTCTCCATTCTCTTGCAGAGGTCTTTGGAAATTCAACCTTCTCATAAACATTCCACAAGGTAGATAAATGAGTTAATCTAATTAATCAATAATGAGTTATCCAACAGTTAAATGCAGGTTGTTGAGACATGAGACAGCAGTTACTTTCTTCTTTTGATCCTGTTTTTTGCTAATAGATACTCAAAACTTTTAGCAGCTGTTGGATAATTTTATACAGGAGAATTTGAGGTCTTCATACTGTTTCCAGCAGATGTGTTTACATTTCTCCAGCCATTCATACAGAGCAGGTACAAGTTAGAGCAGTGAAACTCAGAGTGCTGTTTCTGACTCATGCATGGGTGTTACAGGAGCACCTCAAGCAAAATTTTGTGCTGCCCCTCCTTGGACTTCACCTCTTCTGTGGTATTTCACTCCTAAGGCTTTGTAAAAGCAATCAATGAATAGATGTGTAAAACTTTTTTTTTTTTTTTTTAATTTCCTTTTAAAAGATCTCCTCTGACCACATTAATGCAGTATTTTCTGAGTGCTAAAACTGGAAGGCTGCACATTCCCAGTGGTATTGTGTTGTGGCTGGGAACCTGACGTTCATTCCTTTCATTTAGTTTTAAATTAGAGGCAATGTGAGCCAGTTTATGTAAAAATGTTTTAATTAACAGGACCCAGATGCAGCATCAGAAGTTCTAGAGGAATTTAAAAAATATACCTAGGATTTAGTTCTCTAAATAGTAGGTGGATTAGAGCTATCTGAATTCCTCTGGTGAAATGCAGGTTGGGCCTGTAGATGCTGCCTTTTTTTTTTTTCCAGTAAGTTGGGCTCGGCCATGATAAAAGATGCCAGCGTTTCAATTTAAAACCATGGCAACTAGGAGGGGTGATTTGCATGTTTGCATGACAATGGATTGTGTTATCTCAGGAGATAGTGCACATTATATACATAGTGGAGCTGCTGTACCTAGATCTATAAATTGTGATGGAGGAAGGGGAGGGGAAATCACCTCTGTTGCTGCAGGAATCGTAGGCATGAAATTAAGTTATTTTTTTCATCTTGGAAGGTCAAGAAACCTATAGATGTGTGTGAATTATCTTTTGGTTCAATATATTCAAATTTTGGACTGAAGGACAGCTTCCAGGAAAACCAAGTAAAAAACTCCTCAAACTGTTTATTTTCCCTTGATTTGTATGACCTCATTCATGAGTGAGGTAACAGTAGAAAATTTGTCCTACTATTGATCTAACTTTCTGCTAAAATGACTGTCAGAGAGAACATTTTGGAGAGGAACAGAGAAAAAAAATCTAGTAGAATATGAAACTAAAACTTTTAGATTCAGTTTTAAGAGCAGGTTTGAAGCCATGGCTCGGCTGCCTTTGCCTCTGCTGTGTAAGGGAAGTTGTACTGAGTGACTGCTTTGATTAATTTGTGCTAAAGCCTGGCACAGATTTGGCACAGCTGATGGCAGTGTAACCTTCAGCAGATTGAATCAGCCTTCCCAAACAGGAACCAGAAACTCTCAAGGCAGCAGTGGATTGCTCTGCCATGAATTCTAAAGACAAGTAGCAAGAGCAGGGTATGACTCTTTTTTTTTTTTTTTTTTTTTTTTCTCATTAATGGTGGAACAAACAGAAAAAGGTCCCTTGAAAGTTAAAGCTTAGCTACTGCAGAGTGTCCTCATGTATTATGAGTGAGAAACAAAGGAAACTGAGAAACTTCAAAGCTTTCTGTGGCATTCAGAGCTTTCCATCTTCAAAGCACCTCTCCCTTTTGTAGTTCTGCTCTGGGTTTAATTAATACATTTTAAATATTGTTACTGTAAACAGCGTCATCTTTGTTTTCTACCCAGTTCTTTTTCAGAGTAATTTAAATTATTTTATGAAGCTATCTGTCATCTTTATTTAGTGCCTCTTAACCTCTTTTCTTTTACAAATGAGTAGTCACCTCCAGTTGAGATTAAAACAACACTGGAAAGGGGTGTATGTGCATGTGAAGCAGTCCAGAAAAAAAAAAAAAAATGCTGTCCTGCCTTTTATCTATGTTCTCTAAAGTAAAAATAGACATAACCCTCTCAGTTCATGTACTAGCAATATTTTAATAGTTTAAGATTGAAATGAGAGATTTAGAAGTTATAATGCATCTCCTTTTTTTCTTCCTTTAGAATGCTAATTCTAGAAAATTACATGAGGAAAAAAGTGTGAAAATTACACATCTGTATACTTGTATTCATGATATTTTGTTTCTGCTATCACTAATTTTTTTTACGTGTATTCTGGGGATTTGGGCATGGAGAGAAAGAAAGAGAGGCAGAATAAAAGTCGTATAACATTTTGCATCTTATTAAGCTATTTTTGTCTGTGGAGGCTTAAGAAGTTTTATCAATTAAAATCATACATTTCTTCTGCAATATTGAAGGGAAAAGGAAGGATGTAATATTGAGGAAATGTCATTTTGCCAATTAGTCAAAATACTGCCTTGTAGTTAACATTACTTATCTGTAAGAGTCTACATGGAGTGATTGTTTTGTAGAAATATCTCACTACTAGGAATTTTAGTTTTTTGGTTTTTGGTTTGTTTTTTTTTCTCTGTGCTTAATTCCCTAGAAATGAAAAGAATAGGGAAAATAAATAGTGAGGTAACTTGAGGAAAAACAGTATTTTTCAACTCTGGTAAGTGATATCAATGTGAATGTGCTCTCATGACTGTGAGTTGCCAGTCTTATTTCAGCCCCATCACACAATTGTTACTGTGCCACACTTGAGGCAGAGAAGAGGCATTTTTAATGCCTGTGTGTGATTTCAATCTCGCATCCTTCCAAAACATAATCCTTCCTGCCCTCTAGAATGTGAAAGAACTTGAGTCAGAGGGCACTGAAGCTAATTGAAGCATTCCTTTTGACATCCCTGGCCCTCAGTTCAGGCTTAAAGCACACAATGATTGCTGCTACCTTTAATTCCTTTTTAAGTCCTCTTTTCAAATCATGACTCATCTCTTCCCTCTCCTATCTGAATATCCACCATTATGGTCACTGCACACGTAAATGGCAGAGTCCCCTGTGCCTGGAAAGGAGGATAATCAAATTTTAAATGCAGTCACATTGGAGAAACAGGCTCCCATGGGCATAATTTATATAATATGAATATTTTTAGTTGTGCAAGAAAGCAAACACTTTTGCATCTTGGCTTTCTGTGTTTGTATGTGCATGCAGAGAGTGATTTTTAGCTTGATGTCAACATTATTGTGAAGAAGGGAAGAAACACAGACCAAAAATACAATGTGTGAATGCAGAAAAATCAATCATTGTTCAGCAGACTTGTGTCAAGCAAGTTCTTATTAGTCCTGCCTGCTCCTGAAAGGTTTTAGGGAAGTTATAAATGGATACTACAAACTCTACACATGTTTCTATTACTAATGGAAAATAAAACAGCACAAGTATTCTAAGCTGGGTTTGCTTTGTAAATGCCATTTATTCACAATTCTGTCTTTCTAGTTACACAGCATCTGGTTTGTATTCATCTCTTGCCTCTTACTGCAAGTTGCAGTCAGGCCACACTCAAACCATCCATTTAAATGTTTCTATGTAAAGGTCCTTCCTTCCTTCCTCCCTTCCTCCCTTCCTTCCTTCCTTCCTTCCTTCCTTCCTTCCTTCCTTCCTTCCTTCCTTCCTTCCTTCCTTCCTTCCTTCCCTTCCCTTCCCTTCCCTTCCCGTCCCTTCTTCCCTTCCCTTCCCTTTCCCTTCCCTTCCCTTCCCTTCCCTTCCCTTCCCTTCCCTTCCCTCCTTCCCTTCCCTTCCCTTGCCCTTCCCTTCCCTCCTTCCCTTCCCTTCCCTTCCCTTCCCTTCCCTTCCCTTCCCTTCTCTCCCTTCCCTTCCCTTCCCTTCCCTTCCCTTCCCTTCTCTCTCTTCCCTTCTCTCCCTTCCCTTCCCTCCCTTCCCTTCCCTCCCTTCCCTTCTCTCCCTTCCCTTCCCTCCCTTCCCTTCTCTCCCTTCCCTTCCCTTCCCTTCCTTCCCTTCCCTTCCTTCCCTTCCCTTCCCTTCCCTTCCCTTCCCTTCCCTTCCTTCCCTTCCCTTCCCTTCCCTTCCCTTCCCTTCCCCTTCCTTCCCTTCCCTTCCCTTCCCTTCCCTTCCCTTCCCTTCCCTTCCCTTCCCTTCCCTTCCCTTCCCTTCCCTTCCCTTCCCTTCCCTTCCCTTCCCTTCCCTTCCCTCCCTCCCCTCCCCTCCCCTCCCCTCCCCTCCCCTCCCCTCCCCTCCCCTCCCCTCCCCTCCCCTTCCTTCCTTCCCTCCCTTCCTTCCTTCCTCCCTCCCTTCCTCTCCTTTACTGTAAACCTTTTCACTAAATTCCTATTTTTGTCTAGTTTTCTGGTTCCCCAACTCCCTCTTTTTTGCTGATATTTTATGATCCTTCCCTTTTCATAATCCATTTTTCCTTATCTTTCTTTACACTTCCCCTCCTCTTTAGAATCCCAGTCCTCACTCTTTCCTCTCTTTGGATCTTGTTCTTGTTTTTTTTTTGCTGTCT
This sequence comes from Erithacus rubecula, assembly GCF_903797595.1. Taxonomy (NCBI): domain Eukaryota; kingdom Metazoa; phylum Chordata; class Aves; order Passeriformes; family Muscicapidae; genus Erithacus; species Erithacus rubecula. Next base: position 8,692,479 of record NC_136689.1, on the reverse strand, counting down.
GACTGTCATTCAAAGTACTGTGGTAACATAGCAAGAAGATCTCCTGAGACTTCATGAAAAATCCTGTGAAAGCAGCTGTCCTTGTGATGTTTTCAGCAGGAAAAGTGTGCAGAAAAGACCAGAAGGACCTGGTCCCCAAATTATGATGCTGCTGGAGTGTCCCTTGTAGTTGTTTCTCCCAGAAGATGGAAAGTCTGGGATGGGAAGATGGGAAGTTTTCTCCCCTTCCTGACTTGTCCATCTCCTTAGTTTTTATTTAGAGCACTACTTTCAGGACTTTGGCTTGCTCTCAGAAATATTCTCCTGATAAATTCTTGCTAAGATCCAGTGCAGGGTTATTTGTATGTAACACACAGGAGGTTTAGTGGTTTAGTGTTTAGTGGTATCCTTTTAGACAAAATAGGATTTAACCCACATTTAAATAATAATAATAATAATATTAATAATAATGGTTATTTCCTATTTTAAATGCTATTTTGATGTTTTGCTTGATACAATTAATGGATTAATCAAATCTTCAAGGGATTTTTAAATTAATCAATGGAAAATAGAAAGGAAGACACTACAGCAGCATTTTTGCATGTAATTCCACAGCAAAATGTAATCTGTGTTTTTATGGACTTCTGTGTCAGAACCACCTCTAGTAAATATAGAATACCTTTAAAGATTAAACTTCAAATGTCCCCAGAACAATATCATGTTTCTTAGGTGTCATCTATGTTATAAAGTATTAATTATAATTGAAAACTTTTATTTTTTTATTAAATTAGGCTTATCATTATGCCATATGTAATTGGGTTTTGTTGTATTCAGAAAATTATAGTAATTCCTATTATTATGCTTACAAACAAGTCATTGTCAGTGAAAAAATCACTTTCTATTGCATCCATTTTTGGTGGAATTAGAGTTGGTGTTTTTAACTTTCTGCTAAATATTTATGTACAATACAATTGGTGATGATGCTTGTGACAGGTTTAGTTGGGTTATTTTTCCTTAAAAGAACTTATTTGTCAAGTGAAGCATAAACTTATTTTTAAAATCAACTACATATCTAATGTTTTGGTTGAAAAATAAAACAGGAAACATTTAATTTGTTTATTAGAAAAATGGCTTATTGTTGTTAGAAGGTTTCAGCTCTCAGAGGTTCCTGTGTAAGAATCCTCTGCCTGTGTGTGTTTGACTGGAAGTCGATGTTTCTGCACTGCTAAGTCAAATAAGTGTTTCCATGTGAATATATTTATTTGCCAGCTTGTTATCAGAGGCTGTGTGTGTTTCAGTTTGGTCTGCAAGTGCTTATTCACACAGTAATCCTTTTGATACTAATACTGCTAATTAGGGATGTTCCTGTGCAAATGGCAGTAGGTCAGGATCAGAATGAACAGATAAATATAAGGATAATGGCCATCTTCTGAAAATTTAGGATTTTTCAGTCATTTCCATGTGGCCCTATTATAGTACACAAGTTTGGAAAGAATTGCAAAATATGAAACTCTAAACAGCAAACTAATTAAAATACTTCTCAGTGGCATATGTGGGTCTCAGCTTTTTCTAGTGGTTATTTCTGCATGTGGAAAATATTGCACAAATTATTGTAACTTCATTTTCAAGTACAAGATCTGGGCCCCCAAAAATATGATTTATGGTGATTTGAGTCTCCGCTTTTTCTGTCCTAGTTTAAGACATATTAGAAGAGTATGGAAGTAAAAATAAAACATTGGGACTTTAATCCAAGCTGCTCATGTAAATGTAAAGATCTCTTGTGATCTCTCCATCCTTTTCTACATTTGTTAGTGGAATACAACTTCCTTGCATTCTTCTTTTGCCTTTGTCTTACTTTCTCTGTGAAAATTGGCATGTTTCAATATTGGAGTATTTCCCAATTAGTTGTCTTAAGTCAATCATTTGACATTCATAGGTATTAGAATCAGTGGAATTTGTGTGATAGATTTCTCTAGTGTAACTCTCTGGGAACCAAGCAGGTAAGATGCTACTTTTCTTTGTTTGTCACAACATGGTACTTTTTCCAGGTATATTTTTCTAGCTGAAAAGAAGTGGATCATCACCAAAAGCCATCTTCATAGTAGCTCCAAAGAGAAATAAGCCATATCATCTGTATCTCTGTGGTTCAGAGGTAATTTGATGTGCCTGTATTGAACACAGTGATACCGATTCTATAATTTTATCTAAATAGGCACTAACTTCAGATGAAACTATGAAAGCTAAATAATGCATACACATCAGAAAGCACACTGTGCCCTTTCTATCTTCCCCAGCTCTCTAGTCTCTATCTGAATCAATATCTGTGTACTGCTGTGATGGCTCACAGCACGACCTGCATTTGGCATACTGAAACTGTTACATGCTTTAAAGCAACATAGGATCTTTTGGAAAGGCACTTTTCCCCTCAAAGTGCTACTGCCAATGAAACCCCATACAAATGGTCAATAGCAACCAATTGCCTCTGTTACAGAAGTCACTGAAATGGAAAAGTAACCTATACAACAGAAAATAAACTCAAAGGAAATTTTTATTCTGGATCCGTACAGGGGGTTTCTGTTTCACTAATCTGGAAAGGTTAACTTTGGTAATATATGCCTCTCTATTTATTTACATTTCTTTCTGGTCTTTAGCTTCGTTACTGTATAAATGTTTTTTTCACAGCATACTGCATCCCTTCTAGAAATAAGTGGATATGAGCTCTGGAATTATTTTAGTCCCTGGCTTTGGTTTGTTTCTTTTTTTTATTTTTTTTTTTTTTTTCCCCTTTTTAACAATATATTGAGGAAATATCCATATCTACAGGAACAATTTGATTTTGAGCCAGCCATTAAAAGTATGATCCATTCCTTTACCTGACTGCATTACTGGAAATATGATGAAATCTGAATTATTGTATGCAGTACTAGAAATGAAAACAGGGAAATAAAATGTAATGACTAGCAGCATGTCTCACAAGATGCTGCAATAAAAATATTAGCTCTGTCTGAAATTCAAGGATTGATGAGGATTTCCTAACTGATATGTGGTTATGCTTATTTCAGCCAGGGCTGAAAATGTATGGGGGACAGAATTAGCCTGAAAATGTGCCCTCTGGCAAAATACAAGAGTTATATTACTGGGAAAAAAATATTCCTAGATAGAAGCTTTGTGAAAGGTGAAATAGGTCTGCTTCCTTCTTTTTAAGACAACCTGGTGTGGCTGAACAAGTAGCTATTAAGTCTCAGAGTATTCCTTGAAGAACCACTCAACTACTACGAGTGATGAGACACTGGCACAGGTTGCCCAGAGAGGCTGGGGAAGCCCCATCCCTGGGAATGTTCAAAGCCAGGCTGGATGGGGCTTTGGGCAACCTGTACTAGTGGGAGGTTTCCTTGCCCATGGCATTCCATGGAACTAGATCATCTTTAAATCTCCTTTCAACCCAACCAAGCTATGATTCTCTGATCCTATGATACTTATCTACTTTCAGAGGGTATGTGTTTTGTATATAACCTCATGTTCCAGCTGCAAATTGTGAATTAGAACAACTTGTTTTCTGTGATCCAGACTTCAAAAAAACCTGCCCTGCCTATTCAGAAAGTATCTTCTATGTCTTGAAGAGAGCAAGTTTCATCTTTTAACTTTGGCCACTACCAATGTCCTGCTCCAGTGCCCTGGGAATGTACAATTTTCTTCTGCTCTTATTTCCCTGAGGAGGGCTGTGATCTCCACTTCTAGCCAGGCTGGGATATAGTGGAACATGTGGGAGGTGATAACACTTTTGTCAGTATGCATTTCTTCCCAAAATCTGGGAAGCCCTAGGAAACATCAAACTTGAGCCAATTTGTGCTTACACGAGGGTAGTGGAACTGCAGGTTGGACTTTATTATAGTCTTGAAAAGAAAATTGAGGTCTGTGAGTACAAAGGTAGAAATGTTGCCTTAAACTTTCTTTCTTTCTTGTAATTTGTGCTCACAAAGTGAAGGTACTTTTCTGTCATATACAAAGGTCAATCAATACATGAAATGTACTGTACATCTCTTCTTGTTTTTACTTTCAAAATCTCATGATCATTGCCGGAAAATACTTTTGCAACTTTTGAGCAACCACTCTAGCAATCATGACTGTTCACTCTGCTGTTATTTCAGAAGACACTTTTTAAAAGAATTAGAAAAATGAAAGAAAATGGTTAAAGGGAATTGTTTGCCCTTTTGGCTTTCTTTTTAGTTTCTATATCTGTTTTCAGTTTGCTGTTTAAACATTGTACATTTCCATTCTTTCATACCTTTCATTGGTAGCTTTGGGAAGACAAAAAGTGAAGTATTGTTTATTTGTATAATTAATGTTACATAATGCTAATAAGAAAAATCTACACTAAATATTGCCTATTTATATGTCATACATTTTGCTAAGTCTAAAAACTAAGTCTGATGTTATCTAAGTTTTGTACAGGTTCAATAGCTACAATTATATTTAACCAACGCATTTTAACTGAGTCTATTATAAAATAGATTAAATTATCCATAGACTCTAAAATTAGGTCAAAGCTTTTCAATGCAGATTTAAATCTTCAATACCAACACCTGAACAAATGTATTTCCAACTTGATTACTGAGTTTACCCATGTTCCCTACTGTAAAGCCTGGTTTATTTTATTTTTGTCATCTCACCTGATGGTCTCAACTCAATGAAATAATTCGTTCACAGTGAGTCCTCACACCCAAATCACCAGGCTTGCCACGTGTGCTGGCAGATCCCTGTAGTGACCCTCAGCTGGGCTTGGTTTGTCCTCTCCTGCTCAGGGTTGGTTTGCTCCTAAATCTTCACATTCACAGAGGTGTCTGAGCTGGCTGCCACTCTCCCCTCCATCACTCCAGAACTTCAAGTCAGCACTGCATCACTCTGTATAGAATTTTATATACCTAAGATGGGAAGAATGTCATTCTGAAAAGATTCTGCCTTTCAGACTCTTGGTAAATGTCATGGTGTTCAGGTATTGTGTACACCAGCTTGCTTTTGACATGGCAGCCAAGTTATTTGGAGGAAAGAAAGGTATAATGTTAACCCAAGTCTAGGAACACAGACTAAAGGATGCTCTTGCATTCCTTGTTTTCATTTAATTTTAACGCAGAAGGGACCTTTTTTTCTTCTATTTTGTGAGAGAAATAAAGGTATTCTATCCATTGGGAGTGACTGTGGTAAACTCTACTTGTGGAAACCTTGCAAGGATAAACCAGAGCTTTATTTCCCTCTGTTACCTTACATTGGTATAGAAGATAATTTTGCAAATCTAAGAAATACTTTACTTATTTATTACTTATCCAGGAGTTTGATTTTACTCTCTCTAGAGTCTCAATGATCCACAGAAGAAGAGCTTTTGCTTTTCACATTAGGATTATGAAAACTTTTTAAAGTAACAAGTAGTAAACACACAATAACATGGGTAAGATTAAAAATCTAAATACTTCCTAATTAAAATGTTTCTCACGATATGCAGTCTTCAGTTTTTCTTTCCAATTTGACATCCAGTAGTTGTTTGGAACTATGCAATTCATCAGATGAATTTGTCTAACACATATTGGACATAACATTGTAATTCAGAAAATGCTCATTTTTCTTGAAGTCAATCAGAATTCAGGAGAAAGAGATGTGTCACTGCAATGGGCTTCACCTTGGGCCAGCAGTGTGTCTAGGTGTTTTACTTACCAAGTTTATCATGATTATATTGTGCTAAACCTTGCAACCTTAGGGTACTGCAACCCCTAGGGCTTCCACAGCATTTGGACATTGAGTCAAGCAGAATTATGTCAATTGTCTGTTGAAACTGTCCCAGTTGGTTGAAGGACAGGTAGGATGCTCCTGACTCATGCTGCTGTGGCTCCAGCTCTGTGATACTTACATAACCAATGCTTGTTGAAAAAATGTATTCTTTCCACAAAATTTTAATCCAATTTCCAGTTATTTTATTGGCTGTGGCTTTCAGGATGCCACACTCAGATTTTCATTCATCTCTCTTTAGACAGTGCTTATTTTTAGTGCTGTCGTCACCATGGTGCCTGGCAGAGAGAAAACATTTCTGTGTGATCCCAACTTGGAGAAGTTCCCTGTTAACATAGTAAAGAATCTCATCTGTGATACCATATCTTAAAAGTAGCAATATTGAGAAGAAAATAATAAAAAAGCAGATTTCCAGTATGCTCAGAACACATACCTGATTGTGTATAAACCTACATTATGATGGAATTGCAAACCTGGAGCAACATGAAGCCACGCCTTTCTCAGACTTATTTAGGAGGATGAACATCTCTTCCTAATTTAGGTCATTAATGTGAATTATTTTCTGGTTTTGAATCCTTTCTATAAAAAGCCCCACTAACTCATAGCAAGACCTAGGAGCAGAATATCCCCAGGCAGGTGGATAAGCCAATTATGTTCAAGGGTAAGCAGCAGTATGACAAAACCTTGTCCAGATACCATTTTAGTGACTCATGCTTTGTTCTCACCCTTTCTCTCTTCTATTGTCTTTGTATCAGTCTTCAAGGAAGAGAATGTTTTTGAGCATATGTATTCTGAATGTGGTAGCCACTGTTTATGTCTGCATTATAGCTTTAAAAGGCATGATTTCAAATGTGGAAATCAGAATTTTCCTATTTCCAAAAATAAAAAAGAAAAGAAAAAAAAAACCAACAAAAATCATGCCTGAAAAACAGATTATTTTGAAAGATTCCAGTTTTAATGTCGAGATCTTCTGTCCTAAATAATTTCATGAGTTTATTCATCTGAGCATATAAAATATTCCCAACTGCTCAATTAAGCTTTGGGAATTGTCCTACACCCCACTATTACAACTCCAAAACTGTAACTTGAAATACTTGCTCTGTGCTCCTAACTCTTACAGTTGTCTTCTGTAGCCAGGTAGATTTATTCCAAAATTATGAGCTTCCTCATACTGTGATACTGCACTGCTGTTCATGCAGTAATTGCAAAGTAATGTTTCATTCTCAGGAATCAGTGGATTTGTTGCTCATCTGTCTACAACTTCAGGGATACAAGGCAGATCCTAATTTTGTCATTCATTGCAAAGCTATCTTTTTTTCCTAACAGCCTCCACGCTTCCAACAATTTCCAGCAATCTGATAGCTTGTTTGCAGAGATAATCAGTAAGATTTTTCAGCACTTTATAATCTTCAGTAACAATAGTGTTTTGTTATCCTTTGATCATTATCTCAATTACCTTATTTTTTTCTCTTTCACTTTAATCCCAAGATCCAAGGTCTTTAAATTTATCCATTCCAACAATTGAAATCAAAACGATTTCTGGCCACATTTGAATAGCTGCTAAATTCCTGCAAAACAGATTTTACAAATCTGTGTCATTTAACATTATGCCCAGTAGAAGTGAACAGACCTGCAGCAAATTCCTGGTTAAAAGAAACTTCTGAAGAGAATTCAGATGTTCAGCTATCAGATGTTTCTATGCCAGTGGTATTGGATGTCTTTAGCATCCTGTGAATCAACCCACGAATATGAGAAGCTCAGGTAAATAAATGCACAAAGGAATGGAGGGAAGCATGTCATTTAGATGCAGTTCGTTTCTGACGTGACCCATCTGTCTTCTGGAGCTCACAAAAACACGTCCCTTCTAATAACCATTTTATCATGTCTGACAGAGTTTCTCTTGCTGTCTTAATGCTGGACTGATGTGGGCTAAGCACACCCTGGCAGCAGTTGCGATTCAAATTTCTATTTTGTCTTTTGCTGGAAAACAGATGATTGATTGCCAGTGCAGTTCAGAAACACATGGGCCATTCATTCCTGGGTAGTTTTCTTCATGCACTTTCTACAATTGTCACTGTTTCCCTCAGTTCTTATTACAGAGCAAATCATTCCCTTGCCCCTCATCCTGCTGTGCATTCAAGGTTCCCAGCTGTCCTCATTTTCTCTATTCTTTTAGGAAAATCTCTTCAAGAATCTGCTCTTCAATGCCTTTTTCCTAATTTTCTGTGGTTTTAGGATCTCTTGTGCAAACCCACATGGGATATGGTCATTTGCATTATTCAACCCTATTATCTTATTTTAAGCCATGCCACTTTCAATTGAAGTTACCTAGTGTATTACTGTAGTTGTGGTTGTTCTTTGCATGTTTACTTTGATCCTCTTCTTCAAATGCAACATTTGTAAACCCTCTCTGCCTGATGCTTTTCTTCTCTAAGTGTCATGTACACGTGATTGCTGACCACAAAATGCATTAGTTTAGCAAATATTTGTGCTCTCCAAACATTTGGTGTGCTGCATGCTTTGTCTTCTCGGAGTCAAAGATACAGGCATAAAGATAATTTTATGGCAAACTAATTGATGACAAGAGGTTTAGTGTCTCTAATTCTGTGTGACTGACAGAAATTGTCTAAATAATGAGAAAGATCATAATTATTTTTATTTTTCTCATAAGAATTCAGTGAAGAACTGATTAAATTTTCTAGAGCTGTGTGGGAATCAGGATCCCAAAATTATTGTGGTTTTTATGCAACCTGAAGAGAACTGAACATATTTATTCAGATGTCATTAGGATTTTGCTTTATTTCTCATTGCTGTTTAATTTAATTTGTCACTGGAAAAAATTAGCCAAGTATACTCAAAGTACCTTGTACTTCTAATTGAATGAGGTAATGGTAGCAGTGTTTGTGGTTTAGTGTTATTGATGGCAACATTTTCTGTCTAAATATTCACCAGGTGCATATCAGAAGTGTAATCTCATAATTTTATCTAATGATAAAACTTCAGCATCTCATTTACAGGAGAAAATGGTAGAAAATTTATTGGGTTTATTTTTCCATACTGACAAGTCCTTAAGGATAAAACCACATTTCACTATTTGCAGGTACTGCTGTATCATCAAAAATTTTATTGAAGGATTTAATTTAACTGTTTTTTCTAATTATTCCATGTTGAGGGCTCCCATAGCTGGGGTGAGTTTTACCCCTGGAGAAATAAGGCTTAACTTATGGGGAAGTCTAGATGCAAAAACTCATTTGCCTGCCCTTTCCTGTACTGAATGATTGTATTTAAACTTGGACCAGTTAAACATGATGTCCTCTTCATAAGTCCCTATTCAGAATAGAGTATTTCCAAATCTTGTCAGCAATCTGAGGTCTTACATATTGGACTCTCCTGCTGTTTATGAAGTACCTAATAAACCTTTCCACAAATATATTATAGCTATTTTTCTTTAGGCCTTTTGTTTCAAGCATTTCCCGTTCTTATCTCTAATTTTCCATTGGACTGATAGAAAACTTCCTTTTCATTGACATCTTTACCAGTCTCTTTTACCAGGAGGATTTTCATTTGAGCTAATTAGATTATACTTCTCTTTGTTTTGTAACAAATGCATATTTTCTTAAAATTAATTTAAAAAAAATTTGCTATTTTATTTTTAAGCAGTAATTGTTTTCTTTCCTTGGTACTTATATGTAATTTCCCTGATTCCTTATGTCCCCCAAAATTCAGGAGGGTGTACTAAGGCCTGTTTTTTCTTTTGCTGTAAAAATTTATGGGCTATTTTAATACAGATTAGTGCAAGTGCAATACCAAAGCACTGTAGGTGGTAAAACCCAGTTATCATTTGTATGATTAGTTTCACCTTGTAGCCGTGTCTCTGAAAAATGCAATTAACAGTTTCATATTCAGCATAGCTGGCTTTTATTCCTGCTGCATGGTGTGCAACATTTGCATCATAAAAAAAACCCTAATTGGTAAACACAGCCTCGCCAGATTCTCTGCAATTCACCCAATTCTCGTCCTGTTAATTGGCTCAGCTTCAACACCCGTTGGATGGGTTTTCAAAGGCAGCCGCAGATTAGAGAGCTTGCAAGCACTTGTGTTTCACAGGACTGACTCCAAGGAGACTGAGGGAGGAAAAAAAAATATTTTAAATGAATGCTGAATGCAGGCAAGCTCTCTGGTCCAAGGGTTGCCATGGAAACTGTTTTGTCTGCTAATCTGATAGCAGAGTGTATGTTTATTGGTACACATCTCTAATGACCTTCAGAGCCTAAACTCAGCTGGAAAGTAGGATTCTACCACTGTGGTCAGAGACAGCAGCTAAGTGATTACATCCTAAACTCTGTTATTGTAGCATATACTGTTGTCAGGTGGGTTGGGTTTTTTTTTTCCCCTTCGTTATTGTTGTTCCCTGCTATGCATTGCCCCAAAAATGACAATTTGCAGTGTTTAGATACATAGCTTTGGTAGCAGATACTGTGCGTCAGATACAGGATGTAAAGTTTTTAGGGTGAGGTCTTTAAGCTGGAAATTCTTGTATTGCTGAGCTGAGGGAATTTGTCACTTTTCTGTCTCTAATAGTGGGTTACTTCAAAACAGCAGTGATTCTAAAAAGAAAAAAAAAAAGTCAAAAAAGATAAATTTAATAGGATTTGGAGGATAGGGGGAAATGTGATATTCATGGTCCTGATAAACAAACAGAATTAAACTCAATCTTTCAAACCTAAGCAATATTTTTTTCTCTTACTGTTAGGCAAGGTAATTCTTAAAATTTGGGTTATCCCTTTAAGTCAGAAACATTAATTATAGCAATTTTGCTGACAGTTTTTAATTTTGCAGTAATAGTACACAAACTTATTATTGGAGCAATTTCTAGAATGATACAAAAACAAATTGTATCCTAATTAGCCAAGCAATCTTTCTTTAAATCTGGGGGTGTTGACTCTGCCTTAATTACCAGCACTGCATGCATGGGTGCTGTAAAATAGCCAATTAATACAGGAGCTGTCATACAGAGAAGGATTGTGGGTTTGTTTTCAAATCCTGCAGACCAAATGGCACCTGGCCCTGTGCATATTGTTCATCTCAACTTCCACCAGGTATAATTTCAACCTTTAGGACTTAAGCATTAACCTGGTAAAAATCCTCAGCTTTGAGCTAAATGGGAAGGTGCCAGAGGAGCACTGTCAAGGCTGTGCATCTCCTGCCTCCTGGATGTGGGGGATGCATGGCCTGGAGCTGGAGATACAGGAGATGGGCTGGCTGCTACCCTGGGCTACTGACAGCCCTTGAGGTTTTTGCTTTTTGTCCCAAGAAGAAGTAAATCTATTGCCATGCTCATCCTCCTTCCCTGTGAGTGGCCTGCAGGCTGATCCCAGATTTCCTAAGGGGCAGATGAAGGCTCCAAAGGTAGAGAGATCCAACAGAGCAACATCTGAGGATTTAAGACACAAATAAAAAGCAAAGTTTAAGGACATAGTAGATCAAAACAGCAAGAAGTATCAAAAATTCAGAAGTAATTAAGCTACCTACATCCACCAACATTCAATGAGTGTGAATGGTGAAGACCACCAAAAAGAATGAAGGAAAGTTCTTGAAGCAGAGGAAAATTTATAGAAGAGGCTCAAAGATAACTGCTGTTAAATGAGGCAACTATCTGAATTGTTTTGTCTACCGGGATGTTTGAAGTTTGATTTCCTCACTTTAAAATCTTTGTTAAAGTTTTGATCCTGGTCATTAATGAGGGAATCAGATAATTAGCTAACTGGGGCTAGGTCTGTTATTGTGATCTCCTCTGTCCTTTTGTTATTACTGTCAGAGCTTAGGACAGTGGAAACATCACAGACCTGGAAACCTTCCTCGTGGTGAGGTCTTGACATCTGCAGATCTCACCTTCAGCACCAGCCAATGGTCCTGCAGTCACGGGTCTCCTGCTGCACCTCTCCCCTGGGCTACAGCACCACCTTGGGAAAAAGGGATAAAACCAGTCTCCATGCTGGGATATCAGGTGTTTCTTCACCTGAGCTGCAGTCGTTTATGTCAGTTCTTCAAGCTGAGTTAGTGCAGAGAATTTATTCTTAAAGGTTTTCAGAAAGGTGCTTTCCATCCCTCCTGGTCATTCCCCTCTGATTCATATTTGCCAAAATCTGGTTGTTGAGTGTGGCATCAAATTTCCTTGTCCTCAGAATGCTTCATTTCTAGGCTTGACCCTCTCCCTGTTCCAAGCTTTGATCTTTAAAAATTAAATAACTTGGAGATTAATATCAAGCCTTCTTCTATTTTCATCTATATTAGCTGTTATTTTCTTTTGAAAATATCAGTCCCTGCATTTTATGAATTTGATTTAAGCCGTTGGCTGCAGCTGCTCCAGTCGAGCAGAGCTGTGAGCTAACTTAGCTGTGGAGGCAATTCTGAGCTGTTTGTTTGTGCAAGGGCTTCAGGAAAGGAGCTGCTGTATGTTATTGGAACAAAACAACAAAACAGGTATTTTCAAGCAGGAGTTTGATTCTTTTCTTGATGAGATAGAAAAATGCATAAAGTAAAGGCTAGACTGCTTTGGGTTTTTTTATCTCTTTGAAGTTTTGCTGAATTTCTTTACAAGAGCTGGCTTATGTTCACAAAACCAAAAAATCTTCAAATCACCATCATGTGCTTCTCTTTCACCGATTAAGGCATTTATCTTCATATATGTTTAAAAAAATAATGACAATGCTTTCTGTTCTGCTGTGTGAAGAGTTTCCAAGACCCAGAGCTTATCCAGAAATTGATTTTCTTTCTTTTTTTTTTTTTTTTTTTAAGTGGAAGAAAGACGGTTGCAATTTTATTCTCTCATTTCTGCCATTATTTCTTGAATGCAGTCCTCCAGTCTGCTTCTGAAAGGTGCTTGAGAACCCTGATTTTTCCCCCTAAATTACCAAGTTATTAATGATCAGCTTTGTGTCTCAGTAAGGAGTGCAGTTAGGGCTACTTACTTAGTAAGCTGTTCAAAGCTAATTTCAACATCTCCTTTAGAGCCCCAATGCCAATGCAAGTGAAGTCAATTGAAAATTTTCAGTGCAGAAGGACAAAGTTCTAAATTGTCCCATTTTTTTTAGTTAGGGTTGGCTCTGAAAAAGCTCCATTTTTAAAAAACAATCCATTGCCTGCTCTCTGCTTGAAAAGCATGGTTACAGGAAATGTATTTGCACTTTAAAAGAGATAAGGGAGCAGAAATGGAAAGCTGAGTTTTGTCCCCCAAATGAGAAAAGGGTAGATGTGAGTACTAGTGCTTTTTACAGTTTGCAAAAATCTTTATGTTTCACTAAAAAATCTTTCCAACATATCTGATTCTAAAATATGTGTGTATCATATCCCTATTGCTGTAAATATTTCTGTTGATGTTAATTGAACAGACCACAGTTGAAGCATTTTTAAAATGTTTCAGCCTTGTGTTTTTATAGGAGATAAATAAAGTTGATCAGAAGGAAAACATAGTTAACTCATTTGATATTAAATATTTTACTAAGGTCGCTTTCACAAAGCATTCCAAGCATTTTCAGTTTTCAGGATGATGAGAAAAAAAAAGTGCCTTTTTCCAAAATTCAGAGTCATTTTGTTTTTTAATATCTGATGTAAAAATAAACATTTCTGTGGAAGAATTTGTGTCAAATTTATAATGTATTCTTATTCTTGAGCATGTACTTGTTGGCACAACAGATTTCACTCTTCCAGTACTTCAGGTTTTTCATATAATTCTCTAATATCTGGAAGGGAAAGAAAAAAATTTTTTCTAGTCCACCTGAATTGGCTGTTCTGGATATTGCCTCTCCTATTTAAAGTGTGGAAAGAATTTGAACAATTTTTTTCCGTATGTTAGCTATCATTGAAATTAAGTCATCTGTTTGATTTGTTATTCATTTAGCTGGTGATAATTATTTCTAGAAACCTCATTAGTTAAATCTTTCCAAATAAGCTTTCACTCCAACAAAAAAAAAAAAATCTGTAAAAGAGAATTAGGTATTTTTCTATATTTTATACACTGTGGGGTTCTTTTGCAGAAAACACCCAAAATAACTTACTTTGTTTGTTTGCTTGGTTTGTTTGTTTGTTTTTGTTGTTATTGTTGTTTTTTTGGTTTGTTTTTTGTTTTCATTTGGTTTTGGTTTTTTGGTTTTTTGTTTTTTTGGTTTTTTTTTTTTGTTTTACCTGCCTTAAGTGAAACAACATTATGACACTGAGGAGTACTGGAGTAGTTTGTTCATTCCTTGCTACCTTGACAGCTACTGTGGTAATGAATCACTGCTGAGTCATTACCATCATCAGTGCTTTTTACTGATTTTGTCCAGCTAATTCTTCCTTCCTGTGCAAAGCTGAGTTAGCCCATCATTACAGCACCCTCAGAGTAACCACAATGTAACAGGAAAAGTGAGATGACCTCCTGGAATTTCAGAGAGATGAAGTTGTTAAACTGAAGAGAATCTGTCTTTAGAATGTGTCTGACCTTCAGCTGTGTTCTTGCATATTTTTCTTCTACTAACTTACCCAAATTTGTTAAAATACCTTTTATTTTGCAAAAAAAAAAAAAAAAAAAAAAGCCTTGTGACTTATTAAATAAATAATTTCCGTAACTTTGGATACTATTTAATGATATGCAGGGCTAACTTTCTCCAAAATCTCATTCTTAATTGTGTGCTTAAGTTTCCAACAGTTAAACTGTCTTTTCAGGACATCAGTCATGAATTGACTGCAGCAGAGAATTTCAAAAATAACTAATTTCCAAATCATTCCACCCACATCTTCCTTGTTTTACAGAATATCTTAGGATAAAAAGAAAATCTTTGTGTTTTCTTGACCTTTATCTAAAGAAGACAAACCATTTGACATATATACTGAAATGAAAATGCAGATGAAATCTGAAATTCTTTTCTCTCTGCATTCCATCTGGACATGACATCGTGTGTGGTTTCTACATAAAATTGGCTTGAGAAGCAAATTCAGGCTCAAAGCTTTGCCTGCATATGTACCTACACAAAAGAATATACTAAGCATGAGAAAATGGCCCTACCATTTACAAAATTCTATTTGAATTTCCTTTTGTTAAAGATGTCATTCTCTGTAACAGAAAATGGATAAATTAATTGTGCTCCTTTCCTCTGCAATGTAGGTAATTATGTCCCTTAATTCCGTAATCTCTATTTCTATAAAACTACAAACAAATGATCACATAAATCCAGCAGCTCCACCCATTACATAAGAAACATCCATTGCTTTGTGACTTCAGATTTCTGAGATTCACCCATGCCCTATCAGTGAAAGGGCTGTTTAATGAAAATACTTCTTACATGTTCTTGCTCATTCAAAACTAACTCTACCAAACAGCTCAGTGTGACGATGTCACTGTTTGCACAGTTATCTTCAAAGCTGATCCTCCTCTCAAACAAGAAGCCTATTTTGAATTTAAAGTATAAAATATTCCCATTAAAATTCATAGAATTTGGCTTATCTATATTGTTCTGAGCATTTGGCATTTTAAATAATATAGTAACCTCCACAAAAGGCAAGATAGATGAAGAGTAATGCCAAAATGTCAAGATTATGCTGCTTCTTCCACTCTGTCATCACACTGCACAAACACTGTAGACAAGTTACTGCCAAGCTAAAGGGCCACACAACATGAGAAAACCACAGAAATACAAATACGTGCAATAATTCAGAATCTGTGATGTGTGAATCCTGTTGACAGGTATATTGGAATATCCATATAGAAACACCATTAATTTTTTAGTAATTGTTCTTAGAAAAAGGTTGCCTTTAATTCATGCTGTTTCAGATGCACATCTCAGAGTGCACTTCTGGTTCTCTATCCTTAGCTCTGTGTATTGAGATCAAATTGCAGGTTTGTCCCTCTCTCAGGTAATCTCCTGACCCTACAGCTCCTCCTTATCACCAGGGGTTTCTACAGTGGATCTGACTTGCAAAGCTTTCACTTGGAGACACTGGTGGCAAACAAATGATTGAAACCCATTTACAATTTGTTTAGAAACCCATGTATAATTTGTTTGTTTGTCAGAGGACAGAGATACTGTTTTAAATTTATGTTACATCTAAGTTTCCCCAGCCTGGACCCAAGACTGAGCAGTGCCTTTGGACACATTTTGCAGAGTCCTGGTTCCTTTATCCCTTTGCCAATCCAGGCTGCCTTTGGCAGGGCTTCTCCTCTCATCTCTAAGCTCCTCTAATTCAAACACTTCACTATCCAAGCTCGAAAATGCAGGTTTGTATCCCTGCTGGATATCTCACAATTTGGTAATTCAGTACACCATGCTGGGGTCTGTTCTCACCATTGCACTGTCGCCCTGTTTGCTTTTTCAATCACTTCCAGTACAGGCTTGGCTGCAAAACTCAAGCACAGTAATTTCTGTCACTGGTCTGGGCAAGTACAGTTTTCATGGAACTGTTGCATCTAGCACTCATTACAGTGATAGATGTCAGCTCCACTGTCACAGATGTATTCCTCAATGATGTGCTATGGTGCTCCAGCCTTGTACTTTAAAAAGCTTTATTCAGTTTGTAAATATTTATTTAGTGATCAAAGTCTGAAAGTAGCTTTCCTTTCTGATTTTGGGGTTATTTTTTCTCTTTCTAAAGACGGTTTCACAGTTAAATGCCACTTCTAATCTGCTTTTCTGTGTCTAGAGTATATTTTATTAACCCTTTTTTTTTTATTTTCTTCAGTGATAGATTAGTAAATTCCAAAGTAGCTTAGAAACATTGCTTAGTGACCTTTTTGTTCTTTGCATTTTTTGAGGAGAAATCAACAAAAGACAACAATAGTAACCTTTCCATATTCATTACCATAAGCTGCACTGACCTTAAGAAGCAGTCTTATGATTCCACACTTGTATACAGGCTGCTGTGAGGATTTCAAGACCTTGACAATTTTTCTCTTCTTAAGGCTTTGAGAGACAAAGAAATTAAGAATACTTTAGTACCTGTGCATTTGCACAAAATGGAGTGATGGAGAATTTCTTAAATTATAAAAATATTATTTTGTGAATATTTCTTTAAAAATTCAACTTCTAGGTGATATCAAGCATAAAAGCTTCATTTTTGTGTTTAATTTAATTAAAAATAGGATTATTACTTTTTACTTTATTTTTTGAAAGAATAAGAATTCATTTTAAAAATTTATTATTTTCTTTCCCTTCCATTGAGAGGAGGATAGGCCAGATGAGGAGTATAAGTATATAAAAAAAAAGTCTAAGCTCAGCATTGATGGATTTACATTATTGGATTAAGCTTGATTTTTGGAGTTTCTTGATATTTTACTAGTCTTACTGCTAAACTCTAAATTCTTTCCTGGGAGATCTAAAAGAAAATACAAGAACAGGAAATAAAAAAATTGTGTAACTTGTGGACTTATCTAGTAAAATAAAAATAACATCTAACTCATAAAGCATAAAGTGATAAAATATTTTTATTCTATATGGAGCAGGCCTGTGGTTTTAATACTGTATTAGTCGGTAACTTAAGACAAAATTGTCAAAAAGGGGAAAAACCTATATTTTTAGCAAAACTCTGAACTCACTTCTCAGTCCTCTCTGTCCTGATAACCTGAAAAATTACACTGTGCCTGTTTTTCTGCCTACATACACACCATCCCTTCCTAGATTATTAATGAATCTATTAAATAGCCAGTGACCTAGAAAGTAACCACAGGATGGCCTGTCATTAGCCTCTCACCATGATAAAAATGCACCATTTAATCATATCTTTTGGGTTTTTTCTCCTCAGGTCATTTTTTCTCTGGGCAGTATTTTCCTCTTTACTTTCTAGTTTTTTACCTATACTCATCTATTGCAACAGGCCTTGAAAAACAATTTTGGCAATCCAAATGAGATTTGTCAAAAGGTTTTTCTTTCTTCATTATTTTATCAACACATCACAAGGCTTCTAAGATTGTGACTCTAAGACATGTTTTCTTTGGCCCTGAAGATGTTTTTTCTGTTGTGTCCTTGTTGCTACCCTCCTCCATTGTAAACATTATGGGAGCTGGGCTATATAGTTTTGTTATTAAATATAAATATAGTTTTTAAGGTAATTTACTGTAGTTGTAATATAACTGAGGTTCTCCAATAATTACAGTGGCACAATTGTTGGTAAGGACATTACTGTATATGTGAGGGGAGTGGAAATGGTGGTTTGGGGGCATTTAAGATGGCTTTTCTAGAAAATAACACATATAGTGTTGAGAAAAGATACGGTGTTTCCTCAGAAAACCAGCACTGATTAGCCCCTTTATTATCATCATCTTCCAAGTGTTTTGTTTTTCTGATTTGAGCTGCCATTTACATTCAGTGGTCAGTAATCCCCCTGGAGTGATTCTGTATCTCTCTGCTGATTTTAAATACAGCTGCACTGTGCTGCACACATCAGAGAAGCACAGAGAGTGAATTTTATACAATTCATGTGACTATTAGATGCTTTTTCAGAAGCTTGGTATTTGTTCCAGAATTTCTGGCACCTCTCTTTTGATAGAATTTATTCTTAATTAGTGGAAAGGAGCAAGGGTCTCCTGTTTCACTGAGGCAAAGGATCATTTGCCTTCTGAGATGGACCTTTCTCTTCCTTAACTGCTTCATTAACCTGTGATAGTCTTCAGCAAATTGTTCTCATTCTCCTCATTCCAGTGTCCTCTGAGTATCTCTTATTTGATTTTCACTGTAAGATAGTTTTAGACTCTCGGATTTTCCTCTTTTAGAATGTTGGCCATGGCTCTTGACTTCCACTGGGGCTCTACACTTTTGTTGCAGAGTTTAATTAACTTCCATCTAACTTAACTTCCATCTTGAATCTTGTCATTACAAAACTATTGTTTTCTTCCTGATTTCATCAATGTACTTGGTTCCTTCCTAAAGATTTTATTTAATTTCTGTTTGAAATTTCACTAACATGAAGTTGTTTTCCTAAAAATACCATACAGACTGTATCTGGTATGGGATTGACTGTGGTAGGACCTTAGGAGCAGCAAAACACTGTCATCCTCAATTGCTCAGGCTTAATGAAAACAACTCTCTGCTTTTTATGTTGGTTTATTTTCATGGGAGAAAAGCAAAAGTCTGTCAGAGAAGTAATTCCAGTTTTACAAGATTATTTCCCATTAAGAATAAAAAAAAAAAAAAAATAGAGTGCAATAGTGTTAAGCCTTGGCTTCTGTTTAATAGAGGAAATCCTGTATCCTGCACTAATTCCACTAAAATGTGATCTTTTCTGTGTGCTGGAGCCACAGAAGCAGTCCCTTGTCACCCCAGAGGGTGTATAAGTGTCATCCCTTGAGGTGTCATTCATCCAAGTGAACTCTCATCAGTAATTAGTAGTGCCTTTGTAGTCAGAGCAATGGAAGAAGAAGAATTAATAAAGTATGTTTTAGAATTCCTGTATTCTGCATGAGACATTTATTTTAAACCCCCACCTCTGGAGCTGCCTGCTTGCCCTCCAGCAACTGTAGGGAGAGCCAAAATAACAGGCACACAGGTGGCAAAGTCCAGTGTAATCAGTGCCACCATCACTGTCATCTCAGGCTCCAGGCAGTCCTGCAGCCCTGGGCAGCTCCTGCTGTGTCCATGGCCTCAGTGGCACAAGGGGAGAGGGGCAGGACTTCCCCTTAGATGCTTTATGCTATGCATCTAAAAAGGTCATGATGTTATATCTGTTTCTTAAATGTTTTTTTTGCTAGCTATCTATAAAGGTCATGTTTTACCACAGCCTGAGGTGTCTGTCCTAACCGGGGAACTGTGTTAGCCTGTTTCTATTCCCAGTCTGTCATAAAAGACATCCTGCAGGATAAGTTGTGTACTTAGTTACAGTAATGGAAACTCTGTTGTTCTCAAAACAAGTGCATCCAGTTGTTTCCAAGATGCTGACAGATATTCTGCCTTAATGAAGTACAGCTGGTGTCTTTTACTGGATGGGGTCCTCCCAAAGTCTTGTTACTATGTGATAATTTTGCAGCTTTTTTTTTTTTTTTTTTTTTTTTTTTTTGTTGGTTTGGGTTTTTTTTTTTAATTGCACAGATTTTAGATGCTGACCCATCAGCTATGCCAAGAGCTTTTTCAAGTTTCTGTGTCTAAAAAGGAAAAAAAAAATAGAAATTTGAGCTGGGGACTGGGCCTAATGTTACTGCCCTTCATAGAAACATTTAATGGAATCATGTTAATAAGTCTTTTGAAAAGACATCTCTAAGGCTTCATGTCTGCTCCCATTAAGCTCCTGGAGAAGTTGTCTCATGATATATCTACAGGAGATGTGAGAAAGCTGCTATTTTGTAGTTACTGCCATGGCAGGGGGTGTTAGCTTTTGCTGCATTGAATTTCAAACTTCCCTTGCTTTTGGGCTGTATGCATGGTAGGAATGGGAATTTAACTGTAACTTCCCAGTTATACAGCCTACCTTCATCCTGAGAGGAAAAAGAAAAATCAATACAATTACCCTCTAGTAATAATTCTATCATCTTTAGTGGCATTGAGAATATACCTATAAAACCTGGTGAACTGTCACTGTAAAGGTCCAGTGCCATAGTTCCACTACCTGAATTTTATCAAATGCAGGAAGGAGCAGCAGCAGCACTGAGGAAGTAATTGCAAACAAGAGATCTTTCCCTTGATTTGATAGTATGGATTGGATAATTTTCCAAATCACTAATTCCTCAGTACAGCGTGTGGCACAGGTGGCTGCTGATAACTCAAGCTTGCAAAGAGTCACAAAGCTGACTCGCTCATGGCACTGCTGCTGCTGCTGCATATGTTGGGATAAAATACACAATGATGCTCCTAAGGAGGAGAAGGGATGAGAAGTGATAACAATAAATCAATAATCTTTATTTGACTTCTTTTATCTTTGTTCAGCTCAGTAGCACAAGAAAATGAAAGCAATGGTTTTTTGTGAGAAATTTGGATAGCAGAGAGCACTCAACCACCGTGAAAGTAATTTCGTATCTGGAGATGAGCTGTGAAAGCAGCTTTTCTGTTTATTTGAGGGATGGAGCAGAGAGGCCCAGTGTGAGCAGGAGCAGTTGAAAAACAGCAGAAAGCAGAAGCTGCCCTAAGTGTCTTAAATCTCATTCAGATTAGGAGGGCCATCTCATGAGGAAGCATTTAATATGGCACACTTCTTCAACCTGCTAAATGATGGTAGCACTGCCATCATTAGCTATGAGTTTATTTTGGTAGCATGCAGAGATCAGATTGTGTAATTACTGCACTGGCTCTTGCAATATGTCATTGGCTCAAACCTTGGCAGACACACTGGAACTGAGCAGGCTGACCAGGTTCAGCCCCAAACAGTCTGATTTTTCAGGATATGCAAGCCATCTGACTCACAAAAACCAAGGGTTTTAAAACTTTTTATAAATATCAGGTGAGAAAGGAAAAAAATGTTTTTACTCTCTCCACTTCCACAGCAGCATCCTTTAATTTTTTATTGTAGACCCAGTACCTGAGTATTAACACTCCCAGACCAAGCATATTTTTTAATAGAAATGGGAGTTCACAGTCCAGCCATATTATTACAGTCAACTGTATGGTCATCATTAAATGCATGAGAGCAGTTTATAGGCTGGATAGGGAAATATTTGCATGTGGATAAGGAATGTCTGTTGCACTTTTTTGACCACCACCTAAAATCTCCCTGTCGCAATATGATCACGCATTAGTCTAAAGGGAGGTGGAAAAGGCCAAAGCAAAAATTCCTTCCAGCTGAGACTATTTAACCTGCCATCTGTTTCTGAGCTGCCAACTAGCCC
The DNA here is from genome assembly GCF_903797595.1 of Erithacus rubecula. NCBI lineage: Eukaryota > Metazoa > Chordata > Aves > Passeriformes > Muscicapidae > Erithacus > Erithacus rubecula. The sequence continues at coordinate 8,670,944 of NC_136689.1, read as the reverse complement.
CTAGTTACCAAAAAAACTGCCATCCCATTAACCCCAGTGAGCAGCACGTTCATGGAATTCGACTGATGGAGGCAAAGTAGGAAGAAATGCACAGATTTTAACTTCTGTGCTTCTATTCATTGAGGGCACCCTTATGAAAGTAAAATGGCAGCAGTAGCACTTCTGAGCTTTTCTTGTGTGTTATGGATTCTGTGCAAGTATTAAATGAGTTGTATTAGGATGTCAAACACGTGGGAAGTGTGCATTCAAAGCAGGTTTGTTCTGAGCTGACAAAATGATTTCTTATAGCTGCAGTATTAGCAATTTTTTCAAACATCTCTTTTGTTTAGCAGCTTTGCTTTTATGTTGCTTCACTTTTGGTTAATTTGTTGGCTCGGAGAGCACTGCAGCTTGGACATAATCTGACCAGACGTGCTAACTAAACGTCATCATCGATGGTCTGCAAATGGAAAGGGGACCTAAGGCACTGAAGTGACTGTTCCCAGCAGTTCTGTAGGTGGCACTCTTTGCTCTGCATCTGTGTGAACCCAGGCCTTTACACAGTGCAAATGGTTTTCTGTACAGATACAGGAGTGGTATCTTTGTTTACACTGAATTTCAGTAGGCAGCCTCTATGCAAATGATACTTTTAGACTCAACTGTTTAATCTCTACATGCTGTCCTAGATTACTATGCTGTAGTGCTGTGTTCTCCTGAACTCTTAATGGCTTGTAGTGGTGGTGATATTCATTACTGCATTATTTCTTTGGTGGTAATGGGTACACACACGGTTTTATGAGCATAAAAGTTAGTGAGTTTGTTATTGCTGCTGTAATGATTACTAATGGGAGCTCTGGGTGAGTTCTGCTCACACTGTGTGCTACCTGTAGCTGAGATCATCCCATCCAGCCTAGGTATGGTTCAGCTTGGTGGGAATGGAGAATGGCTGACTCCACTCAGTGCTAGGAGGCTGTCAGCTCTGAGAAGGGAAACCTGAACTTTCCCCCAGGCTTGAGCAGTTTCCTGGGCTGAACAAGGAGTGAGATATCTCTGCAAACAGCTGAACTTTGTCAGACCATAGGTGACAGAATAACAGCTGCATCGTGCTTGGTGGTTCCAAAAAAGAATAATCTTTAAAAAAACCTTATCTTTTCATCAACATCCTGCTCAGGTTATGGGTAGAAAGAGGGCTAAAGATGGCATTCCCTGTATTAAAAATAATAGCAATAAATAGATGAGTTGGAAATGAGAATGCTTCTTCCTCTGTTAACAACTCAGTCCTCTTGTAACTCCCTTGTTTGTGACATTCCTAAGGAGTGAATTCTGGCATTTCAGCCCACTTACCACATCTGAGATACAAAACCTTAACTATCTAGCCTTGGTTGAAGAGAATGACTGAAAGGAGAAACCATGGGTTCGTGCCTTCTTGAACTAGTAACAATTTTATCAACTCACTGACATCAAGGGATGTGAGACACTGACACCACCTCAAAGGCTTCCAGCTTGTTAGCCTTTCACACACCTATTAGGATGTTCCTAGTCTGGCTCATTGGGTAAATTCAGTAATTGTCTTTACAAGACATACAGAAATCTGAAAGGTGGCTGTCAGCAACGTGTTAGAAGCTGCAGGCTGGTTAGTAAAAAGGGCAGTGGGAAGCTGAACAAAGCAAAACCTTTACCTGCAGCTACAAACCTTTTAAAACTCCTCCCCATTTTGGGCAGCTTTTACAATATTTACAGAAATAATCATGTGTAAATGCTGTTTAAAAGAACTTTCAGAATATTTACTTCGACACAGATGCAGTAGAAGTCTTTAGGTAATATCATAACTAATGCTGTATATTGCAATTGAATATTTCTAAAGAGACAGATGGGAAGATACATAAGGGTGTGATGACTTGGCCCAAATTATACCTAAATGACATTTGCACTTTGGAATGAAATAGTCTTATCAAGGGCCTCTTATTCCTGAGATGAATTAGGTCAATAAAAATGAAGAGGAAAAAAAGGATTTTTTTTTTGTTTTGTTTTGACTAATCACCCAAATGATTTGCAAAGATAGAAGTTCAAAATGGAGATCTAGAAGACATCTGTATAGCTGTAATTGGGGGAAATCTCCCTTTTCTGAAGATTTTAGAAGGTAGGAATTTCCTCTTTATCTTGACCTGAGTAAGCTTTTCTTTCTCATGTTGACTGCAAAGATCCTTAGATCCACTCTTCTAATGCAATTTTGACCTCAGTGAGCCTGAAAAAGAGCTACTAAATGCAGGCTCCTGAAGCTGAGATCTCTGTCCTGCTCCTCATAAATGTATGGCCTCTTTTTGCATATTATGGTCTTGCTTTTAACAGGACATGAGACAGCTGGTGCTACTTGCAGTGCTGAGAAAATACCACGGGTTTAATGCTCACTGCCTCCACTGAGTGTAGAGATAATTTTAGCAAAATTCTCCTAAGGGCCTGGAGAATCTAGCCTGTCTTTTAATCACAGGATTAAAGAACAACAAGATCACAGTGAGTCCAAATAAGAACTAATGCCAGAATTTTGGTTTGATATTGCTGGGTGATGGTCTCACTGCCTGTTCCTTCTGGAGCCCTTCAGGAAGAGTTTGTAAGTGGAATGTTGGTGGCCTTATGCTCATCTGCAATTGGTCTCATTCAAGCTGGGCTTTAGAGGCAAAGGGGTCAGGATGCTTTTTGTTCAGAGGCAGTTTTATTCCTTGGAGTGGCCCTCCGTTTCTCTCCCAAGTGTTTGGGGCCACAGCTGTATGCCAGCCAACCTGCATGGGATTTTGGTTTCACTGCAACACAGCTAAACTGGTTAAAACTAGAACCCAGCACAAAAATTCATTCATTCTTCTTCATGTTGACTTCATTCCATGATCAGGCATAAAACTCCCTTGAGTCTGTAACCTGATTCTGGCTATCACATCATCATCTTTCTGTCTTCTCAGGAAGTTGACAATGCAATTACAAAAAGTATTTTGGGATGAGTATTTTGAGTTGAGAGGCAAAAGTTTGCTGGACAGTTGTGCACTGGTTAAACAAGGAAAAGATGCAACAGATGAAATTTGTTATCAGGAGGTGTTTTAGAAACACTTCTGCACCAAAAGAAAGACCTATTACAGCTTGGCTCTCAACAGTCATATCTTTACAGTATTTTGATCAGTTTGCTTATCTGGAGAAAGACAAATGTTGGGACTTGTTCACTGAAAAAATCTGAGCCTATCAGGCATGAAAAATAAGACACAATTGGATTGGGAACCAGAGAAGTTTTGTTTACCAAACTACTGTATGATGTACAAAGAATTTTTTAAACTTAGTTCAGCATGCTGTGTAATATAACATGACATTTCTGTATATGACAGCAGAAGATTCAGCTCTCAAACTTCTCACAGCATGACTCAACACCTCCTGACAAGTCAGCAAACAACAACAAAAAACCCTATCTTTAATCAATTCCTTTACTGGGTAATCTCAGTTGCAATCATAAAGAATTACCCATTTGTCTCAACTGGGATCACACGAAATCCCTCCAAGTCATTCATGACTTCATAATCAGCTTTTCCTACTGAAAAAAAAAAAAAAATATATATATATATATATATATATATATGCAGCTAATGAAAAGGTAAACTCCCTGTGCACACATTGACATAAATGTCAAATTTTAATGATTGCCCTCTTTGAACTTCGGACAACTCACACATACTGTGGGATCCTGCATAGGAAACAGTAAATGTCATCAAGACAGTGCATGGGATGTAATATATTATAATAAAAGGCCAAATGACTTGAAAGTCAAGTTTTCTTGCATTTTTTATGAAAGAAAAATCGATCCATTTTTGTGAAAGATGTCACTAAGTCATAGTATAATTTTTGTAGCAAAATTGAAGTCACTGACCGAGACTTGTGTTCCTAGAGACAACTAGACACTTTTGGAAATGCTTCTTCTAATTAAAAGATACCGACTGATTCAACCAAGAATGCTTTCATCTTTCATCCTGTAGAAATTGGTACATAGCCATGAAAACTGATTTTTTCCCCCCCTCTTTTCTCTGAGCTTTTGCAGACTTCATCTGCAGTATGGATACAGACTACATAATTTTGGAGAGACCCTTCTGTTGAAAATGGCTTTGATATCTAGGAAAGGATAGAGGATGCATCTCTGCATTTGACATTTCCCTTGAAATGAAATCAAAGACATTCTTTATTTCTTTATTTCACTGCCTCTGAATTAAGTGTATATATATATATATGTATATATATATATATATATATATATATATATATATATATATATGTGGATGGATGGATGGATGAATACACACACACATAAAGGTATGTGTGAATTTGGCAAAGAATGAGGGGCTTAGAGAGATTCCTTTGAATTTTAACTTTTTCCTACCTTTAATGATTATCATTAGTGCTTCTTTCACAACCCTTCCTTGTAAGAAAATACATGATAATACTTAGTGCAAGCCATGAAGCTAATCTAACACATCATTTATTTTACATTACCCAAACGACTGAAAAGTAAAAATGGGAATATAACATAAATAATCTGAATTCTTCATTAGATCAACCCCTGGATATGGCTAAATGCATTAATTGGTGTTTCCATTGTAGTGCTATCAGTTATATTCTCAAATTGTAATTTTTTTCTTGAAGTCAGCATTTTCAAGAAGTCAGGGTTCATCTAATTTATGTAAAAATGAATAAGTAGGAAGATTTTGGAATTTGAAGATTCCCCCCCCTCTTTGTTTCACATCTGTGAATACACAAGCATCTGTGGGTTCAAGGGAAAAAAAAGAAAGGATCAAATGCAATATTAATAGTTTCTGAATTCCTTGTCATGAAATTCACAGCAGAATGCAGCAAATTGGCCATGAACGTTGGAAAATTGTGTGCAGGATGCTCGTTTCTGGAGTTTGCCCTCTGTTTTAGAATGTAATATATATGAAATTGCTGTGGAAAGAGAAGAAGAAAGAATGTGACACAGAACAGCAGGGAGCCTGTTTAAAAACACAGTTCAAGCCTCCCACGGTGGAACAGTTTAGCTGTGCAGGGAGAGGAAGCAGTTCCTCATGAATCCAAGCAACAAAAAGGGCATGACAGAACCACAGGCTTGATTTCAGTGCCAAGGGTTCAGCAGAAGCAGATCTCTTGGCTTGGCACCCCTTTCCTTGACAGCAGCAAATCGAGTTATCCTGACTTCCCTGCGGGGGAGACAGGCTCCAGAAGGTGCAGGCTGGTCCTGCAGCAGCAGCTGAGCACTCAGAGCAAATGAGGATGTCCAGTTGTACCAGGGATTTCCATCGTGTCTCCAGTGCTGCTGGGGCCAGGGCCCAAAGGCAGGATGCTGGAAGAGGGAGGATGGGGATGGAGCTGCTGAGGACCAAGCAGGCACAAAAGCAAGATTGGGAAGTCAGTATCTCCTCAAGGATGTCCTGATGTGTTCTGATTTTCTTCAGCCTCTTGCCTTGTTCTTTAAACATAATCATTCCTTATCTGAAGTTCTTTGGTTGTTATTTGCTGCTGTTGGTAGCATATGTGGAAGCAGCAGCATGTGTGGGACTGGGCAGGCAGCTCACAGAGATGCTGAGCAGCACACACAATTCTCACAGGCATGTACTGATACCCTGTATCAGAGGCTCTGCTCATGTAGAAGCCAAACTTCACACTAAATAAAGGTAAATGGTTTTGACAGGAGTAGGAAAACAGATGCTGGTTTCAGAACCAGCCCCAATGACTCGTTTGTTTATAATTTGGAACTGCTGAAAACTATGCCACAGAACAAATTCCTGTGGAAAATAATGCTTGCAAAATTATTCTTCTCTCTTTTTTTTTTTTTTTTTTTCCCCATTAAATTTTTCTGTTAATTATTGACTGTCCATATTTTCTGGAAGTAAATTAGTTGTCCTCAGTCTTAACAAAGTGCTGTGGATTATCTGTGGGTTCATTCTGTTCATGCTCCTGTTCAGGGTCAGTTCAGTTCAGATGGTCTATACAGATGGTACCATTTACTCTCTAAGAAACAGCCAACACAAAAGGAGAATGTTAAACAAACTCTTGAATTAAAAATCCTTGCACACTATTGTGTTATGGGATTCCTCTGTTTGTATTTGGTTTGATAGTCTCACTGTTCTTTCCTTAAAAGCTTACATGTTGAAAAACTGTTGTTTCAAAAAAAAACACTACCCCAACAACAACAACAAAAAAAAAAAAAAAAAAAAAAAAAAAGGAAATATACTTACTCAAACCCAGAAATACAGGTAGAGAATTAAAAAAATTCCTAGAGTTGGTGACAGGTATTTGGAAAGAAGAAGTTAGCACTCCAGAATAGTTTTGAAGTTTGCAGTAGGAATTAGGTGTGCAGTATGCAATTAAATCAAATTAGTTCAGCACAAATTCAGGGGCCAAAGTCTCCAGCATTAACAAAAGATAACCAGGGTGATTCACGTCTGCACACTGATGAGAAGATTTTATTTCTTGTATGAAATATGGCACTTCCATCAATGTACTCTTCATTACTTTCCTGAGTACTTTCCTGAGGCGTTGACTTCAGGGACAGCTGTCTTTTATTTTTGGTAACATTTTATGGTTTTCTTTAAGTTATCCAATTGAGTCCCACTTCAGCACCTCCTTATCTGAAGAAATCTATTTTCAGTTTCTACTTAGAGGGACGTAAACTGCTCACCTTAGTATTAATTTTGTAATTCTAGAAGTTACTGCACATTTAAGATGAATTGCAAATTAAATCATTCTGCAGTTATATTTAAGTTCCATACTAGAAATTGCTATTTTTTTCCTAATATTTTACCACTTTAACTGTAGGTAAAAGGCTTGGCCTAATACATCTCAGGGAAGTATAGCCCTATTTGTAGACAGTTTGGTTAAATATTAATGAAGAAAAGTGCACAAAAGTTACTGCAAAACAGTGAATAAAAAATTCTCCCTTCAATTCCATTGCAATAATGAGCATTTAGAAATATTTCAATACATCCACACCATACACCACATTATGAATTGCTGCTAAACATTCCAGTGTAAACCTCACATGAAAATGGAAAACAGCTGTCATTTTGCACTGAGTATCAGCATTAGTATTAAAAACAGTGAAGAACTGAACTTCCTTATTGTCATGCAGGCTTAATTCATGCATGAAATAGCTGTGCTTGCTCGTGCTGTAGGACTATGTGCATATTGACATGCTCGTGATGCTGTCTACCCCTCCAGTTCAATACAAATCACTGCTTTTTGTATTCCAGCAGTCCAAGGCTGCAGCATGATGGGGCTGAGTGCTGCAGGTATGTGGGATGATGATAGTCCTTGAATTCAAGAGATTTTGTGTCTTAAGGAGAAAAGAAGAAGTTGGCAAATAAACATGTCCCCACTCTGCTCCTGGAAAGCAAAGCTGTACAGAGGCTTGGTCTAGACTTCAAAGTAGGTAGTGCAGGTTACTCCTATCCCCAGTTTTTTAGATCTGACTTGTAGCCTAAATGTATGATGGCTGTTTTCTGAAACAAATTTATAAGTTTCCCACCCTAGACATGAAGGTATCTTTTTGAACTGGTGAATATCATGGCTTTATCAAATGAAGTCAAATATCCCCAGTGCAGTGTTTTCTCTTCACATGGATCCAAAACAATGTGACAGTTTGTGTTAAGGAGCTTGGACACTTGCACATCAGGACTTTCTGTTTATCACTCCAGACATTTATCACATGAGAGCACTATTCTAGGAAGCATGTCTTAAGAAATTTCTTTGGTGAAACTAAAATTAATTGCTTTACTGAGATGGGGTGATGGTTTGTTGTGTCTGCAAGTACCTCTGCATTATTTCACAAGGTGCTGCCTAAAGGAATGGGTGACAGTATGTCTTGCTTAAGACTGATGTGCATATGCTGGAATGTTTCATTTAATTATTGCAAATACCACCTCCTACCTTGCTGACTGGAATGGAAGCTTCCCAAATGTTCTTTGTCCTGCTATTGGTAAAATCAAAGTCAGAGGAAGGTGTGAGGTTCTTCTGCCTTCTCACCTATGGGGGAAGCATAATTTCCCCTCCTTACTCCCCAGGAGTGGGTGGTTCCTGTGGAATCAGCTCATGTGCAGTGGTGCACAGAGATCAGGGTTCTGCAGTGCTGTGCCACATAAACACCTGTGCACCACTCTAGTGGCTCTCTGGAGTTGTATGGAAATGCTCTCTCTTTTGCAGAATAAATTCAGCACAGGGATGTGGATCTTTCCTGCATCACATCCTATTCTTGGTCCCCAAAGCATTTTGTGGTAGAAGACAATGTTTTTCACTTCACTATATTTGAATTGGATCCATACAAAACTATTCATTTGCATTAAAGATGCTTCTGCTCTGCATTTACTGCCATTTATTGCCCTCTACTTCTTTTAATGCTCTCATTTGCTTAAAAACTTCTTGTTGTGGTCTTGTGTTTTGTAAGATGTTTGCCAAATTATCATCATCATTATTGTAATCATCATCATTCCTCTTCTATTGTATCAGGTGCACCAGGAAGAAACCTGACAGTATTGTGCAGAGAAATCTTTTCTATATTCCTACGACAGATACAAGAATGCAATCATAATGCTTATTGGCTACTGTAGTCACAAACAAGTAATACAAAATGAAAAAGTATTTAATAAAGGAAAGGAGATCTTTTGGACTATTAAAAGAAAGAAAAAAAAAAAAAAAGAAGCGACCCAAGTATTAGAAATTTATATCTGAATATGTTTATACTCTTTCCAGGAGCTTGAAATTGGTTTGTTATATGCTCAGACATTTTTCCTTGGATGAAAGAATATCAAGAATCAAAGAAATCTATTTATCTGGATCTGACTCTGTCAGTTGAAAAACAGCTAGTTTGAATCCTTGAAGGAATTATACCTCTTGTTTGTGGATCATTGCTTGCAAGGTGATCAGCCAAATCAGCAAAAATAGCCTGTATACTTCTGATTTCCTGATACTCAAATGGCAATGAGACACAAGGCTCTTTTAAGTCTTTATGTATCAAAATATTTTTAACTATGTAGTTCCTTTAGGAAAGATCCTATTGAATATCTAAAAATACTTGTTTCCAAAATATCTCACTAGAGCTCTAAGATAGGAGGTGCCTTGTTGTTGTTCAGTTCCCTCACTGGGTTCTGCTGTGCTCAGAGTTGTCCTGTAGGTGTTTGTACATAGAAGACACCCAGAGGGTGGATGGCTCTGAACAGGCTGCCCAGGGCAGTGTGAAGCACCAAGCCTGACAAGAGTTCAAGAAGCATTTGGACATGCTCTCAGGCACAAGGTGTGATTTTTGGGGTGTCCTGTGCAGGGCCAGGAGTTGGACTCGATGATCCTTGTGGGTTCCCTCCAACTCAGAGTATTCTATGATTCTAAGATCTGCTTTTAAGGTGGGAATTGTGTTTTTTTCATAATATCAATAAGATACCAGGTCAGAAATTATCCTATATGTGGAGATACACACTTGAGTGAAGGATTTCAGTTGAATGTTACACTGATCACCTTAGTGTGTTCTCCTACAGCCTCAGTATTGAAATGCTGTTCTGATTGGGGCATGAACACCAAAGAGCTTCATTTTCTTGGATACAGGTGACCAGATAAGGATCTGCTAAACACTTTTTCCCCCTCAGTATTGAATTGCTGTATGTAATGTCTTCCTGATAATCCATGAGTATCATGGCTATGTTCACTCACTGTGTTTTAAGCTTATATCTATGGGTTTGGTGAGATCCAAAAGAAGCATCCATAAACTACTCTATAGAGGCAATTATTGTGGAGCTAAATTTTAAGACTGTGGAAACTACCAGAACTGAAATTACTTCAATGAGTCCATGGAAATTTATTCCATCTGGAGTTTGGAATGGGGAATTTTCACTCCTGCTTTGTCCTAAGGTCCAGGTCATAACTTCTATTCCTCTCTGATCAGAAAAGCTTAGAAAGGAGATATGAAAAATTAGGAATGTTTAATTTATTTGGAATGTGGATTTAGGGTTGGTAATATTTATGAATAAATTCTTAAATATTTTTTACTCTTCTGGCTAATCTTTTCTAGGCCAAACAATGGAATTCATCAAGAGACAATACTTTTAATCTCTTGTTTGCTTTTCTTTTCTTCTCATGCTCTAAGTAAAAGTTACTTTTATTTCCCTTAGTGATTGAAATAATTTTCTTTGCTGTACTAAATTGGTTTTGTATTTCATAATTTGCATGCAAATCTAGTGAAAATACTTTGACAAATTATAAACCTCATGAATGAAACTGCTTTAAGCTTTAAAAAGCAGGCATGTTGTCGTGAAATTTTGAAGTTGCATATTTTCTGTCTCTCAGGCAATCAAATTTAAAATGTACCTTAAAGCCTATCTTCTCTCCCAGTGTAACACCTGAACATAATGCTGAAATGGGCTGGCTCAGCTCATTATAGGAAACTTGCATTTTAACTTGATTCCATTATTTGCTGATATATGATCTTCCATGTGGCCTGTAATATATTTTGGCAAAGTGAGTGTCAGCTATAGCAAGTATCAGAAAATAGGAGACTGCAAGAGAGGGTGAACAGTAAAACAAGGCATTTGGCAGTAATCTTTTCCACCACTTAATATGCAGGTTTTATAAGCAAAGTCATGACCCTGTCACAATATTCATTTCTTTCATGCCTTTCATATAATAGGGAAGGTGGTAACAAGATAGGACTTCCCTGCATTGTGATTTCCTTATCATAACTCCAAGTTTTAGTGAATTGCCAAAGTACCTCCAGTTCCTTTCTTCCTCCAGCAGAATCTGTATTAATAGGAAAGAGCAATTCTCGCTGTGTTTTCAGTCTGCACAAGTCCAGCCTTGGTGCAGGTACAGAAGTCAACCAGGTCACACCCAGGGTCACCTGTCCTGTCACCTGTCCTGTCCAGGGCTGACACAGTGGAGCTGCCCAGCTCAGAGGAACAGTGAGGTACAGCCCGAGCTCCAGGGCACACCTCAGCCTGCCCATCTCCTTCTCCCATGGACCAGCTAAGGTTTAACATCCTCTGGGTCATGAACTGAGCAGGGAATCTCCACTGGTGGCCTTGGGCATTGCTGCTCCTCCTGAATGAAAGGGCTGAGACAACAGCCCCGTCCACATAACAAGAGGTTGTTCTCTCCCTGCAGGAACATCTCATTTGTGCAGTCAGGTCTGTGTCTGAGGACATGCTTGGATGCAGCCTTTTCAGACAGTGGGACCACATCCATCTGGAGGTTTATTTCTATGTCCAAGACATTGATCTTTATCACATTTGTCACCTCTTCTCTTTGAGCTATAGATTTAGATTCAAGCTGCCATTTGTCTGTGGCCTAAGTCAGGAATGGGAGAGGGGACAGGTGCCTGGATTCTTCTCACTAAAACCTGTAATATATATTGGACAACACAACTCTATATCTACATGAAAAGAACAAAATCAAGTCCATACAGAAACGACATGCTACCAGGTCTAAGGCTGCTCTTGTGAAACTGAACTTGGCCCCTTGGAGTGCAGGAACTTGGACATACTTTTAAAAATTAGTACCTTTTGTTTCTACATGACCCTGCTTCATCAGCAGTTAGCTTGTGTTTCTTTCCATCCTCTTCATGTAGGATGTGGCCCCAGGGCTTTCCTTACCACCACATCATTCAAAACCTGCACCAAATATAAAATTATTGGTTGCTTCCTACTTCTCACAACTATCATACCTGAATGCTTCTCACACATTAATGAAATTACCTGCATAATACCCTGGCCATTCATGGGTTTGTTATCCCTGCTGGTGGCAGAGGAAAATAGTTGATGGCAACATATCAGCTGATTTCTAAATAGCATTTCTCTCATAGTCTCTATAATTTTAATCAATTTTTATGTGTATGTGAATACAGTTTAAATCTACATCAATTGCATCTATAAGTGTTCAATAGCTCAGCTCAGTTGCCTTGTATAGAGACTAGAAAACAAGGAACATCAAATTAATGGTCATCTCTGGGAAATGTGAAGTAATTTGTCCAACATCACATAGGAGCTCTGTGGCAGATCCAGAAATGGAATTCACTTCTTCGGTGGCAGCTGCCTTAACCATTAAATCTTATTTTCTCATTCTGTAGTCCCTTGCTGGTTCATTATATACCTTCCAGTTCCTGAAACAAATGAGGCAGAGAGAAATGAAAGCCTCATTCACTAGATAAACCTGATTCATTCCCCAAATATAATTTCTCAGAATACCATGCACAATGCAAACAAAAAGCACTGCAGCTATGCCATGGAAAAGTAGTCTGTATGTTCAGGAGGTCCAAATTGAGTTCCATAAGCAGTTTTAATCTGGCATTTCCCAATTCTTGAATACTAGAATTGGGATGGGGTCTTCAATAATTATTTCCAAGACTTTGAAAAGAAAAAGTAAAAAAGAAATTGTTCTGTCATGAATAGTACTGACCTTGAGCTTATATGATCAGAATTTAACTTTTCATCTTTACAGTAGAAAAAACTAGCTCAAGACCTTAAAGTAAACATTATTCATTGATGGCTACTTAACTTTTATAGAATCAATCACTAGAGTAAAAAAGTAGTTCACGTTATTTTTTACAAAACAACCCATAAAGAACTAAACCTCTACCATCAAATAAATACAATTCTAGGGAGGACCTTGGTGTATATATACACAACAGATCCATCAATTCTTGTATGTCTAGTCTCTCTTTGTCTCTTTTTATGTTTTTCCCTTTGTCCTGCACATGTTCTGCCCCTTATTCACTCTTTTTTGCCATCACACACTTCAAAACAGAATATTTTTCTGTGGCTGTGTGTTTTTATTTGCTAGCAAATTAAAAAAGCTGGCAAAGAGAGAGAGAATACAAGGAGTGCCCTATCTAGACATTACAAGGAATAACCATATTTGGCCACCAAGAAGAGCACTGAATGGGGCTGAAGAGCTTTAAGGTTGCTCAGGACCTTCAGGAGGCTGGAACGTAGAGTGCAAATGGAATTGGGCAACCAGATGGGGATTCCCATTTTTGTTCTTGCCAAAGGGAGCCTAGGTCTGTATTCCTTGACCAGCAAATCAGAGCTGTTCCTTGGACACATCCCAGGCTGTGTCAGGGTATTTTGTTCAGCTCAAGGCAGCAGTTCCAGGTGCAATCTGCAGCAGCCCACTGCAAACCTGCACTCCTGTGGCACAGGGCTCCCTCTGGGCTTTGGCTCTTGGCTTTCTGGGCCACTGATATATACACTGGCAATTGTTTTGCCAGTGGGACAGAGTTTACTGGTGGGTCAAATCTCCCTATGCATTTGCTGGTTTTCAGTGAATATGGCTGGGTGATTAAGCATACCCTGTTAGCCCAGATTAGTTTGCCATTTTCTTTAGTCCTCTGTGACTAAATGCTGCAGTGCAGAGGCTAAATGTCAATGAGGAGTCAGGGTTGGGCAGGGATAAATCTATTACTTTCCTAAAGAATTTTCTCTTAGCTTTCTCACTTCACTTGTTAGGACATTTTTCAGTTTCTGGCTTCTTGGTCTGGAGCCAAAACTTCCTCTCCTGTTGTATCCTGGAAGGGTAATCCCTGTGGCTTTGGCAGGTGCCGATAACTCCTGAAGGGAAGTAGCTTTTGCAAAGGCATATTGTGACAGGGAGTGTTGCTCTTTAATTCATTCCTATCCCATTTGCCTATCATAATTCAGCTGTGCAGGACCAGCTCATTTGAAAGAGCCTCTCATTTGTTAGCTATTAGTGCATGTCAGATTGCAAAAGAGGCTATGGCTTGTTTGCATATTGTATATTTTCCCTCAAACTTACCCAGGTTTCTCCATTTGACTACTGCAGCTGTAGCTCACATGCAAAGAGGATTTCTTTTACATTTTCTAGTAACTCCTAATAACCGTACTGGTTTTTAAAACAGGGTTTCTCCTGATTTATGCTCAGGGATTAAAGCCGTGTTGATCTTGATTTCTGCTGTGCTTTTGACACCTGCTTCTTAGTTTGTAATCCAGTTACATAATTTTTAGAAAATTAGCAAACGTTTATTGTAAACTTAAAAAAATATTATAGCTTCAAACCTCTTTTAGGGATTTATCCTGGTTTTTTTCCTTTTTTTTTTTCCTTTTTTTTTTTTCTTTTTTAATTTCACTTTAGGATATGTGCTATAGGATTCTTGGTAAATCATGAGGAAAATGAATGGTTTGCATAGAAATTAATTCTGTCCCCCAGAGACATAGTTTACATGGATATGAGAATAAGCTGCTGGCACAGCCCCCAGCACTTGTGTCCACTCAAGTCCTATTTTGAAGATTCTGTGGAAAGAGGAAGATGATGTTCTGATTGATTTTGCACGAATAAAATTAATCTTATCTAGGAGTAGAGTTTATCCATTTGAGGTCTACAGATTGCAAAAAAAGAAAAGAAAATAAAGCCATTTTTCTTACATGTAAGTGAATGAAAGAATAACTACAGATTCAAAGTTTCGCCTTTTTTTATTTGTATTTAAATAAAAACTATTGTTATGATTCTGCACAGGGTGATGCAAGCTACTTTTTTTAGAAATTATTTAAATTATCTCTAATGATGTTTAATTGCATTTTAATTTCAAGAGATTATGAAGTAAAAGACTAGGACAGCAGCTGGCCAGACAGATCATGGGGACATGTTATCATTAGATCTCCATGAGCCTGTGCTGTTGATAACACCCTATTCCCTCAAGATCAGAATCTGGCCCTGCAAGGTCAATCACAGAAATCACATTAATCAGCTTAAAAAGAATGAGTTTTCTCCTATTTTAAATGTTCTACCTTTGGCTGGCTGGTATCCATGGCAAAACCCTTCCAAGTTTACAGCAATGGTCACCTCAGCCTGATTCTTTCCCAGACTTTGTGCTAGTTTAACATGTTATTATTTATAAAGCCTGTAACCCTTCCCACTGGATTATTGCAGGTTCCAGTCCTTGGTGGTTTGGTTACTTTAGTCTGTCAGCATGTTCAGAACTGTGGGGAGCACACTGTCGTGCAGGAGGTATATTGCTCAAGGCCAAATGCAAATATTCTGGTTTGCATACAGTCCCAGAGGTTTTAATTGCTGGAGCAAGGCCTCGCACTAATAAACAAGTGTTGGGGAAGCTCACATCTGGAAAAGCTAGTTGTATTCCTCTTTGTGGGGAAAAAAAGAAACAAACAATTGCAACAAAAGACCCCAAACTAAAATTAAAAGAAGTATTTTATTTCAAACCTTGGAAGAATTCCTTTGATTGGTTGGAGCTATATTCCTGTTTATTCAATTCCAAAAGTAATCACAGCTTATTTCTGTTGTATGTCATGTCTTGAAAGGTTAAAAAAGTATGGGAAACTTTTCTTGTGGAATAAGTTTTTGAATTAATTCATTGTTCATAGCAAGGATGAGAGTAAGGAATGGTTTAGTAAAATTAGTAGTATGCTGGGCTGTCCAGAGCTCTGTGAAAACCCAGATTTGATGCCACCACTACCAAGAGACTAAGGATGGAAACGCTTCTTGCAGGTAGAGATCCTGAGCTTTTAGCTCAAGGTTATGTGCTTCAATCTGGGACATAGAAGGAAAGGAGGCTCCTGAGAGCCTCTGAATATATGTCCACATTTTAACCATCACAGCTCCTTGATATGATACCATGATTGTCTGATTCATTTTGTGCTGCAATCAAAATGAGAGATTAATTACTTATTTAGAGACTGTTTCCTACAATGACAAAGTGAATGAAATCAAAGAGGAGATATGCAAAAATCCTTAATCCAAATCTTGGGTTTGAGCAACTATCTATTCAAGCCGTGATGATTTATGAAAATTAATCAGAAAGCTAATGATAATTATTATTTTTATTTGAGATGAGAAGCCAGAAGTAAATTTTGAGTGTTGCTTAGATGTCATGTTCTGTTTATAGCCCTGGAAATTTCTTACCAATTAAAGGCAAGCCCAAAAGTGCACAGAAAGCAAGA
Source organism: Erithacus rubecula (assembly GCF_903797595.1). Taxonomy (NCBI): domain Eukaryota; kingdom Metazoa; phylum Chordata; class Aves; order Passeriformes; family Muscicapidae; genus Erithacus; species Erithacus rubecula. The sequence continues at coordinate 8,655,000 of NC_136689.1, read as the reverse complement.
CCTTCATTCTCAGCATTCCATTAGGTTGTTAATTAGCCATAATGTTTATGACTTTCTAAAGCAGGTTGCTGGAGCAGCCTTAGACTAACATTCATGTTCTTTTGCATCCTAGCAATTTATATACTGCAGCTCACTCTAAGGTATATCAAAGTGTAGGACTTAACAGAAGAATCTAATGAATATGACTTGTTAGAGAAAAATTCAGATTATAATGTGTGTATTTCTTCCATTAAGTATAATGTGCCAAATGGAAGTTTCTGCTTGCAACTTATTCTGGTTAAATCTAGTCAGGGACAGCTTCAGCTTCTTGCTGGAATTTGAGATTATTTTCTTTTTTTCCTCTCTTCTAACTCTGCATTTTGGGGTGTGTAGTTTTTTGTTTCTTTTCTAATCTCTCCATATTTCTTAAAATACCCCTTTTTCTAGTAAAAGAAATATATGTAGGGAGGAGGAAGAGTGTGAGACATATTTTATGACAAGCAAAGCAATTCTTAGTCCTCATGTGTTATATTTTAAATTTGAAAAGTACATTTATTTTTTTTTTAATATTATAGTGGCATACATTTCTTATTTGGACAGATTACTCAAAAAATACTAAGTTTTAATAATTGTTTAAAAACCTGGTTTCGTTTTTTGCAATGTAAGGCCTGGAAAAAGAAGCTTTTGCTCAAATTTTATTTAATAAATAAATAAGAACTCCTGGAACAGCTATGTAGCTATTTTTGGTGATGTTTAGTGAAAGGGTGACAGCACTGACCTTTAGAGTGTTTGTTGAGTACGAGTGAAGTGCTCAAGCCACTCACTTTGGTGATGTAAAGCTGCCAAGAATATAACCTATGAGAATCACTGCAAGTGCAATAATAATTCTTTATAGACCTAAGGTTTTGTTCTCATGTTTTTAATACTGTGTGTGTTTATCCTTTCTGTTCCTATCACATGTCCACTGATGGTAGAGTTCATGTGTGAGCTGCATTGTAGTGTGCCAAAATAAAAGCTGAACTGCATGACAGTACACTAATCTACATCATGGAGTTGGGCTCATGTAATTTAAATTATGGCCAGAGGTAATAAAAATTCCTATTTCTGGTTTATAAGGGAACAACATGAACCCTAACAGCTGTAGAACAGTTCACAAGAGACAATTTACCCACAGATGTGCTGAGGCTGGTTTATAATGTATGATGAGCTGTCACAGGCTGGACTTCTCATTTTTAGATTGCCCTATTTCTTTTACCAGTAAAGTTAATAGCAGAATAGGACTGCCACTATTCCAGAAAGGGCTAATTAATGCAGTAGGCAACAATCTGAAATTATATGGGTAAAAAGTATACATCTTGGGAAAAAAATTAACCTATCAACATTGTGATTGACTGCAATTACATATTTTCACACTCTGCAGTAAGTACTGCTAGCACTGAAAGGAATTTTAGTGTAAAGGGAAAATTCTACAGTTTGACAAGCTTAAGAGAGAATGTATCTATTTGGCTAAAAATCAAGCTGTGGTCCTTCTGAAGACAGTGATTGAAACTTCAGTTTTAAGTGATTAAATAGTTGTGAATAAACAGTAATTAAAATGTTAGATTTCAGAGAGAAGAGGTTAACAATAAATCCATTTGTTTCAAGAAAACATGCACCTGTGGCAGATGTCTGAATGGCAAAAGAAATATTTTCAAGAGAGAATGAAGAAGCAAATATTTTAATTTCTGTAAGGAAATAGGTGACTCAGGCTCAGTATTCTTCTTCACTATTTAGCAAAGTGCAAAGTGCATTGGAAAGAAATAAAGCATATAACAGGACATAAATGGGAAGCATGATACAAAATAATAAAATATATATTTGGAGCACGAAAGAGCAAACTTTTAAAATTGAGCTTAGAGTAACTGAGGTGAAAATTTTATTTTTTTTTTCCCTCTGATTAGCTACACATTAGCATGTGGCACTAATCTCATCCAAACTATTGTGGATCAAGAGGTGTGTCCTGAAACTCCCAAGGGATGTTGTCCCTATGGGGACTCACAGCAGAATATTTATTCAGGATGGAAGTGCATCCTTTAGGCAGGAGGGCCCAAAAACCAGACTGACCAAGATCTTTGATCTCCAAGTGGGAAAACTGGAAATCAGCTTGTAGGAGCAGCAGGGTCTGTGCCAACCAACTGGTCAGGAAGATACCATCCCCTGAGTCGCTGGAATCATTCCTTGTAGCTCATCAATTTACTGAGGATCATGGCAAAGCTTGGCCTGATGTAACCAGAGCTTGTGAGGAATGAGGCCATGGCATTCCACTGTCCTGCAGTGAGGCAGAGTCTGCACTGAGCAGCACAAAAAGGAGCTGTCCAAGCTGTCCTGCTGCAACTTCAGCAAATATCCTTACTCAACACGAGGGTCTCACTTCCAATATTCAGCAATGTTTTATGCAACCCAGTGAACACTGGCCTCTGAAACAACCTTCAGGAAAAGGTGTTGTCCCTTGTGAGGGAGAACTAACAAGTAGAAAAATAATAAAGCCACGAAGGTAGTAGTGACAGATTGGGGGAGCAGGGGGGAAGTGAATGAATCTTAAGCACTGTACATATTTCTTTTCCACCAAGGGATTCTTATGGCATAACAGTATTTTTCATCTCTAATCACTGGTGCTGCGTGTCAGTATCTCTTATTCCTTTCCCGATTTGAGTGACACAGTGTGATATGTCTAATGACAACTAGAACAAATTTCAGTAATGAGGTCACCTTGGGCCTGTATTACTGTCTGACTGCTGTTTTCCATAGAAATTATTTGTGAAAGCAGACCACATGCTCTGCATAACTTCCTCTGTTTTACCCAGAGTGACGAAAAGGAGATATGCTAAAACTTGCAAGGTGCAGATGGTTTGCATTGATCTCTTCCTGATTTTGAGCTGTAAATTGATATGTAATGAGAAAGCTGCCACTTTGGTCCCTAGGAAAAAAAAAAAAAAAGTTTATGGGTTTGGTTGAATTGTTTAACTTTTCTTTATAAATGTAAAAATATGGAGATCCTAACTGACAATAGGCAAACACATGCCAGCAAGGAAATAATAATGTTCAAAGATGAGGCCAAATGAAAATCTTTGCCTCCAGCTCAAATTGAACTAAGACTTTGGGAAGCAGTGCAGGAAGTTCAAAGTTCTCTGTTTATAATGAATTCCACTGTTTATTACAACACATATATGTTTATTTTTTAAGAAATATATTTCTGCTTTTGGTATGTCACAGAAAACCGGTTTGTAAATTTTGTCAGATGTTCCCAAAGAAAGAACTAGTTTCAGATCTGCAGTCACTGTGGTGTTCTCAGGCATTGTTTGGTTGTCCACCATGCAGAAGTAAATCAGGAACACTGATCAGAACAGCAGGACAGCAATATCATCTAATTTAAATGAGGACAGCAATATTATCTAATTTAAATTGGATTCATCCCAGAGACTGTGAGGGATTTGAATTACACTGATGTAAGAGATGAGAATACATGCTCAGGATAGTCATTACTTTTTATCCTTTAAATATCAGTTGAGTAACTTTATTCATTCTAAGCACAGGATTTCTGTGGCACATCTTACAAAGATTCTGTCCTGTGCAGAACACCAGGCTTTAGTGTTTTAAACCAGATTCACAGGCATTTAAGTGATTGTGAGTGGGTCAAAATACAGAATCAGTACTTCAAAAAAACACCTTTTTTTGATTAAAGATCCAGTGAAGAGAGAATATATATTTAGAAATAGAATATTTTGGTGAGTGCTTAGAGTTCAGTCCAAAAGAACAAATTCAGCTCTCCTTTTGGCTTTGACAGGAATCCCCTGCTACTGTATCTTCCTCCAAAAGTAGTGATAAATATCAAATTCATGTCCTTTACAATACCACTGTTCTCTCATTATTAAACAAGACAATGCTGTAGCAACACATTATGCAATGTTTGTGTAAAACTAGCCATTAATCTTAAAAACCTGCACCATTTCTCATGAATTGACTGATCATTGTTTTATTAGTTAATGGATTTCATTAGGTATTTGTGTCCATTTCAAATTCACAATACACTTACAGAGCTACATAAAGATGATCACCAGGCTAAGAATCAAATTATAAGTAAATCAATACATTGATCAGAGAGAACATTTCTAAATTAGCTCAATTAAGGTGGTTTTTTTTCCCTAGTACATGGTCTTATAAAAATCCATGCAAAGATTACACTGACTGCTTGGTGACTTCCACTGAGACACATGAAATATTCCCTAGATTAAAAGCTCTTTCCTTACAAGTAGTCCTGAGAGTTTTGCTGGCTCCTTGCAATACTTGTGCTCATTGAGGATAATTGGTCCTGATTCTGGTCTCTGATTTATAGTTAGCCAGAAAGTTAAATTAATTGAAATCAATGGAGCTATAACAGTATGAGATGTTCTGATCTCATATTAAATGCTATGAAGGTAAAATAAAGTCCAATGTTTTCTCATCTGTAATTCCATTAATTCAGAAAATCAGCGTCCTTTGAAATTTATTACTGTTTTTACTAGTAATAAGACATTGAAGAGAAAATAGCTGCTTTTTTTTTACATTCCATATATTGTCAATGGACTCTTTCACTTTCAGTTTTCTGATTCTTGTATTTGAATGTCAATTAGTGCTGTGGTTTGGAAAGAACTATCAGATTTGCTAACACAGAGCCTTGCCTAGTGTAATCAGACTGTCCTGATGACAAGTGGTGGAGTCTTAGATTTCACTTGAACATTAAATATACTTTTCCCATGGAATGATTCCTCAGTATTTGCTGGAAATCTTCTGGCTCAGTTATTGCATTTGATTTATGCAGGTTGTACCCCAGAGCTGTGTTAAAAACTGAACAGCAAAATTAAAATGTGTTGAACCTCTTTTCTTGGATGATGGCCTCTAACTTCCAGGGAGTTGATATGTGTAGGTAGTTAAGTCATGCTGATGATGACAACATCTTCCCAATAGACTTGGGTGCCATATTCCTTTATTATCCCTTGTTCTTTTTTTTTAATCTACAGGCTGTGCAGAAGTTCAGCTAACTCTCAATGATTTTCTCTTTGCATCTGATCTCAGACCTAACTCCATTAATCCAATGTTTACCAAGTGTATCTGTTAGGTTTATTTTTGTAGCTTCTGATTTGACCATTTCACTCTTCTCTTTAATCTCTTCAGACTTTTTGTTCCATTACACAATTATAATTCTTGATCTTGTCTTTCCTGTTTACCTGACTGTATTTTTTCTGTATATCATGTTACATCCCTTATAACTTTCCTGACAATGATTCTTACTTTTTTTTACTTTCATAATCTTCCAGTAATTTTAGTCTTCCTATTGTAAAGCTGAGTGTCTGAAATCAAGCTCCCAAATCTGTATTTAGATCCACATTTTAAAAAATCCTTCTCTTTTGAGGAACTATGTACTTACAATGCCCAAGGAAATCAGTGCTACACAAGACAGGTGAACAATTTTTTCTTGCTTCTTGTGAACTAGAAGTAAAATACTTAATTCTGGTAGAATTTAGTTGCTTGAGAATTCATTTTGCAGCGTAATGTTAGATTAAGAACAGTTGACAGTATGTGTTGTAACCAGTGACTTGACTGCTTGACTGCAGCATTCTCAGAATCCCAAACATTAGATGACATCTAATCTACATAATGATGGTGTAATCATTCTTTCCAGGGTCTAGTTAGTGTGAGAGAGAGTTGGTGCCAAGTGAGATATTCCAGCTAAAGCTCTGGTGAGCTACAACATAGTCCTACAAATATTAAATATTTGTGACCAAACTCTGATGACCAGTCTCATCAATGTCCAAAAGGAGGGCCATGGCCAAGTGTGGAGGTGATTAAGTAGTGCCTCAAGGCCAAGGTTCAGTCATTGGCAATATTTTATTTAGTACTGTTGGAGTAGCCACAGTTACAAGAACAGAGGATTAAGGTTCTTAGGATTTGCAAGAGTGTTGCTACGTTTGAAAGATGTTTGATCAAAAAGAGCTAGTAAATAGTCAGTTTGAGTTACAAACAGAACATAAATGGTTAAATGCTGATAATGTGTGGGGATTTGGTAAATTATTCACTTGATGTAAAAACATGAATACACAGCAGAACAAAATAAAACAGGTAATGGATATTTTATTAACTGTAGAAAATTGGGATGGATAGCTTTCCATTGTGAAGAAAAAGGTGGGAAATTATCTCCTGTTTTCCTGGTACAGTGAGGGAGATCAGAACAGCAGCAAATATCTGTTTTAACATTATAATCATGATGGGAGTGAAAGAGTTGGGGCCCCAGGAGGTCCACATTAGTGCTGAATAGTCATGTTAAAAATCAGAAAGCTCAAGAACATTGCTGATTCACTAAATCCCCAAAGTTGTCTTCCCTTAGTAAAGTTAGTGTTGCACAGCTGAAGTACTGAGGAGTGTTTCTTGTATTTTCCTCTAATCAGCGAATACATACAACCAAGGAACATATGTGGGGTAATTATCTCTGGTTCTTCTTCTAAGGCTGTAAAAAAAGCCCCTCTTAATCATTCATATATATATATATATATATATATAAAGAAAAAAGCAGGCAAACATAAATCCCTATATTGGAACACAGTTTTTATTTTGAAAAGCTAATGAAAATTCAGCTTCATTAGGCTATTCCTAGAAAGAAAATTATGTATTGAAAGATTTTCTCATAGATACCAAAGACATGAATGATTAAAATCTAATCTGAACTAGAGGGAGCAAACAAGATAATCTCATTTTACTCTTAGTAAGAAATAATGTTATGGACATTTTGAATGGTGGTGAAGTTTAAGAAATTATTTGAATATCAAGAGGAATTACAAACACTAACCTATAATACTATACTGTATTCTTAATAATCCTTAAACATATTTATTGCTCTTAGGCTTAACAGAAACAGGGGGTTTACTTGCTGCTGTGTTCACAGGAGCTTATGTACTTAAATGATTAAATAATCTTTGCTTGAAATTCAGGAAGGGTTTGAACTCTTTTATTTTTCAGTGTGGTTCAAAACATTTCTTGACTGTCTGACTGTTCTTGAATGCAGGGAATAACTGAGGCTACAACATCTGAACCAACAGCACCCATGGTGTATTTTGTTGGTTGTTTTACAATTCACTAATCAACAGTGAAAGTCTAAGCTCCTTAGCACACTGATCAGGAGCAGGGTCTGCATGACATGTCCACACCTCATATCCTTCAAACCTAGAAAGGAATGGTCAGGGAGATCTAATTATAAATGTGTCATTCTGTATTTACTTTAAAAGAAAAGCTCATTGAAGGACTCTTAATGTAGATGACAAGTGAACAAACTGAAATGTACCCCAAGCTGATTGCTACCAGAGAGATTACAGGATTAAAGGAGCTGTGTTGCTTTTCTCATTGTCTCGTAGAGAAATATTCTTTAAAAAAATCCACCATCTATTTCTTTATCCTTTCACAAAGTATTTCTAATCATAGAAAAGTATTTAATATTTAAGAGAAGCATTATAGTTTAGGTTAATGAACACAGATAATGCAAATCTTCCTCCTTCCCTTATTTTGCTGCTGTTATATTGTTAGCATTATTCTTTTCAAGGGAAGCAAAACTGGACACAAATGCAGGGTGCACATTCTCATATATAGTGCATCTCTTCTGAATAGTTCAGTCTGGTGCAAGAAAGTAATTTTTGTCCAGTTACTCTGCATCGCAGTTCTCTTTTTATTTTCTCATTGCAGGTCCTGGCTTTCTCCCATTGGGAGAAGTCTGATTTTCTTTCTTTTTTTTTTTTTTCCATCTATGTAAAAAGTCTAAATAATTATCCCTCACTTTCCCCTCTGATTTAACCCTTACATAAATATGTGTTTCATCAGAGACATCATCTTCTTTGCAGCTCCAGGCACTGGCTGGGGTTCTCTCTGGAGCCAGGATACACAATTTCTGAACAGGCTGAGATGCCCTGTGGAGGAAGGTGTGCCAATTGCCCCTTGCTCCAGGGCTTTGCTGCTGTTTGTGCATCACACCCCTTCTGGGGATTTAAACAGCCTCTGAAGGCCTGAGCTCCTTTGCCATGGTTTCCTTCTTTCCATGCTGCCCCTCAGCTGCACACCTTCCCCATGGGAATAGCAAGCCCTCTCTATTTGCATTTTCATGTCCTTGAATACTGGTCAGCAATGCTGAGTATCACACATGGATTCCAGCTTTCATTTTTTCGAGTGTAGATAATATTTGTTATATCTCAGGTGCCAGAATGAGTGATTGTCATCCACAGACAGATGTGCTTTTGAAGTAGCAAAAAAAAAAAAGATTGACATGACTTTTGACATGATTTTTGTCAAGACTTTAGCATGCCATTTGCTGGCATACCTAGTCTAATGAATACCTTTTACTCCTCTGAGATGTGCAATCTAATGTTATGCTATCTTTTCTCCTCTTTGATATCTAAATGTCAATCATCAGCGGGAAAATTATGTTAGTGAATAGGTAGCATGCAATTTATCCCATAGAAATTAAATATCTATCTGAGTTAGTGAAAAGAATATTTTCCATGCCCAAATGTAATTTCTGCATATAATTTTGTGCTTGCCAAAATCTCATTTGCACATATGGAACATTGTTTTTATAAGTCATTTTGGAGTGAGTGTTTAATACATGTGGTGTTATTTTAAAAATAATTTTGTACATGTGCCACTAACAAAGGGGAAGTTGCTGCCAGCAGTAGAATTAAGGCTTTTTGTTTCTCCAGGGAGTGCTCTGACCATTGAGTTAAACTAGTAGCTATTGTAGCCTGAGGCAAGAAAAGCCTTGCTGTTTTATCATAGGCTTTCTTACAACAATGAAACACCTTTTTTTTTTTTTTTTTTAATCCATGTGTCTTAATGCAGATGTGAAATGTACTGTCTCAGCTGATGCTAAAAATTCTGATACTTTACAGTCACTTAATGCTGAAATACTGTGGAAATGATGGAAATACCATAAAGGTATGCATAAGGAACTCCTTGTTTGCTATAAATTATTTCATCCTGACTTACGCTATCATAGGAAATACCAAATAGTAGAAATTATTTTCATAATTGCAAAATTTCAAAATTTTAAAAATATAAAAGCTCATTATTCCTTACTACATATGTTCAAAAATGTCAAGACACATTTTTTATGTTTTCTACAGTATTTTGTCTGTTATGCAAAAGAAAGAGCAAAGCTTTTCAAATCAAATTTCTACTCAGTTTGGAGACTGTGAGTGCTCACCAGCTTTATCTAGAATGTGATGAAACACATGACCAGAGGCATTTTGGGGCTGATCCATCCTTTTTTTTTCTTTTTGTTTTTTTTTTCTCCTAAGGATAAGGAATGTGAATTTTTGCATGGTAAAGGCAGAAAAACAAATCTCTCCTCTGAAGGATGGGAAAGTTTAGCCTTATATGTGTAGAGCTTCATGTTTCAAAGGAGGCAGCAGAGCTGTCTCTGTTGACATTGCAGCAGCTGGAAGTCTGGGCCACAGCATCATCAGTGGGTGTCTGAAACATGAGAAAATCATGCATTAAATGCATTGCTTTCTGCAAATGTTATCACCATTTGCTACCTGGGATAAAACAGGAGTCTGCTGAGGGATTTAGTATTTCCAGTCACATGGTGAGGTCTCATCCTTTCATCATCTTGCCTACTCAACATCTTTTTCACCTCTTCTGACCAGGGAATCAATCACATTATGATTAGGCTATTGACACTGTTATTGCAATATAAGCAGTGTCTAAGACTACCTTAAAATTGTGTATTAATGCAGAAATCACAAGAGACAAGCTACCTACGTGATCTTGTAGGTGCAGCTGCTTTGGCTTCAGCAAATCAATAATACTGGAAGAAATTTGGTTTCAGCTTCTGAAATATTTAGAGAGTCAAACTGCAAGACTTTCTACATGGAATTTGCCCAATTTTTTTCCTAATTCATTACAGTTCACAAGTCATTACATGATGTATAAAACTGTAAGTGAAATATTTACTAAAGTAAATAAATGCACAATGAAAACTCCTTACTATAAGGGCTTGGATGAGTATGAATACGTATACAGAGATGCACACACAGAAGTGCAAATATATGTACTATAGATTTAAACAATTTGCTACAACCAGTACTAGTAGATTAACTTCAAAATTCTTCTTTAAGCAAGAAAACTAGTAACATGTGTAGCCTTTGGGTAATTCATATCTGAACATGTATATGTGAAAGTTTTCATTGTGTTGTATGTATTTCAGAAGATGTTGAACTCCCTGTGCCAAGAGAGAAAAAACCCCACTATGTATAAAACTGTCTGCATGCACTTACCCACTTACATTATTATTAGACATTTGATCAAAAAATAAATTCCTTCTTCAGTGAAATATCAATATTTTAACACTGAATAAAAGCACTGCAACTGAAGAACTAAGAAGAAACTTTGAAGTAAATATATTTCTAGACATATTTCTAGTTCTATAGAACTGTTACTAAAACTTCAATTTTAGCAGTATCAAAACAGTTCAGCCTGGCAATCTCAGAACATTATAATATAATATTGAATTATAGGAAACAATATTGCATTATTTAGAAATTAAGTTCTAAACTAAGTGCAAATAGAGCAAGACTATACCATCACAACAAAATCAAGCAAGAAAGCTCAATGTTCCAGTTTTATTTGAAGCATTAAGATTTTTCTGTCAAATGCTATAAAAATCAACAAGTTCATGTAAAACTTTCAATTTCAATGAAAAAGTGTTTCCTGATGGAGGATGGTTCTTGGGAAAAATGTTGCCAGCTCAATCAGATAAATGCTTTGCGATAGGCACTCTTCTCTGAAAAGGACCATTAATTTTGAAGGTGACAATTTCTGCAGTAAAGAAATAAGTTAGACAAGGATTGACAATACTTCATCAAGAGGGAACCCAGATAACTTTGTTCAGTTGAAAAGAGAAAGAGACCATGCATTTGTTTGCTTCAATAAATTGGCTGCAGCTTCATTTCGGGCTGGAGAGAAGAGAAAATTGGATGGAGTGAATGCATGTGAGGGACAGTGCAGGGTGTGTGTGTGTCTGTGTGTGGCTCCCAGCAGCTGTAATATTGCTAGGGCAAGAGGGGGTGCTGTGTTTTTCCACTATCCTGCAATTGTCTTAATATTGTAGCAAAACAGGAAGAGAAGGTTGTGAATGACTCACTCTCCATGACAGAGCTGCCTGGCAAAGCCAGACACCCAGTGACTGCCAACTCTGCCCCTCTCTGAATGGAACTCATTTCTTGCATATAAATTTCCCATCTTCTATTGATGTAACTTCCATAACTTTTCCCTGAGTCTATAAAATACCCTCAGCGTTGGTGTTGTTTCCCACAGTTACAAAAGGCAAAAGCCCCACTGTTCCTCCATTCATAAAACCCCATATCCCTGTAGATGGACAGAACTTTTCATTCATGCACACGTGGAAGAGGGGAAAGTACTTTGAGGAGAAAAACTAATATGCATAAAAGTGGTCTCCAGAGTATATTTTCGAAGTGCTCAAATTCACTCACAACTTTGGTTAATGGAATTTCTACACCTATCCCCCTGGAGGGCTTTCGAAATGTATTCTGTTTATGAGCAGCTAATTAAATGTGCTTTCTGGTATGCAGGTAATTAGTTGTTTTTAACAATTATTCAGGTGCTGTAAGTAAAAGGTAACGATGAATTTTAATTTTAAAACGTTGATTATTTTCCCACACTGAAATACATTTGCTGAATGCTAAAAGGCAAGTGACACCATCTTTCCAATCTGGCAATCAAATAACCCAAAGAAAAAGAAAAGGAATCCTGTTTTTATTTTTTGGAAGTGTCAGCCTTGAGGCCCTTATCCATAATCCAGTGGTTTAAGCAGACTTGGGTTTAGATTAGGAATTGAGTTGTTATAATTGCAGACACTTAATTTAGAAAATATGCATATATATGTATATGTACTCACACACTCAGCTTGAACTTAATCAAGAAAAATGTTCTTTGGTTTATGAGGTCAGATTAGATGCTCAGAGTGGTCCCATCTGGCTTTACAATCCATGAGGTTAATTTCTTGATACAACTGAAAAATAATGTATAACTGTGCAAAATTAAATTTGATATATGAAGACTGATAGCTGCTAAATAGAAAAGGTAAATGAAATTTCATTAATAGTGACAGGAAGTCAGAGTTATTTGTTCCTTTAAATTTTATTTTCCTTATCACCAGAAAGAATGTATTCTCATTCTGATGGTTTGAGACTATTTTTTTACCTTCCATTCAGTTAATTTTCACAATATTGCAGCTCTTCTGCTGTTACTTCAGCAAAGCAACTCTTCACAGTTTTCAGAATTTATAAGGTCAGCATGAGCTACAATAATAGTGAGGAATTTTCACAAATGTAGAATAGAAATTGTTTTTCTTAATTTGTCTTGTCTTGTGTATCTCTAAAAAAAGAATACCATCTACACTGGGTAAATTAACATTTATGTAAATTAAACATTTGTGTTTCTGTTGGGGCTCCTGCACCATATTGTTCTGCAGAAGACAAAGGTGTTTAAATGGTAGATGTTTTGCTTCACCCTCAAAGTGCAAAATAATCAGCATTTCTTGGTTATTCCATTATATTCCTTTTTTAATCCTATAAATACTCTGATTTTAAAATAATATCATATAAGCTGATGTGTGGGTGAATACTTTTGGATTCAAGAGCAGTGTCGTACGCTGACGTTCTGTTTCACACCCAGGAAACCAAAACAGCCAAGCCAAGAGGTGATTAACACAACAGCCTCATATACATGATAATACCTTGTCTAGGATGAACTGACAATCCTTGAAGGCTATGAATTATTGAATAATATGTTTCATACCATCCAAAATAGCATTTTGGAGAGTGATGAGGTAACACCTAAAGTTTTGCCCAGCCCAGGGTAAAGGAGGACCAGGCTTAAGTGGAGAGTAGGGTCACTCACATCCATAGAATCATTGAATTATAGAATCATTGAGTTTGGAAGAGACCTTCAGGATCATCCAGTCCAACCATTAGATTTCCTTAATATTAGTGCTTATGAAAGGAAAAATATAAACAGGATTTTGTCACACAGAATGAAATATACTTTGTGCAATAGCACCATACTGGTGACATATATTAAAGTTTTGGATTGTTAGATGGGTGCCATAAATCAGAGATTCAGCATCCCACAGATGCTGAAATCTGGAGGTAAATCGTGCCCAACAATTCAAAGATACAAATTATCTCTAAGTGTGTTCAGTTTATTGGTGATGCTGCACTTAAAAGTGAGAAACATATTTTGCACAACACAAATCCATTTATTTTATTGTAGAAGGTAGTCAGGTTGGTCAGGCACGTTTTAGTTTTGGTGAATTCCTCTTGACTGATCCATGTCCTTTTTCTTCATATGCCTAAAAACATGTTTCAAGTGGACTACTAAAGTTACAGAGTTATACTTTTCATAGTGTTAAAGTAAATATTTGAAGTGTTTTTAAATTCCAGATTATACAAACATTTTTACCTTCTATTTGCCTGTGAGAAGTGATGTTTAGACTATAGAACATAGCACTACAACATTGCTAATTCTGAACCTTTCTTTCCTATTCTATCCATCTTTCCCAACCTCATTCTCTTAGATCACAAATACATATTTTTAATAGACCTGATGGCATAAAATTTTAAAAAAAGCAAAAACCAAAATTATGCTTCCTCAGTTCATGTGTCCAGATTTGTTCTCTTCTTTTGCATTGCTGGCCATTGTTATAATGGTTTTGTGAAAGACTTTGCAGTCCCCTGATGATCAAATATGCTACAGAGACACTGGCACACAGAAGTTCTGTTCACTCTTTGGTTAGCTAACCCCAAGACTGATGGGGACTATAGCATCCATGGGAAGGTTTTGCAAATCATTGTAGAAATGACATATCATGTTTAATCTGTGAGGTCAGATGAGCCTTGATGCCTCACACATTTTCAAATCGATCCTAAGCACCTGTAAGTAGATCTGTAAACCTATTCCTTTGAAGTATATTGCCATGAAAAAGAGCTATATTACTGTGACTTTGGGAGTGTCTTTACTCCCACTGCAGTGCAAAGGATATCCACATGAATACTTAAGTGGGAGGTTGAAATTGGAATTGTATGGTTCACAGCATTTCACTTTAGACGGACTAAAAAGCGTCCTTCTCTCTGTACAGTTTTTTTTTTAATTTTCTTCTGCTGAGAATCACTTGGCCTTTAGTTAACTGAAAGCTTTTTAGGCTGCTGGAATTAAAATATCAAATTAGGTTCAAATAGCTGCCTTTTTATCCTTGCAGCCGCAGCTGGCTTCCTCTCACCTGGAACCTCTTTTAACTTGACACTAGTGGAAAAAACTCTTCTCCCAAACCTCATACAGTCACTTTTTTCACATTTATCTGCTTTTGTGTTCCCTGGGGGATGTCATCCCTGGGATGTGAGGTTGGGGGGTGAAGCATAAAATTGTATAACCCATTGGAGAGTGCAGAAAGTGCTGTTCCTCAGCACCACTAATACAAGTCACTGAAAAACAGGTACATGGCAGCCAGCTGCTGGTGATGGAGGTGTCCCATGGGCCACCAACAGCCAGCAGAGCACGGCCACCACTGCTGCTTCTGGTGCCTGTGAGTGACTCCCACACCTTCACTGGTCTGCTCTTCCAGGTTCCTGACTTTGCCAGGCACTGACCAAAGCCACTCTATCACTCCCCTCTGCAACAGAACAGGAAAGCGATAAAATAAAAAGGGTTCATGGGTTGAGATAAGGACTGGGAGAAGTCATTCACCATGTGCCATCACAGACAAAGCAGACTCAGCTTGGGGATATTAATTGAATTTATTTCTAAAAAAATCAGAGCACAATAATGAGAAGTAAAATAAATCTTGAAAATACTTTCTCCCCTCCCTTCTCTCCTCCCTGGGCTCTCTGTTTCTTCTGCCAACCCTCAGGAGATGGGGAATGGGGGTTACAGTCACTTCATCACAAGTTGTTTCTGCCTGCTCCAGTGTGAGTCCCTGCCACAGGAGACAGTTCTCCATGAGCTGCTCCATGGGTCACTCTTCCATGGGTGCAGTTCTTCAGGCACAGCCTGCTCTGGCATGGGTCCTCCACAGGGTCACAAATCCTGCCATTAAACCATCATGGGCTCCTCTCTCCATGGGTCTGCAGTCCCTGCTCCAGCACAGGCTCCCACAGGGTCACAATCTCCTCTCCATGGCTGCAGGTGGATCCCTGTATCCCCAGGGATCTCCATGGGCTGCAGGGGCACAGCTGCCTCACCATGGTCTGCAGCTGGATCCCTGCATCCCCAGGGATCTCCATGGGCTGCAGGGGCACAGCTGCCTCACCATGGTCTGCAGGTGGATCCCTGCATCCCCAGGGATCTCCATGGGCTGCAGGGGCACAGCTGCCTCACCATGGTCTGCACCACAGGCTGCAGAGGAACCTCAGCTCCGCTACCTGGAGCACCTCCTGCTCCTCCTTCTCCTTGGTGTCTGCAGAATTGTTCCTTTCACATGTTCTCACTCTGCTCTTCTCTGGCTGCAATTATACCTGTGCACCTAGTAATTAACCTAGTAATTAAATTTTTGCCTCTTAAATATGTTAGCACAGAGTTATTAGCACAATTTCTGATTGGTTCAGCCTTTTCCAGTGGTGTGTCCATCCTGGAGCTGGCTGGGATTGACTCTGCTGGATGTGGAGGAAGCTTCCAGCAGGTTCTCAAGAAGCCACCCCTGCAGCCCCCCTCTACCAAAACCTGGCCATGTAAACCAATGCACTTCTTCTCCAGGAAATGCTGAAGGACCTTTTTGTTGTCATCTCCATTTTTCACAAACATCTTTCTGTTCTAAAGCAGAATAATTTATCCTCTTCTTTTCTGTTTACACTGGGAGCCAAAAACCCCACAACCCACTACCTTCCTCTTTAAAGTAGGTTCAGAGAGTATTTTCTGGGTGTTACTATTTTTGATTTTGTGCTCCAATTTTTCTTACATATTAGATTTTTTTCCAAAGTCCCAGCTGTTTTCTCTTATCCTTTCTCTATGGTTTTACAATAAAGAAGCCAATGATGAAGCACGATTCTATCAGACGTGTGGCAATCACCACACAAGGACTGAAGTGCTGGTTCTCCTTGTGCTTTACTGGCAAAGCCATTTCTTTCACTTTAATCAGTTTTTATTGGCTTTTTTGTCTGCACTGAAGCTTATTGGACTCTGCAGTTCTAGCAAATGCAGGTTGTTACAAGGGCATGCAGAAGTGCATTTTTTCAGGTGTCCCATAGGAAGGAATACAGAAGGGATTGTTCCATTTGTTGCAGAGATAGGGAAGTGGTGCATGACTATTCAGAGAGGATGTTATGATTTGTCTGGTTAACTCTGATTCCAGCTGAGATTGCCATGATGACTGGAGGTGCAACTCCCAGAAGGTCAACCTTCACTTGAGCCATTTCAGTAATGGACTAACAATATATTTTTGTGTCAAGACTTGGCTTGGTTTGAACTCTGCACTGATTGAATACTTGATGAGAACCAGCAAATACAATGATTCCTCTTAGGAATTTGTGTTTGATAGCACCCCAATCTCTAATTTACTGTGTGCATGTGCTAGAATGCAAATCATTCTCACAAGGTTGTATAGTCAGTGTTTATCCTGGCCTGTTATTTTGTAATTACTCTGTTTTCATAATTTCCTGGGTTTTTATAAAAATAACTCTTTTCCTTAGCTAACTAGAGACTTGGATCTCCTAGAACTGACCCACTACTCAATATTTTCTTCTTCAAATTATTTTTCTGCCATCATACGTCTTCTCTGTGTGGTATTATTCTTACAGTTCTGATCCTTAGGGATGTAAGAGGAGAAAGGATTCTAATGATGAAAATACTTTTCTTGGGCCCACTCTTGTAGCTGCAAAAATCCCAACTATATGATCTATTGAATTAAAGCTGTTGCATTCTTTTACAAATCTTGTCTCATAATATGTGTCAACATAAATCACTTACCAGTGGGCAGGTTGGAGAGAGATGAATATAGATGGTGTTTACAATTCTTCTTATATAGTAATAAAAAATAATGATGCATATATTTGATTGTACTCTGCTCCATTCTTCTAAGTCACTTTTTTCTTTCACAGTATGGAACACATTTATCTGCCCTAATCTACACATCAAAAGTTAGACATGTAAATTGGAGTTAGTCACTTTATATACCCTTGTAGTCTGTACAGAGAGGTAGATACCTCTGTTTGTTTTCTTTTCTGATAGGTATCCAGGATATTTCAGAGCTTTTCCTTCTAGATCTACATATGTCTTTACACAAATGATAAAGTGTGGGCTTGAATACTCATCTTTTGAACTGTGGTTTATTATGAATCCATGATTCAGCTTTTAAAGTTAGATATTTTTTGGGTTGTTTTTGTTTGTTTGTTTGTTTGTTTGCTTTTTTGGGT
Source organism: Erithacus rubecula (assembly GCF_903797595.1). NCBI lineage: Eukaryota > Metazoa > Chordata > Aves > Passeriformes > Muscicapidae > Erithacus > Erithacus rubecula. The sequence goes on along the minus strand of NC_136689.1, from coordinate 8,637,544 downwards.
TTTTTTCTATTTTTTGTTTTGTTTTTTTGTTTTAGATTTTTGTTTTGGTTTTTTTGGGGGGGTTTTGTTTGTTTTTTGTTGTTGTTTTTTTGCATAAATTGGCACAACAGGACGTTGGATCTGAGCACAGTAGAAATAGTCAGTGGTGTCAGTATTTTTTCTCTTAGAAAGGAATGAAGAATTAGAAAACATCTAAATGTAAAATGTCAGCCATAATTGTTAGTTAGGGCTAGATGCAGTCTCTTTATGTCCCACTCCTTGGCAAGAAACTTGCAATCAGGACATAAACATTCTTGCCTTGATCACCATGAGATTTCTCCTTCTGCCACTCCACACTTCCTCTGCTCAGGGCCAGGGTAGTGCCAAACATGACTCATGCAGAAGCTTGAGTCAAAGGTGGTCCATGAAAAGCCCTAATCTCTGATGTGCCAAAGATTTCTTGGCATTTCCATCTTCTTCTGATTTGGAGATCACAACACGTGGGTACTCACTAGAGTGCACACACTTGCTGGTGTTAGGAAGGGAAGGTATGAGACCTTATTGGTTGAGGTATAAAGCCTTGTTTTTGGGAAAGCCTTTAGAGAGCCATAGGATTTATCCTCTGATACAAGAAATTCTTTGAAGCAAAGAATTAAAGACTGTGAACAGGTTAAATACTGTTCCAATCAATTTGTTGTGTTTTGTGTTGAAGTAGCAGCAGTAAAACCATTAAAGCATTTAGGAAGTGTTAGAAGATCTGTGCAAGACATGTTTCATCCACACAGCTAAAAAACATGGACAAATTAGCAGAGTAGTTGGATTTTAAAAATACTGAACAGATACTAAAATAACCAATAAGAAATAATAATTTTGTCATTTGGTGAGTCACCTTGTTCTTACAAATTGCTGAGCGACCCAGCATTCTAAATTGATATTTTCTATGACTATGAATGAAACATTAAGTTAGATTAAAGAATCTTACAAGTTCCAGTATTTTTTTTAAGGAATAAATAGTTATTATGGGAAATGCAGAAGGAAAGCAAGGCATTCCTGGGATAATTTAGCATAAGATTGGAGCAGGACAACTTTAGCATTTACAGCCATCTCCAATTCCGTGTTTCTCTTCCAGCAGTATCACATAGGATGCATTCATTTTATAAAGCTAAGTTAATGTCCTATAAGTACACCTTTAGTGCCTCTTGCCTTCTATGATTTTAGACCTAGAGTTAGTATTTATGGTACTAACTGGGGTTTTTTTAATTTTAAAGGGATATTTTTTCTGTTCTATACTCATCATTGACTTCACTGTGGCTTCAAAATCATTTATGTCCAGCCTATTCTCTTAGAGTACAACAAAATTCCATTGGTAGAAAGTGAAGTAGCTAAAAGAGATTTCTGATTTTTATTCAACACAATATTTTTCTCCATTTGGTGAAACTGGCCAGTTTTCTGTGTGAATTTGAACAAATGCATCATTATAAGTCAGGAAAAGCTATCAGGGGTGTTAAGGCAAGATTTGTGTACCTGAAAATATATGAACTATGGATATTTTTCATGTAGCTCTAGGGATTTTCTGGGTTAAATAATTTACATGACCATGATATATATTCACAGAACTTCTTGCACTACTTTGCCTTCATGTAACCCTAAGATTTGAAAATAGGGTTGTCCTGTCAAGAGGTGTCTACTCAAAGAGAATGATATGTTTGAGAGACTAAACACAAAAGAAAATTAATTTCTTACTTCTTTTTGTGCATTCCCATTTGCTCATTTAATTTGCCCCCTCATCTGTGGGCTGATGACTTGGGATACATCACTAAATAATATCCAATGATTGCTGTACCCTGAACAGAAGCCTCAGGTAGCATTCCATAGCCAGCTCAGGTCCAAGGACAGGCTAGTGCATTATGGTGTTATGAACTGGTTTGCCCATCTCTGCAGGACTAATTAGCCAATTAGACAATTAGGCAAAGTGCCAGGTTAAGTGGTTTGGCTACAAAATATAGCCTGTTAAAAGACACCTCACAAATCTGTGCTGCCAAATTTGCTGTGAGAAATCATCTAGGTACCAGGTACCACCAAAGTGCTGCCAGGGCTGGAGCAGGCACAGGGAGCCAGGCTGGCAGAGGGAGCTGGGCTGAGCTTGGTTCCTTGTCTCTGGAACATTCTGGTTCACCAAAAGCCTCAGCTGTCCAGGGGCTCTATGCTGGGAATGATACATCCCTGCTCAAAAAGATACCTGCTTTGAAAGGCCTGTTGATTTTCAGTCCAATGTTATATTTTTATATATACACATAGGCATTTTTCCCTTAGGAATTATGCTACTAAAGTCTAGGCATTGATATGCAACAATGTAAATTGTCTGTGTTACCATGTGTGTATATTTTTGGTGAGTAAAAATCATGTTTATGAAATGTCCTGTGGTTAGTAAAAGATAAAGAGTGTTTGAAATACCAGTTCAGCCAAATGGCCATATCAGGGCAAGAGCCATTGTCCGTTTCCTATGGCAGATGTGTAATTCTGTTATCATTAGTGTCCTTCTGTCTGCTGTAAGAGGAGAACAGGTCCTTGAGAAATATATTCCTGGCAATGTAATAGTGCATGTTCAGCACCAAATTACACCTCAGCACTTTAGGTGTTCTTCCATTCAGGAAAAATAAAACATTCAAATTGCTGAAGACAATTTCATTCTGATCTTTACTCTCTGAAGGATGAAAAAAACACCTCTAAAACTCCACATTATGAACACTGCATTTTCCTATTCTTCTGTCTGCCACCTGCATAAAAAAAAACAAAACAAATAAACATGCAAAAAGCAATACAAGTGTTCCCAATAGTAAGAAAATAATAATAAGAAACATAGAACAAGTGAAAAAGTGAATATTGTCTTTTGCTTTTCTAAATGTAGAGTGCTTGACACATATATATAGCAGCAATTTTTTAAGTGGAAATGCTTTCTGTTGACAGTGTAAATATGATACCATGTGAAACATTTGAATGATGTAACTCAAACTCTCAGTACTTTTAGCAGGAGACTGTTCCACAGTCTATCTATCTATCTATCTATCTGATAGATACCTTTAGGAATTATTTTTTTTCTTGAAATTAATGCTTCTTATCTGAATTCCACAAGACTGTGTAGAAATCTCTATAGATTTCTTTGGCTAATTGCTTTTCAAACTTACTCATATCTTTCAGGTCACTAGCAAAGGTTCTCCTTTCCCAAACCAGCCTCATGATCCTTCATTTGCAGCTTGAAATTGTGCTTTTTCTCCTTCCTCTTCTGGCTCATCCAGTCAGGAGCAGATCCATCAATCAGGAGCACTATGGAATGGAAGCAGGCTCTGAAGGGAATTGGTGTTTATAAAGCCAAAGTAGAAGATCAACATGGAACAATTCCTGCTTGATCCATAGGGATGGGTCCATATATTTTCCTTCTTCAATGCTTTGCATTCTGGAGATTGGAATTCCTAACTGTTTATTTTACAGGTTTTAATTCTTTAATTAAAAAAAAAAAAAAAAATCCACAAAAAAAAGAAACAACCCCCCCAAAAAAAAACAAAAACAAAAAAAACCCCAAACAACTTAAAACAAACAAAAAAACCCAAAACAAACAAATAAACAAAAAAAAAAAAAAAAAAAAAAAAACAAGAAAACCAAAACAAACCACTTAGCTTGTCTTAAAGATCTAAGTTCTAGTTCTAGTAATAAGGTCCATCAAAACAGGAGTTGCCAAATCTAACGCCTTTAAGATTAAGGATTTAAAGACTTGAGATGAAAAGCCCTAGAACTTTGGTTCCTGAAAACCAAGTGATTTTTCAGTTGAACAGAATACTTGTTTAAAGACTTTGGAATGCTGTGAGATGATGAAATGCTGTAAGACCACAAGAGCTCTGAGACCACAGACATTGTTGCTTTTGCTTTCTTTGGGTCATTTGCCTTGATTTATTTAAATTATGCTGAATTTAAAAATCTTGAAATCCTCACAAGGGATAACTTTAAGTTAGTGAGAATAAAGTCCATGATACCCCAACTATGGTGAACTACAGAAATTAATTTAAAGCTCTTTAGAAAGGCAAGAAGTAAAATCCATAAAACGGTGAAACAGAAATTCTGGATGGAATGGGCTTCACCAGGAAAAAAAGACACCACCAGTTGTGATAGGATTGTGTTTTATTGATTTGATCTTCTCCTGTCTCAAGCCTAGTTAATTTATAGCTGGCAACTGGCATGGTTTAAAGTCAAATACCTTGGTATGGACACAAGGTGTGAACTACTGCAATGAATGAGCCCAAACACTGAACATTGAACCAAAGAGGGAGTGCAGTCAGAGTTAAGGAATATGCTCACAAAGGATGTTTTTTAGGCAACAGGAGGCTATCCTGGTACCCTGTATTCTTGTACAATGGAAATAAGTTACATAGGGAACCTGATGCCTAAACCTCATGGTCCTTCCTATGCACAGCTTTCCCTGAATCCAGTCCAAATGAAAATTAAATCAAGAAGTAAAAGTGAAAATCCATATAGAATGCAATAAATCTTCTTCTTTCACTCATCTCAGCATATATAATTGTATTAAATTTATGATAGTTAGTGACCTAGATAAAAGGGAGTTCAAGACTGAGGAGAATGAGGAAAATGTGTACCAGGCCCTAGAATTTAGGAGGTCACACTTTGGCTTTTCAGGACCACTGGTAGGTAAGATTCTGTGAGAGGTAACTCTAAAGAAAAAAGCTTGGGAGAGCTGGCAGGTATCTAAGAGACAAAGCTAAAGAATGATCTTTCCTGGTACTCTGGGAAATGAGATGTACCAGGAAACTGGCTTGGGAAGTAAGGACTGAGTTCCAATGCAAAAAGAGTGTATACAGGAAGGACATGCTAACAAGAAGAGCTTCCACCACTGCATTAGAAATAACAGAAATAATTTTTTTTAAAAATTAACAAAAGAAAAGAAAGCAAGAGCCCTCTTTAAATGGGACAGGTGGTACAAATAGGCAAATGCTGAATAGGCAGAATTGCCCAGTTTCATCTTTGTGACCTGCAGCAAAAATAAGGTCTCCCAAGCCAATATATGCAGACAGAGTTTTTAAGGAGAGAAACTGCAATCTGCAATAATAGAAGACAGTTGAGTCAAAGAACTCTTATGAAATCTTGACACAGGAAATTCCATGGGTAAAGACAGATGCACACAATGATGCTCAGAAAGGTAGCTGATGTCACTCTGTATTCCTTGAAAATTACGAAAACTGGGGATTAAGGCTGCAGAAAAAACAGCTTTACACACATCTTCAGGAAAAGCAAGAAGGAATACATGAATCAGAGGCTGGCCAGCTTCACTTTGAACTCTGACAAAATTATGGAGTGTGTTCTCTTGGAAGCTATTACAGGGCACACGAAGGACAGGATGATGACTGGGACTGGACAGCATGAATTAGTCACGAGCTAACCATGTCTGACCAGCCTCATTGCCTTCTGCAAGGAAATGACAAGCTCTGTGGATAACCAGGAAAGAGTGGCTGTTATCTACTTTGACCTAAACAAGACTTTTGACACAATCCCTTGTAGTTTCCATGAATTTGGGTTCAGACATTTCAGTCTCAATGAGTGTATTAGTACAAAGATGAAAAACTGCCTGAATTGTTGAAATCAAAAGGAGCTAATTAATTGTTTGTAATCTGCCTGGAGGCCTGTTATGAGTGGAATAACATTTGTGCAAGTGGCAATATTTGCTAGAAAAGCAGAGAATGTGACAGCCAGGAGACAGCATTGGAATTAGTGGCTGAGATGTACCACTGTGTCAGTGCTCTGCCTGGCTGTCTAGTGCTTGTTCATATTTGGGATAACAGATCTGCTTCCTCAAGGAAAGAAACAGAAAATTAAGGTGGGAGTCTTACTGCAACACTGAGTTCTTTGCTGCAGGCAGAGAGAGAAATTAAGGTGTTTTAAATATGCAGATGTACCTAGAGATTCTTGGCATGGTGACTCTGATGGGAGACTTTCAAGCCTGGCCATTGAGTGTTCCTTGGGGACCATATTAGGGTGAGAGTGATGAGAGACACATCAGGGATAGGAGCAAAGTGTGATGTGGGTACTCCTGGTAGGGCTCCAAGACAGAACCATCCTGGAGGAGGCTCTGAGGCATAGGGAAGCCCTCAGACCATGGTAGAATTTCCTAATATATCATTGTTCCTAGAGGAATTTAACAGGAAAAAACACTAAACTAAAACAGCATCATCCTGTTTTTCCTTACAGCAATGTACTAAGGCCCACTTCAGGATGAATCTTTAAATATTTATCCATATTCTCTCAGAAATCTAAAAATTTTCTTTTCTAACTTTAAACTCCATCATAATGACCTGTGGTGTTGTCCTGGTTCTGGCCAGGACAGGGTTAATTTTGTACACACACACACACACACACACACACACACACACACACACACACACACACAAAACTTTTGTTATTGGTATTGTAGCTGTTACTGTTTGTTTTTTCTAATATCATTGCTGTTCCCAGTAAATTTTCCTACTCAACCCATGATCTTTACCTTTTGTGCCTTCAGTTCTCCTCTCCATCCCACTTCAGGGCACAGAGGGAAGGGAAGGGGGCAGCAAGCAAGTGGCAGCACAGTTTCAGTGGAAGCACTAAACCAGAGAGTTCCAAAAACATGACAGGTGTACAGGCTTTAATACATCATTATAATCTTTCCTTGCTCAACAGAGCACAATTTGGAGTTTGTTGTAATAGGGGCTACTTGAGATGATGAGAAGTCTACAGCATTAATCCAAAAATTGCCACTACTCACAGGAAAGATGTTTCTGAATCTGCTATTCCTACTGTACAAGGTGAACAGTCATAGTTGTGAGTCACATTCTCAGTCTAAGCATATCTTCCTCAACTGTAAAATACAATAAAAAAACCCCCTCACACAATTAGTATTTCAGGTAAAATTTCTGCTTTGCACAATGGTGTGAGGATTTTCCTTCCAGCTCTAGAAATAAAGCACCCTGTGGGTGTCAGTGTCTCAAAGGGTTTGCTCTACTGGGGGTGATGCTCACAGTTTGGCTGTGGTACCTTGGACCCTCTCATTGGTCTCCCCACCCTGTTGTGGTGACATTGCAGAGCTGCCAAACTCCCTGGGTTAAAATCTCCATTTTTTTTTACACTGTCTCTGAAATAACTGTGCCCGTGTAGCAATATAAATAAATAATACTGCATAGTTAATAAAGTCCTAGTTTCTCAAGAAATTATTAATGACAATCTGTAAAGAAAATAAGTAGAAATAAGAGAAGAGACAGAAAAAAGACAGGTGAAGAATGATATGGAGCTATTTCCCTTGCTACACGAGTCTGCTGCCTTGTGCTATGGCAGGGCAAGTTGAAAACCTGTAATTGTGCTCACTGACAGGTTGTCTGGAGAAACAAGGGTTTGATTGTGATCATCCTTGACAAAGATATAGGGCACAGGCACCCATGGACGCCTAATTTATGGATTTTTATCTTGTTTTATAAACTGTCTGTAGGGTTAAATTGCTGAATAGGAAATGCAAAGTGAGCTGGAGACAAGGTATTTGAAAAGCAGAACTCAGGGAAGACTAATAATAATGACAGACTGAGGAGATCAGAGAGCTAAAAGACTACTTCAGCTAAATAAACAAGGAAGCCTCTGACCTCTCTGAAATCCAATAAGCTGGTTTTCAGTCTGAGAAATAATGTTGCTTTATCAGCTCTTTTTTAAATGGGCTGAAGTATCAAGTGTAATAAATTGTTAGATGTATTTACAATAAAGAATATTTCACTTAATCTGTTATTTTATTGTGCACTGATTGCTGCTGTTTTCCCAAAGGTGGTTTCTCTTTTTCCCACAGAAAATTTCCTTATATTTCTTTGGAAAAAAGCTGAGGGTAAAAAGAGAAAAAAGTATTTAGCCCAGCTGATTTCTTTAGCTCTATACTTTCATTTTACTTTCACTTATTTATTTTTTATCCTGCACCCCTGGTAGTGTTTGATTACAGGTTCCATGCTGGAGTGGACATGTTAAACTGTGAGTATTTTTAAAAATATTATATTTTTTCACAGCTGACAGGACATTGAGGTGTTCTGGTTTTGGCAGTAGGCTGCTTGGTGAATTACACAAATCACTTTTATCTCACTTTTTCACAATTTCTTGTCTTATATTGCAGACAAAGACTTTTACTGATTCAGGTATTACTGCATTTATTTATTATAAAGGGGATGTGTCTATATTATGCAATCTCTTTCCAATCACAAAGCAGAAGCAGCTTGATATGACTTTTATGTCTAGCTGAAATTGATGCACAGCAGTTATATTTTGAGGGAGTCGAGCCAACTGCCCATGAAAGTGTGACCCTATAAAATCAACAGGATATGGTTCCCCCTTGACAGCACCTAAATGGAGAATGGCAGTGAAATCAGTGAGGTGGTTACAAGCTCCCTCCAGGTTTCAGCCCTGGGTGAACTTCTGAGTTATGGCCTAAGAGTTATGCACAGAAAACTGTTCTTCAAATTAAGTCTGACAAAGCCATAAGATCAAGGTGTTGGAGACAACTTGCAAACACATAAAAGAATTTTGTATGAATTCAGATTTATATATTTTATACTATGTCTGTTTTATGCTATGGCTATAACCAAAAAATTGTTCAGACACCTTTGCTATCATCAGCCAAGTAACCAACACTGTGCCTGGTTCACTAGTGCTCAAACAAAACTGCAAAACAGGAAAAAAAATGCAAGCTCAGTAGGGAAAATATGCTTTTTTCAGAGTTGAATCCTTAATAAAGTGAGATTAATTGGTCTGTATTGAGATGCAGGAATGCACAGGGATGGCTTCAGCCACAGGGCTGAGGCAGACACGCTCTGATAGCTTTAGCTGCAGAATGGGAAATGTTATGGATGGCTCCTACTCGTTCATTTTGCCAAGGGCTATCATTGCCATGGCAGCTCAGCAGTCTGGGGCACGTGTCCAGCTGTCCCTTGTCACTGCCAGGCCCAGGGAGGGCAGAGTGTGCCAAGATGCAGCATTCCACCTTGGCAGCCCAGACACAAACACAGATTCTGCTCTAGAGTGGTAATTTCTGTGAGAGGAGTACCAGCTGCAACTTTTATTAGCAACATCTTAGGTTCCCTCAAGTATGTGCTCTAGGCTGTGCCAGGGAGCTTGACTGGGGGTCAGATGCTGATTACATTAACAGTGGGAAGAATTGTGTTCATTAGAAACAGGTATTTTAGAACAAATCTGAAGAAAAACCTAATAATGGAAGTAAAAGGCAGTTATCTAGTTATTTTGTTTTCACTTTTCATAAAACCACTTTCTCTGGTTCTCAAAAAAAAATTTGTTAATGTATGCGCAATGCTCCCTCCCTTACTGGGAGCATCTTCACATGTGGTATTATCCAGCACCCACGTTTAAAATGGGATCAGCATCTTGAATATGACAAGAATCTCTTGATTCTGCTACAAGTAAAACAATTGTCATGGTCCTTTGGAAAGTCACTATTGATTAATAATTAAACTAAACAATGTATAAAATTAAAAGCTGCAGGTGTGAAAAAGACCTAATGCCAAAGTAAAATCCAAAAGTCCCTTTAATTTATTCATTTCTTGAAGGTTGAAAACATGTTATATAATGTACTGGTCAGAAAATAACTGGTCAGAAAAATAGGCTATTTAATTATTTTACCTTAATTGCTCTTGAAAAAGCAACCTCTGCCTGCCTTGGAAAAGATACTTCAAAGTAGCTTATTCTTCACAGTCTACTGACAGTTATAAATACAAGTAATATTTGTAGTTTTTATAATCTCTCTGGTGCAAAAGCCCAATGTGTCATATATTTGTCTCTGAATTACTACCATGCTTGCTGATAGCAAGCCTAATAGTAGAAGAACTTGTATGTCCTTCTCAAATACTACATTTTAGTTAGAGCAGGATTTAAATTCATTGGGGTCTGTTCAGACTTTCATTGGATCTGCAAAGTATTCAGGGTAAAGGGAGCCTTTCAAAATATGAAATCAATACTTGCATTCTGTGGCATCAGATGGTGGGGCCTCCTTTGATGCTGCTCTGCTCTCCTCTCCCAAGTACTTCATGTTCCACACCAAAGGCAATGCTTCACTTTGAACAACTGCAGTTCAAACTGTGCATAGAAAACATATTTAGATACTCTGAGTGCTTTCCCCTTCAGATGTATTAGGCTTTATAAAATTGCTGTTTTCCTTTAGCACTACTGCTGTTGGAATAATTTTAAAGTGTGGCACAGTACATAGTAAAATTGCACAAGTAATAGTGAGGCAGTTTAAAAGAATGAGGTAGATGCTATACTATGATCTATATAATAATGGAATTATATGTTGCAATTAGCTAATAGATGGTATATTCTGATTCCTTTTAATGAATTGTCAGCAGTGCCTGTAATTTGTTTTAGATAGGCTTATGTCCTTAAAGTATTCTAACTACTAATATAATTCACATCAAGTAATTCAGTGCTATATTTAAGTATTAATATATTTGGATTTAATTTAAAGATTGTAATTGATTCAGGAGTATAATGCATTATTAATGTCTATTATTTAATGTAATTTATAATATCAAACATCTTGTTGATATTTTTAAATAAGAAAATAGATGAGTAGATCATTATACACTGTGAAATTAGGGAAATGAGAGAGATGCATCTTCTCCCTGTTATCTCTGTTTCTCTTTCTTCCTTTATTGCATTTTGTTTCACAAGATATTGAAGATCTAATGAATATTCAAATATATGCAAGTCCTATTGCAGCACCATACCTCATACACACAGAACACATACACCTTACATATAATTCCATCCTACATTATCTGCATTTACAGGATCTTAGTGTTTTTATCCACTAAAGATGAGGTTTTTTAGGATTGTGTTTCTAACTGGACCCAAGGAATTATCCAGATCTAAAATTACAGAACATCTAATGAAGCTAGCTATCAAAAAGAGATGAAGAAACCTATAAATTATCTTGCCTTCATCTCCTCACCCATCCTGCACCTGAAAATCTACTCTCCTTTCCCCTTCCTATCCCCACTTGTAAGGCAGCAGGGCATTCAGCTTCTCACTCAACCTTTGGTGCAACTAATTGCTTGAAATTGCTCATTTTTTATACTTGGCACAATGTTACCTGCAGGAGCATCAAGCCTTCCTGTGACGTGACAATGTAATATAGAGAACTGTTCTTTTTCTGGGCCCCCATTTATATGAATTCCCACAACAACCAAATCCTTTCAGCATAACCCTAGAGTTACTAGTTCCTCCTGATAATTTGTCAACTTTGTCTGTTCAGCAAGTTTTGTGGGGTAGGAAGTTTTTTGTACATCTTATCAATCAAAAATTATTCTTGTAATACACATAATTCTGCTTTTTTTTTTTTTTTTTTACCCCCAGTGGTAATACCAAAAACTTTAACATTCAATTAGTTTCAAAACAGGCTGTGAGTACTGAATGAAACAATTAATATATTAAAGTTTTTTGTAACACAATTGCAATTTAAAAAACACTTGAATCAATCAGAAAACAAAAATAAAGTGTTGTAGTTTGTACTTAGTAAAAAACATTCTTGATATTTTAAAAGTAATACTGTATTTTACAATTGTCATTTTAAGTCTTCTACTCTCTCACTTTGAATTTTTCTAGGTCAATTTTTTCACTCTGTGTTAGTATTGCTCACTATCATATTATATGCTAGACCATATAAGATTTTAAAAATATATGAATGGATAAAATATATGGTTTTGTTTTGGTGTTCTTTTAAGGAGAAAATCCAAAATTACTTTTGAATTTTAAATTGCACTTTCAGAATCATAGGAAAACAGCACTCTAAAATGTTGCCTTTTTTGTTGTAGTCTGGGTGACTCAGCCTTTGGCTGGGAGAGATTCCCCTTCTTTCAGTGTTGATATTCTACCCATTAATTTGATATCCCAGTTCCTTGAAAGATCACCTACCTACTTCTGTATCATGGAGTCAGTTCCTGGAGTCTGCATCAACCCCCAGCTGCTTTTGGGGGATTGTGGCTGCATGTCAAATGGATGCTGACACTGTATTTGTACTGAGTTGTCTTTCTCAGAGAGGATGAAGCTCTCTCTGGAAGTGCCTCTCTCTATCAGCTGTAAGAAAAATTAACTAAATGCATAATTTTCAGATATCTAAAACTGCATTTGGAAACTACCTTTAAATTGCAAATTGGAAAGTGTGGGGAGTAGCCAAGCCTAATCTGAAGTTCTGAGTAGTTTTTTTCCATACCCCCATCCCTCTGTGTTTGCTGGAGACAGAATTGGGCATAACAAACCTGAAACTGTTACATGAATCAGTCACCAGGTAAAAAGGCATTAGCTGCAAAGCTCTGCATCTGGCTAAATAAAGCAAAATGCTGCTAAAGTTGTGCAAAGATGAAGAAGAACAAGACAGAAATGCCCTTCATTCCCAGCATTCAGCAAAGCAACAGAAGGGCACCAAGGAAATTCAAATTATGAAACATTCTTGATGAAATATTAATCAAACCATACTATGGTCTTAATTGCTATAATTTAACACCCTGCATGGTATAAATATTTTAGAAACGTGGTAAAATGGAACATTAAGAAGGGGTCAAGGGATAATAATATACATTAATCTTGATGGGTGGAGATGTATATCTCATACTTAATTTATATTTATACTACAGCTCTGTATTCCTTTTTGAAGAGTAGAGTGTGGAATAAGCTGTATGTATACATCTTATATTGACACATGCATGTTATGTATGTATGTGTAGATTATTGTAGGTATTTGTAAAGTATAGGGCTCTGATGCATAATATAGACATATAGGTATACAGATATAGATAGATATAGATATAGGAATAGATAGATAGATAGATAGATAGATAGATAGATAGATAGATAGATAGATAGATAGATAGATAGAGATACAGATGATATAGATATAGATGCAGATGTTGATATAGATATATAGAAATTTTAAAATATCTCCACAACTGCATGCTCTCCTTTAGAAATCAATCATGGATCCAGCAGTCTACAAAGGAAGAGGGTCAAGGAAATATGCAAACTACTTTCTCACAAAATTATTTCCTGAGGAAGTCATTATCTGTACTGCCCTTGCAATAGCCACCTTTCCTTTTCAGTAGCAAGTATTTCTTCTAAGGCTTGTTTCCATATATTTCCATGAAATGGAAACCCTGGAAATAAACTTGTGCAATGACCACAGTGTCAGGGAGGAGAAAGCATGGCTTTATTCACATTCTTAGGGGTACTTTACAGCCTGTCTTGGTAGAGCAGTGTCTGCCTGACACTGACAGCAGTCAGACAGAAGTCAGAAAACATTTCACTGAGCTTTTAACTCTCTTATAGATTTTTCATGCCATAGGAATGCTATTGTGATAATTTTTTTCCCGAAAATAGCATGCAGAAATTGCTTGAAATTGCTGGCACTCTAATAGTGACCTGTGCCCATGTATGCATAAAGCAGATAGGCATTTCATTTACATTTCTCAAAAATTGTATGCAGTAATGATTCCTATGTGTTAAATTGCATAATCCATACTAGTCTGACAGTCTCACAAAGGCTGTGGGCCAGTGTCTCCTTTTGAATGTACCAGTGCCAATGAAAGAGGTTATCATACCCTTGAGAGGGGTTACTGCTGTCGTGTGCTGCTGGTGGAACTGCTCCTGTGGTCACTCCCTAAACCATGTCAGTCAAAATTTACCTATTAGGCTCAACTAGTTTAAATAGCAGATTTTTTGCTAATGATGCACATTTTGAAAATACAAAGGATAAGGGGCTGCTCATAAGTAGCTGGCATTTTGATGGACAGTGAACAGTTTTATCAGCAGGGCAGACTCCTGATTCACAGCATTAGTCCACAGCCTTTCCCTGTCAATTCACCTCTCTTCTTTAGTTTGAATATTTCTGCAGTTGCTTATGATTTCTTTTTAAAAATGAAGCATGACAAAATGCTTTTCTTTTGGGATGTAGGATTCTCACACAAAGTGCACAGAGATATGGGACACAGACCAGCATTTTGCCCAATGTGAGGTTTATAATCAGATTTATAATCTGCTCAGATGGAACTGGCACCATGGGGAGTGGCACAGCCCAGGTAGCCTTTTCTACACTTTGAAGGGATATCCTAAAAATGTTTCCATAGTGTTGTTAGAGGAGGGATGGTGCCAGCAGAAACTCATTCCCATGTGCACAGGGTTAAACCTACCACAAAGGAGTGACCCCTCCATCATGTAATTTACAGAATGGGAAAGTTTTGCCTTTGCTTCCAGTACTTCTGGGAGAGCTGATCAGTGTCCTGTCCTGCCATTTCTCCTTATTTTAAACACTGCCAATAAGTATCTTCTGCCCCTAACAGTGAAATGGTGAAAGTGCTGCAGCTTTTAAAGGATTTATAAGGCTTAGCTAAACAAATCACTTCCCATGCCAAAAAATAAAAGAATGTTGTGTGAATGGAGGCAGCTTTGGTATTCTGCTGTTCTGTTGCCTAATATCCATTCCTTGTTATTTCTACCCCTCTGCCACCAATTACTGTCTCCACTCATTTGGTAGATGCAAGCTCTTTTGCATAGGAACCACCTTTAAGTAACATGTTTGTACAGTGATGCTGGCCATGAAAAGCATTGTAGATGAGGCTGTAATAATCATAATATTGTGAGTACTGCCAAGCAGCCATCCTTCACACACTCAGATCTTTCCTGTTACATCCTTCTCCTCATTCCCATCAAATGTGCATACCTGCAGACACAGGCACATTCAAATCCTGTAAATGCATTTAGGACACAGTTATCTCTGTAGGCAAGCATTTATCTTCCTTATTTTGCACTTCACCCATCCAAGGATAAAAGTAATGTTTTTTTATTACATGATTAAAGTTTATATTCTTCAAAAAATATTCAGCCTGTATTTCTGAAATATAGGAGTTCTTCCATTCTTGCTGATTTTCAAGAATTCCTTTTAAAGGTAGTGAAGTAGCCTCCAGAATTTTCATGAAAGCAGAATTATGAAAAACTGTTTTCTAAGGACTAACTGGGCAGGTTAACATCATCTATATTCACTCTTATCTGAAAGCTTTATTGTGACTCTTGTTACTAGTGGCATCCTTGGTAATAAATATTTTCATTTTATTCTGAGGCACAGCAAATAGATTTTGTTAGTGAATGACCTTGTGCATTAGCTGTGCTATTCATGATTTAGTGAGCCAGTCAGTTGAAATATTGCTAATGTTTTTTGTGACTCAGTCTTGTTACATTTGTGCCACGAGGATGACATTAAGTGTAGTCGTAGATGAATAACAAATAACGTGTCTCGAAGTTGTGTTTTGGATCATTAAAGAAATGAACCTACAGGGTGCTGTTTTATTAACTGGGGAAATGACTGGGAACAAAATGACAGTTCTTGAATGTGTATTTATTAAAAATAACATTTGGCATGCTGAGAATTAGTGGTAGTGTCCGTTACATTTTTCATAAACCAGTACAAATACACCACAGTGTCCATCCAAAGATTTTGACAGATTTTAAATAAGTGTAAGAATAATTCATACATTTCTTACTGTTTCAGGCTAAGACTCAAAATGGTGCAAGCAGGAGAATGCTAAAAAAGTAGAGCATAACAAAGATGAGGATTAATAATTAGATGCTAATATGGGTATTTTAAAATATTATGTATTATAATATGAAAGCAGGTCAGTGTGTTTTCCAGGGATACCCTAGGAAGGAATGGATTGCTTCTTTAAAAGTGCAGCTACTGTTCTTGGATTTGTTTTCCTGAGTCTGTCAGTTTCTTTTGTGTTAAAAAATAATGAAAACTCTAGAAAAAGTATCTTGTAGACTGATGAAGAGATGATTTAGTCCTTTCCTTTGCCCAGTAACACATCTTCTGTTCTAAAGAAACCAGAGATAAATTAAGTTCCTGAAGGGTTTCCTGGATTTCTACAAGGCTACAACCATAAGTATCAATCTCTGGATGACTTCAGTGGTTCTTTCTGCTTATTTAAAAATAATTAATCACAAAGAGGAGATGCAATGGATATCCTGAGAGATCAAAATGAGCTATATGGAAGGAGAGACTATTCAAATAGATGGAAAAAGCAGATACAAAACTAGAATATTAGCTATGTTGAACTGCTGAGTTACTGCTATTATCTGCTTGGGGTTTTTTTGTTTTTGTTTTTGTTTTTTTTTTGTAGTATTTTCAGCCCTAGAAAATTAAAACAATCCGTTGAATTCTTGACTATAAATAAACAAGGCAGAAAACCTGTTCTTTTATACTTTTACTCCAAAAACTTGTCTATTTAAAAGGAAAAAAGCTGTAGCCTTGAGCTTTTCTCATGGTCTGTTGCTTTTCACAAGTGGTGAAGGTGAGGAGGCCAAGAGTGCTCTGCCTGGGAAGGGCTGAGGAAAGTCCAGGTGACCTTTCTTGCCACCCCTCCCCTGGGACCAGGAATCTTGCTTTCTGTTTTTTAAATATTGAGGTTGGACATATGATGGTGAACTTTGACATTAGGCTAAGGAAAACTCCCAAAAGGACAATTGATAGTTATCTAGACATTAGCAATCACCCAGACATAACTCTGCAGAGAAGCACTGCCCTGGTAATCCCAGCACTTTGGTCTTCCTGAACCTGCTCTCCTCCAGTTTCAGCTCAACATCCTTCAGTTTGTTTCTTCTGAATTTTCTGTTCAAAGCTGAGACTTGTCTGGGAATATTTATGTGAACAAATTTTGATGTGAAAAGTGGAATGACACTTCTTTTTTTTTTTTTCATTTTCTGCTAACACTAGCTGAATTGGTACAACTTTTGCTATAAATAATGAATAAGTGTTTTAAGTATGCAGGAGAGTTGTTACACATCCATGCACTGCACTCAAGTAATGTGCAGCACTGAATTGTTACTGTTAAAATGGTCAGTAGTGTTAAAAATCGTTACTGTTAAGCATTCATTGAAATATTTTTTGTGTTTCTAAAGCACATACAACATATAACAGCATATATATATATATATATATATATATATATATATATATATATACATATATATAACATATAACAAATGACACATATCCAGAGCATGGTTATTTTTTGTTATTCCTCAAAACTCTTCTTTTGATGGACACCAATCTGCTTATATTATTTAAGAGAATATTTTTGATAACGAGTTCCTGAAGCTCTGTCAAAAAGGGTTTAGGATAGATAAAGGTTTTTCATTCCTACAGTTCTAATTCATGTAAGCTGGGTTTGTTCATCTTTCAGAAACAGAATCACCCTCACACCACACCTCAGAAACCCCTCTCTGGAGCCATGGCATTGTCTATTGATATGTTTTACTGCTGAAGTATTTTGGAGCTTGTGTACATGTGCTTCTTACAAGGAAATACCTGTGGAAAAAAAAAATAGAATTGGTTAATGCAGCAGGCCTTTCCAGGCATGTATCTATATATATATCATAAATAAACTAAACCAATCTCAGGATGGGATAAGTAAATCTCTGGTGATATCTATTTACTTCTCTTGACAAGGCAGAGAATTTGACTGATTTCTTAGTTGAGACAGCAAATTTTGTAGAGATGGATCCTATCATGAAGCAAAAAAAGCTCCAGAGAAATAAAAAAATGTCATTTCATACATCCCAAACTCCTTTACTACCATTTAAATATCAGATTTTAGAACAGCAGTGTGCTCATTTTAAAGGAAAGTTATAGGAAAATATACAATTGAGCAGTTATTTATTGAAGAAGTGAAAATAAGTCAATACAAGCAGTCATGCAGAAAGGATGTGTTTAAAGTACATCCCTAATCTATGCAAAGACATAGGTACCTGAGGTCCTGCTGCATAAAATAATTTCTGCTCTATCCTTGAATATTACCTGGGCATGGGTGTAAGAGATAGATGGTTTAGAGTGAGAAAAGTGACATTGTTTCAGTGAATTAGTTTAAAAAATGTACAGTTCTTGACAGCTATTCAAGTATGGCCCAATTTCCCTCTTAGGGAAACATCCAGTGTTGCTGTTTCCCTGACAAAGGGATTGTGTGTGTATTTTCTGTAGAGAATTAAAGACAAACAGAGATGGAAAATTCCTTATTTGTGAGCATGGAGATTTAGCTGCCTTGCACCAAAGTCTGTGAGAATGCAAAGGTGCACAGGGAATGGTGAGCATGGTCTGAATTTCCATCTGCTGGTTTTATTGGCTAGAGCAGGTTGTAAAGGATGTGTGCTCTCAAAATTGCTGGAGATGCAAACAATATTTTAAATTACTCCAGGCAGCAAGGTACTGCATCTGAACAGATTGAAAGCTGAAATGTTGATATCAGAAATTAAATTAATGCACATGAGATTGAAACAATATCTAATTAAAATCACTTGAAAAATGACTTGAAAATTGAATATGACAAAGTATTTAGCAGGCTGTTGCTAGCACAGTGATGTGGCTTTGACTTTTCTGTAGCCATTTCCATTCCAGGCCTGGCTGCCAGTTAAATAGAAATTACACATGAAGCAGCTATCTTGTGCCATCACCCTGTAAAGACTGGAGGACAGAATACCTTCTGCCTGCAGCTTGTGTACTTGATCCTCACTAATTGCATTGTAAAATTTAGTACAGGCACCCTTCTCATTTTATCTGGCCACTTGAGTTGGTCATTCTTGTTCTGAGCTGATGCATTCTGAATATTCCATGTTGTGCTTTTGACTTGCTGTGTATATACATGGCACAGTGGCCCTGCCAAGGACAAAGGGATTCTCTCTGAACCATGCTGTGAAGAAGCTTTCCAAATATTCAAGGGCCCCTTTTAAGGGAGGAGAAAGAAAAGTCTAACTTGAGGTAAATAAATGTAACATTTACTTGTCTTAGAGATATTTGTTAAAAAGCTAAAACCTTTAATAAGCACCATCTCTCTGGAATTCCCTTCCTCCTTTTCTCTTTCCTTTTCCCAGAGAGGAAAATAAATTAAAGTCTTCTAAATGTGGCTCTTTGAAAGGAGCTTTGCAACAAGCTGATGGGAAAAAACAGTGGTTGCAGAATTCATGTGACAGCCTACAGTAAATCTGAATTAGCTGCCCTCAATTTATTGACTGGAGGTCCAGTCAATATAGTTAGCAAGTCTTAGAGCATGAATTGTCTCATTCTAAAATGGGCAGGTGATAGAGGTCAAGGGAATCATATGCCCATAAGTACTTTTTTCCTACATTCAATTAAATACAACACACACTCAAAGTCAGATACACACCAAAAATCAAGTTTTCCTTGTGAGTGATGCCATCTTCCCAGAAACATTTTTCATGTTTAAGGGTGGTTTCTTCTTTGGGGCAGGTAAATCCTGCAAGAGCCTGGGACAAACTGGGGAGGCTTCCTGCTGAAACCCTTTCCCTGGCTCCCCTTCCCACACTCGTGCCAGTGTGCTTGACAGAAAACCTTCTTCCAGAAGTGCAGTAATGAGGCTGGAGCTCTGCTCAGAGCCCTCCATAACTTGCTCCTTCTAATAAGTGATGGGCTCTGAGGTTAAACCTGCCAAACCTACACACTCCAATTCCTGACCGTGCCACTGACAGACAACTCTGCTAAAGGAAATAAATGTTTGCCCTTAGAAAACACATCAGACCTCCCTCAGGTTAGTGAAGACTGAGCAGTGCCAATCCCTACCCTTAAACACTCAGCAGCACCCTCATCATGCTCTCTAATAGAGCAAAGCCATTAAGTTGTCCCCATTGTAATTTAGATCACAGAAGAGACTTCCACAGATTCTTTCAGGTTAAAATAACTGGTATACAGAGAGTAGGCAAAATTATTCCACTGTAGCTACGTGCTTAATTATATGGAATACTGCATAAATTGTCAAGTGCAAAGAATTATTCTGATAAATTAAAATACTAATTAAATAGGCTATTGCAGAATTTTGAGAACATTATAGGGCTCCGCTTCTTCAGGTAATTTGCATATCCTTCATCTAGTGAATTTAATTTAAAGGCCTCCCTTTTTGTGTGTTTGGAAGCCGTTTTTGTTTCAATGGAAGATTAAAAAATGGATTTATATGTTGCTAACTGGTTTGAGGGGGATTTTTTTTTCTTTTCTTTTTCTTTTTTTTTATTTTGAATAACAGTTCTTCTTATGACTCTTTGCTGATGAGTTTGTCAGTTCTCCATTAGTATTATAGGACTTTAAACTGTGACCATAAAAAATAACTTTGATGAAATGTGCAATATACTGTGTTACCCAGAACTGTAATTTTTACTTTCACAAAATTTGCAACTGAAACATCAGCTGCTGTGTATTGATATTTGAATAAAAGCTAGCAGTTAATATGCTAAAATATTTTCAAAAATTAGGGCCAGTTTTCAGAGAATTAGTAGCTTGTTCTTAATACCTGAATACATTTTCCCACCACTTCTTCCATCTACATGGACTGTGTCTTCTTGTTTTAAATTCTCCATTATAGTTCTGCATAGGAAAGGTTAAGTGGTTGTATTCACCATTCCACAACTCAAAGCAGCTGTTTGGTATGTAGTTGCTGCTTCAGCTTCAGCACCATTTTTGACAGAATTTCTTGACCTTCCTGGGCAGCTTGTGGAGTTCAAGGTTAGCTCAGATTCTGTGCTGCACACGCCTGGAGTGAGCCAGAGACTGTGTCTCCCTCCTCAATCTGACAGAGCCTTGACCATTTTCCGGTTATGATTTAATCAATAACACCTCGTGCCTTCATGCCTCCTAATTTTGGCAGGGTTTGTGTTAGCATGGCTGTCAGACCTGTCCTTTGTGTTTCAGCCAATATCAAGGGGGAAAGCAGGGGTATTAAGTAAACCTTTTTTGTTGTTGTTTTTTAATATCAAAGCTTCAATAATTAATGTCTGCAGGAAACCTCTGAAAAGGAGGTCAAATCTGTAATAGTAATTATAAAACTCAGCGATTCAGCAGACCCAATATTTTCTATTAACTGTTCATGTGGTAAGAAATTACACAGTGGGAGTTATGCTTTGTTGTTTACTTATAGCCATTTATTTTGCAGCCGCTCTGCTGTGCAGTTTTCTTTATCCTAAGCTGCCAAAGAATCCTTTGTTGGACCATTCAGTTTCTTTGAAGGAGGCTGTGGAACTTTCTCATTTTATAAATCTTCTATTTTTGCACTTGGCAGAAATCTGCCTGTAATGTGTTTTCTGGGTGTGAGGTGGTCAGTGTGGTAGCATGGTGTATCTTTGCAAAGATTTACTTATCTTTTTTGGAAACTCGTACTGCACAAGATATACCATGCTGCAAAACCTGGTCTCAAATTCCATGTTTCAGTCAACTTGCCTTCACATGCTCCCTTTGGCTCTGGGTGGAATAAATATGTTTGTGAATGTATAAAGCATGGCACAGGTATTAAGTATGTAAGTATTTCATGCAGGTTTTAGGTTGTCCATCAGCAAAACATACATTTAAGCTTTCTTATTTTGGGACCCCATGGTCCTCTCTGCTTAATCAGCTTATTTAAAAAGTGCAAAAATAAAAGTGTCTGGATCTAAAAGGTGTACAGAGCTTTCTCTGTTTAAATTGAGGGCAATATTCACCCCTTGAGGAAGACATTCAGAAAAGTTTTTCTGTGTTAGAATTGCTAGGGGTGTAACTTCTTGAGTCTTTGCATGCACAAACTCTTATAAAAATTTCTCCATAAGTGGTGAGATGGAGCCTAATGATCTGACTTACCTCTGGAATAAATGTGAGTCATTTGTGTTGCACTTTTGACAACCACTTCACAATGATCTTCTAGAAATGTCTGCTGCTATCTGAGCTGTTTCGTTTGTTTGAATGTTTCAAATAGCAACAAATAAGAGAATTTTTCACAAAATGAAAAGAAAAAGAAATTAATTTTCTTAAGCATTTTCATGTAAATTTACAATGCTCAATATGTCCTAGCACTTCTTGACCTTTCTGATTGGAAGGTTTGCTCTAGGCAAAAATTGAGAAGCTATGTCTATCAAATTTTGTTCATAATCAAAGAAAAGAGGTAGATGCCTGCAGATACATGTAAGATGTGTGGGGTGACTCACCACATTAAATGTGCATCCCTTTCCAAAGACAGCAGAGAGAGCCCAGATGACTCACTTGGATTACAGGCAGCTAAAGGAAGGAGAGGTTAACAAGGCTGCAAGGCTTCATTGCTCCTCATAAATAAATCAACCCAGGTGCCTGCGCTTTGGCCACGAGTCCACCTGACACAGTTTGCATCTAGCAGGTTAAAATCTTCCCATCCAGAATGGGATGGCATTACCCATGCACCCAGCTAGGAATAATCTCATCCTTGTGCTGCTCCCAGAGTCATGGATGAACACTGTTTTTTGAAGCTGCTGACAATCAGAGGCCAAAATCATATCAGACCATTTAAGAGTCTTAGTCATTATTACCTTTATTTAACTGTTTTATGCTGGGTTGCCTTATGCTAGTTTTTAATGATCTAAATTCTGATAAAGAGAAAAAACTAAATTAAGAAAAACCCTTGTTCATTGCATCCTGGTGGTGTGAAATAAACTCTTTATTTTACCTGTGACATAGAGTCTGTATCTGCTTTTTTAGAGTCCTACACTGTTATGGTAAAGCACTCATCTGCCCTTCAGTGCAAGGACGTAGGAAGTATCCTCAGAAAAGAACTTTCCAAACAAATTGTGTATCTGCGTTAAATGTGTGTAATATTGTGTAAAATATAATTAGCTTGGTTTTCTTTTTCACATAGTAATGAGCAATTAATAGCATAAATATGCATTCGAAAAACAGAGTAGCAGAGTTACTCTCAGGGAAAGATATTCCATAGATGGAATAGGTAGGAACTGTCATGAATATATTGATGAAGGAAAGAAGGTTGGTGGGAAATGCTGTAAACTCATACATATTCCAGCTTTCCTTTAACTCTCTCAATCTTAATTTTTCCTTACAGCCATAAACAAAGAGAAGCTTGAAAAAACAACTGGACTGAAAATTCTGCAGACTGGTGTGGGGGAGGTAAGTGGCTTTCAGGCATTTTACATTCTCAAAAATATTTTCAGTATTGGGATTTTTTTAAAGAAATTCTGGAGCTCATGAACGGTTGTGAGCTACCAGTCTCATAGTGCTAAGGGCCTTTTTATGATACAGTTGCATCTGTCAAAATACAATCTGCTGCACAAATAGCACTGTATCCCACAGAGAAAAAAAAATACCATCCTTATGAGGAAAAATGCAGCTAGCTTTAAGAAATGCAGTTTTTGCTTTGTTGTATCACAGGAAAAAAGTCCCCAAAGATGAGCACATCAACTGAAGTCATCATATTATTCCCCTTGGTTTTGAATGAGTGCTGTTTCATCTAGGTCAGTGGAAGCTTGAATTTGGGGTAAAGAATCTTTAGATTTTAGAGAGAATCTGACATCTGAATGTCTCACTTATTTTGGATGTAACTTGAAACATAAATAAAACATGTGTCTGTTATTATAGTGATATCACTAAGCAAAAATTCCACTAAGCAGTTCATCATTTATTAATAAACATGATGCTATCTGCTAAGAACCTTGTATGAACTACAGTTGATTGCTAATTCTAGTGCTAATTTTGTGTACACAGTTATCTCTTTTTTTCCTTTTCATTTAAGTAATTTTGCTAGTGGTGGATGCTTACAGGGCTAGCAAATATCTTTTTCTCATGATTGCATTATTCTCAGTATTAAAAATAATGAATTACTAACTTCTAATATACTGAAAGAATAGGTTATTTTCTTTTTTTACTGATTTTTGGGGTTTATATTTCTGGTTTTTTATTAATTCATGCCTAAGAACTTAACTTGACAAGATTTGTGAGGTTCACTGTGCAACTTTATTCACATTATTGAAAGACTTGGTCCTGAAGAGGTAATAACATTGCAACCTGCTGTGATGCTGAGGGCTAAAGCTGAAGAAATTAGAACTTGGAAACAAAGATGGGTGAAGTCATCAGAAGATGAAAGCCATCATCTCTCCTTTACTGATTTATCTAGGAATGTTTCTCATGGGTGCATAACCTTAGAAACTGGGAAGTACATCCTGGGGCATGGCTGTGCCCCTCAGGCTCTATCCTGACTTCAGGCCAGGCTGAAGTTTGTGGTTGTGCTGTCTGCAGCCCCTGGTTTATGTTAAATAACAGGAGAACCAGGACTGGGGTACAGGCTGTGGAAGCCAGACTCAAGGTCATTTTACCCAATGGGACTCATCAATGATAATAAAATACTTCCATGTATTTTGTCCAGTTCCAGTCATTGAATGAATTCCAGTCTGCTGAGAAATCAGCTGGAGAATGAAAGCTCACTTTAGATGCTTATTGTTAAATCAGTTTTTGTATTATATGTGGTCAATGGAGAAAGAATTCACTTTTGGATAGCTGTAATGCAGGAATTTTTCACCTGCTAATTGTGTAATTAATCCCCATTGTAGCAATAGGTTGCTGTAACCATGGTAGTCTAAGGATGTGCTGGAGCTGTAACCTTAAGGACTTCCTAGATTATAAAACCAGCTATCAGAGTGGGAAAAATGGAAGAGTTCTTAGGCCAGAGACCTCACCAGCCCAATTCTTGTGTTTGGTTTAGAAAAAGTCACTGTAGATCTCACCTTCCATATATTTAGGCTGTTGTAAGTTTTTATAAAAACCACTGATGCAACTTGGATTAATGAGTACTTTGAAAAAAATTTGTGCTTTACACTCTACTAAATGTGTATTGTTAGAAGGCAAAAAGTGAAAACTGGTTAACCCAAGTGAAGCAGACATTTTGGCCTAAATATATTCTAGGTTATATCTGAAAGAGGGTGATCAGCAGAGAATGAACCAGGTGGTTTGGACCAAGTAAGGTGATGGAAGAACATTTATTCAGCTGCTTATGTATTTTGTTGGATATGAATTCTCCCAGCTGTGTACATTCCCCTTTCTAAGTATTATCATATATGATTGTGTAGTTAATGAATACATTTCTGTGGTCTCACATAAACAAAAAATAGAGGAATGCTTTAACTAAGCTGTTTCTTTATTGATACAGTATCAGATTCAGGCTATTTCAGGTTAAATTTAACTATGGTAATCCAATTTTGCATTTTTTGTTTTATTTACCCTAGTGAATAATTATTATTGAAATAATAGAAAGTATGTATTTAAAGATAATGAAGAAGCTTCTTGTTGAATAAGGATTCCTTTTACTTCACACTGGAATTAGGAATGGAATTATATATAATGGTGACAGTAAATCAAAGTCAAGAGGCTCTAATCAAAAGTACTTAGAAAAACTTTAGTAGAAAATGAGAAATGGCCTTTTTGTTTGGACAGCAGGTGAGATGCATGACAAAGTTAATGGATATATAATCTTCACATGCAGGCCTGTAAAATAAAAAGGATTGATTTTGCAAGGCAATTTTCATATCTGAAATACCTCAAGAGAAATATAGCCCAGATGGCAGTGGCAAATGGAGCTGCTGTCCAAAGAAATGCAGGAACTCTGCTAAACTCAGCAGTAATTCATGTGTGGCTCTGGACAGTGGAATCTGTTTTAGGTGTCGATCTATGATAACGGGATTTGTGTCTCAGTAAGGAATGTGTTTTCCCAGTGATTTCCCAGGCCTTGGCTGTGCTAGAAGGAAACTGTCTCTTCCTCTGTGGAGATGAGAAATGCTTTTCAGAGCTCCTCAATCTCTCCCTTTCTTTCCCCTATCTCAAGAAAAACATTTCAAAAGCAACCACAGATTATAAAATTCACACCAAGCTTACTGAGCCATTCAGTCAAGTCCAGGGAGGGCTGATGAATTGCTTTTATGTCACTGCATAAACATGTGCTATATAGTCATTAACAACATGGGTCTGGAGTCTACACAGCTGCAATGCAGTTCATCATCTTCATGTCATGTAAAAGGTTTCCACAGCTTGTGATTCTTGCTGCTAGGCCTGAGTTAGCTGCATTGTGTCAGCGTAGGGCTGGCTCTGCTTTAGCAAGACTAAAAATGAATTCCTAACTGCGACTTCAGAAGCTGCTTGTGTTTCAGGATGTTGGCTTAAAAGTCCTGTACATTTCCTGGGAAGGTGTGGATGATAAAGTGAAAAGCCTTGTCTGGACTGTGGGGAAGCAGAGCTTCCTTCAGGCCATTGTAGAACAGACTGTACTGATATTTCCAGAGCCCATCCGTCTCAACATCCAACTTTGCAACAGAATATTCAAGAGTACAGGGATCCAGAGAGTTAGACTGGAGTTTGTTATGATGTGTATCACTCTTAAAATGAGAATTGTTTTGACACTTCTCTTGTTGGCACGAAGGCTGTTATGCCAGAAAACCAGAATAACTCTGCTGTAGAGGAATCCAGTGCTGAGGTTGTGATCTTGGGGATCTGTGCATTGCTGTAGTACTGACTATCTCTGGAATTATATTTGCCAAGATGTTTCTTTTTTATTTGCAGTTTTCCAGCACCTATAACAGGAGCTGGAAAAAACTAAAACTAAAAAACCTGTAGAACTCCTCTACAGTATCCATGAGAGATTTGTTGGTCTCATTGCCATGCATGTTTGTGCCACACAAATCCCTCATGAGCATTTCACACCTTCTTGTTTATTCAGATACAATGAAGCTTTGAGGTATTTTCTTTTGATCTCCTACACATGAAATAAATCTCTGAAGTCCTGAGGTCATCTTCAGCTGTTCAGCTGAGTGTCTATGAGGGTGTGAATACATGTTGTGTTATTTAGATGTCTATTTGCATAATACCATGAAAGACACAATACTGGTAAAAAAACTGAAGAGTTGAACAGCATTTAAGCAGGAGCCATAACTTTGTTCTTCCCTTCCCCAACTTGATGAAAACACTACTTGAGTTGAACTTGTTGCTCTGCATGGCTGAGCACTCCTGCAGATCTTGGGGACAGCGTTTTGTCTCACATCAGGGGAAAGCCTCCTCAGCAGCTGCACAGCTCCACCTGCTCCTCCTGTTCAGCAATCAGCAGTGGCAGAAGCCCCAGTCCCACACCAACATTATTCCACATGGACTAGTGCCCAGGAGTTTCTCTCCAGCCCCAGGGAACTCAGCAGACACCTGAGCCACAGGAGTCACCCTGTCAGGTGTTCCTTTAGCATCCTGTAGGAACTTAACTACTTCTGTCTCTTCACATAAGCACTGTTGAATTATTATAGGAGCACAATATTTTTAAGTTCAGTTCCATGCTCAGGTTGGCTGTGACCAGAATTACTGTGACACAGATAAATGTTTATTCAGCTTTTGATTGAAATTTGTTTTCAGAATACCAAGTCAGGCTCTCCAGTGGCTCAAGAAAGTGCAATCAGGTTTTGGGCTATAACAGTCTGTGGTTTGAATAATCAATGAATAAGGCCTGAAACAAACCAAGGGAATGGCACTATTCCTGTCTTGAACTGACAAAACACCACCTACTTCAGAATAAGTTATACTAAATTACCTCTTTCAATTTCCCAGTAAGAATCCACAGAAGAAAATAATCAATGGAATCATAACTTCATTTGTAGGATTTGAATCACAGCTCTCATACAGCAGACATAAAAATTAGAACAGTTTTCTAAAGCACATGGAAATAACCCAAAATGTATGCAAAATGAACATTTCACCATACCTCTAGTTGTCCTAAAATAGAGCACTGATATTTTGACATTTTTCAGGATATTCTCATTTATAGATATTTTGATAGGTGTAGAATTCTGTTGATGTTGCATAAAGTGATGTTACTGCAATAAAGAAATCTGCATTTAAAAATTCTAGTGAAGCTAGAGGACATAATAAGACAGACTTTCCAGTGATGTGCAAGCTTCTGAGGCACAAGTCAGGTTTCCAGCTTCCTTAATGTTGCCAGATTTTGTCACTTATGCCTGTATATCCAGATTTTACCTAGAATGATATTGCATTGGAGTGCAGAACTTGAAAAATAATTTTCAGTTTTTAAAGAATGAGGTGTAAACCTTTTTTCTGTTCTTTAACTACTAGGTAAAATGCTAACTGCAGGTTTTTGGCTTTAAAGACAAAACTAGCCTGGGATCTACTCCAGCTGTCTCTGTTACAATGACATCTTGGCAACCAAAAGCTCCTGACCTGTAGCAGGTCCTGCCCAGGGCTACCCAGGACTGGAAGGGATGCTGTACCCAAGATAATTTAGATGAGGTAGTTCTGAGACTGACCTTCCATGGTGTAGGAACAGCAGCTCTACATGTACAAATACTCAACTTTTAGCCCAGACACAGCTCAGTTTTTCAACTTCCACTGAAACCCACCCTTCTTTTGCCAGAACTAATTAGGCTGAAGCCAGGCACAGGCACATGAGGGCAGACACCTCTGCACTACAGGTGAGCATTCTGAGACCAGAGAGGGCTTTTTCCCTGTGCCTGCCTTCAGCATTTTTTCTTACAAACTCCATGATTTAGAGATTAACAAGTTTATTTTTCCCAGTTATGTGAGATTGGAGTTCCCACAGTCAGCTCTGGCTTTTCTGATCACTGTGGCTGTGTTGATGAGCAGCCAAACAGATTTCCAGGAGGGGCAGTGTTTGTGTGCAAGACATGGATCAGGTCACAGAGGTGTTCTTTCCCTTAAGGCATGCAACTTTAAGTCTATATATAGAAATAAGGACAATAATATTAAATAGAAAAACTTTTAAGTGTACAATCCTTGAAATATTCTTGGTGAAGGCATAATGAGAAAGACTTACTTTAACCCACACACACACAAATTACAGATTCTAAAGCTGTGTAACCTTTAAAAATTAGTAGATTATGTTTTGCACAGAATTCTAGTAGTAATATACTACTTATGTGAAATTTTACTAACAGTGAATAATATCTCACTATTACAGTTTGTAAGTACACATGAATAGTGAAGTTATGCTGATCAGAACTTAGTCACACAGTAGCATTTAGAAGCAACACTTTAATAAATTTGAGGAATAAAGCTAAACAGAACATTAAATTTCTCCAAAGAGAAGGATGAAGATCTATGGCTCATTTATTTAAGACCTTGTATGCTTTTGAAAAATGCATTTGAGCTAATATTTAGAGATAATGTTAATGCTATTTATTAACAATTCATTACAGTACATAGCCCACTAGAGGGCTGCTTTTCAAATAAATTGCATCCAGTATGTTAATAAAAGTGTTAAATGTTTAAAAACAAAATATATGCAGCAGAAATATATGTATCATTTTACCACATTATTTTGTCAACTATCTTTTGCTACTGCATGCTATATACAGAGTATTCTAAGACAATATAAGTCATGGGCCCAAATCTAAAAACATTTAGAATATGCTTAACTTTAAGTATATAGTTAGACATTTCTTTTAAGCTGTTGCTAAGTTTAGAGTTAAAGAGATGCTTGGATGCTCCTGAGACTGTCTTCTGTCACATATCACACTGTCTCTGGTTGTGGAGGGGCAAAGTTCCAATGTTTATCCCCTGTATTTGATTTGAATATTGCATAGCAGAGGTATTTTGACATCTGAGTGACAGGTCACAGCTTCAGTTTGGAAATCATGTGTCAGTAGTAATTTCTTTTCTTGTGCTTTGATTGTGACAACGCCCTCCATCTTCTTTACAAATTTTTAAAGAATACGACGAGGAAATGAGGAGATTATAATATAAAAAAAATACAGCAAACCTGATTTTCAGAGAGAACTATCAGTCTATATTGATTTATGTTTTCCTCCTGAAACAGTATATAAAGCACAAGTATTCAAGTGTCACGTTGGTTCATGAGTTCCTTTACAGTAGCACTGTGTGATTTAAAGGAGCAGAAGTGCCAAGTGATGTGGCAGTTGCCATGGCAACTACAGCAATTCAATTTTTATTCAGTATCATGTAAAATGAAACAAGATACGGTTTGCCTTGTGGCTTCAGGAACTTATGCATCCTACCAGTGTTGCTCCTTTTTGTCTTTTTTAACATTGTGCAGGTTAAAAAGTAGCATGTGTTTGTTTTAAGGATTTATCTTGGGTTTAGGCTGTGTCATGCCATTGCTTTTAAAGCAGAGTTTCCCTTACAAACCATTATAAATCTGCAGAGAAAAGAGATTTAGATACTAGAACTGGCTACACAGAGCAAACTGCAGGGTAATTCTGTTTAAGAATGAATATTATTATTCACCTTAGCTGTGATTTGGCAGCCTGCACTCAATATATTAATAAAGAATCTTTAAATAGGAGAACATGATTGTTTGTACTAGATACCTTACTGATTCATGAAATTCAGCAACCTCCTTCTACCAGCAGCCAGGTTATTATGACTCAAAGGAAAACAAAATCTTGGGTGGTGTAATGGCTCAGATGGGGAAGCTGAAGATTAAATTCTCCTAAACTGTCTGAAGTTTGAGGGATAGAGCTGGTCAGAAACTGTAAAGAAGGGAGATTCTTCCATCTCCACAAATAGGAGCTTGATCCTGGCAGGAACACGTGGATTTCAAACAATCTCAAACACATATTTAACTATTTAAGGAGAGGAAGAAGTGGCAGATCCCAGTCTCTCAGCCCTTTCTTTAGCAAACTCTGGGCAGGAAATGTTCCCATATAGATGAGCATGGAAATGCACCTGTCAGGACCTCTGCTCTGGGTCTGTAGCATAGGAGAATAAGGGTCTGGTTCTAAGATTCAAACTTTGAGACATTCAACCTTCCTGTAGGAACCCTTGACATCAGGGGCCCTGTAGCTGTATCAGAGCTGCTAAAATAACCAGAAGCAGGACCCAGAGCCTGTCATGGTCCCACACTTGTCTCTACTGTCACGTTGTTGTCAGTCACTCACATTGTGTCCTGTCCAATTAGGACTCTTCAGGCAGTCTGCTTCTCCTTCTAAGCAAGATCCTGGCCAGGGACCATTCACAGCAGGCAGTTTCAGTGTCATCATATTTGGAGCATGGGCATAAAGGCACATTAAAATTAAAGAATAATAAAATTAAAACTTAAGCTGTGGCTTAAAAGAATTGTGCCATTTATTATAGGTTTTTAATATTAGGCTTTAAGTACTTAAGTAAAACTTAAGATCTTTGCTTTCTGGAAAGGCCTGATAGCACATTCTTATTCATCCTTCTCAGAATTGTTTTGCAATTGTACATCACTAATTTTCCACCCTCAAAGGCAACATGGCTGTAGCGTCCATTACTTCAAACTCCTTCAGAATGCAAGGCTTTATCTGTTATACATATTAAAGCAAATTTTTGTTGGAAAACTTTTAACAAGTTTCTAAATTTAAATGTGATGATTCCTATTAAATTAGTCTGTTGGAGCTCAGTTTTTTTTCTTTTTTTGCATTAACCAGCAGACTTATCCCAATGAGATAGTTTTAAGATCTAGTTAAGAAGAATGTTGGAGTTGCTTTGACTAAGTATTGTTTTAATTCTGTGTGCACTGTGACCAGTATCAAAGGGAAATATTGGAGTTTTTGTGTAATAAGAATGGAAACATACTTCACTGAATTACTAACTCAAAGTTTCTCTAGAAACAACAATGAAGTGGCTCCTGAACTTTAGAATGTCCCCAGCAGGTCTCTGTGTTCACTTTGGAACATGTAGACATCTCTGATTTGGATTGCTGGCCATTAGGCACAAGCATGGAGGAGATAACTGACAGATAAGGAAAGAACTGGTTGTCCTGGTTTGAAGGACAGGTGTCTGCCAATAAAGGCAGAAGCTTCTCTTTGAAATGGAGGATGTAAACCCCCTCCCTCCAAATTATTATAATTTTGAAATTAAAGGGCTCTTAGGCATAGCTATGGGAATTAGGAATAACAGTTCATTACTAGGAAAATTAAAATATAAATACAGTATTACAAAGAACAATCCCAAAAACACTGCCAGAGTCAGAATCCAAGCTGACACCCATCAGTCAGTCAGGGTGGTGGCAGCAGTCCCATTCAATGGTGGTTGCATCCTCCTGCAGTGGCAGATGTGGTTCAGCTGCAGCAGTGCTCCTGCAGAAGGTGCAGTTTCCTCTGAAGGTCCAGGGATGATGTGGAAAGGTCTGGCTTTCCTCTGGAATCCAGTGGAAAGAAAGTATCTTGCTGTCCAAAATGTCAGTTTTTATCTGAGTAGGAAAGGCTTGGCTCCTCCTCTGGCTGGAGCATCTCCCAGTGGGATGATGGAATTTTATCAGTCATACGATGGGAATCAATGGACCAGCAGCAGATGATATCTCCTGGAGGGAGGATGGGCTGTGGAAAGATAAAGATGATTGCCCCAGCTGGTTTAACGATGGCCCATTAGCAGAGAATATGTGCCACAGAGATAAGGAATCACTGCCCCACCTTCAACAGATGGTGATAGAATACACATTTCTGGCCACATCCTGTATGGCAACCCAAGACACTGGTAGATAGAGTGCAGCTCCTGCAAACCCCCATTTCAGTGAAGAATTGTTTGTGTTTATGTACTGCACAGTCAGACCTGGGGAGGGCGTGAGCACAGCAGGTGCCTGGACACAGCTCTGGGGTCAGTGTGGCTGCTTTTGGTGCTGAGGAGAGATCTGTCATGGGGGGATTTTTCAATGTGATCTGAGAGTGTGGGTATCAGCACCTATGACAAGGCAAAGGGACAAGATTCTGTGCCACAGAAAAGTGACCCAGTCCATTAATGCCCAGGGGCCACTGAGCTGAATGCTGCTCACTGAGCACTCTGCTCTCACAATGGGATGGCATTTTACAAACTGTTTGTCTGCCTGTTTCTTTACCTTCAGCAGGTAATGACTTCATTTTACAAATGTCAATGCTGGCTTTATGATATGGATTTCACTTGATTGTTAAACTATTAATTTGCAGATCTTTACTAAGTGAATGCAAACAAATACTGGTCCTCAAAGCTCTGCTAATGCACAATGTTTGAATTTTAATTTCCAGTCCATCTTAGATTATGGTGATGAAAAACAATATTTAATCCCTCGTTAACACATGAATAAGCGGAAACTGTCATTTCCCACCAAACAATAATGGGATTATCTCAAGAACTGTCAGTTTATGTGAAAACATTATGTTGCCCAAATTTTCATAAAAATTAGCAGTGGGTAATATTCAAGATCAGAGCAATGGAAAGAGGAGAATCTGCATTCATGGTAATAAATATTCATATTTGTCTGCTCAGGAGATGAAAATCTAATCAAGGGGCTATTGATGCGCTGGCTTTTTTTTGCTTTTTTTTTTTTTTTTTTTCTTTAACCAAGATGTTTCATCTAAATTGGGTTTGATATGGAAATTAGTCTTACTCCAAGTCCTCCAGGCCATGAGCATGCTGGGATAGCACCAGAGGTGTCCAGTGCATCAGATGTTGCTGCTGGCATCTGCTTCTACAGACAACAAACACAATAAAATAAAATAAAAAATTGACAACATCTCAAGGGTCAAGCTCCCAGTGGCTTAGGGTGTTGTGGGGGGGGTTCCCCCTTAACATTTTAATTTTTTCCCAGTTAAATCCTCAGTACTGCAGGGTTAAAACTGACAGCATTTTTTGCTTTTGTTGACAATTACCATAAATCAGAAGACACTCTGCATGAAGCTTAATGAAATATGTATGATATAAAAATGGGAAGAAGATAAGTGCAGTTTGCTGCTTTAGGATTTTGTGTGTGTATCTCTGTATCTGTGTGTGCAAATGCACAACCTGAAGAGCTAACTTGTATTTTGTGTGCTGTGCACTGAACACAGGAGTCAGGCAGTTACTGATTGGACAACATATAAAAAACATATAATGTGAAAAAATGTATTCTAATTTATCCAGAAGTGAGACTAGTATGTTTTTGGTATCAGTTAATTTGCTCAACTAATATACTCGCATGTTAAAATACTCAGTTTAAAATATTTCTTCATACTTTGTTTTGTCTTTACTAATATGAAAATCTGGTTTGTCCTAAAAGAAGTGTTTGCCTTAAAATACTTTATTATTATTATTATTATTATTATTATTATTATTATTATTATTATTATTATTATTATTATTATTATTATTATTATTGTTGTTGTTGTTGTTATTATCAGTAGTTGCACACAGTATCTTCTTCTTCATTGTGCTTCTCAGGGGTTTAATGACCTTTTTTCCCAAAAAATTGGACACATCATTAAGATGCTGTTTCTGCAAATAGCCCCATATATATACATGTATGCACATACACACACACACATATATATATGTGTGTGTATAAAGAAGGACATCTTTTGTGGGAGGGTTTTGTATTTTCTGACATTTACCTGACAGACATTGTGGGTGCTATTGTGAGACACTGGACAGTTCCATTCAGTTCCTGATTGTTGTGCACTCACCAGCAATGTGTGACTCAGTCCTCTTAAAACTCAAAATACCTTCACTGACTTTATTGAATTCCTGGAGAAACTGTCATACAAAAAGCATATTTTTTTTTAGATTTGATACTGGGCAAAATATATATCAGCAACATTCAGCTATAGTGCCTATATCAGGAGAGAGCAGATAGGCAGAGCCTGCTCTGAAAGAAAGAATATTCCTACCAACCAAGACAAGAGAATTGTTAGAATACAAATATTGCTTGTTCTGGGGATTGCACCCTTTCTTTATGTAATCTATATTAAATAGGAATATGGAGATATGGCTTGTTTCAGAATTCCAGTAATTTGTGCAATAAACTGTTGTGAGGCAAGTATAAGCAGCGTGCAGAGTGTGGTGTGCATGTATTGGCAGACCTGATATCTTTAACTGTACAATCTGTGCTGGCATCTTTGTCCAAAATGTTTTTCAGAGACTTTATCTTCCTAATCAACTACTTTGCCAAGCTTAAAAAAAAGAAAAAGGAAATGCATGTAGCATATATAGCAGATGGGTGTTCAGCTGTACAGGTGTCTGGTGTGCAGGTGCCAGATAATGCAAGGTAGTTAGATATTTTCTGGGAAATTCCATTACTTGTTCCTAAAAGAAAGAGTTGGTCATTCCTCTAGTGCTATCTGCTCCAGCAAGATGCACACCTGGGAGTATTAATGGTCCCTCTTAACTCTTTGATCCTATTTGATCAGAGTGGTTCTTAGAGAGCTGCCTTTTTTCTCTTTGCCTTTTCCTAAGACACTAAATTGACTCTGAAGTTCATCAGTTTCTGTAGCAGAACAGCAGCAGCCTGTGTTGAGATTAGGCAGCATCATTTGAGCCAAGTTCTTCTTTATTCACTTCAGCTTCTTACATGTTTTGCTGTTAATTTTAGCATAATAATTGTGTCTTCATGGAGAAAATTGCTAATCCTTCATATATAATAAGCAACCTTAGCTGAAAGAGATGGATATGTAGGAAAAATGACCAAATCAGTTTTTGTAGCTTCTACTGAAATGCTGATTTGAGTTTGTCCTAAGTAGAGAGATCATGATTAGAGAAGCATCAGTCATAGAATCACAGAATAATAGAATGGTTGGGGTTGAAGGAACCTTAAACATCATCCAGTTCCAACCCTCCTGCCATGGACAGGGACACCTTCCATAGACCAGGTGGCTGAAAGCCCCAATCACCCTTAAATATTCATGCCACATGTACATTAAGCCATAATACATCTCAAAGCAGAATCTGAAGATAAGCAATGTGCTACCTGTAAGCAATATATTCAACATTGTGTGAGTACTCACACCACTAACCTGCAGCCCATTTCAGCTTTTTCAGTTGGCTGTGTATTAAGTAATATCCTCAGGTTCTCACCACAGGTAAGAGAGAGGCTTCAGGTGCCTCATGGAGCTCAGCTGAGGTCCTGGGTCCCATTTCCAGCCACCTTCATGCAGGGAGCTGCTACTGCACATGCTGAAGTATCACAGGCAGCTGCAGGATGTGCACTCTGATTTTCCCCACAAAAGTACCCCATGCACACTTGGCAGTGCTCAGTAGGGGACAGTTCTGTGTGCTGCAGAGCTTGTTGATATTGTGGAGCATTACTGCTTTCCCATTTGGATGAAACTTTTTCAAAAGAGAAACACAACAGAGACCCAGATTGAGGGAAGGCCCTCATGCAGAAGGAGGGACACCCTGATTTTCTGCATGGCTCTTCTCTGTGGGCTGAGCCTCCTCAGCTACACTGAGCATTAGCTTCCTGGAACTGTTTTTCTTTTTTAGCTATTTTAGTATTCCAGATAGCTTGTGAGACCCTGGGACAGGTATTTGTTCAACATAGCTCCTGGTTTATATCAAGATTCTTGTTCTGAGTCAGATGGATGAAGGCTTGGACTTTGGTTTCCCATAGGAGTGCTCTGACACTAAACTATAGATGGTGGTAAAGCTTTCTGTCAACTGAACATTAACAAAAAATTGTGCTCTTGACATGAAAAGATATTCCCTATTCAAAGTTTCCCTAAAACTTATGTAGACCTATTTAAAAAATTATTCTGCAGCAAATTGATATTTCTTTGCATAAATCATTTAATTAAAAAAAGGCTGAGTAGTTTTGATTAACAGGAGCATTACAGTAATGCTTTCTAGATAGGATTGGGATCTCACTGGGTACCTGCCCACACATAAAGTGACAGAAAGCTGTGTCTTTCAGTGATTAAGATAATCACTGAAAAAGACAAGATTAGGAAAGAAAGAGAATAAGAATTATCACATTTCTCATTTTGAAATTAAGTATACAAGCTATAAAGATATTGAATGAAATTACCCAGATTTAAAAACAGGACCATGAGAAATTTTTAGAACTAAAAGTCCTCTCTAGTGTTGGAACCAGTCACTCACCTTTCCTGCCCATTGGTGTGCAATTCCAGAAGCATCAGGATGGAAGCTTATCTTCAGACTTGACTTAACAAAATGTTTTAATAATCCCAGCTATGAAATGCTAGGAGCTGATCTTGGATTTTACAATAAGAGGAAAAGTGGTTGTGATACTGTATGTTATGTAAATTATATGCAAAGTATATTGGCATGCAGATTTGAATGCTAAAAGGAAAATCATTCTTTTCTAAACCAGAGAAGAGTTTTTCACCCTGATAAGCCAGAATCTGCAGATAATTTTTTACATACTGATGATGCTTCATTACATCTTTAAACATACAATAAGTATTTAAAAAAAAAAAAAATTGTGCCTCCTTTCTAAACAAGTTCAATTTCTCTACTTTGCTGGTACCAAGTAGGCAAAAACACTGAAAGTCTGTCAGATAGATTAGATCATATCAGGATTCCATAATATTAAAAAAAATATTATTAATGTGTGAAATCTTAAATTGCCATTTTAATACTTTACTATTTTGGTTTCAACAACCAAAGCTTGGAGTAGATCCAGGTGTTGTTTGTGACCCTGTTGGTCAGTAACATCCACAGTGGCTAATACCACATTGTTATTGCTGGTTTTATCCATTAGATAATGAAATGTTCCTCTCTCTATTAACATGTTGAACTTTGGAAACACTAATGGGCAGATGCAAAATATTTCAGGAATAAGTAATGTTCACAGGGCATGACAAGACACACCTGCTTGTCCCTCTGGCTCACCAATAACACAACAGTGCTATTAACCATATTTTGTTAGGTGTGACAAGACAAAACAGAACAATAGTGGCTGTGTCTGCTGTCTTATCTCTGTTTTATCTTTTTCATTTTGAGCTTGAGTTTTGTGCCAAACTAATAGCTGGTGGCAATGGGCTGGGGAAATGAAACTTTTGCTAAGATTAGAGAATGTGCAGAAAACAATGTGTGAAATCCTGATTTGACAAGGATGAACAGACTGGTGAGGGCACTGAAACATTTTGTGAAGTGAAACCATATTTATACCCAACGTGCCTTGTAAAAATGGTAACAGAGGTGCCAAAAGATTCCACCCAGGAGACAATAGAATGACATCCTCATTATACTAGTCAGGGAATAAAGGAAGTGTGCAGTTTATTCTGCCCTTTCTAATTACTGGTAGCTTATATTAATTGATGTTAGTGGAGCAATGTGTGTGTTGTTGTGCTCTGGGGTGATTATTCTTGTGAGACTGTAAGTTCAACAGTTGTCATGTGATTTGGAGTTGCAGACTGGCAATTTTCGTAATTGAATCTCAGGAAATAAACAAAATATGGCAACTTGATGCATTTTGAGCAATTAAATTTCTGCTGAATTTTCTGCTTCATCCTGGGGACTCCCAGATTCTCAGCCAAATTCTGTCTCTGATTAAGAATGTAAATTACCCAGAGAAATAGAAGAAAGAAGCCATCTTTAATATACTTATATATCACAACAATATACTGTATTGGCACCTGCCTTCAATTTAAAACATAGTCTAAAAATTCTGCCATCAGACCACAAGTCAGGAGAGCAGAATGAAAAATTGTGTCAACTGTGGCTTTTCTGGCTCAGAGAACAGGATCCACTGAATTTCTCTGTAGTAAAATGGCTTATTTGCAGGGCTTGAATTCAGTACTCCTGTCCAGCCCATTCAGGATGTACAGCTTTCAGAGCAAGGTCTCTTCCTTGCTTTGTGCCAGGTCTCTAATATGCTTATTATTAATTGCTGTGTTGTAGCAGGTACAGGGAGCTCCCAGACTGCACTGTCTCATGATAAATACCTGACAGATTAGCAGATGCTCCAGGGGTTTGTTGGATCATTCCCTGAGAAGGTAAAGAGTACATGCAAGTTATTTCTTGGGTGCAATGCTGCTCATTTACAGAAACTTTACCCTAGCTCTTGTTTCAAGGGGCACTGGAGAAGGAAGAGGAAGTGGCAGATCTGTGGTTTCCAGGGTCTCAGTCCATAAGACTGGAGGAGGGGACAGTGGCAGATCTGTGGTTTGCAGGGTCTCAGTCCATAAGACTGGCTCTGGCTTTTCCCAGGGCTTTGAAAGACTGGCTCACAGTCTCCTGCACCCCTACACTCCAGTGAGATATGAGCCCACTGATTAGAAAGCGACACTATCCACACCAAACTTAGTTGTGCAGACACTTAACTGAATCATCTGTGATAGGAGTGTAGTCAGCTGAGCTCTATAATCAGCAGAGTCCAGCTATGATTGGAATTGCCTTTTATTTCCCATCACTGATTAGAGAGAAAGCCAAAAGCTGGGACTGCATAGTTAAATGGAATTCAATTTAAAAGCTAAGATTGAATAGGTTTCTTGACATCTAAGGTGTCAAGATGATTCTGTCATACAAATAACTAGGTAAACTAAGATATCACAGTGTTCAGTGTTGAAGATGCAAATAATGCTCACTGAACTCCATTTCAGTCTGATAAACCTGTCCTGGGGATTCCTGACTGATCTTCAACCATTTGTGGCCACCTTTGACAGAGCACTGAGGCTGTGCCTGCAGTGTGTGAGCACACTGAGCTTGAGCAGTCAGATCTCACAGTCCAGCAGGTCTCCCAGCTCTTTGCTTCTGTCCTACTTCATGCATTGGTGGCCCAGTCAGTGTTCTGCCTTCCAGGAAAACCCTCTGGCAGCTGCTGGCCTAAGCAGTGAATAGTCTGTAGTCTGCATTAGCTTCATAGCTGATCAAGAGCCTTTTTTAGTATTCTGAAACCCTCTCTTTACAGGCGAGTTCCCTAATATTAACTTGTAAACACAAAGAGAATAAAGAGTTCATTCTTTTTTGGCTGATGTTGAGAAGTGGTATGGGCTCAGCCATGCTGACAGGACACTTTGCAAGGGAAGAGGAAGGCTTTTGTGGTACCTAAAGGATGTTTCCTTCTTTTCTTTTCCTTTTTACTTTGTGTTAAAGATGTATAACTTCACAGTCAGTGCAGCTTGCAGTGTGCCTTTGTTTTCCAAATTAGAAAAACCAAATGAGCTGTTTCTCAAATACAGCTGTTGGGCAGCTTGTTGCATCCAGCTGTGAGCAATGTATGCCATGAAGAGAGCCCTGGCTGATGAGTGATGGGGATACAAAAATAATGATGCCACTCAAAGTGTATGCAAACAACTCTGGTTCTCTTCTAGTACTGTAGAAATCCCTGGAGCATCCTCAAATCTTAAAGCTAACTCAGAAGAAAAAGATAATAATGTTGTCATCTCTTATTTTTATTCTTTCTTTCCTCACCCCTTTCTGGGGGATGATGAGATCTTACCATGAAGAAAATGTCTATATGAGTTCATAAAGTTCACAGACCTGAGAGCAGCTGACTCTTGTTTGTGCTCACCACAAACTTGAGGCTTCTTGTGTTTAAGCAGCAACCTGTAGTTCCCTCAGGTTGTCTGGATCATCCAGAAGAGAGAGACAACTCTCTCACACTGTAAAATTCAGAAGTTTAGAAGGATGAAATACCTTTGAATTTATCTTTATTGCTTTTAAATAATTTACTTGAGAGTGTGTGATTTTCCAGGGCAAGGGAAGCATTACAGGTCATTGTTAGAAGTCACCAAGCATTTTTGCCAAAATATTTTGCAGTTTATGGATCCTACATTGAATGCTAAGCAGTTGGATAGAAAAATTATACCTATTCCTTTCTGCCAGAATTTTCCATGTAGTTCTTGATGTTGGGGATGTCTTCCCTGCTTTGATTTTAGACTTGTTTTCATTTCTATTCTATTCAGAGCAAGTCAGTATAATATTTCCTCAAAAGCTGTTTACTGAATTGATTTAGCATTCATTTTTATTTAATATTAACTTGGTGAATGAAAATAAAGAAAAAATGCTCAAATGGAATTGAATTTCAGGTTTCTATCAAACACATAAATGTGATAGTGTGAAATAGAGAGTAAAAAGTATTAAAAAATTGTAGAAGGGAAGCACTGCTCCTATATGCCAGTAGGTATCTGTTCCTCATTGATTTTCAGAGTCAGCTTCCAGTCATCTGACTCTTTACATCTTATGAAATATAATGCAATATATAAAAATAAGTCAGCTGGATTGCAGCATGCAGCATTATGATGTCAAGGGTAAATTAACCCATTGAAAAAGCAACAAATGCACTTCACTGATTGCATTTTTTTAGATTTTATCAACCAGCGTGCAGATTTCATCTGTCTAAACACAATGTAGTCACCATTTATCTCCTATAAAATCAGTCAAAACAGAAACTCCTTTGTAATCAGTTTGACTCAGTGATGGTTTGGGTGGTGGTGGTGCTGGCAGAGGGCATCACTTTTCCCCAGCAGTTCTCATCCAGCCAATGCACAATCTTATCAGGGGTTACCTAGCAACTGTGTGCTGCTGTTAGTTGGGGTATAATGATTAGTTAATAGCCCATGACTTCACAGGTTACTGTCTTTACAATTACACAGAAGTATTTAGCATTTGATTTCTTGTGAAAACCCCTTCTCATACAGAAATTAATACCAGGTCAGATTATGACTGGCACTTATCTCACCAGTATAGAGTTAGCAGTAAGTGCTTCCTTTCCTCCACCTTCCCCATCATATTTTATGTCTTTCAGATGATTGTTACAACTTAAGTACATTACCAAGGGAAAATTATGAAGTATCAAAAAGAAATCTGTGCAATTTTCTGGACATTTTATAATTTAAATTTTACCTGCAAATTGTGTGATGAACTGCCTGTTTGCATCTCCCGTGTCATACTAGGACTGGGCAAGAGAAAAATCTTTCATATTCAGCAGTATAATGGGGCACATTCATGACCCACTATTTCAGATATTACAACATGGTGTAAGTGGGACTTGACTGCCACATGTTTAGCTCAAGCCTTCAGCAGTGCTTGGGTCTTTTCACCTTTTTTTTTTCTTTTAACCTTATAACTTTTACTAAATTTGTGCCATTTTCTCTTTTTTTGGGGGGTCGGTGTTGGTTTGGTGGTTTTATTTGGTTTTGGTAGGTTTTTTGGTTGGTTGTTTGGTTTTTTTTTGTTGTTGTTGTTGGTTAGTATTTTGTCTTTGTTTTTGTTGTTTCTTTTTTTACAGTAAGCTCTCTTTTTTGCAAAAATCAGTTAGCTCTGAGGGTATTTTTCATCAAATGTCTAAAAATCCTCTAAATCCTCCCTCTTTTCTGTACGATGCATTTATGCAATTTGGAACAGTGCATTCATTCTCTAGATTAGCAGGAAAAGCCCAGGTGAGACAGCAGTTCTTC
Organism: Erithacus rubecula; assembly: GCF_903797595.1. NCBI lineage: Eukaryota > Metazoa > Chordata > Aves > Passeriformes > Muscicapidae > Erithacus > Erithacus rubecula. The sequence goes on along the minus strand of NC_136689.1, from coordinate 8,595,595 downwards.
AGACGTGCAGCATTTGGTTCAGTGTGAAGCTCCAAAGAGGGACAGAGGTGAACTGTGCCTTATTTCTTCCTTTGACCCAAATGACCATGACTGTAATGGCCATCTATGCTGACTGCAAGGTTGTTTCTGGTTTTATGGTGAAGTTTCCTCATATTGCTGTCATATTTCAAAGCCAGTTTGCTTCTACAATCATCTGGAGAAGTAAAAACAAAGCCTTGAGAACATTGTCTGAAGGGACCCCGGATCCATCTTGTCTCATGTCCTGCTCAAAATGGGGTGGCTGCCAACACTGTATCCAATTTCCTTTCTGGACTGGAACTTTGAGCATCATCATTAGAAGATGAGGACAAATTTTTGAAGGCAGAAGGAAAAGGCAGGAATTACCACCTTAGATCATCCTTTGGGTGCTTCTAACTTGTTTGTGCAATCTGGTCTCTTGCCTTTTCCAAGGATTTGTTTTCTATCCTCTCAGTCTTTTGCTGACTGATGGTGGTATTGGTGTGTCCCTAGGAGAACCATCCTGGTTCTGGCATTCCTGCCATCTGGCACATGATAAATAATGATGAGTTCTCTTTGTCTTCCTTCACCTGCTCAAAGCCATGCATCAAACGCTCTGCATGTAATAAATGTATCTGTCACAGGTGTCTGGGGTGGCAATCACCCATAATCACACAGAACCTTCTTTCCCTGTCCTGCCAGGCCTGTGCAGGGTGAGGGATGCCATCATTTTCATGGCTTTCTCTATACCTTGTGGATTGGCTGGTTGAACTAGCTTGACAAACAAACAAAGTTCCCCGCAGCTGTTTTCCTTTTGTGTATCACCAGGGGCTTTGCATGAGTGTGCAGTCTTGTTTGATCCTAGAGAAACTTTTAGAATTGACTAGAAATGTTCTGGACACAGTCAGTGACAGCTTATTCCCCTGTTCCTGCTTCCAGGAGCTCAGGACCATGTGCCTACAACAGTTGCAATTGAAAATGCTGAGAAAAAAATGGAGGAAATGCTTTGATTAGGTCTCAAACTAATACATTAGAATCATTAGGATGGAAGATAAAGAACTGATAGTAGAAAGTACTACACCCATCTGTTCCTAAAGACAAGGAAAACTAAGGAGCTTTCCTACAGTCCTTAGGTTACTTCCTTGGTCTAATTCCATGTCATAAACACCCCTTGGCAGCTATCCCAAAAGGAAAAGCACCACTTTGCTTGCCGATGCCCAGCTGAGAAGAGCTTCCCCTTTGAAAGCAGTGGTGCAGCTGCCCATGGCATTGCCATGGTCCCTTCAGGGAATCCCCTGGGATTTTGGTGTCCACTCCTTGAGTACAACCTCAGTCTGAATTTCAAACACTCATCACATAGCCTTCACTAGTCTTAAAAGCACAGAGCAGGTTTTATATAACTTACTTCAGGTTCAGGGCTTTCTTAATGCTTCAACAAATTGCAGTTGGTGTCCCACAGACCTGTGCAAGTCATTCTTACAAGCACAGGGAAGAGCAGGCAGAGCTTTGTTCTGTTTGTCTCTTTTAATGGGACTTAAATCTGCTACTAATGATTATAAGGTCTATAAAAATTCACAAAGAGATAAATGTACAAAATACATTTATTTCTATTGTGAACTGAAGACAAAAAATTTTACAAGTTTATTATAAATTTGTATGCTTCTACTGTAATTCCTGTTTTATGAACTATATGTATCTGAAACACCTAAGTCCAATTCCTATTGACATGTTAGTGTAAGCTAAAACCCAATCCTTTTTGTAATTTAATAAAATTTGAAGTGGCTTATGGGTGCAAGGGCTGAATTTTATTAATTGTAACAGAACAATAATTTCCATCATCTAGTATCTAGTAATTTTAAGCTTTGATCTCATTAGTAGGGTCATATTTTGTTACTGTTGGGAAGGACTCTTTTAAAGACAGCTGCTGTGGTTTCTAAATAGAGATCCTAGAGGTTGGGTTAGAATATCATAATGATTTATGTGGCTTTGGAGATATTTTATCATACAGTACTAAATATAAACTACAGGTACAACAGATGGCTTTTGCCATACAATCCATTTATGCTTCATTCTCTAATGTGTGGTTATCACTCCATGTATACAGGATGTTTTGTCTTGCAGAAGTTTTCCTGAAGGATTGCAGCAGGATTTGTGCTGTCATTTATTAAGCAGCAGCCCCAGACCACAAAGTGGTGCTACACCATGGCAGCTGCCATTCTCCACAAAAATAGCATTTTTCATGTGTCTGGCTCTTTCTCTCAGTCAGCTCCACAGCAACTTTAAATCATTCATCTCTTTCTTTGTGTTTTGAGGGGCAAACATAGCTAGAGATTGACTGAAGGACCATTTGAGCCTGTTTGGGTTTCTTAAAGAAGCACCATGTTCATTTGTAGTGGTTGATCAGTCTAGTGAAAGGAGCTGTTGCTACATCCCTGCCTCATTAGCTTTTTAACTGACTGTGTTGGATGTGAGCCCTGCTTGAAAGTGCAGGGAGGTGTTTTGCTTCTGGTTTCATCAAAAGCAGCTTTCAAGCAGCAGCATGAAGATAGGGGAAATTATTTGTTAAATTAAGCTAATAAGACCAAAACTGGGACCAAAGACTCCCATCTCTCATTCCCGTGTTCAGATATCCTTGGTGATTCTTTGCAAGTAAGTGGTGTTGAAATCCTGGCAGGCAGATTTGGAGTTGCTAATGCCATTTAGAATGGAGCTCCCTGTCATCCTCGGGAGAGTGCACACAGCCCTGGGCCCTGTGCTGGGGAAGCAGTCTCTTGTTAGTTAAGTGACAACATCACATGCACTGCTCTTCTGGCACTGGTCACATTGTTTTTCAATTTGATGTGAGCATATTATTTAACACTGACTGCACTAAGGGTTTTTTAGCTCCCAGAAGAGTATTTTGCTGCATGTTTGATCCTCTTTTTATTGCCACATTTCACACTCAACAAAAGCTTTGAACTGAGAGCCTTTGCATCCATTGGCATTGGGTAACAGCAGGTTTCATTCCCTTCTTTTACACACCTGTTTTACAGCTCCTAAGTGAATAATTTTAGGAATAGAGCCTATATATCCAAATCCCTCCAAAACCTGAACCATTCTAGATACAAATGTCAATTAAATAGCAAGTGATTTATCTGAAGTCTGGGCTGTGTGCTCTGACAAACATGTTTGTCTGGCAGGTGTGAGCAGCAGCTGCCCCTGACACCTACACTTTACATGCACTCATGAACTCTTTGTGGTCTCCTTTTGAAAACTGTATTCCCTGTGAAAGAACTTGTCAGAAGCTAAATTATCTGTGAGATCACTAACTCTGCCTCCATCCTAGTGTTAAATTCATAGCAATTTCTGTCAACCCTCAGTATCAACAAGGACGTTTAATGAAACTCTTAGAGTAGTTAAACTACATCATCTTGGCACAGGTGATGATGAAGCAGAAGACAGCCCTGGACCATACCATTAACTTATCAACTAGAGAATTCCTACTAGGCACATCCCTGCTTGTAGGGTTTTTGACTTTTTCTTTATTCTTATTTTTAATCTAAAAGGGTAAACTTTGGCCTGAACTGGTATTTCTGTTGGCATAAAAGATGACTGAGTTTGCGTCCAGGTCTGGAGTTTTTCTTGCAGGGTCCTTGCAGATCTTACAGTAAGGCATTTTAAACTACACTTATCTAAATGAATAATCTTGTTTTGCAGGTCACAGTGTAAAGATTTTTCTTCCTGTGGCATTTATTTTGCTTGATATTTTCATTCTGTTGTTGTGTAACTAAATCCATCATTTAAATGTGCCCAATGTGAAAAAGAGATCTAGATGCAAACACTACCAGTATTTTAACAAAGGTTTTGTTTGACTAGTTGGAAGATGGATGAACATCCAAAAGTTCAAAACATACAAAGGGTAATCAGGAAAATTCTATGAGAAAGTGGCCATCGTGACAAATTTACCTTCCTAATTTATGAAGATGGGACAGTGGATTCTATATGCCACCATTTAGGCATCTGCTTTCAGCCTTGCTCTGCAGTATGTATTTAAATGTTACATCTTCACCATCAAAGTGCAAAAAACCACTGCAAAATTGGCACATAGTGCAGCAGGAGACAGTGTGTCCCTATTTTCAGCTCCTTGGATGTATCAGAGTGGAAGCTGGTGGCTCAGTGTAGGATGCACGATGTTACTCTGCAGAACCTGAGGGTGCACTCTGGTCTGGGAACAGGCAGGAGACAAACTTCTCTGTTTCTGCCTGGAAGGGATGCTGAGCAGCTGTAACTGTGCACAAGAGCTTGATGGTGCAGATCAAAACTATCAAAATATAGAATTTAAATGGCCATTGCAGAACAGAGCTAAGCAAAACTGCCTGCAGTTCCATCAGTGACTGACCCTTGCTGAACTTCTAATGCTGGGACACTCAGTGTACACTGACTCCAGCTCAGCCTCTGCTTTCACCCACTCTGTTTTCTGCTAATGGAAAGAACATGTTTGATGACTGATCATCAGGGAGATACCTGCCCTGCTGCCTACAGTTTGGTAGTTAATGTTTTAAAACATGGTATTTTAATAGTACACTTTTTTAAAATAGTATCCACCAGGAATAAACATTATCCCTTAATTTCTAAAAACAATTATAATATGCATGTTAAAATTCAGAAGAGTGTGTCTCATGAATAGGAATCTAATTTCATGATTTAAATGCTGATGGTACAGCTAGAAAGCAACTCAAGTACATAATACACCAACCTAAGATTCTCATATTTTTCTGTAATATCAATTCAGCATTAGCAATGCTAAGCCACCTGCTCTTTCCTTAATAGTGCATGAGTTATTAAGACCAATGTTTTAAATTATGTTTATGCTCTAATAGAAAGGATCTGGTTTCTTAATTTAAGAGGTGATTTAGTTTACCTGCTTTACTTGGCATATTAATTATGAAGTCACTGTCTGAGTGTCATGTGAGATTAAATAATGCTGAATTGCTTTGTAAAAAAGAAACAATCAGGAAAGATGAGTTTAAGGAACAGCTTGGGTGAAAGAAATTAGCATAAACTAAAGCAAATCAGGATTGGGGGTAAGAGCAGTCTTGTGGACATGATTGAATATTTCTAGTTAGAAGACTCAGAAATTCTTCTGCACTGTGCTGAAAAACTTTATTTACTTTATATCAAGGCTCTTACTAGAGTTTCAAAAGTACTTTTTAATTTTGAATTATTTAAATTCAGGGCTCAGTGTTTAGCATGTGTCACTGTCATTTGATTTTCAAAGTCAGTGAGTACTCAAAGTTACAGTTTGAATCAGATGAGATCCAAAATGCCAGGCAATATTGAAAATGAGGCTTTATTTTTGGAACTTTACACCATAAATTTTTTATAAAGTGTGGGTTTAGGGTATAAATTCCAGTAATCTTTTTTTCTAACTCATTCATTACCTAGTCATATTAATCAAAACAAGTATTTTCATGTTTAACTTTTAAGAATGTGTTCACTTAAATTGATCTAAATTTTTTTTAAGTTGCATCAAGATGAAGTGCTAACATTTCTGATTATAAAATATACAGTCAGAAATTTTGAGACTTTAATAACTTCTATGAAAAGGAAAATTAATCAATCTGTCTATTTCTGAGTGTTGTCAGTGGCTTTGATGCCTAGAAAAGACTTGTACTGAGTAATTTTCTTTTAGTGCTATAAGCAGAATTTTCCTGATGTTGGATATTTGTCAAGGGAAATTCATCAAGATAAGCAAGTTAATTTTTGTTGACTTTATGGATTGTCAGAGCAAAGCAGAGCTCTGTCAAATTTCTTGAATACCTTTATGTCATATTGCAGGATATGGATAAGGAGACAGACTGCAGAACTGCAGGAGCCATTGATTTGTTGGTTCAGCCTTTCCTTGCCCTGCTTTCTCATCTCAATGAAATGCACAATTATGCTTGAGGGTTAAATATTGAATTCAAGCTCCCCTTGATAAAGCATAGCAATTAAATTTTCATCAGTAAAAAATTCAGATATTCCTGGAAATTTTGTTAGGCAAAATAAAGGTAAATGCATTAGAACTTGCTTTAAATCTCTTAACCTCTTAAGCTTGAAAAGAGTTAGGATGATTCTGACTCGTCAAGAGATCCCAAAATTTCTGTACATGAGGACAATCTCCATGGTGTGAGATTCAGGAATACCCTTCCTCTCCTTTCCTCTGTGTTTAGAGGCAGGAATAGAGAGAGGCTCTCTCATCATGGGATGTTGGACCATGTTTCAGTTCAGGTGGTTTCCACATAAAAGCTCGAGATCCTGAAGCCTCCAAATGAATTAACTCACCATGTTACAGAGTGGAGCCTGGGAGAGAATCATCCCGTGGCCAGTGTTGAGTGCAAGGTCCTGCCTTGCTTCTCCACCTGTTCTCACTCTTCTCTGAGCACTCAGCTGTGGTTGCTGCCACAAGAAGTGTTCACTTTGTGCATTTTTGGTCTAACTTGGTTAGATCAGTCCTATGTTTTTAAAGACTCAGAAATCCACATCTCATGTATTCTTTGGCTATTAAGAAAATAGTAGTTTCTCTTGTTTATCAGATCCTATTATTGTAGATTAGTGTTTGTATTATTGGTGCAAAAATAGAAAAGACAAGGCTTGTCTTGCAGAATGCAAAGGAGAAAACTGATGATGATGTATATGATTTAGTCTGTGTCTTTTTTTGTCTCCAAATATCTCCTCTGTTTGTGTCCAGCAGAAAGAGCAACAATAAATCTTACTTACACAACACAGTCTGTGATTTCAAAGGACAGCAGAAGTCCAGCTCTGTGCAAAATCAGACAAAGGCATATGTGTGCCCTCAGTAGTGAGGTTCAGTGAAGTCATCACTCTGCCAAACCAAAATATGATCCTGTCCAGCCCTCCCAGCAGCCTTGTGCCAATAACTTCACTGGGATGACAGGGCAGTCAGTGTCTCACACAGGGGGTCACAGAGCTTCAGTAACAGAAAAATAGAAAATTAATGATGTAGAAATAGCAAAACTACTGTGAGACTCCCTAGCTTGCACCAAAACAGTCCCAGATTCACTGAAGGAAGAAAATGCACTGGAAACAAAATCACACTTCTTTTGAAAAAAAAAAAAAATTGGATTCTCTCTGGGGCAGCTGACAGGCCTGGGGCCTGGACACCTGGAAGTGGGGATCCTATTCCCCCTGATGTCTTCCTGCAGACACAGAAGAATGAGGCTGCATCCAGCAGTGGCTGGATCAGTCTGGATTTAGGGACTCCAGAGATTATTAGATGTAGGTGACTGATAGTAAGTGGTTTTTGTTGTCCAGCCATACCTCAGTCCTTCAACATACAGGCACCATATGTGCAAACACAGTTTGTACCTCTGGTATTCATTGTGCTTGCCTCAAAGCCCCATCACTGCCACTGAGTGACTGCTCCAACCATTAAAGGAGGGGTGATGGAACCTCTCTGAGGTGCAGCCAAGTATCATAACCACTGCTGCAACTGGGAGCTGGAAGACAGAAATGAACTGAGAGCATCCATAACCCATGTGGAAAGGCAGCAGCAGTCTTGAGAATTGGCTTGATATCTTCTCAGTCTCATTTCTGTATCTTCTTTGCTTTTTTCTGTCTTGTTCTTTTTCCTTCCTTTCCCCAACTGAGAGCATTATCTGGAGGTGAAGAGAGGAATTGGGCTGAGACCTGAACTACCCATGAACAGCTCAAGTGCTGGAGACATTGTGGGAACCCAGCCTGTGGCAAACTTCTCATAGAAAGGGTGTAGATTTCTAACAGTGGTGCATTTTACAGGGATTCACCCATTTTTTGATTTAAAAATCTCTACCATATTAGCCATATAATTTTTAAGCTTCTACCTGTATACTCACATTTCTGCCCTTATTATAGCATCCATCTGGCAGCCCTGAAGTCATTTACTTTTATAAAAGTTCATGAAGGTAGGGAAGTCATAAGTATCTTTCAATTACCAGTGGGGAGTCAAGTCAGGGCTGTTGGCCCTGGGGATGCATTTGGTATCCCAGATCTCCTCAGCCCTAAGCCAGCATCCTCTTTTCTGGACCATCCTCTCAGCCCTTCCTTGAAGGGTGTTGAGTTCTGGGGCTCTGTTGTCATGAAAAAAGGAATCCTTTCATCCATCCCTCCATCCGTCGTGCATTGCTATCACGTCTAGCAGCAGATGCACACATTTGAACCACATGACAGGGAAAAAAAAAGAGGAACAAAGACCAATGTTTACATACCATGGTTTGAAATCTTTGTAGTTGGCAACTAAATCAAAGGAATGCTTATGTTTTGATGTACAGCAGTCTTAAATCATTTGTAATTTACTATCACCTCATTTTATCAACAAATTAACATCTTGATATATAAGATCATCAGTAAATTAGCAATCAGCTCCAGAACACAAATTTATTTTTAATGTGTGTACAAAACAAAGGACAATTGATAATATGTGGTGTAGCACTTTACATTTTAAAGAGAAAATTAAAATATTTATAATGTCAAGATATTTTTTAATTTATTCTGGCACCTGTAATTGGTGAATTTCTCTAGGCTTTGTGTCATTTTGATGTATGTGCTGCCCAAATTCTTCTCTTTGCCAAGAGTCCTCAATTTTCATGAACAAGAGGGGAGGATGGGGAGCTGTATCAAGAAAAAGGGACCACATCTGCATCTTTCTCAAGGAAAACATTTCCAATGTAATATTGAAAAAAATACTAATTTCAGAGATAAATTCTCTATGTGTATGGTGAGGGCATTTCCTGTAAACAAAGTGAAGTAATAGTTTAAGCATGGATTTAAAGCTAATATCTAAAATTGCAGATCAAATTCTCCTTCCCCCAACAATCATTAATTCATTAATCCTTGAAACCATCACTGCATTGTTTTCTGGTAATTATACACACCTCATATGCCAGCTTTTTAAGACATTAATTGCATGATTAGTTTTATGATTTCTTCTGATTACCAATTAAGTTACCTTTTTCTCTCTTTTTTGTATTTCATACATACCATTAGACTTTATAGTGCTTCTTTTTTAATTTCTCACCTAGCAGGGGTTCTCACACATTCGAAGACAGCATTATCCACTCAATAAACAGAGAGAGAGTTTAATTTTCTGTGTAAAGTATTGCTATGGACTTGGAAGGGTGATGTTTCAGATATTATGCTATCAAGAGTGACATTTAATTTTACAGGGAAAAAAAATCTTGTTTTTCCCTGTCATAACAATGTTCACAGAGCATGATTTTAAAGATGTGCAGAGACCAAATCAAGTGATTCTGTCTGTTGGTTTAGCTGAAGTTGTCACATCTTCCTTTTTTGCCCAACATGTATTGCCAGCTGGTCTTCAATTATATTAGTCTAATTTCTTGTATAGTGTTCTTTGAGTCTGTGTTGCCTCCCATACATCATAAATCAGATACACAGGCACAAGAATCTAAGAGTCAGAGAAAAAAAATTGATCAGTGGGAGTACAAGTTTGAATAGAGTTGAATTTCCAAATCCCAGTTTAACTGCATCCCAGTTTCTTGTAGCCTGCATCTTTCAGAAGCTGAGAATTTTTTCACTCAGTAGACATGTGACTTTCAGAAACAGGAGTCCATTCAGCTGCAGTGGCAGTATGTTAATGCCTATACACATCAGGTGCTTTGGGGGATTTACAGATGAAAATATTGCACAAACCACAGAAATACAAAACAAGATGGTGAAAATTGGTTTTACTTTCCATATTGCACATACATGGACAAACGTTCGTTTGTTTTGTGTTTCTTTCTGTGTATGTACTTGTGTGCTTGGTTAGTGTGGGATTCATGTACATATTCTTCATCATCTTTGTAGTGTAAAAACAGTTTCATATAATAATCAGCACCAGACAAGAGGCCTAAATGGAATTTAATTGAGAAAAGCCCTTATGTAAAAGACACAGGGAACTGACTGATAGACCTTCTTGAAGAGAATAATACAGTCTAGAGCATATTGTGTGAGTGGTTTTAAGGCAATCTGGTATTGATTTAAATGAGTACACACTTCCAAATTCCTGACAGCTATGGCAGGTGAGAGAATAGAAGGACGTTGGGAGTTGCAGGGTAACTCTAATTGGACCAATACAGAAAATAAACTCCCAACTTTTCTGTTGATCCTTAAAATGCCTGCTTGCCAAAGCTGTACTGTGGTTCTCTAGTAGGGAAAAAATTGTCCAGAGTGCACCATATGCTGTTCTACAAGCACCCTGTGGACAGCAAATCAACATTGAGAAATGTGCAATATTGAAGGTGTTTCTGTAAGGAAAGTAAGGGCACCTCCAGATCTATGAAAAATGCACCTTTTTTCATAAATTATAGCCCAAAAAATCAGATTTTCTGATTAACTTTTACTTTCCTGTTATAATTTTCATTTTTAAGAGATTTTTTTTTAAATCTGTTTTATTTGGTCTCATTTTGTATTGTATAATACAGAAGGCAGCAGCCAACTCTGCTAGGCCAGAAAACAGAGAATTCCAGGGCACTGGTTGTTGCCTGCCAAGGTCAGGAATGGAGTTGAAGAGGTTGCAATCACCTTAGTTACAACTGGTAGTACCTTCAGTATCTCACTAATCAGGTACAGTTAGCTTTGATGTCTTTAGAAGTATTTTTAGGCATACATCTGTCTATTACATTCATCTTTTCTATTTAATAACCAATATAAATAGTTTGAAATGTTTTCCATTAGTCAAAACAATGCATGTTTATTTATGCCAAGTTTCTGTTTTTCCAGGCAGTATCAAACTCAATAATCAAAGCAAAAATATTTCCTTCTAATTGCTGGTTTGGTTTGCTTGTTTTTTTGGTTTTTTTTTTAAATGCACATTTCTGCTTTTATCCATTCATAAAAAGTGATACATACAGGAGGCAGTGAGATAGGAACAAATGTTGTAACTAGCTTGAAAAACAAGAATTAGCACCATCGAGATTTCTGATTCTTTCACTTTGACAAAATTCCTTAGCTGCTTCTTTTTGAAGCAAGAAAAATTTTGAGAGATTTGGAGTAAAGGCAGAGGGGGGGGGAAGCTATAAATTAGTCCTTTTTTTTTGTGTAAAGTTTTAATTGGTGACCAGGCAAAAAGGATTCTCTTGAAAACACACTCAAGATTTGTCCAAAAACACATTTAGAAATTTTTTTCTTCTTTGTTGCTCTGTTTCTTCTTTCCACAATAGTCCAAATTATCATTTGTCTTTCTGAAGGCTGAGACCATGACACATACATGTTTTCTCTGTAGGAAGACAGTTTCTACAGGCTAGCTTTCCTTCTCTTCTCTCTGAGAAGAACTCTTGCCTCCATTCCTAGATTAAGAAATTTAGAAGTCAATAAATCTACTTTATTTATAGAATGTCAACGTTCAAATCAAGTATTATAGGATCAGATGCTGAACCCTCTTAAAAATTTACAGCACTGCCTGGAGAAATATTCCTGGGTGTCATGGACCATCTTTAAAAAAAAACTGCAAAAACACCAAACCAAATAAACAAATCAATCATACAAGAAATAATATATATATATCTATTGAATAGTGCATATTTATATAGTTCTATACTATTTATGATTTTATATATAATTTTATTGTTATGTATATTTGCAAATACAACTCCTTGTGAGGAGAAGAGGAGGGGCAGGCTCTGATCTCTGCTCTATGGTGACAGTGACAGAACCTGAGGGAATGGCCTGAAATTGTGTCAGGGGAAGTTTAGGTTGGATATCAGAAAAGATTCTGCCCCCAGAGGATTGTTGAGCATGGAACAGGCTCCCCAGGGCACCAGCCTGATGGAGTTCCAGGAGTGTTGGAACAATGCTCTCAGGCACATGGGGTGACTCTTGGGGTGTCCTGTGCAGGGCCAGCAGTTGGATTCAGTGATCCTCCCTTCCAACTCAGAATATTCTCTTATTCTGTTATAATAGTGCTGTGCTGAGAGTGTTCAGTGCTGAGAAAATTACCTATTGCTCTCAGGGAACACTATGAGTTTTAGAAGTTTTGTTGGCATGTGTGAGAAGGTGCTTTCAGAGCAATATACCACAGCCCTGAAACTAGAAAGTACAGCCCAGCAGCATGAAAATACTGTCAGCACACCTTCTGGTAACCTCCAGCCTTCCCATTTGAATGGAAGCATGAATAAATGAAACAGTAACAATTTCAGTTTGGGCAGACTGGTGTAGCCCAAAACATTAACAAAATAGTAATTTGAACTATGTGATGTCATCCTCTTGCACTTCCTTCATCTGTGGGTTTAGTTTTCACTAAATACATGAAGTGCTGAAAGTGCCATGAGAGGCCTTTCTCTTCCTGAGGTTATTTGCAGTTGTGCCTTGTGTAAAGCCAGGAAATTTGGAAAAACAAATATGTCAGTCCTTTTCAAACTGAACTGCAGCTCCAGAATTTCAGTTTGCCCATCACTAATGTTCATTCAAATCCATGTTTGAATTGGGAACAAAACTATCTCCAGTTTACAGAAATGTAGCCATCCATAGCAGCCCAAATGGATTAGGATTGCTGCCTCAGAGAAGTCCATTAGTGTAGTGTAAAGTACAGATACAGTATAAGCCATTTCAAAAAGTACAGCTGCCTCTGATCAACCTAAAAAAATCCTCTTATTTCTGAAAACACAACATAAAAATGCACAGCAGTCTACAGGCCAGATATGTCAAGTATATATTTTTTTAGAAGTTGAGTTTAACCCATGTGAGTCATCATTCGTTCACTCTTAAATTTCTATTATTCTGTTATTCTTGATATCATCTCAATTTAAATGGATGCTGAAGGCCACAATGGATGTCTCATCCATTTCTCTGCCTTGAAGCATCCAGGGAACTTGATGTACTTTTTCTGGCTGGCCCTGTGTATCACATCCTGACCTCTGTCCATTAATTGCATACAAGCATGGCATGCAGGGGGCCAAGTCCAGGCAATAGAAACAGGACACAGAGAGCAGGCAGTCCTGGAGTATATTATACAGATTTTATAAGGGGGATATAGGTCAGAACTAGAATGCCAATATGACATTTCTCATTTATTCAATCATGAGAGGGGTAAAATAGACACCTTCCTTGCTCTTGCAGCATTGTCCCTTCTCTCTTTGCTGCAATGTTCATTTGCTGCAAGGAATGGACCACTGAGAAAGTCATCCCAGCCCAGGCTGCATGGATTTGCTGAAAAGGGCTGGATTTCCCCAATGGATTTCCTCCATTTTTCATACTCATCAGAGGATGAAATCCTGACCAGTGATGTACAGCAACATCTGATTTCTGTCTGTGTTAACATCCAAACCTAAACCCTCTGATTGTTCAAGTGTCAGTAAAGAGAGGTTATTGATGGTATCAGTCAGAGAGGAAGGACATCATTGCATGGCATAAAGCATTGTATTCTGCATCATCTGTGGATGCTGTGAACAGGGGAACAGGGGAAATACAGCTCTCATCAGGTACTCTGAGAGGAAGGCAAAAGGATTCAGATTTGGAAAACACAGGGGAAGCTTTCAAAGGGGCAGGACTGAAATGCCACACTAAGCTGCTCTAGCCAGACATCTTACTTGAGATCCTTTGTCCCCTACCTCTTTTTCCAAAAAAATATCCTGAAAACTTGTTTCTGAAGACAGAATGTCTATTTATAGAGGAAGCTGTTGCTTTTTTACATTTTTCAGGAGCAATCTTTGATATCAAAATTTGTTTGATATGGAAATACTGTATACTTGCTATTTTTTAGCCCACCTACATGCACACCAAGTTTCTGAATTACCAGTAAAAATCTTTGTTTGAGCTTTTGTGCACAAACAAGCTCAGCTTTTTAGTATGCACCTCCTTAAGCAATTTCTTTGAAACCAGCATACTTGGGTTTTGGGTTTTTGCCTATAAATAGCCTGGCTTTGTAGAATGTAGTTTATTGCAGGCTCTTTTAAATGCATTTCTAAGGGGAAATATGTGGGGAAATTTTAATAAGTTGTCCTTATTAAAAATGAATTATATACATCAAAATTATAGCTGTTTGCAATAACGTAACATTCTTCTTTGTCTTGTGCTATCAGCACAATCAGTGGAAAACATAAAAGGAGGTATCCCATACACATTTGAAATTACAATTACAATATCAGGGGAGGGGGTCTTTTAAGCCAGAACTTTTTTTCCTGAGAACAAAGCTAATTTTCTTAAGGACTTGCATTTCTACAGACTCCTGGCTCCAGCACATAACTCTGAATCAGTTTTGGAGCAGAAGACTGCAGGAGGAGGAAGTCCTGCCTCACACATTGGGAGATACCAAATGTTCAAATTAAAAGATATAGTAGAAATTAAAAACAAAACAAACAAACAAACAAAAAACCTGTTAAATAATAATTATATAACCATATTTGCACCACTTTTGAGACACAAAATACATTTTCCTACTGCCATCAGCTTTTCCAGTTTTCTTTTAAAGTGCTATGCAGATAAAACTGACTCCTGGGATTATTAAAATAACTCTTTGTGAGGACAGTTCATGTTTTGCTGAGGTCAATCATGTATTCCAGGACACTTCAGTAGATCCATTAATTTGTTTGACTTTCTCACAAAAATGATTTAAAGTTAGAGACTGTTGCTTGGACAAGATCTGCATGGTGTGATAGTTGGGTTCCTACATAATGACTGATTCTGTAGTGATCTGATAATATTGTAGCAAAAATCAAATTTTTTTACTATTAGTAATTCAATTTTTTTCTTGATATCAAAGATAGTCAACAACTGACAGACTCTGTAGCAACAGTAAAGTTTAAAGTTCACCTCTGTCTTTGAATGCATGTTTGAGTTGCACATGGACATCTCACAAGTAGGCTTTAAAGTAATGTTACATTCTTGGAGCCTTAGTAATTTTTTTATTTAATGTTTTTCTCATTTCTAGATTGTCATTAAAATATTTCAGCTTCCCAGCAGTACTGGATGATGCCTATGATCTAGTGTTGATAGACACATCAAAGTTAATCACAGACTTAATTTAAAAGAGATAACCCAGAAAGCCTAACCAATAAATAAGAAGCAAGGTGTGCACCCATTTTAATAAAAATCCTAAATCCATTATCATGTTTATACTAAAGACCAGGATGATATGAGGGCCCCACAAAATTAATGAAGTTTTCTTTTTAATTTTGGGACTGACAGGAGTACATGTTGGTGTTTACACATGCTCTAGTCTTCCTTTAAGCTGTCCATCCCCACCAGTCCTGAGAGCTTAATGGAGAAGTATGACAACTGCACTTGCTAAATGAATTCACTTGAATCTGAAACAGTGCAGCACATGAGCTCCAAACTGGGCAATTCTATTGAGTATTTGTTCTCTTTTTTTTTTTTTTTTTTTTTTTTAATTATTTGTTTTAAAAGTTTTTCTTCTTTTGGAAGCAGAACAGAGGATACATTTGCATGCTGTGTGTTTTCTCTGGAAGATAAAAGGCACTTTTGATGGAGGTACAGACTGTCTCCATTCATGGTAACTTTCAAAGTATGGTTAAAAAGATGCTACATACAAGCATACTGAAATTTCTTTCTAAGTTATTTTCTTTATAACTTATATCTTGGACAACATTACCAATCATTAAAGTTTCTTGGCACTTCTTGTTAGAAATTTCAGCTGTAAACTTTAATAATTTGAAAATACCTAACATACTCTCTGCCTCTGGCTGAATTTTCTTAGGAAAATTACCACAAAAACAGCTAAGTCATTTCTGAAATTGCACTGTTGAAAACTGAACCTAAGCCAGTATGCAAAAGTTTGGTGATTTTTTGTCTTTTAATGCCCTGTGATTCATCCCTTTCACCTTTGTTTGATGCTGATGGGTAAGGGAAGCCATGTGACAAGGATTTATCTTTTGCCCTTTTCATATGGAAATCCAGGAAATCCTTTCCAAAGTAGTTATGAATCAGTGTAGATCTATGGTTTGCACATGCCCTAAAGAAGTTTGTGGGATTTTAGCATCTGAATTCACCAGGCAATGCATCCCATCATTGGTCAGGGTAGACAAAAAGCTTGTTGAGAGCTTGTGGACCATGATCTGGAGAGTTTGTTATAAACTGCATGATCAGAGTGAGAAATAGAAGAGATCTTTTCTAAATAAATCAAGGAAGTTTCTGTGACACAGACCTGGTTATTAGAGGGGACCTTAACTTCCCTGCTGCATCAGCAATTCCACAGGACACAGCAGTCAAGAAGATTTTGGAAAGGTGTCAAGGATGACATCTTGTAACAAGAAATGCACCAAGGCCACCAGGGGTAATAGACACCTTGGTCTGCAGGAGAATTGGCCAGGAAAGACACAACCAAGACAACCATGGAGAGAAACTTCCATACTGGGACTGGGCAGGTGAAGAACCAAGGGTGTGGGAAAAAGATGGGTTCAGATTTGGAAGACATTACACAGAGTACCTTCCTTCTCCTTCTCAGTGTGCTCTGAAGTCACTGGTTTTTGTTTGAGAGACTCTCTGCATCAGCAGAGAGATGTGGAGCCAATGACAATGCAATGACTCTTTCAGGGAATTGCTGTAGTCACCATCTCTGGAGGCATTTAAAAGATGTGTAGAAGTGGAACTCTAAAGTAAAGTGGGACATGCTTTAGTATTGGATTTGGCAGTGCTGGACTCAATGAAATATTTTCCAGTGTAAAGGACTCCATGATTCTTTGATTCTATACTTTATTCCAGTAGCCTAAATGACATAGGTGTGGATGATGGATATTAAGTCAAGTGACAAGCTATACTGGAGTCACTGTGAAAGCAAAGATCTAAACTACAAAGGGGAGAGTACTTTTTTCTCAGAATCAAAATCCTTTGGTTATAATTTCTTATTCTGAAAAGAATATTTTCTTTGAAAAAAAAAAATGCAAAGTTAAGCCCTCAAAATTTAATGCCTGACTTACATTTTTTGTGCATCCTTAATTTGTCTCATTTTTCCACATATATTAAGCTAGCATGTTTAATTACAGAATCATGCTTCATTCATATGCAGGAGGAGTCAGGTCTGGCAGTGAACTAGGAGTTTGCAGTAAAGCAAATGATTAAGAGTCCCTCACCTCCTTTGTTAAGTAAGTCAGAAAGTATAGAGTAAATGAAACAGGATAGTCTCTTGGTTAAAACAGCAACATTTATTTTGTTTTTACCAGAAAGACTTTTATGAAAATAGGCAATTTTCTTACACAATTTTTTCAATTCCTTCTCATTTTCTAGATGTACAAGACCTTCCATATAGGGCTTGACTCATGGCTTTGGTGAGCACTCAAACAAAAAATGTATGAACTCAAGAGTGTATGTGAATATATGAAATACTAAAAGACATAGAGACAGCTCAAACTGTACCCAAAAGTAATGAGTACCTTTTGACATAAATCTCTCTGTGCTTCAAATTCCCTTTGTACAGAGGGAATAATACCCACATGTCCTAGCAGGATATGAAATTCATTAAAATTATGTCGTGTTTGTATACTGGGAAAATGAAAATATTGAAAATTATTAATCTATCCTTAGAGCTGACATCTGTCATCACAGAGGACTTTGTGTAATGTGAGGTAAATATGGGCAATGGCCAAATGCACAAAAAATACTGTGCCCTGAGCAAAGAGGAGTCCTTATAAAACACCATTTCTAAATACATGAAGAGGGCAAGATAGAGTTGATGAGGCAATCATAATCCTGGCTTTTCCTGGCATAGATTGCTTTATTTTCCAAATTTAATCCAGTAATTAAAGAAAAACTTCCCAGGATTCTTTGGTCTAAGTGAGAGCAGCAGGTAAATCTAAAAAAACCCTCATTCCCCTGGGCATACAAATTGATTCACCCCAGACCCAGGATGCAAAATCCAGATTCCCCTGCCCATCACAGCAGTTGACCCACGTGCTTGGCCCCCCTGAGTGTGCATTGACCTGAACTTGACTGTTTTGGGAAATCCATCACAGAAAATACTTCAACATCCGTGTGAATGGATGGGACTCCTGAGCTAGGGGCATGCTCAGTACTCTCTAGCCCAATGAATGTTTAACTGGGCCATGCAGAGGGGCAGAGCTCCATCAGAAGGGACCAAGAGCAGCTTCCCTGGGATGCTCCAGCTCTGGTGCTTCAGCTGTCTGGCAGGAGGGATCTCCCTGGGGGGAGATGTTTGATCAAGGCAGGGGCCCCCATCATATGGTCAGATGCTTTAAATACTGAGCTACTGGATGAAAAGGGGCACAATCATCTTGCCCTTAGAGAAGAGCAGACCTTTGCTCACCTGAAGGATGGGTTTAGTTCCTGAGCCCTGAATGCAGCTGGGAGCCTTTGTGCAAGAGAGGCCCTGAATGATGCAGGCTAAAGTCATATCCATCTTTTACTGGCCAGGCTGGGCAAATCCAGTGATGTGCTAGCTGTGAACCCTTCAGTCTGGCCTTTTCCTCACCCCAAAATCCCTAACTCAGAGCTGGGAAAAGCCCTTAGCAGGATGGTATCTAGGAGGCAGTTATTGCACTGAAATTATCAAATGCCCTTGGGCTACTTTAGCCCAAGGGGGGAAAGAGGATATTTAGGGATGGCAAGATGTAGTCCACACATTCTTAGGTAGCTTCTGCAGGGAAATATGCATAATGTCAGAGGAAAGTTTTTCATTAATGTAAAATACAAGGTTCCTCCTGAGAAACCTTTTCTGAAGTGTGTTTAAACTATGCACTTCAAAGGTTCTTGTGAGCCCTGGCTTCACAAGAAACTTTGCCATAGATACAAAGAAGGAGAAAATCTCCAAAGTAATGTATGGAAATAAGAGGAAAGGCTGTTTGCTCCTTTTGCATGAATGCACCAGATTTTGACACAAGAAAGGAAACAGTAGACAGAAGAAGCTCAAAGCTCCCAGCTGCAGCCTTTTTACAGTAACAATAAAATATGGGCTTTAGCCAAAACTCAACTTGCTCCATTATTTCAGTCTGCTGTTTTCTTGCTCGTGACCTGCCCAGCTGTATCCCAGAGCATCATTTGTGCCTCTGCTTTAAAATGACATAGTTACACCCCTCTCAAGCTGAGTACTAACAGTAGGTGGAGATACAATCCAATTGTTCTGTAGTGTTTCCAAACAATCTGAAGCCAGTCTGACTTGCTATTAATTTTAATTAAGTCTTGCAATAAAAACCAACAGAACAGGGAAAACCATGAGCAAAAATAAATGTATAGGTCATACCTTTATCTCCCTTTATGTGGTAATCTGATAGCTTGTTTTGGCATCACAGGTGGAATACACAGATCTAAGTTTAGTCTCTGCTGTTTGTTTTTCTCTCAAAACCCATGCCTTCTGTTTCTCCTTTCCCTCAGTTAAAGAAAATTATAATAAAAGGGAGATGGTTCTGAGACCAATTCAAGCCTCAGAATACAAGCTGATTAAAAAAAAAAATCTATCAGGTTATTCAAGATTCTTACTTGGTGCATCTTATTTTTTAAAGGAAAGGCAATAAGAAATGCTGACATTATGTTAATTAAACTTCTACTATAGCTGAATTTGAAAGGCTGTCTCTGATCTATGCTCCACAAAGGTGAAACAAAATGGTGATTGTGTTTCTTTGCAGGTTCAGTTTGGAAAATGAAAGTCACAACCAGTTTTTTGCCCATGCAGCTACACTCACTTTGCTCCCTGGGAAGTAGGCAATGAATATTGACAGTTCTAGTAAGAACTCTTAATCATGTTTTTAAAGTTCTCCCAGACCTACAAATCAGTAGGAAGAGCAGCATGCCATTCCTAGGAATAGTACCCCTGAAGAGTTTATGTCCATTTTGATGGGACCTGCTGCCCAGCTTTTCAGATCTTTGCAGGTTTAATAGTTAAAAATCCAACTTTAATTTATATCTTTCTCATTCACAATCAGTCCAATCCAGTGAGCAATAGTTTTTGGGGTTTTTTTTAATAAAAATTGTGTCATAGTTGTGCATCTCCTTCAGAAGCCCCCAGAAATACATCACCAGGAAAAGCAGCCAGCACTAGGCTGCAGGATGGCAGAAAGACTAATGTTCATTAAGGTGCAGGGAAGTGCTTTTCTGGGAATAATTCTGTTTTCTGAAAGTACCTGCCTTTTTCTTTTTTTTTTTTTTTCTTTTTTTTTTTCTTTTCTTTTTTTTTCTTTGTGCTTTTATGCTGTTTGTCATACACAGCATTTATCCTGTCCTCCTTTTCATTCCTTATGAAATATCTGATGATATGCACAGCTTGGTTTGCTCCTAGATCTTCAGTTTCAGAAGGAAACTCTAAATAGAAGTCAAGATATAAGGGAAACAAATGGATGAAGTCTCTTGGCATACAGCAGATTGGGGTATATTTTATGGGGATACCTGCAGGTTCTGAAACTTATTTGCTCCTCTCAGTAGCCTCTCCCAGTTCACAATTTCTTATTCCCATGGCAAATTGGTCAGACATGTTACCAAAGATTATACTGAGATGACAAAATGATAGTTAATGGAAAGCTATTAAATAAAAGGTTCTGTCTTTCATATCGTTAGTTTGATGAAGACAATTTTCAGAGGAAAGCACCAGAACACAGGAATCACAGTGAACTTTAGAGGAGGTGCAATTACCTTTCATGTGAAAGTCAAGTCACATATGTTTCACTAGTGTTTTTTAAATCTCATGCAAGATAATTGCTACTGCTGGAAAATATCTGTCTTTCAGTGATGCATATCATATTCATCCAACTTATAGGACTTTTGCATTAATAGTTGCATTAAAATATTACCCCACTCATGTTTTAAAGTAGCACTCAAAACTTAGCAATTACTGAATTTTTAATTACATGCTTCTGTTATTTCTTCACTGTCTTTAAGTTCTTTGCTTATGCTCATGAAAACTAGGAGAAAAAAATAAACTGTGAATGGAAGAGCATATGGATCTTGTATGTAGATATTTCTGTTTCTGCCTTTCATTTAAGGAAACTGAATTTTAAATTAACAAAAAGAAATTTCAAGACAGCCATATCTCACCAACACCAGGCTTCTAGAAATTTATGGTATGATTCACCATAATCCAAATCTTAATAATTAAATTCATTTCTTCTACAAATGTGTTTTCTGTATTGCATCATTTGGTAGCACCTTTTGATGGCAGAACTCCACACTGCAGCCTACCAGAGCTCTTTAGTGCCCCTGCAAACCAGAAAGAAACCTGGTTTCAAGTGAATTCTCTTGATCCTGGTTGTCTGAAGGAGTTTCCAATCTTTTAGCATTCAGTGTGTACATACATGCATATATATATATATATTTTTTTTTTATTGAGTATATAGATTTAGTATTATTTTTAGTATTTTTTTCCTAGCATTCAATATATATGTATATCTATGCATAGACTATAGCAAATAATTATAATTCATAGTGCCTCTCTCACATTAATGAAAACTTTGTTCACTTTAGGTTTTGTCTCCATAGGAAAGTACCTTTATAGTCATACCAAGATTTTATTTCTTCTATTGTATATGTTTGAAACATCATGAGCCACTCAAGATCCTTGAATTCAGTTTTATATGGTCCCAAGTTGATTTCCACTTGCATTCAGGCAAATTCAGCTAAACCAGAAAACATTTAGAAGATCATTTTGTGTTCAACACAAAGATGCCATAAACTGGATTCCCTCAGCCTAGATCTGTGCAGTGAGCCACAGAGGTTCAACTTTACTTTCTAGGGAATATTTTAAAAAGCAGAGGCTGTGATTTTGTCCAGGGTATGGTCCCACACAGAAGGACATTGAACACCAAAATTCTGTCACTTTGGTGAGGAATTTTTCCCTCCTACATTTGTTTTGCTGACAATAATTTCAGTGTGTGCTGCCACTATGTACCTACTTGTGCCCTGGGGTCTGGATGTGTTTATAAATGGAAAGATTTCAGACATGATAAACTGCATTTTAACAGGAATTAGAGCACATGGTGATGTTAAATCTTAATAGAAACATCCCTATTGCAAACATTTCAGTCTACCAGTAACAGAAATATAACATTTATGCAGGCTTTGTGTTGTTTGAAGCTACTGGCCATTGGAGCTGAATTGCTGTGTGGCTCCACTCAGCCATTCTCTTTCACAGAGGTTTTTCTTGAGCAAGCAGTCATTTATTTTCCTGTTTGGTTTTTGTTTGTTTGTTTGTTTGTTTTGTTTGTTTGTTGGTTTGTAAAAGGGCTAGGGAGTTATGTAGCTTTCCCTGGGAAGCAAAAAGGCTTGCAAAGACTTATTCCTCCCTGAGATTTCAAATCTATGTGGTTGTGGTTAAACATTTAGTTACATGGCAACTTTTCTAATGAGCCACCTTGCTTAAAAATGAACTCTAAAATGCCAGTCTGCTTTAGCAGCTATTTTGTGATCAAATTCCCTGGTGAAGTATGTGCAAGTTGCTGACTTCAGTAGAAGCAACATACATCTGAGGGCAAAATTTGTCTCACGGATTGACTGATTGTCAGCTGTTTGGTGCTAGGTGCCAGCTATTCAGGAGCACTTAGCTCCCAGCAACTCTTGCAATGAGACCTCAGGCTGAATTTTCACAGGCTTTTTGTGAATCTCACATACAATGTGTAAATAAAAATGGGCCTGAGTCCTTACGTTCAACGGGAAGCAATTTATTCTCAGGAGCAGTCCCAGTGTGTATCCAGATCCTGTTGAGATGATTAAGTACTTATTAACATGAGTAAGAGTTACATTCTGTTGACTGTTTAAAAAATCACAAGGCACAATTGACACTGAGGTCAGTGGGCAGAGGCTGGAGGAGCAGGAAGCTCTCACTAGAGACAGGGACTGCACTGGGGTCCCTGGGAGCCTGTGTTTGTCAAGCTTGAGGTGTGATTTTTAAATTGCATCTTTGGGTTTGTGGGTGCCACTTTGCACTTGCAACTACTTGTGCCCATCATTTTGAACTGAAAAGGTATCTCACTTTTCCTCATCTTTTTCTCGTGGGTGGTTAATCTCACACGCAGAAGAAGAGTGCAATTTAGGAGTAAATCTAAGAAAGAATATTGTTTTCCAAGCAGTCTTGTAAAAACTGGGTTTTTTTCCTCCATACTCCCCCACTGTAAGCAAGATATTATTATTTTCTTTCCTCAGGTTTACAGTTTGAGAAATCATCCCAGGGTACTTGGAACTGGTTTTCAGCTGCATTTCAGGGTCTGCCACATTTCATAAAGGGTCTGAGGAGTAAGAGAGCCCATAACTGGGAAGCCAGGCTGTGTTCACCCCACAAGCACTGGTGATGCTCTTCAAGGCTGAGCCCCAGTCCTGAGCTGCCTTTTTCAGATTTAGACTAAGGACAGTACTCAGGCTCTGAGGTATGAGTTGCTTTATTAAGTGTTTCTGCACAGATTGAATGTGTTTAACACTTTTTAGAATAGAACCTTTTAAATTACAGGCATGCATCTCTCGGTCCCACCACCCAAACAGAGTGACAGGGCATTTTTTGACATTCTGGGCTCATAAACTAATTGAATTGCTTGATGGTGAATTATTTTTATTTTGGGGTTGATAGAAAACCAGCACACATTGAGCATTATTTTCATTTTGAGTCTAATCATCATTCATTTATCAAATGAGGTGTCACTTTGAGTTGGTTGATGGAGTCACACAGATTTGTGAGCTAGACAGTTTTTACTCTGGAAGCAGTTCAGACCAGAGAGGTTTTGTTCTACAGTAGAAGTCATTCACACACTGTCATTATGATTGTATATGTATATTATTTTTAAATTGAATTAATGATTCTTATTTCTCCTTCATTGTCAGTACATTTTTGTCCTATAGGCAACGCTAAGTCAACCACTGCCAGAAATAATCAAAGAACTTTGGTTCTTCTGCCCACTTTGACCATGCACAGCACTAAATATCCAGGCTCAGAAGGGGAAAATTTAGTATGTGACTCCTAAAATATCATTATCATTGTATTTGTAATCTAAGAAAAAAAACATACTGTTCTTTATCTTGAACTAGCAAGAATATAATCAAAGTTGTTAAACATGATATCTGGGAGCTTGAAAGGTTTGGAAATATCTGAAGAATGTGGCTGTTTATGCATACAGAATTATAATTCACAAAGGTGGTTTATACTGCATGACTTCAGGCTAAATACCTCAAACTGAGAAGCCATGTGACATTTGTATATCTTTTCATCATGTCATATATATATACTCATTACAAAGAAATCCAGAGATCTACAGATCTCATGTCATACAACCACTGACAATAAATGTCATATCAGTCCCTTGTGAAGTAAAAGGCAAAGATTTTGAAAATCAAAAGAGTATCTATCATGTGATTGTTAGAAAATTTAAATAAGCCCAATCCCCACATACAATCAGGGATAAAGGTGTCTAGATCTGGGCAACAGCTGAGCATATTATTTCAGAGTTTAATCATAACAAGAGAGGCCATCATGAAACCTTAGAGACCTAACTTCAAAACCAAATTATTAATAGCCAAGAGGGTAAAAAGCTCTAGTGAAATTTGGAATCCAGTTCTAAATAGGATCTCCACTTCAAGAATGAATAATAGATGGAGTCCAACTGTTATGTGGTTGAGCACAAATTAGTGATTCATTGATTGTAATCAAAAGCAGCTGCTTGTAATCAAAGCATAGGTTTTGATAGGTCATATCCAATGATATGCTAATTTTCTATGTATATAAAGAGCAGAGCTGGAGCTTTTCAAGAAAGGTCTTGACAATGCAAAATATGGATTTTGTAAGAAGTTTACCTTGGTGTTTTCTCTCTTACTTGTCCTTTTTTCTCAGTCAGTATTTTCTGTCTCCATAATTAGAGTTTTGCAGCAGCTTATTGGAAATGTCACCAACAGCTGGTTTGATGCAGCAGAGCACAATAATGCATTTATAGGAGGAAATCAGTTCTTAGCCCTTCCTTTTATCTTTATTAACTCACAATTAACACCCTTGCTATGGACATTTGTTTGTGACTCCAAATTTTGCTACTCCTTAGGCAAATATTTTCAAATTGATTTAAAAGACTTCAATAAATGGCAACAGTTAGCCAGCAATAATTAGTGAATGAAAATTACAGCTATCTAGAAAGTGAAAAGCAGATAACTCTTTAAATTCTTAAATTTATACACACATTTGTAAATACCTTGTCCTCAGGTCTTAGAGTCCTGAAGTTAACTGGGAAATTAAAGCTCCATGCAAAATTAGTTTCCCACTTATTTAGCCACAAAACATCTTTAAAATCCAAAATCTCCTTGACTTCTTTTTCAAAAGAGACATTATTCTGCCAGTCCATGGCCAGGAAGGATTGCTGCTGTCAGATGAGTGTCTGGCTGTCTCCCTTCCCTTGTGAACCAGATCAATCTCTGGAGTTGAGCTCCAGATGTGGAACCAAAAGAGGAGAGGTTGGAAAGCCAAAAAAGACAATTGCTGTTCCCTAGTCTGAATTCAAAACACAATAGCCAATTCAATGGAAATCAGGCCAAGCTCAGTGTTTCTCTAAAGGAGACCATAAATGTCCCTTTTTACCATATGTCTCATTTGCCATTGATCTTGGTGTTTGCAATCTGTAGTTATTGTTCACTCCCTAGCTGCTTTTAGGTGCTCAAGAGGAGTTTTCCATATTAATACAACAAGATTTTTCCACTTCAATACAGGCAAAAAGTAACTTTTTTAGCCTCAAATCTTGATGCTACAAACCATTCCTTATGACATTTCCAGACAGTCTTTCTGTGGTTGCTATTTAAATTGATTTAGAATCTAAAAGTACTACACCTCTGTCACAAAAATGTCACTCTCAGTTAGTGACCACTGGATAAATCTTAGATTAATATGAAGATAAGGGCAAACAGACAGGTCTCAGACATTCTCTCAGGTTTATAAAGAGTGCTAGTTGTAGATGCACTGACAACCTGGCACATTAGGCTGTGCTTTTGAACCACAATTGTTTGTAACTTGTGTGGTTTTGACATTGGGAATTCTTTCATTGAAGTGTTTCTGATATCAAGACACGGCTGCAAACATGAGTAAGGAGGGAATCCCAACACTCTTGCACTGGTGGGTAACTACATGGTGCATGTCTGACCTCTGAGACCAGATTTGTAGAATTAGGAGTTGAAACTTCCTAAAGAGGGAGGTTCTGCACTTCTAATTGTGGGATTTTGCATCCAGATGTTGAAAGACCTGTCCTGTAATCATAAAAGGGATCAGTGACACAGGCATGGGTTCTGTCATGTGAGGATGACACCACATCCCCCATCCCCTCTGGGATCCACAGCCCTTTCCAGCCCCTCTGTGGAGGAACATCAGCATGTCTTCCTTGTGGGTAAACAGCTCTCTGCTCCTATAACTAATCCCAATAATATAATGAGCATTTCCAGCTTATCCTCAGCTTTCCCCCTGAAACACTCCCAGCCTTGGAACCATTTTCACTCATCAATATTTGCTTATAAAGCAAACACACTCCAGATTATGCCATGGTTTCTGAATGGAAAATCATAGCAAAGCAGAGGATTCTTTTCTCACTAATCATGGTTTTTGTGAGTAAGACAGAAAATGTGGACAAAAACAGAGAAAAATTACCACAGGGTGGGTGGGGTGATGGGTTTTTCCTGTTCCCTTTTAAGAATGGGGAATAGTTTTCTTCAGTGAGGCAATTTAACGTGTCTTGTGAATGTATACAAATAAACCCCTCACTTATATAATTTCTGAATTTGGCCAAAAGTATTTATAAATGTAGATGGACAGAAAACATTAATGTCACAAAAATAAATAAAATCTCAAAGAAATAATTGTCTTTCTGCTGAGCATATTCTCAGTCTTCATAAGGAATAGAGCATGATCTGAAGGACAGTTATTTGTTTACATTGTTTCTATGACCTTAGAAATATCTGTACACAATTGATACTTTATTTTTGAATGGCTGCTGTATGAGTATTTCAGTTTTGGACAATATGAATGGGGACAGTTTTTACTGATTTAATTTCTGTTTTCAAAAATGAGCCAGTAAACACATTAAAACATTTTTATCATAGTTTTTTGAAGTAGAAAAATGTTCAATGTAGTTGTTCTCTATTCTTACACCCATGTTCCAAATCTTTTTACTCTCTCAGAGCAAGCTGTGGGCCTGATTGTCTAACTGGGAAAATTAGATGGTCTAGTTCCTTCCATCCCATTCTTGAGAGGTTAATACACAGAAAATGGAGTGACCATTTAGTCAGTTTTCTAAAAGCTTTTTCTAAAAAAAAAATTAATTTTGCTAATCCAGAGTGCAACAGATAGGCCAAGTGTGGCAGAGGGATGGAGAGAGAGGATGAAGCCCTTGCTGCTGGATGTGAAGAACAAATCTAGACACAGTGGAAATAATGTCCTCCAACCTTCACCTCAGCAGGAGTCACACACTAAATTTTCCTCTTCTGAGCCTGGATGTTCAGTGCTGTGCCGTGGTCAAAGGGGGCAGAAGAACCAAAGTCCTTTGCTCATCTCTGGCAGTGTTGACTTAGCTGGCTTTGCCTGTAGGACAAAAATGTACTCACAGTGAAGGATAAATAAGAAACATTAATTCAATTTTTAAATAACATTACATTTCTTTCTTACAAAGGTTTTCCTGGGGAAAAAAAAAAAAAAAAAAAAAAAAAAAAAAAAAAAAAAAAAAAAAAGATATATTATAGCATCTCTCTTATTTTTTCAGCATCAGCCTCAAGCCATTATAATTGCTGGAGTGAAGGTAAACAGCGAGCCAAACCAAGCCAGGCATTTGGCTCCCTGTTCTGCTGACTGATGTATTGTTATTTGAAGTGCTGCATACCTCATTATCTGCAGTTAATAAAGTAGTATTGTGGGCAGATCTGCAGTGCTCTCAGATCTATGGAGCAGGTTAAAAAGTGGACTAGCACTCAAAGGTTGTGAAGCAGAGAAAATGATCTGCGAAATTCACAGTGAATAACAATGCATGTCTTCCATCATTGTGTTGCCCCCTGTTTTCTGCTTTTAACCACAGCCAAAACAGCCCATTTTCCTTTTTGATTTTTTTTTCTGTATACATATTCACCTTGTCATATTTTTTCATCTAGTTGTGGGATTGTATTCAAATATTCACACTGGAACCACAAGGCGAAAGTATAATTTTAATTTTCTAGGTGAAAATGTCTTTGCAATAAAAAGGGAAGGTAAGATTTGCACCTAAGTTCAAAGAAGGAGTAAAACATTTTTTCTCAAACTGGAATTTTATAAAAAATATGCTACAGAACATGGTCTTTCTTTAGTCGTTAGAGAAATCAAAACTTTAATGATTTTCACACAAGATTTCAAGTAAAGGGATTTCATGAAAAGGTTGAAATATGAATTTCAGAGCCTTCCCATCTTAAAAAGATGTGGTTTAAAAGAGAAAAAAACAAATAAGCCCAAGATAACTTTAGTTCATAGGATCCCATGTCTGCTGTGGCCAGCAGTGATTGTCAGAAGACGGATAACATGGCTGAGTGTGCTGGAAGAGGTTGGATTTCCCTCCTTGGCCACTTCACTTCTAAACTTTCCTCTCTGCCTGTTATGTGGTTTTGCACCTCCTGCACTCAGAGGTGTGGAGTGGGGCTGGGACAGTCCTGCAGCAGATGTCAGAAGCCCTGAGATGCTCACGGGCTCTGTCCCAGGCAGAACAGGGACCCCCAGGCTTTGATATCCCCTCCACCAGGCTCATCAGTGCTCATCATTGCACAGCAGATGGGGGGAGCTTTGCCCCCAGTTTTACTCCAGCCCCTTTGGCCTTTCCCACACATCCTGCACACTCACTGAGTAGTAAGCTCCAGCAAGTCCATTTTCAGACTTTGGACCACCAAAATATGTCTAAAAGAGACAAGTTCATAGATGTTACAAGCAATCCATGTAATGCTTTGTAGCTCACCAAAAATGTTTTAGGCATTCAGGTCATAAAGTTTGAAGCCACTGGCTGGATACAGAAACTTTAAATGGACAAAAGGGGTACTAGAAGAAAGAGGAGGATTTGTGAAACAAATACATAAAAATGCTCTCAGCCATTTCTTTATTTACAGAATATGAGCTTTAGCTAGCTACCTTGTTTGTCCTACAGGCCTCCTTTATGGAGAAAAAAATGGCTAAGGCATAGGCAATCAATTAAACAGAACTAAATTAAAGTTGTTGACAAAAAATCATAATGTGCATTTGATTATTCAGCCTCGATGAAACAAATATTTCAGACAGCATTCAAGCTTCCATTGTTTTTATGGCCAGTATGTTTGCTGCCATGAACTCAATCACAGCACAATAGGAGGTGAGACTAAATGGTTTGACACATAACAAGTAATCCTGATAAAAGAATTGACACTCTATGCAGTGCAGAGGCTGTTACATTTTTAAATGCAAAGTTAATTTCGAGATTGATTGAAGTCTTCTGCCTTTCTTCTGGCAAAGAAATTAGCACATTATTGTGGGCCTTCTGCAGCTCTTTGTCTAGCGTGTGGCATCTGCAGTGAGTTCAGCAGTGTTTAAAAATGCATTTGGATTTGAGCTTTAGAATAACCTTTGTGAGTACTTTTCCCCCTTGAAACTTCACAATGAATTTCATCTGGAAGATGGAGGAGGAAAAGGAGGAGGAGTTGGCATTAGAGCTTCACAGGATACTGAAGGATTCTGTTTACCCCGAGCCCAGGTAAATTGCTGGAGATTTAGCACAGCTCATGCCATTTTTCTGAGCATGACCTTGAGAGGACACCTTTTTTCTGGTTGGAGGGGGGTAATTTTGTTCCATGCACTTGTCAATCTTGCAGCTATTTCTCCAAAAGCAAGCAAGCGTGCTGAAGGAAATTGTGACAGTGCTGAGAGGTGTCCAAAGTGTAAGGGTTGATTATTAATTAAGCTGAGAATACATCCAAAGCTGCAATGCTACAGTGCAAAGTTATTTCTGTTGTTTTTTGGGGGGTTGTGTGTGCTGGGCTAGCACAGATCTTGCACACAGAATTATTTGCAAACAAAAGCAGTCATCTGTATGTGCCACTCCACACTGTGTTTGCAAGTCCTCTTGCTAAAGGCAGTGATGAATCCACACTTGCTGGAGGGCTCTGCTGGAACAGATCTGTGCTAATCAGGATGATTTTTTTGGGCTCTTGGGTAATTCCTATGGTCTTAACTAAATCAGACTTCAGGGCACTTATAATTGCTTCCCTAGCACTGGTTTACAGCTGCAAATGGAAATGGTCTGCTCTGATTCCCCTGTGGAATATCAACAGGTTGTGAAGTGTTGGTGTGTGGGAGGGAGGTGGCACTGTCTGGGTGCTTGGTGCTGGCAGGACATCAGCTGGAGGCTGCAGGGCCACAGCAGCAAGGGGAGTCCCTTGTCCTTGGTATGTAAATGCTCTTGTTCATTACCTTAATTTCAGCATTGCAATTAAAATAAGAAGAAAGAGACTGCAATAAATAGTGCAATGCTTGAAATTGTGAGTTACAATACACCCTAAATCTGCTAACCATTATTAATGAAAACTCAGATTAGCCAAAATCTTCTAACATTTATTCATGCTGGGAGAGCAATTTCTCTGCATTTCAATAGTTTTCCCAAATTGGATATATTTCCTTGTGCTTCAACTGGATTATAACAGATCTACATGCAGAATGAAGATCTTGCCACTTCAATGATGTGACCAACAGAAGTTATTCTTTAAGATCAGTTCAGCTTAATTTTACCACAAGCCCTGAGAAACAATTGCTGGGAAGCTGAGAATGGAGCACAGGGAAGGCTCATGGCAGATTAGGAAAACATCAGATTTTATTGCAAGGATTGCTTCTGCTGGTAACTAAGATTTTGTTGAAGTGATGCAGTCATGTGTTCTTCACATGACTTCCAGTTTGCCAGAAGCAGGACATGGATGTGGATATTTAATATGGAACAGATGCACAGCAGCCTGGAGTGTTGGGAAGTGACTTGAGGTCCCAGCCAGGCACTTCTGGATGTTTTACCCAAACTAAATTATAATAAAAAATAAAATAAATGCAGTTATAAAACTGTCAGAATTTTACTTCCCAAGCTTAGTAAAAAATTGTAGAATTGATACTTAGGTTTATGCACCACGTGGTACACTTCACAGGACTAGTCAAATGTTTACCTTTTAAATTGTTTTAAAGAATGGTTTTTAAAGTTTTCTGATGAAAGACAATTTCAAATAATTGTTTGAACTCAACTTTTTTTAAAAAAAAATAAGTTTTGGAATTTTGAGATGCACATTTGTGTATGTTTTCAAAACTGGATTAATATTTTTTTCTGAAATTTTAAAATAAGTCTAATTTAGAACTTAAAAATTGCCAAACCAGCAATGAATTATTGTACCTTATTTAAATTAAGTGTTTACTGTTATTCAAATAATTCATTAAAATTTGCTGTAGGGCAAAATGCAGATTATTGTGTTTGAGTTAATGAATACAATTTGGCTTTTGAAACCCCTTAATTTTTCACAAGGCAAAAATGACTGCTTCCAGCTCTTCTTCATCTGCTGGTTTGTATGTCATGTAGTGAAGAATCAAGTACTGAAAAGAGTTAAAGCAATTTAGGGCTCTATCTTCTTTCTCACTAATGGCATCTTCACTGCAAATCAAGCCTGAACACCATGAGTCACCGTACTCCTAAATTTTCTTTAGAAATTCAGTAATGCTGAAGTGACACCTGTAACTTTCTAAAAACTTTAATGGGAGTAGTATTTCACCCTAACTAACCAGGCCAGTGAAGCATTGCTGTAATCACTATCCTATGCATAGTTCAGCAGTAATAATCTCAATTACATATAGATAACTCTTTTGTATTCATAAAGACATCTCTAAGTCTTCAAAAACTGGTAATCTGTAGTTACTAGTTGGAAGCTGTTCTAATTTTATCTTTTGCTTTTGAACTACTTTTATACAATTATCTCTCCCCATAAAAACTTCTTCCTGTGTTCATTGGACAACAGTATGTTTTCATTTGAAAAGTTTTAGCATTTCAGATTAAAATATAATAATTAATTACTCTTTTCCCCAAAATTAATTTAATTTACCTGTCTCTCTATAGGCCTCTGTCTTTATTTTATCACTTAGATTTAATCCTAGGGAATAAATAAAACCAACATATTCAAGACATTTAATACATTGGGAGAAATGGCAGCACTGTTTACTGCTGCAATTGCCTAAAATGCCCAGATTGGAAGCAACCTCAAAAGATCATCTGGTCTATCCTTCCATGGGAAAGGGAACCCAGATAAGATTATCTTGTTATCTTGTCCCCTGCCAACCACATATTGTAAACCTCCAGCCATGGAGACTCCATGGAGAGTCTCTGGACCATGTCTCTGGGGAGTTTGTTCCAATTAATGATTGTTCTTACTGTAAACAATTTCTTTCTTATAATGACATGAAACCTTTCCCCCTGGAACTTGCACCCTTTGCCATTTGTCTTCTCCATGTGGGCCCTTGTGAAGAGAAAGACTCTCTCCTCTTTCTTTCTGTCCCCTAAGTGCTGGAATACTGTGTCAAGATGCTCCCTGAGCTCATCTCCAGGGACAGAAGAACCATCTCCTTAAGTCTTTCCATGTGGAGCAGGTTCTCCAACCCTCTGATCCCCTCTGTGGCCCTCCTTTGGGCTGTCTCCAGTCTATCTGTGTCTTTCTTGAATTGTGGTGGCCAGAACTGGGCAGTGCTCCAGCCTGAGCAGAGTGGGATGGTCACAGCTCTTGTCTCTGTTGGCACTGCCTGTGGATGCAGCTCAGGATCTGCTTTGCCTTAGTTGCTGCAGAGGTGCCCTGCTGTCCCCTGCTTGGGCTGTGACCCACCAGCACCCCAGCCCCCTTCAGCAAGGCTGTTCCCCAGCCCCAGAACTGGAGTGTGCTGGGCTCACTGCTTATGTTTTTAAGACTTTGCACTTGCCTTTGTTAAACTTCATGTTATTCTCCTGCTCTTCCAGCACAGTCCAGGGCTTGTCTGTAACTTGGGTCTGTAACCCTTCTGCCACGTTCATCTCTCCACCTGGGCTTGTGTCACCAACAAAATTGTGCTTTCAGTCCCATCAGCAGTTTACTTAGGAAGATGTTGAACAGCATCCCAGCATCAGTCCCAGGAAACCCCTTTTGGGATCAGATGAAACTTTCCAAGAATGCAATTAACTGAGTGGGTTACAGAAGAGTCACCACAACTGAGCTAACCAAAAGCATGCTCAGTTACTTCACAGCAGTCATTTCCTCAAGTGTTTTGGCTTCATGGGTAATGCAGGTTACCTTCTCTCACTTTATCCCCAAGGCTTAGTGCAAAAACTACACAGTGAAGATAAAATATTCAGCAGTTGCTCATTCAGAGAGCACCAGCTGAGAACTTTGTGAAAAAGGGGTCTGTGATCATGTAATTAATGGCAGGAGCAAAATACATATTTATGAACTAGATGGATTTTGGTGTTTCCTAATTTTTGAGCACTTGTCACTGTAATCTTAATATTTAAAACATTTCTTCTGCATGTGTAGCATGTCAGTCAGTGGGGGCAAGAAAAAGCATCTCTGGCTCCAAACCTGCTGCTTCTAAGAGCCTACCTGGCTTTTGGGCACCAAGTAACACCCAAAACTGTCTTTTTGTCTCTCCAACAGAAGAACCAGTCCATGAGTTCTATCCTTCCTCATAGAAGGCAGAGCCAAGAGTTTTACGGATTTTTTTACCCCATGATAAAACTCACACAAAGAATTTTGTCTCTTCCCACTCTCATGCAAGTTATCTTATAGATAGGTAATGGCGATGTTATGGTAGGTGATGTTAATAGGTATGTGATGTTAAGAATTCAGAAATCAGAATTGAAAGGAACTACCTAAAGCATTTAAAAATGAAATTTGGGGTGGTTGTCACCAGATTTATTTTAATTAATTAACTGAATGGCTTTAAATATCCAATAAATATCACCTCAGACCTTAATCACTCCAACTCCCTTTATTTAGGCTTGCACATTCTCTGCACATTGGTTATTTCAGTTGTAGTAAAGTACTAGAAACAGAAAAAAACATGCAAATAAAATTTCTGCACGTCCTTCAGAAACTGTCTGTGCAGCCTGTAATTTCTAGGGCAAAGGTTTGATGTCTGATGCTTCAAGTGAAGTTTGAAACTGAAACAAACCCTGGCTCCTGTGGAGAAGAAAATGTGTGGAGGAAGTTTGTCCTTTTTAATCAGAGCACCTAAGAAAAAGTATTAGATCTAAAATATAAAGGTTTTTTCAGAACAGGCCTCTATAAAAAAAGGAAGACAGAGAATTTTTTTCTACATTTTTTAATAAGATTTACATTGAAATATAAGATTTTCAAGGTCTCTCTCAGTACTACCATCCTGGACAAGCAGTAAGGAGATTAACTGTTTAACTGAAGATAAGAAGATAAGAAAAATGCAGAATCAAAATACATACCCACATAACTGTTTTAAAAGTATTCTTATAGAAATATTTTGTTGAAAAATAATTTTGTTACTTTTTCACTTAGGAACAGGGCCTGCCCTAGTTTCTGTGGTTGTTATGGCATTTTCAGCATCTCCATTTCTCTGTAAAACTGTAGAAAAGAGATTAATGAAAAATTGGCAGTAATTGCTGGAGTTGGGCCTCCAAACAGAATGCCCAAAATCAACTTCCTATTACATCATTGGTTATTGTGTTGAAATAAACATCACAAGGGCTTTTTCAGAGGATTAGATTAAGGGAGGACAATTTCAAGGTAAAATCTTATAAAATATATTAGAACTTTCCCGTGTGTTGTGAGTGCTTAGAATGAGTGTACATACATATATAAAGCCTTCTGGGAAGATACCATCTCATTAACACTCTTAAATCCTGGAGAGATGAACACATACCAGTGTTGCAATTTTATCTAAATGAGAAAATTTATATTGTTGTGACTGCCTCCACCAAAAGGAGGATTAAGGTCAGAGGCAATAACCAATTACAGTGATCTTTTCCATCAGATTCACTAAGTGTCAGGTATGGCTGTGCCTGAAACAGTATTGGACATTTGTAAAAGTTTAGATCACATATGCCATTGTATAGAAACATGGGGGGGAATAAAAAATAATTATTACCTCTGTAAGAATGTTATGTTTCAATCTTTGAGCTTCCTTGAACTCATGTCTGCTGAGAGTTAGTAATTTTGTCAGCTGTTTCATTATTCTATGCCTAAAGGTAGGCAATTATATTTTGTATTTGAGTTTCAAATACTCTCTGAAAATCAGGTGATTTATTGAAGTGCTTTGCTCTGAACTTAGCCCAATTCTGTTACTCAGATTGGAATATATTGGCTAGTATCCTTCAAAAGTTTGTCTCAGAATTAAGAGGCATATGCAAACAGGCATATTTTGATCTGTTCAGTTTCTGTGTTCCTGCTTCTTTTAATAGGTACTCAAACATCACATACAACCTTTTGTCCATCTCCTTCTCCACAGGACTATATTTATAAATGGTTTCACCTTTAATATGGCCCTGCTCTCCTATTTTAGAGAACAGAAATGACTTATCAGCCTGGTAGCAGATCCCTATTTTGCCTGCCTCCCATAATCCATCAGGAGAGGGTTAAGAAAAGGACCAGTTATCTCATAGCAGTCAAATTCTTTGTACATCATTGAGTTTTACATTGAACATCTCTGTGTGCTGTCAGCTGCAGAGAAAGAAGATTACACTGTGTGTCTGCTACATGAATACCCTGTAAATACTGCTTTGGTGCAAAAGGCAGATTTCTAATCAGCTATGAAATAAACAGAAACTGCTGGTCATTTCAGCATTCAAATAGCCAAATCTGGTTGCTTTAATGCACAACAGCAATTTACTTCATGTATTAACAGAAAACTAACAGCACAACAGCCAAAATATCCAAAGGAGTAAAACAAACCAGCAAATGAAAGAGGTTATGAAAATCTGTAGATCAGTCCTTCTGTCCTGCAGTCATGGGCTGCTCACCCGCATTTACAGTGCAAACAGATCTTTTTTTGAATCTATAAATGGTTTTGAATCACTGACCCTCAAGTTGGGGATACAAAGAGTAACTATTCTTGAATGTATGTTGTCACCCAAAGCATGTCTGTATACAGGAATGTATGAGGCTCTAATATATTCTAGGAGAGAAAAAGATCTGATTTAGAGTGGTGGAGGTTTCTTGTAGGAGGCTCATGTATCTTTTGAGAAATGACAGGCATTTTTATGAAGTGATGCAATACTCACAGAGTCACAGCAAATGTGCAGATTGCTCATTCTGCTGCTGGTGGGGATTTTAATAGTATAGCCTGCATGGGGCTTTGTTTTCACAGCCAGACACAGGAACAAATTCAAACTTCATAATTAGGGCATAACCCAAATCCCAGGCTCTTAAAAACCTCTATTTAACTCTGCTGTTTGTTATGTTTTCCCAAGGACTCAGTACTGATCAATAGCTGAAATTTGAATGCTGGTCATAGGGAGCTTTTACAAATAATGGCCCTTGTAAAGTCCATAGTGCAGCAAACAACCTTAGGACCAGAGATCTTCGCTTAAGAGATTCCTGCATTTAGAATGTGCCCCTTTCTTGTGGCACTTGTAAGTATTAGTATTTTAAAATTGGTGTAGACCTTTAATAAGAGGCTGGACTGTTTTAAATGTTAGAGGAAAAACATAACTCCTTTGTGGAATGATCAGGTTTGGTAAGTGAAGTGATGTAGCAGAGAGACAGCCATCATGATGGGATTATGCCATCTCAGTTTAATTCAAAGGAATTCTGCACATCAGTAGTTATTCTTTGACAGTTTTTTTATTTCTTCTGTTTTCATTTCAGTGCAGGGAGAGTCTTCAAATTGTTAAGATATATTGGTTGTCCTCCATTTCTTATGCAACACTGGAAGCATCACAAGGGCCTGCTTACAAATGGGAATGCTTTCCTAGCTAATGAGTGCAGTGCTCTATTTTGGGGCTCAGGATTTTGTTTACTTCCCAGCTCTGTTACTGGCCTGCTTGTGACCACATAACAAGGATGCAGCTGCATGTGGCTGCATCCTTGGTGAAAACAATAAGTCTAGGTCAGTGTCTCCAAATTAAATTGGTGAAAATGCAGCTTAGTTATTGTGGTTTAAATTATGAAAATTTAAAGAATGAAAATTGCAAAGGCTAGTGACTCTGAAGAAAAATTATATTTTTCTTAGGTATGCAGTTTCTCCTGCAGTTGCCAATTAGAATTCTATGTGCACTTTCAAAATTGTTCTTCAAATCTTGGGCATGGCATTTTATTCCAGCTCTGCCTATAAGGAAAAAAATGGCTTTGAACTCTTAACCAGGACATTTTAAGAGGGAAAGAAGGAAAAAAATTCTTTCATTCCTGATATCTGGCATCCTTTATTTTTTGTCTGAGCTTTGAATTACTGTTGTTGGGTTGGGTTTTTTTATTTCACTTTTAATGAAAGTGTTGTGGGGGGAAAAAAGGGAGTCCTTTCTAGTACATGACATAAAAGAAATAATAAGTGCAACAGAATATAGCTGGGAGAAATGAAAACTCTTTTGGTCTTAGATTTCTCTGGCTTCAGCTTTCCATCAGGGTAAATCTCTAGCTTAGCCTGGAAAATGGCAGTCACATTAGAATTTGCTTTTCCTAAAACCATTTGTGAAAACACTTGTTTCTTCAACTGGTATAGAATTAAACTACACTTTTTTTTTTTTTTTTTTTTTTTTTTTTTACCTATTAATATTTTTTTATTCTATTTTTTAGAGACTGAGGTCTTAGATTTGCCAGTCAAGCCTTCTCTCAGACAAAGATGTACACTGACTGGATCCAATAAAGATCAGTAGTTTCATGGGAAAGTAATTTACAATTTGCACACATTTACTTTTTTTTTTTTTATTTATTTTCAGGTTAATAAATACCCATAGCTTTTAAATAATAATAGTCTCTGATCATGGGAGTGACTGCAATGTATGCTGGCTCCAGGCTTGGAGTCAACTGCAGGTCTGGAGCCTTGTTTTGTATTTTCAAAACAGTAAGCATCCCATTTTCCATAGCAGCATATGGGAACACTGGCTCCTCAGCTTTGGTCTGTTCAACCCCAGATAAGCAAGTCATTCCAACTTAAACTAATAAGAACTTGAATTGTTGCCAAAAGATGTGTTAAAAGTACAATAGCAAGTCTAAAAATCAAAATACATCATTCATTCCCTCTGGAATGGATTCCTGATGCTCAAAGGCTTCATTTCAATCCCAAAGCAAATATGAGCAACTTTGAATAGCTGTGTACCATCTTTTGAAGTTATTTTTATTTTAAAAAAGGAAAGAAACTTTTCTTACTATGCTGTATCCTCAAATCTTATTAATCAATAAAGCCTTAAAGTGGCAAGTCAGTCACATCCTCCCGCTAGGGTAAATGATGGTTTAAACCCTTTCTAAAAATTGCTTCCTTTCTTCCTCTCTTCTCCATCATAACATTTGTTTTGTTACAGGCTGCAAATGTGCTTTTCTGACTGCACTTTGTCACCCACAGATTCCACTGCACAGTGGGTGGAGAGCTGGGGATTTGTGTTCTGTTTTCATGCAGAGCTGTGCATTAAAAAATGTGCTGCTGCTGTTGTATTGTGAGCAGAACATCTTACCCAAACAGATAAATGAAAGTCTTTCCAATCTAAGTAAAACTAAATAAACCAACTTGATTACTTTCTATTCAGAAAATAAGAATACAAAGAGGGGGAGAAAGAAGAAAAAAAATGGCAAAAAGCTTAAATCTCTGGTGATACCTGTACATGTATATTTGGTTATGGTTCCATTTATCATAAACTAAAGTCTTGTGCTTTAATGAGGAGACAAGAGGCATCAATTGTGCCCCTTGTTATTAGTTCAACTTTTCATTATGAGTAATTCTGACCTGTATAATGAAATCAGATTATGTGTGAAAAATGAAGCAGTGCTGTACTGAAATGTAGTGTGAAGGTCAAATGTGGATTTGTAGCTGTGGGAGACAACTGTAGCTGTGAGAGACAACTCTTTTCTTCAAATAGACCGAGCAAAACATTTCTGATTCTGAAATGTAATTCAAGAGGGAGATAGATAAAATGAACAAGGAAAGAGAGGTATAGCTTGAACACCCAAAAAGAGAAGGAAGTGAAAAATGCCATTTCTTAAGACAACCTATGACACAGAACTTGATTCCAGTCACTAACTGTTCTTCTGCTTTGTTTTGTGTACACAGGGAATTACAATACTCATCAAGGGTCTGGGTCAGGCCCCTAGTGCTGGTAATGAAAACACATCCAGTGCCTGTAGTGGTAGCTCATCATTCAGGGCTTCCAGAGGTTCATGCTTATTTATAAGTAGATTGTTCCTGGATTCATTTGTATTATTTAGAGGTGAAAATGTCACACTGATGCTTAGGAAATGAAATTATATGACAATATTTGCTCTGCATTTAAATGTTTAAATTCTGTGTGGTGCACTTTAAGTGAAACACAGACATTCTGGGA
The DNA here is from genome assembly GCF_903797595.1 of Erithacus rubecula. Classification (NCBI taxonomy): domain Eukaryota; kingdom Metazoa; phylum Chordata; class Aves; order Passeriformes; family Muscicapidae; genus Erithacus; species Erithacus rubecula. The sequence goes on along the minus strand of NC_136689.1, from coordinate 8,556,224 downwards.
ATGATTATGGCATTAATCAAACACCCTCCATATGATTGGTATGGGTTTAATACATTTAAAACAAAGTTTTAAGACTTTTCTTTTTCTTTCTTTTCCAAAATTTTAATTTTGGAAAAGGGCAAGAAACATTGAAAAAATACCCTGAATTTAATATTGTTGAATGTAATTGAAAAGAGCAAAGTCAATAAAGAACAAAATGTATTTCTAAATAACTATTTAAGGAGGAAAATTTTTAAAATATGCAAGTGTTAGCAAGAATTGTCTAGCTTGCTGTAGCAAATAGTCACCCTCTGGGAAATTGATGCTTCTGTTCAAAAAAACCCCCACATTCTAAATGCACTCTCAACAAAGACTGCAGCTCTGTTCAAATTTAGAGAAAAGAATTTAGTTCAGAAATTATTCCAAAAAGGATGGAACAAGCAAGACTTGAACTGCAGATTCTGAATCTGGGAATATGTATCCTGCAGGCCATGAGGAACAAAGTCTCAGACACAAATCTAGGTTCTGGATTGTCCTTTGTTTGAAGAACCAGGAAAGATAAATTCCCATTTTGGTCTTTGAAAGAGCAAAATAATTCATATTCCTCTGCTGGCCCAGGCTTTGCTTCAATTGCCCTGCTCTGCCCCAGCTGTCTTCACTTTGGAAAGGTTTGTAGGGCTGCCTCCCTTCTGCCAACTCTGACTCATCACAGGCTTGTATTGGGATAGCCCAGGATCAGCTGGAGAATAAATCCCACAAAAGGTTGAAGTTTCATCTGTTCTCCATCAAAGTTGGAAAAACATGGCTCTTGGAAGGGGGTGTAAATTCTGGTAAGTCATCAATGACTGAAGTCTTTAATTTTTGCTAGTGTTGATGTCTCAATTTATTTCATATTTTCAACAGGCTATCTTAACTGCTTTTCTTGCACTCTAGCAAACTCATCTCTTTTCATTCATTAGTGGTTTATTATATTTTATAGAAGTAGGTATGAGAGTACAAGATGATTTCCTATTTAGTGATGTGTGTTGTTAAACCAATGCTGACTTTCAGTGAGGAATTAGATTTTGTCTCTCCAGCTGAAATATTAGTTTAAGTTGTGAGGGACTGTGACATCTTTTAGATGACATGAGTTTTATTATGCAGATAAGCAGAATAGATCCTAAAAATGCTTTCACACAATCCCACACAACTTCATGTGTTAATATGAGGAACTTGTAAATTGTCAGCACTAACAAAATAATTTGCTGAGCTGCCTCTTTAGGACAGCTATGCATTACTGAGATAATAATTTTTGGTTTATAAATACAATTCTATGTAAAGAAATATCTATGTCACTAGATATCACTGCAGCAGTGACATCTCTTTATCAAAATTCTTGGTTTAAAAAGGTGTTCCTGTTTTTAATCTGAAATAAGATCAAAATTTAAAAATGCAATAGGGAAATGATTGCTAGTCTTGATCGTGTTTCTGTCCCCAGAGTAAATCAAAACACAGCTTACTAGGGAAAGATAAACATCATGGATTTGATGGTATTGGGAGCTTTGCCAAATTTTTAATTAAAATATAAGGAGTGACACTTAAAGGTTTAGGAAACAATGGGAGAGGAGGGTCGTGGGCTGCTCCATTCCACACAGCTTACACCTCCTCATGGAGGAATGCTGGTTTCCAGCAAAGACTTTGCTTATGCAAAATCTTGGCTTCCCCCATCTCAGCTTGTCAGTTTGGTCTGAAATGGAAGATTCTTTATCAGGATATCTGATTGTGTATCATAATGTCAGCTGTAGATTTCAGTTAGCTGTCACTTATCCAAGTTTACCCAAAACTGAATAGCAACTCCACTGGCAACTAATCCTTTATTATATTACCTCAAAATGTAACACTGCTGAAGAAAGGGTCTGAGATTTGTCTCACCCTGGCAAAGTTATAATTAGCTGGTTTATTTATTTGCAGGCTATCTGTGTTGTGTTGTGTGCTTTACTTAAACCCATCTTGGCTCTGATCTCTCAAAAAGGCTGTTTCCCTTTCCACTGGCAGAAACCAGGACACCAGATCTCAGGTGTTAGGGACTGCAGGTGAAGCAGGGGTCAGGGGCTGCAAACTGAGATCTACTGCAAGAGAGATGCTTGAGAAGAGGGGAAACCTGCCTGCTGCAAGGACACTGAGCCTGTAGAGACTTGCCCATGTATCCAGACCTGTGTGTCAGGGCTGTAAAGTCACCCTTTCCAAAAATCTTAGTCCCACCATTGCTGAGTTTTCACAGCACGATGAGTAGTTACTGCATTGGGGGTTAGTATTTTGTGCTGCCATAGAAATCAGTCTTGGAGAACTGGAACCTTTTGCTGTCCCTGCTTGTTTTGGTGAACAGGTGGTCCCTTTCCTCACAAGGCTCTGACTGCCCTGGCATCCATCACATTCACCTTCAGGGTGGATTTTCAGCTACCTAGCTCAGAGGTGCAACCATCTGCCCTTTGCAGCAAGAGGTGATGAGCTACCTCTGGCAGCTTCCTTCACATATTCCCTTGGGGATTTGATTCTGGTTCTGTGTCCCAGGTCAGCTGGGGGGAGGCTCCAGCCCAAAAGGACACAGGGATGTCCCAGAAGCCCAGGAATCTGTTTTAACAGCAGGCTGGAGGCTGGTGGTGTGTTTGAGAGCAAGGTGGTCCCCACTGGAGCTGTCTCACAACACACATCTCACAAGGCTTTCTCAAGTGTAATGGAATGCATTTCTGGTACTACTCAGATTTTTTTTTTTTTACAAGAACTGTCTGAGAACCCCATAAAAATTGGTCACTTTGTCCAGAAGGCAGCCCAGTTCTCTCCATTTTATCAATTCATACTCAACAGGGCAAGGCCTGTTGTCACCAAGTCACCAAGTCTTGGCAGTGCTTGCAGGGTCAGACCCCTGTTGTCCCTGCCATAGCATTGGCAGCCCTAAAAAGCAAAGGTTATATGGCCCACCTAATCCAGCCTTTTTGGGATTATATAACTTCATGTCCACAGCTCTATGGAAGCTTCTGGGACTGAAAATTGTTAATCCTGTGTGAAATGCTGGGGTATAATAGTTCTTTGTGAAGTCCTAATCCAGTGCTTCTTGTACAGTGACCAGAATAGAGCAGTGATGGGGAGGAAGAGGATTGTAGAGTGAAGGCTCTGGTTTACTTAATGCTGAGTTCTTATCTCAGAATTCATCTATTTCCATAAGTCAGCAACCAGCAAAATGCTTCTCTGATTTTTTTATCAAGCATCAGTTGGTGTTTAAATGATTATAAGCATGTTATGAAAATTGATCTGTGCTCAACTTGCTTTATAGTTGGAACTAAATCAGTATTGATTTTGTATTTTTGTATTAAATTATATATCACAGCTTTAAAGTGCCAAATGCATGAATAAATAGAAACCAATTTTAAAGCAGTTTGTTGCATGTATTTTTCCAGAAGGTGGCAGCTGGGGAGCTCATACCACTACATGGTACTTTCAGACTACTACTACAGTCTAAACACTTTGGGTAGGATAAAAAAGGTTATGACAGAACAGAAAGGGGACACTACACTTCTACTCATCACCACTCACATGCTTGAATTGGGAGTTGCATCAGAATCTTGTTCTGAGCTTTACTAATTGTATGAATTTGTTTTCCACAAGAAAAAAATCAGGATATTTAAGATATCTGTTTATATTTATTTTTTATATATGTGTGTGTATATATAATATACATATAATAATATATATATATATATATATATATATATATATATATATATATATATATATATATCACTCAAATACAAATGAGAAAAGCAAAAAGTCTGCATAGGGAAGAGGCTAGAAGCCAAGACAAAGCAGGGTGGGGTAGCTCTAAGTGGCTGAAATCCAGAGGAGGCTGCTGTGGCTGTTAGGTTTGGGTTGAAAGGCTCCAGTGTAAGGCTGTAGAACTTGTGCCACAGAGCAGAAATATGCCCAGTGATCAAAAATTATCAGAACAGACTGAGAAATAAACAGGAGAAGAGAGAAAGACTGTGATAGTGATAGAAGCAACTTCCTGCACAATTGGGTTCTTTAGACTGATTTTTGGGTTCCTGCACAAATGAAGGTTCTTTAGACTGATTTTTGGAACTGTAGGAGAGTTTCTTTTAAGTGATGACTTGGCATGTGAGAGAAGGTGGGTGGCAGCTCCCAAAAGCTGAAAAGCTGGAGCTTGCTGAGGTCAGAAATAATTTTTCAGGTGTTGAGACTGCAGGCAACTTGGTGATAATATATTGGGGTAGTCTGTCTTTTCCTTCTCCTGAGCATTACTTTGAGTCAGGCATGAAACACTTCCAGCTTGACAAGAATGGCTTTTTTCTGGAGCAACACCTGATCACATTTTCTCAAGAATTCTATTCAGAAAATTGGAAAATGCAATTTTTCATTTTTTTGAGGGGGCAAGGGGGAAATTTGACAAAAGAGGGATGTTTAATTATAAATAAAACCAAAAAAGTTGTTATTTCCAAAATAATTAACTATATATTTAGGAATTTAGGTTAAACTTTCTCTTTTCTAGGTTAGTTTTTTTGAACACTTTTAACTACAAAGAATTGAGAAAATATTTGTTCTGTAAGTAATTATGAAAGGTCCAGCAGAACAGTCTGTGCTTTGCTTTTTAAAAAAAAAAGAAAAAATAATAATTTCAATGGCCCTGGCAGCTGGAAATATGAAATACCAAGTTTTGACAGAAATTTCTAGTTAACTAAAAATGTTGTACATTTATGTGCACTGAAAATCAGAAAATAGTCTTGCTTGTGATGAGCAGCTTTGATGTTACTGGACTATTAAAGTCAGTTTTGAGAACAGACATTGCAAACAAAACTTTATTAGCAGACCTGCTAAATCATCAGCACTAGTTTCAAATTCTGGTTGCATTTGTGCTCCCTCTTTATTAAGAACAATTATAATTAACGGTTTCTGTGGGAGACTCTTCATTTTAGCTTTAAACCTTCACAGGAATCTCCAGAAGAGTGCAACTGATCTTAGTTCTATGAAATTTAATTGGCTTTAACACAGTTCCTGCTAATAAAATAGAAAAGTAATGTATCAGTGGGTGTCCTCCCTTGTTGCTTTCTCCCATTACAAGGATCCCACACTGGACTGAGGGAACAATTTGATTCGCAAGTAAATCAGGAACTTTCTTAAAGGGCGGTTTGTGCAGTGCAGCTCTGCTGCAGAAAGTAGCTTTGATTAGTGAGTCGTTGACATCCTTCTCTGAAAAACCTCGTGTTAGAAAGAACATTTTACAGGGTTTCAGGTGGAGAAATTAAAAGGCTATTGATCTCTTGTTCGTTAATGATCTTATTACACTTTTGCTACACTGGCTGCCTGATACCCTGTCAAAATTCACCCTCGGCTGCCTGTCATACAGCTGCATGCTTTCCAGCATCAGCCCTGTAGGATAATATGACATTTTTTTACTTTCTGTCTTAAACTGTCGTGCAGTCTTGTCCTGTGATATTTACACTTATCTAGAAGCAGTTGCATATCAGCACTTAGTGAGAGATTCCCTAGACACACTTGAGTTGTACAAATGTTAAGGCCCCACACTAACAGTAAATATTCCAACACTCATACAGTATTAATAATACAAATTCATAATATTTATAATATATCCCAGGGGAGAGGAAGGGAGGTTCATTTGAGTGCATTGCACATCATATCAAAAAGGTTTGGAAACAGCTGCTTTTTTCCATAGCTCGTGGCAGCTGATGGCTGCTGCTGCTCTTGGAGACAGTGCTGTCTGACATCAGGTAATAGATGTGCTGCTGGAGAGCTACAGCATCCCTGGGGCCACAGGGAGCCTCTGGCACAGCCATTCAGTGTGATCCAACACAAGCACAAGTCATTAACACTGCAGGAATAGCAGCTGTAGGAAAGCCAGTACAGCCAGTGCCAAAGCTGATGATGATTTTGCCACTGAAAGTTCACTGGGAGAAAGCGGTGAGTGAGTCACACCTGTTGGAAAATATTGTGTCATTCTTATTTCCCCAAGATAAATTGCACATTGATCAATGGCAAATCAGAAACATCAGTCACTTTTGAGAGAAAAATCATAGTGACCAGATGCTGTATTTTTATTCTGAGTTCTATTAGGTGAGCCCAAACCTCAGCTCTGCTGCTGTCATATTTTAAAAATGGTAAAGATACAGTATCCAGGGGAAAGCCCCATCAAGCAGTTAGGATTAGGGTTTATGAGAAAGATCCTAAATGGAGTTAGGGATTCAATCTTTTGGAAATCCTATCTTAAGACCACATGAAGTTTCAGCTTCCAAGGGACAATATGCTCATAAACATTCAGAGTATCTGCTAGGTGACCCAGAAGACAGGGATCTGTATAAGCACAAGTACAGTGCAAATTCACGTGTTTTACCATTTTAAAATACCTACCCTTTTAAGTTTGTAGGAAGAGGTTTTGTTCAGGATAGCAATATAAATTCTGCCTTTCTCTAGCTTTTGACTAAAATATCTCATTCAAAATGTTTTATTCAAAAACTATTTTAAAATAAAATTGTTCTGCTAACTACAATGAGATTGGCTGCATGCTAGTTCTCAGCCTTGATAAAGGATAAAACTCAAGGATGCCTTATTTAAGCCCACCTGCAGGCAGTTTTGGATCTTTTAGCTTTTTTCCTGTTGAGTACCTCATCTTCCTCCTAATCTCCCCATAATACACTAGTATGTGTTTTCTAAACAAGTGGGGCCTAGGTTATGATTTATTTGATAATGGTTAGGATGCAGCAGCTGAGGGGCTTTGTTTTGGCAGATTTTAACCAAAGATATATCTTTGTATCACACAATCTGTGATATTTAATTACTTGGAATAATTGTGAATGCTAGGACACCTATAAGTAGCTGTAGGTCCTGGGATATCAATGAAATGGTAACTTTATTAATATATCACTGTATATAAGCATCATTCATAATGCCTTGTGACTGTGCTCACATGAGTTGCCCCCATGAGATGCACACAGAGATGCAATAGCTCAATCTTCTGTATTAAAATTATATTTACATTTTGGTAGAGATTTAACACATGTAAAATATATTTCCATGTAACCTGAAGATGTGTAGCTGCTTTTCAGTTAACTCTGAAGCAGAGTAGATTGATTTAGGTGTTGCTGTTGAGGAGGTGCAGATTTCTTTGGGAGTCACAGAATATGGCAATGTTTCCAAAATATGAATGTACAGTGAATGTACAGCTGTCATCTGAACTGATTGAAGCTGACCAGAGGGGTTTTGTTTGTTTGACTTTGGTGCAAAGATCCTGCAAATTTCTGCTTTCCCACCCTCCTAAATTAGCATGAACATGTGCCAATGCTTATAAACTGTGTATATTTAAAAAAAAAAAACAAACCAAAAAAAACATAAATATAAAGCATATAAACGTGGTTGTTTTCCAGTCTCTGAAGGGGTGAGGGTTGATTCACTTATACAATTCATTTTTAGAGGGACTTTGGACTGGGGGAAGGAAGGGGGGAAAATAGTTTTTCCCCTGGTGAAGAGGAGGATGCTGATGCTGCTTTTGCTGGTTTTACTCTATTGCACAGTGGGTAAAGCTGCATTTCTGCTGTGTTTGAAGGACAGGTTTCAGATAAAAAGAATGAGCATTCTATTTTACCCAGACCATTATGACACAGTGGTCCATGAGTGTGGAGGCTGGGAACCTCCCCTGGAAGTCCACTGCCCAAATCCCATAAACAGGAGAGCATCCTTCTCCTGTAAGCAGAAACTTGGCTGTTCTTTTTGACTGTGCTGGTGTGGGGTAGGAAATAAAGGGATGAGGACATTAAAAATAAAAAATCCAAACTGAACTGAAGAAAGGTGATGTTTGTAGCACCTACTATATGCATATGTATGTGTGCCATCACAGGTCACCAAGTGATTATTTAAACAGAGACTTGAAAGGGAAAAACCCGTACCTGGATTTTATCATAGTGATGATCCTGGAAATGCCTTTATATATGTTCAGATTTATCACCAGAAAAGTCCCTTTGCTCTCATTTTGTGCTAGTCTTGGGGCTCAGCTCTTAATGCAGCCCTATAAAAACACCAACCTGTAATACATGCCTGATTTCAGCTGTAAAAAGGCTTTTGTTCCTACAGTGGCCTCCCTTTGCTGAAAGTCTGCTCTGCGTGAGCTTTCTCAGTGTGTAATTACTTGAGGATCTATAGGTAAGACTTTTCAGTACTTAAATAACTGCTATATGAAAACTCCATGGTGAGGCCTTTCATAAATCAGAGGAGGCTTTGGTGCAATTGATTTGATGATGCAGTTCACTCTGGGGGCTGTGAATGGTGGAGTCTAATGAAGAATATTGAAAAAGTTCAGAACTTTCTCTTGCTCTGGGTGCTTTTTGTTTTGAGATTGATAAATGGTAGAAATGGTCAAGTTATTAAACCCCACACCTTTCCTTTTTGTTTACATACATATACATTTCAAAACACATATTTGTCCACATTTTTTCTTTTGGCAAAAATTATGATTTCTGTCTAGCCATTATAGGTTTCTCTTTAACTTTTTTTTTCTCATGAACTTATTGCAAAAATAAGTGCAAAAATTCAGTGTAGATCTGTGCTGTACTGAGAGTGTTCATAAAAGAACACACTGCTCAGAGAGCCTTTGGCTGCTGTTACTGATTTGTTTTCCTTTCCTCTTCCCTTTCTTGCAGGGAGTTCTTGGGGCTTGCCCGAGTTCTGCATTGCACTGTGAGGGTAACATTTCAGGCCTGTCATGGATGCATTGCAGCAGAATGGCAAACAGCAAACAATTTTCTGTATGGCGTTTTAGCATTAAATTCTCTGAAGGGCTTTGGTTTTTCTCTGTTTATGGAGAGCAAGCACAGTGTTATTCAAGATTGGGCCAGTTTTTCCACAATATATCAGTGAAGCCCCTTCTGTGAAGGACAAGGCTCAGCAAGCCTTCAAGGAGCAAAGCTTTCCTTTAGTGAACATGGTTCTTTTTGATGTCTGTCAGTCTTTTTGGAATTGTATGTCTGGATTTAAGTAAAATATATAGTAATGTTAACATGTATTTCATTCTTTAGTCAAAAGACTCATATTTCTTTCAGTCCTTCCTTTGTTGTTTTTTGTGAGGGGTTTTTTTTTTTCAGGATAGAAGAAAAGACTAAGGCAGTCTTATTCTGATTTGGCTGAAAAAATCTTTAGCAGTGTTAAGATTATGGCACAAAGGCAAATGCCATTGCACTCATACTGCTTTTATACAGCAATCACGTTGTACCAGAAATAATAATCTCTTGGTAAGCTAATTTCAAAATGATGATAATGACATTGATCTCCTTTCTAAAGTGCTTTGAGATTTACTGATGAATGTCTTGATGCAAGAAATAGATATAAATTATCATCAAAAGCATTCGTGTACAGAAATTCCAAGGAAAATTATCAGAAAATTTAGGTTCCAAAGTTTAATACTGCTATGGAAATTCTGTCTTCTGCCATTACCATCAGTAAGGAGTGAAAATGAAGATGAAAATATGCAAGGCCAGCAGAGTAACCCTATGTGTGAGCCCCCCCTGCTGCCTCTGGCTGCCATTGCCTGGCAAGCCCCTTCCATGATCACTCCAGAGCTCATTTGGGAGCTTCTAGGAGAAGCCAAGGGGACACCGTGGCTGCAATGAGGATCAAATTCATTCAAGAGAGAAGTCAAACTAGGAAAGAGTACTTTTTATTTCTTCAACCGAAACTCTAAAATATATTTCCAAGAAAAGAAACATTTGAAAAACTTTTTTAAAGCTAATAATATTGGGGTTTTTTTCAGAAGTGTAACTATTATTTTCAGAATTTCATAAAATGTAAAATGGTATTAAAATTATAAAGGACCCTTTGAATTTTTGAAATGTTAACAGAAAATTTTAATTTCTCTATCTTTAAAAGTAACCTCTTTCCTGCTAGGACTTTTAAATGCTATGTTTCTGATAGAAACTACTTGGAAAAACAAGTGTAAGGATTTATACTGCTGCAGCCTTGCAGCTTCTTTGTTCATTTTCACCTGCTCAGCAGGAGAGGAGAGTGGAGTGAGTGCTACAGCAGGAAGTGTAGCACATTGTACCTTTTGTGCAAAAGTATTGATATCCAGGCAAGGCAGGGAAGGATCAGGTCCCCTGAAAAGAGACTGCACCAAAAGTTGTGCTCCTTCAAGTAGGAGATGGGTTGCTCATGGAAATTGGCTTTCAGACTAGATTTAAAATTTGGAATCTATGGCTAGAAATAAGACCATGACACATGCTGCAGTTCTTGGATGTGCTGTTTTATTACCAATGCCAGTATGAGCTACAGTATAAGTGTAAATACTCTGTTCTGGTAATTCTGCAGAACTAATATTTGTTTGTATTTTTGCTATCCTGGTTTAGTTCCCAATATATTCTGCTGGAAAAAAACTCCCATTTTTTATAAAGGAGATTGGGAAGAATCCCACATATAAATACATCTATGAGTGTGTCTGCTCTAGCATCTTACATCTGTCCTCTGATTTGGCATGAATGAACTCCTGTAGAAGATCTAGAAATTAACAAACATATTTGGATGGGCAGGGAATAATGGAAAACCAGTGGAAGGAGAAAAATACAGACCTAGCTTGCCCACTAATGAGCTGCAATGTTAGCAGTGTAGAGATAATGATGGCTGATTTGAGGAGGAAGATGAAACTGGGAAGTTACAGGAACTGAAGCAAAGGGCAGTGTTAATGCCAGCAGCCTGAAGATGCTGTCTGTTCTGGGAAACCTATTCTGAACTGCTGTGTCATTCCCTGAAAGCTGGAGACTTTAGGTGGATTTTGGAGACTTTGGGATTCATTGAGAGAGCTGTGGGAGTACAAGGTAAAGCTTTTTCAGGGATTAGCTTTAAAATAATTTCTTAAAAAAAGTTATGTAAGGTTATGTTCTCAGAGGGACTATATAGAGATTAAAGGCAAAACATATGCTGTTAAACTGTGAAAGTGATTACATTGTACCCACCTAAAATAACCTTGGAAATGCTGTTTTAGAGTAGACTCTGCATTTGCTTTTAAAGAATTGTGTAGGTTTGCTCTAAATTGTTAAATAGTTGCTGTATACTAGCCTGAAAGCTGCTGAACTTCACCAGTGCATGAAGGTGTGGGATGCTTACATAGACTTCAAGATGAAAAGAGCATTATGGGTTTTCTCTGAAAGTCTTTGGTAATACTGTCAAGAGTTTTGTGGGCTTTGGCTTAGAATAAGGTGTTGTTTATAAATAGTCAAAAGAAAAAAATGATTGCCATTGCTTGGCAAAATTTAGCATTCCTGTTTTTGGGAACCCCTTCATGGCTTCACTAACATGGCTACTGAGAAGAGACCAAGGCTCTATAATCTCCCTCTGATGTATGTGCTGAAAGCTTTGAAATTCTTATGCTGTGAACATGTGGTAATATAGTGTTAAACTGTTTTACATAAAACTTCTAGCAATTTGGGAATCCATCACAACTGCTTAAGAAAACTCTTTGAAGGCTACAGTTGACCTTGGATTTATAACTGTCATTTCTTTGACATTCTCTTTCTTATTAAAGGTGTATATTCACTTTGCACTGTCTTCATCACAAATACAAGAGGAGATTGATGAGACCCATCCATTAATTCCAACGTTTTTTCATGACACGTCTTGCACATCCCCTGTCCCATCTCTAGCCTGTGCTTTTCATATTAAGTAATAATCTGAACTTGCATAAAAGCAGTCAGCTCACAGAGGTACAAGGGGAACTTGGTCTTTCCAGAATATAATAGAGTTTAACCTTTTGATTTCTAAATGTGATTCCTTTCAGGGGTGCAAAGTCGTGATATTTCTATTTGACACACAGAAAGTCATTGAAACTTGAACTCCTGAACTGGAAAGAACACAAACAAGGGACACAATATAAAGGCCATAAAAAAATAATACTGCAGCCAGAAAGGCAGGATGGCATCCTTATTTTAGCTAAATCCTGAAATAAAAACCATAATTTATTGACATTCTTATCTTAATCAGACTGCAGAACGTGAAGGACACTTCTGGGGTACTTTTAGAAAAGGATTACAGTTGCAGTTGCTTTGGTTTATTCAATCTGCCATTTTTCCTTTCTAACCTGTCAATAAACACTTTATTGCAAAAGCTGATGGAAAGTGACCACTGTGCTGTTAGTGAGCTGGATGTTCTAATAGTGCCACAACCTGATAGACTGCTGGACAAATAAAATGCTGGGTTTAGGAACGTGTTCTTTGCCTTTCTCTTGGGTGAAATAAGGAAATCTTGGCTGAACTGAGCACAAAGAATGTGAGTGTAGGGAAATTGCTTTTATGTCAGCTCAGTTCACCTATTGTTATTTTTCTGCAAAGAGTTAAACAAGGCCTTTAGCTGAGGGAGAAGGGAAATGGAAGAAGGGAAATCAAGTACAGCTGGAAGAGGTCCCTGGTGATACCTGGGTGCTTTTAATTAGGGAAAGCCTCTAGCCTGGCTCTATGCAGCCTGGCAAATCATAACCCTTCTGCCTTAATCTATATCCACATAAAATCATGTAAATGTGCCTGGTGTAGCATGAGAGTGGGGGAACTGCCAGAAGTGGCCAGTCCTTAGTGACAGGGACCCTGTTACAGATAGAGAATTGTATGAAAGGGCAGGCAAGGCTGAACATGCACAGACACCTGTATTGATTTACCCCTTGGTGAGTAAATACTGTTCTCATAAATGTGGTAGGGGTTTTTTTCATTCATCAGAGAAGTTTTGGAAATGTGCAGAGCTGATAGCTGCTGCTCTGACACCCAAACTAGCCATGGGCTGTGAAAACCCAGATGATTAAGTGAGGACACTTAAGTTGCTATAGGCACTTATGTTATATTTAATTTGAGGGAATCTCACCCAAGAATTTGTGATTTTTTTATAGAAGAAAGGATATTGTCCTCCTTCTGCCTCAACTGCCACCTAAACAGAACAAAAAATGTTTTATTCTGCAAATTATTTTTATAAAATAAAGAGAAAAGAGAAAATATATAAGGAAAAATATTATCTAAAGAGAGAATATATATATATGTAAATAGAAAATTATATTGACTAAGAATGTGATACCATAGCACTATTCCTGCCATTGGACATTTTTGCAGAACCCAGAGCCTGTGTCTGTTCAGAACCATGGCATAAAAGTTGATAAGTATTGTGACTTTTTGTATTTATAGCTTGCACCTAAGAGATTTCCCCCCCCCCCCCCCAATTTGGACTCTTTATCTCAGGGCTTTTGGCTTTGGTGAGGCAGCCAAGCTCTGCCTGAGCTGAATGCTGGGTGTTGCATGTGTGCATAAGCATGCAGCAAAAGCTTAGTTATTGTCTATATTATCTCTGTGCACTGGGCTGTGATTTTTCATTTCAGAGCTCTGTCACAAATTGGTGTGCTTGAACTGGTGACACAAAGGAAAGGATTTGGACATATATTGGCATGGGTTTCATTAGCCACTGCACTGCCCTGGTCTGAGCTGGTTTTACAGATAAATCCTGTATTCTTGCCCCAGAAGTAAGCAACAGAATAATTCTTTAGGGGTGTATTTTATGTAATCCCCATATGGGAACAGTCACATCTTATTTAATTTCACAACAGCCATTTTATTCTGCTAAATGCTTCGTTTTCCAGAGAGGTGTGAAGGGTGAAAATAGCTTTTCTTTGGTTTTTAACCTATGCTACATGTCTATGCCAACTTATAGAAACACCAAATACATTTGCAAGCCACGAGCCATGTGCTTATCTGCAACTTCACTAGCCATTGTTTTGGTGCCTTTCAGTTTCCATAATTTCAGTAAAAGGGAAGGGCTCCTCACATCTTATAGGATTTCTGGGGATGAGTCAAGTGAAAGGTTGATGTCATGAAAGGAGGATTGCCAACATGGGGCAGGTCAGGCTAGCTGAGCCTCCTGATAGATGAAGAACAGAAAAGGCATCATGACATTATTGTTCTGCCTGCCCGAATCTGAAGTGTTTTGGATGTTCATCACATTTCATCCCTCAGCTATTTTTATTCTCTGGCCATTACAATTCTTTTTTAGCACAAGGGCCCTATTTACTGTGTTTATGCAGATATTAACACACTTCCAGAGACAGCACAAACTGGGAGCTCTGAGGCTCTGCTTCTGCGGACGTCGCTCTTGGCATCAAAGGCAGCGTGAGCTGTTCCTGCTTTTCTCCTCTTCAACTCCATCTGTTTATTCCATTTAGCTCCAATTGTTCACTCCAGGGGTGGCTCCTCAGTTGTGCCATTGTCACTTTTTGCTGGGCCATAGATGAACTGGTTGACCTCAGCTATATTAAAACTACACTCAGTCCTTTCTTGCAGTCCTTTAACAGGATTAGTTGTAAATTCAGTTTCTCGATGTAGTTCACCACAAGGTCACACAGACAAACATCTGCAGGACTGAGGGATGAAGGCAGAAAGAGCCACATTGGCCTGTTTTGCCTCCCAGAAATGTGTCCTGAAACTGTGACGTAAAGCCCAGTGAAGTGCCAGAGCAAAATTTGTCATTATGATCCTTGTGCCTCTTTGCTTCCCTTATTAGGATGATTAGGAATGACTATGGGATGAAACTGTGCATTCTTAACACCTCAGAACTGCAGGGAAGATGAATGGGCATTTAAGGATGGAGCTTGCTTTATTGTTAGCTTTGGTTTTTAAACTCTTCTACCCTCTGTGCAATATATTCTAGTTCGTCTTTATTTATATCCAGTACTTTGTGAGATTGCTTTTATCATCTGATTGTTATCCCTTTCCCAGCCAAGCAGGAACTAATTTTGGCTTTCTTTGCTGGCTCACCTTTTAACTTCTCTTGTTCCTGTGTTGTTTGCCTTTTTCACACTGAATGCTGATGAGGTACTATTTGGTCTGTCTTCAGCAGTCATTTTCTGGGTAATTTCTTTAAGCAGCAAACACTAATTCCTCCCACTCTTTAAAGTGCCATATGGGATCAGATTACCAGATTAAACATGAATCCATTTTTGGATGGCATTTCTGTCCCATGCTAATTCTATTAAAATTATTGACTATCTGGCCAAAACTACTGCTGTCTCAAGACTTACATACAGCTATTTTTGGGCCAGAACAAGAAGGGCAAAGGGCCATTTTAAAATGTAGTTTCTAACATCTTTATCTCAAAGTTTGCACTTATGCAAACATTGCTAAGTGAATTCCATTTGTTCATGTTAACGGGCACTGCTGCAAATGCAAAAATATATTTTTAGCAATTATCCTCCTATGAAACATTTTCAATCCCAGCTGACCCATAATTACAAAAGATCATGTGGGGAGCCTCAGCAAGAGAATGTGGCCCTAGAGATTATCATCATTTTTGACATGGTAAAGTTGCACACATTTTAGGAGCAGATGATAATTTAAATACTGTATTTGATAGCCTTGAGAACTAAATATTTGTTAAAAGAACTGGTATGAGGAATATGTTTAAAGGAATAACACTCTTCTCTTGCATGACTGTTTCTGATGCATTACTGTATAGTGGGTGGACTGGGCTGGATGGTCAGGGAGGAGCAGCCTTGTAGTAATGGGGCACTTTTTATTATTCTCTCTTGGAAATGTTATATTTATTTGCTGAGGCTGGGTAATGCATGGCTCAACAGCATGGATTTTGCTCCAGAAAGGAAGAACACACTGTTTAGTCTGTGGATGAAAGGTGGCTTCCTGATTTCCACACCCTGCTGGTTGACTCTCCTCTCCCTGCCCAATAGATGCTATGGTGCAGTGTGTGGGAATTCCTTCACACTGGAGGCTTCTTGGGGACAGGGGACTACTTCATCAGCCAAAAATGGCATAAACAAGATTTAAAATCATTAGCATAGCTTCTGCCATTATGCTCTCAGCAGATATTGTAAACTTGCA
Organism: Erithacus rubecula; assembly: GCF_903797595.1. Lineage (NCBI taxonomy): Eukaryota > Metazoa > Chordata > Aves > Passeriformes > Muscicapidae > Erithacus > Erithacus rubecula. The sequence continues at coordinate 8,540,346 of NC_136689.1, read as the reverse complement.
GGATTTGATTCATCATTTGCATTGGTGCAAAATTGGCCGTGACTGCCAAAAAAACAATTGACTGTTCCTTCCCAGCTGTTTTCTAATTACATTAGAATACTGTGGTGTCTAATGCAGCTGCTCAGCCATGGTGTGGACCTGCCTTCTCCCACAGGGACCTTTCCAGAGCAGCAACACTTGCTTTGAGATGATATCTGTAGCAGAGGTGGCTGGTACACAGGTAGCAGTGACACTTCAGTCATGGCCAATTCGTTTCTTTTCTGGGAAGCTATCCCACAGGACACATGACTGCTGAGAAGTCAGAGTTTAGAAGAATAACACTGAAAACATCAAGTCATCTCACATCATGCTGGCACGCAGCCCAGAAGCTTGTAAAAATGCAACTTCATCAGACAAAAAGGAGTTACCCAAAAAGGAACAGAACAGAGAAGAAAATACCTTCCAGCTCTAACTTGTGATGTTCCTGTGCTTCATAAGCTGTGTGCAGCTTTTGTTAGCCTGTGTCCAACTGGATGTGATGGAACTGGAGGAGCTGCAGAGAAAGTGCCAGCCTGAACAGGGGAATTGAGCAGTTTCTATACAGCCAGAGACTGAATGCATCAAATCGCTTCATCCTGTGGAAAAGAGAATCTCATGATGTGCATAACAGTGTGAACAGCAAAGATGTAAAAGATGCACAAAATTATGAATGATCTAGAGGATGCAGGAAGGAGTTGATCATTCCCTGCTATCACAGAATAAGAAGGAGGGCCACCATGAAATTTCTAGTCAGCAGGAATGCATTTTTAATTCCTAATGCAAAATAAATTGAGGATTTCATCAATACGGGATGCCTTGGACACCACATATTCAGAGCTTTAAGAAAAGATTGGATAAATTCAATAGAGAAGGATGCAGCAAAAGTTGATAAATACAATAGTCTGGTTACAACTTCCAGCTCAGGAAAACACAAAATCTTCAACTGACAGCAACTAGAAGTTTCTGGCAGCTTTGGGCTAAATGAGGACAGATTAGTAAACAAATCCTTTTTTCAGCTATCTTCAATTGTCTGGATATTTTACGTGCTTCCTTTCATGAGAATGGACCACTGAGGCTTAAGCCTGGAAAATGGTATTACTATTATTTTAATACCTTTCCCAGCTTTCTGAAAGGAAGAAGTTTCCATCCCACTCTGCTTCCAATGTGTGCTCTGCTGATAAACCTGAAGAAACACAAACTTTTTCCCCATGTTTCTGGCTTCTCAGACAGCTGTTTCAGACTGGTTTTTTTCTTGTTTTTGGTTTTTGTTTTGTTTTGTTTTGTTTTGGGGGGTTTGTTTTTGGTTTTGTTTTTTTTGTTGTTTGTTTGTTTGGTTGTTTGTTTTTTTTTTGGTCCATCACACTCTCTTGCTTTGTTTATGTTAAACTGAGGATTCTTGGAAGAGGACTGGAGGCAGGAACGGGCATATCTCCAGGCTAGAGCTAAAAAGCAGTTAAACTGGCTCAAATAATGACCACAAAGGGATACAACTCTAAAATTCCTCATCAGTGAGGGACAATGTACTTGTTCAGTAGCCCAGGTGCCTTTGGCCTAAGGCAAAGGAGAAATAATAAATATCCTTAGAATGTGGTCCTGATTTTTTTTTTTTTTTTTTTTTTTTGGTGGTGTTCACTGGAAAAGAAAGACTAAAAGCATCTTAACCAGGCAAATTTTTTTTTTTTTTGGGGGGCTGTTTTGGTATGTCCAGAGTCTCTATTTATATAGCAAAGAAGTTATCATCTTTTTGTGCTTGAAAAGATAATGAGGCAAATTAAGTGTAAACCAACAAGATGAGATTGTCTGAGTCACAAGATGGTCTAAAACGAGACAGAAGTGGATTGCCTTCATTGCAGTAATGAGTTGTTTGATGTCCAGCTAGGATAATATTGCCTCTTTTTACTGCTAAATAAGATTTTAAAGGAGATGAGAATATTAATATGTAGTGTTTTATACATAAAGTATAAAATGTTTATGACATTGCCTGTTACCATCCACTGCTGTTGTTTTAGCATCGCTGGGAAAGAGCAAATACAAAAATAATAAAAAAATAATTCCTTGGTAGCAATTAAGTTGGTTCTAAACATATGTGTTGCACCTCTTGCTATGTTCTGAATCAAATGAAGATAACAAACGGGGAGCCTAAAGATTGCTCATGTACATTTTTTCTTTTTCCTGTTTACAAGCAACATATATAAGAAAAATCAGATCTCTTCTTATTTGAGGAACCTGGGTTCAAAGCTTAACAACTTTTTGTTTTAAATTACAGAGCATAACTTAAAGAATTCTAGACATGCTTAATGATGTGATGGAGAGTAACCTGAGTTAGCTTTTCTGAAGACTTTCATTATCCTCTGGGTTATAGTGACAAAGATGATTCATTCAACTAAAAATAATTTGAAATGGAAGGTGTGTTTGGTTTTCTTTCTGTCCTGTAGAGATTATCATAGAGAATGACACTGGCTGTTATGTGAGACAACTAAATCATAAGGGCAGGTAGAATGGCCTGACTTAGCTAATAATTTCAACTGAAGTGATTAAACAGTTTAGAATTAATGATTTCTATTTCCCTTTATATATATAAATACCCTGGAGCCTCTACTCAGAATTGTGCTTCAGTGCCTTCTGAATGGTGTAAGGAGAGAGGGTTCCTGCTCTTTGTCATTCCCATGGCTCACTGGCTAAACATGGCCATCTGCTAAACGTTGGGGCTGCAGGCTGACAGACTCACCAGCCATAGAGGTAGGAGTCTTATTCAAACCTTATTTTTGGGACCACACAAATAAGGACAGCTGCAGCTACTGACACCTAGAAATGTGACTCTGTGAATACTAAATATTGCCACAAAAATGGCAGGGAGGCTGCTGGCATCCCTTTAAAGAGCTGGTGTTTGGTACAAAAGAGTTAAACCTGAATATGCTGTGCACAGAGGCTTTGGATAATCGTTTGCATCTGAGCTTCCTTGTGCCATATTTCCAGCTCTGCAAAAGTTTTGTACATCCATTTAGAGCTGTTATCACTGATAATGATGATGACCTTGTTTCTCTCTAGTCCCTTGATGTTTCTCCTTCTCACTGATGAGAAGTAAAGTGAGGTTCTGACTCTGGAATTTCACCTGGTAAAGTAGAACTGGATAATGGACAGTTACACCCTATAGGATCCTAAGAGGATCCTAACACTGCATATATGAATTTCATCTAAATTTTCCAGCCCAGAAATTTTACCTACTTGAAATAAAACCTGAACCTGACTAGTAAATTCACACTATAATTTATTTTTTATTTTTATGTACGAGAGAACTGTGGGTATTCCAAAGTATTCAGTGGAAATAGCAAGTGTACATCTAACATTTTCTAAAATTATATAAACTCTCAAACAAGAGAAAACTGTAGTTTAAAGATGGTGGTGGTGTGGTGTTAGAAATTTATTGTAGATTTGTTTCACTTGTAACTTCATCAGGATAAGGAAAAAGTCTTTAGTATTTAATTGTTATTATAGAGCATTATTATTAGGGTTTCAAAGACACATCTTTTGAGATGGGGAAATAGCTGATCTCTGCCCCAGATAACTGTATGTGGTCCCACACAGAAACTGGAACTTCTAGATGACACTGAGTAGAAGATACATGAGAAGGATATATCTGGATGACTGTGACATTTTTAAGCCTCTTTACTTTCTACTGTGTCTTGCAGATGAGGTAGACAGCATCATCCTTTTGAGGAAATTGCTATAATAAGGAAAGTGTCCAGGAGTAGAATTTGTGCAGATACTTTGGAAAGGATTTGTGAGAAAACACTGAGGCTTTCAGCAGCAGAGTGGGGAGGATGGGAGCAGCCACAAAGCAGTCCAAGGGCCACGATAGCATCAAGCACTGATGAAATTTTTCTTGCTGCATTGTGATTCAGAGTTGTCTTTGAGCAGTAAAATTCTGGAAGGCAGAAGGATGGTATACTCTGGCAGATTATTTGCTGAAAAACTGTGTTGATGAATTCTCCCTATTATCTTGCATGCTTTTTATAATTTTACAGGCAACTAAGATATAGTAACAATATGACCCTGAGGGTATGTTGAACAACAGCAAGTACCAGTTGAGACAATATGGAACCACCTTGAAAAAACCCAAAAAAGTCTTTATAATTTTAAAATCCTAGAGTCAAAATTTAGGTGTTAAGTCAGAATAGTACATATTTACAAAATTCATAGTCTGATGAGTTTTAAGTGAAAAATGAATGTTCTCATCTTATATGTGTCCCTGTGCACTTAAGTAAAAGCTCCAATTCCTCTTGATGCCCAGACCTGTTACAGAGATGCTTTTCATTTCTCTTTGTTGTGTTTGGGTGGTATTATGGTGTTTGTCAGTAGCATTGAATATGTTTATCTTTCAGAGTGTATCAATAGATATTAGATTCCTTTTCACTGTTAGGAATATGGAGATATGCTGTTCCCTAAATCACACATCATTGTTTAAAGAGACCCTTGGTTTGGGGTACCTCTGATTTTCCCCCTCAAATGGCACACCATCAAGGGCACTTGTTTTTAGAAGGTGCCTAGACCAAATACATGAAAATCAGTACTTTTTGTAGGTTCTTTTAATTATTTTCTTTTATCATTTTGGGCACACAGGAGGAATTGTTCTGAAGAACAATTTTGAAGACTAGGATGAAAGCCTGGCCTTTGGATATTAAAAAAATTAAAAGCCAAGAATGAGCTTGCTTTTGTTTGCTGTAGTAAGTGTTAAGTTTGCCAGTGGAACTGTATGAATATGAAATACTTCTCTTTATGCTCATGACTGCTAAAAGTATATATGGCTCTGCAGAGCAATGTTGGGTTTCAATATTGTATGCCTTTTCACTTTTTGTTAGAGAATGGATAATTTAGGTCTAACTTGAAAGAGCACTTGGCTCCAATGATTCTGATAATTGAAATGTATGAGAATTCTGTTTAAATACAAATCTAATCAGGATATCACTGGTAGCCCAAGTGAAAGTCAGAGCACTCTAATGCTTTGATCTATGAAGGTCTTTTCTAACAGGAAGGGGAATTAGTCTTGGTGGCTAAACAAACCAAGTTTGCTTTCTTTTATTTTCCTTTGCCTCTGACGTTTGTTACTGTTTGAAGATCACTCCAATTTTATTCATTTTCAGTTTCTCCCTTTGTGTTCACTTCAAATGCCCCCTCTCCTAATTCTTCTGTATGATTACTCAGATCCCTCCTTTTCCACAGCTGTGACTTGATACTGCAGTCTCACTCCTGCCTTGCAATGAATAAACCTCACCAGTAACATTATTTTAGAATAATAGAAGTCACTTGCTTTATTGTGACTGGAAAAATGAGCAGTTCTAACTGTGCAAGAAGTGCAGTCTCAGCAGCTCTGGGTCTGGCTTCTATGGTAGATTATCATCTGAGCAGTTTCTTTTTGGGGGAGAGTACCAGGGTGCCAGTCTACAGCTGACTAAAACAGATGACCTCCTAATTCACCACATCCTGAAGGAAATCAACTGAGATTTCTTGACAGTCTGTTCTTTGGTTTTCATTGCCTCCATGTGATTAATGTGTGCCTGCATCGTTTTTTAGAAGTCTTTTCTCATCATTGTGTTTCCTTTGTCACAGGGTCCATCACATCACACTTCACTAAAATACCCTACATTTGTTAATGACATCTCTAACTTGATGCTTCTATCACTTTTGTAACAAAAAGGCTTTCCACTTCTGCTAGTAATTCCCATTTATGGGAAGAGAAGGATAATTCAATGGCTGTGGTACTTTCCATTATTCAGAATGACATAAAATTACTTCTTTTCAGTGCAGCTTGCTCTCTTTGACCCAAATTTACAAGGCCTCAATTTTGCCCAAGTCCCTGTGTTTGCTACTTACTCTTGACTGACAACTCCTTATCAACCTAGACCTTCTGAAGGATATTCAATAAAAAAGGACAAACTACAAATAAGAATGCATATTTCCTTGCCTTCTGTGTCAGAGTGGATATATGTGGATAGTACACTGCTCTGTTAGGCATAAACAGTTTCATTCAGAATGAGGTAATAGGGGTGTAAGTGGAAATCAGGTTATTTGATTCTCATCTTAGAGTTGCAAATGATTATTGTTGTTATTATTATTATTATTACTGTGCCACCTTTCTTGTCTTCTGCCTGTTGTACTGATGGATTTGGGAAGTTTCTCAGTGAATCAAACCAGAGAATTTAGCCTTATATGAAAATCTTAGGTTTATTTACAGGGCTTCAGATCTTTCCTGTAGCTATACAACATGAGTTTGGTGGAACCTGACTGAATTCTTGCCATATGGAACCATCCTAAGTGAGAAGATAAGAGAATTGTAACTCTTTCATACACAATTTGAATTTTTCTCCTAGTTTTTTTAGCTTTTTGTTTAGTTTTGGTTTTTTACTTTGCATCAAGGATTCCTAGTACCTCAGCCATCTAAGACAGATGGCTATCAAGGAGGAGCTGTATTGAGACAAGAGATTTGGACATAGAATTTCTTTCCATCTTTTCACCACTTGTTCCTCATATCTATGCTGTATGATTGTCATTCCAACAGACTTCTAGTTCAGTTTACCTGAGCTGGTGTTGACAGGTTGTTTTTTGGGGTTTTTTTTTGTGTAAGGTTTATGGCATAGTTTGACTACTGCCATTTTAATGTCTGTGTCAATAGGGTCTTAATCACACTGAAATCTCTGGATCTCTTAGATTTACCAAGAGTTCTCCAAGGAAATCAGAATTGCAAAGGCTGGAGAAAGCCCTGGAGGCTTTCCAACTTAATTAGGAATGAACTCCTTCCCTGTAAATGAAGTGGTTCTTTAAAATGACTTAGAGTCTCCATTGGCATCTTCTGACAGTGCTATGATGAAGTACAAAATATTATTAGAATGATGTTCCCCTCTTGTGACACTCTCTTTCTCTCATATATCTTATGGAAATAGCCATATTTTGTGAGTACCCATAGTATTATTTTCCTTGTATTGGGACAAAGGGAAAAAAAAAGTTATATAATTTTTGAATAGTGCAAAATAACAGATCTCTGTAGGGTTACAATCTGGACTTTTGTATTTTTGAATAAAATTTGTGAGTGTGAAATAATCATTGATGGAAAAGCTTTTTAATGAATGGATGAGAATAATTGATTTATAATAGACTTAATCTTGCAAAGGGTCACTGCCTTGCTATATTACACGTTTAAATGATGCTGCTGTAAAAAGTAAATCATACATCCTAATATTTACTGTTTTATTAAATGCCTTTTTCTGCAAAGAAGATGTGATTTTATGCCCTGGTCAGGTATTCCTAGGTGCCACAAAATTGTGAAAAAGCTATTTTTTTCAGTTTAACTGAGCAACACCAAATTTGAAGTAATGGCAGATAAGCTTGAGACAAGCAGTTCATATTCTTCAAAATTTGCTCTAAACCCTTTTCTTTATGGAGAATTTGTATATATTCTTCCTGTGTCATTTAACAAGCAAAATATTGCCTAACATTCTATTTATATATCATGTATCACATACAGTAGCACCTAAACACAGCTTTTCTTCTTCCTGCCAAAGAATAAGAGTTCCATTCCAAATGAGCTACATGCAGCTCACCAGAGTAAACATGGAATATCTGCATGAAGGTGGCTGAAGGAGCCTGGATTTACACTGGTTTTAGGGCTCTTACTTCTAATAAGTGACTTCATGCTTGGAGACTCATTAAGAGTGAAAGGGTTTGTATGTTAATCAAATAATCACAGTGAAGTTTGATAAATATTTTAAATTGAAGTTCTGCTGAGGAAGAAAAGAAACCAAGGAGAATTTCTGAAAAATTTCTAACGAAACTACAGGATGTATGGAAAAGCAGATGCTAGGCCCACCCAATTGTTCTTATTCTCCTATATATTTTCCTGTATATTTTATTCCAGGTATTTGAGTGGCATGATTGAAAAATCAGTTCTGAAGATTTTTTTCCATGTTTTTCTTCAGCTATTTCAGCAATAGGAGAGAAGCTCAGTAAAAGGGAGAATGGGCAAGTTGCTGCTATTGAATGGTGTTAACTGAAGGCACAGGTCATTTGGCAGGGTAGATTGTTATCCAGTTTTGTAATTAATTCCTGTTACAATAAAGCCCTTTCTGGGTAATCTAGGTTCTCTTTCACAGTGCTATTATAGATATTTTTATTCACTCTATAATTCAGTGGTACTCAGCTACAAAAATCAAGGAGACCTCCTTCCAAAATTTGGCCCCAGTGTGCCAGCATGGATGTCCTGCAGTTGAGCTAGTGATCCACAAATGAGTCTTTTCTAATTATTGATCCTTTTCTTAACTCAAAGCTGTTTGGAAACTAACATTAAGCAAAGCTGTAAATGCAAACTATAAAGGAATCTTATGGTCTGCTTCTGAAATAACAAAAAATTGTACATGAAGCTCATCTGTTCTTTCACTGCAGTTGTGCAGAAAAGGAGAAATTATTTGCTTATTTTAGGAGAGGGGTGTTTTAATAATAAAAGAAAAAAAAAAATGAAACAGGGTGAGTTTAGCCATTACTGCTTTGATTGCTGCTGGCTCATTAGCATTGGCCACGCTCCTTCAGATTAGCAGTAATTAAACTGTGAAATCAGACCGATTGCCTTAAGCTGAGACACCATACCAGGCTGTCAAGAGAAATCACAGGGGATAAATCAAGGGCCCTGTGCATCTCAGATCACCCTTGGCATGGGTGAGAGTGTGAGAAGTGGAATAATGAGGACATTCAGTTTTTTGTATCTGGTGAACTCTCGGCAGACAAGCTTTGGAAGCGTTGTCATGACAATGACAACAGCAAGGATAAACTCTTACTCCCACTAGCTGTGGTTAATGAAGATGATAATGAAAAATTATGCCAACATTACTGCAATTTTTTTATTCCGACTGGCACTTGTAACCTTACGCCTAATGACACAACACAATACTGACAGTAATTGTGCATTGATAAATGGGGTAAAGATGCCGAAAAAATGTCTGACTCGAAGATATACAAGTTTAGTTAGCTGAGTAATTTCTTTCAATAAGCATTTGCTTTGTTCTTTGAACTCTCACTAGGTGGTTTTGGACTGTGCATGCCAAAAAACATCTCTAATCACTTTTCATTGTTTACTAAAGAATAGGCCCAGCAATTAAGGCAAAGAGCGCTTGTGTTTTATTTCTTCTAAGCAGAACAAATGCGATCAAGATAAATAACAGTAATAAAACAACAATACTTTTTACAAATTCTGAATGGGTTTACAAATTCAGTGTTTGTTTAACTGCTGGTTTCTGGGACATCCAGTTTGTCCCACTCCAAGTGTAAAGCTTTGGTGGATAAATCTCCAATTACATTATGTAATGGCTGTCTCACCCCCACGTTGCCCCTGCCTAAATGCCACCATTTATTCAGATTGCATTAGCGCTTATGTAAGTGTCTCTCTCAACCACAGCCCCTAAATCCTGGCTCGTGGGGGAGGATAGATAGGTAGATAGATAGACAGACTGACAGTATGTTTTAAGAATATAGTTAAGCAATTGTAAAAACTTCCTTCTGACCTATCCCAGCTATCTGCGTCCTTTTTTCTTTCTTGCATTAAACCCATGATCAATCATGGTGAACTAGTCCAGGATGCTAAATGGACAAAAATCTGCTGACTTCATGTTCTTTGGTCTATTGGTTCAGCTGTCTGATCCAGATGAGGGCGGTGATGGGGCAAGAGAAGCAGCAAGAGCATGTAGGCAAAAATGGCAGTGGCAGCCAGCCTAACCAAAACCTTCTCAGCCTACCTTGAGACATGAGGGCTATTCATGACATGGAAGGATCTGCACTACAAACTCTCATTGCCTTCCAGTTAAGCACTATGAGACCATAATCCTGAAGAGGCTTATGGAAGCTGTTCAAAAGCACTCACAGTGAGAATAGAGGCAGCCACCAGAGCTTCTGCAAGCACTTCTCACAGGGATTCCCAAAGGGCCACAGGAATCCCTCCTGCTCCCCAGGCCACCCGCTTCCCACTGCTGAAATGTTGATGCTCTTTCAACAAGCAAGGGTGATACAGACAATGCAGAATAGCCAACTCTTTCAGTTTATGTAGTGGATTCCAGCTCTGCTGCAATCCAGTATCCACACTCCCACTTTAGAAGCCACACCACTTGGCTTTAAAGAATAGCCCAATTGAATGTGTGAGTATGCTGCAGCACAATAACCTCTCTGGGATTAGACAAATAAATGCAAATGAATCATTTAATGCAAACAAATCACTTAAAGGAGTAAGTGTTGTTTTATTTACTCCAAAACTACCTAAAAGAATAGCTCTTTTGATAGCTTTAGTAAAGTGTTTGGGGTTTTTTTTCCATGTAAACTTCTACTGTTGCTCACCAGTGGCCTCATTCCATCAAAGCTTTAGAAATCTAGATTGTTGGATGTGGGATTTTTTTGTTCAAACACTGTTTATTTTGCTTTGTTTGGTTTTAAGAAAAAAGATTAATCACAGAGCATTTGGAGGTGTATCAGATATATGAGGGTTTCTCCTTGACTAAGTGGTATTTGTCTTTTCAGTTCTTGAAAGGCAGTATTAAGACAGCACAGTAGTGTTTGTGATTCATGGTTGCAATTCTCTTTTTATTGCTGAACACCAGCAGTGAATAGGAGCTGCAGAAGGACACATTTCCAATTACTCTATCTCAGAGTTCTCCATTGCTTCTTAACAGAGATGTCTCTATCTCTGCAAGCGAGTGTAATACAGAAGTTTATACAAAAATAAATGTGTGTATAAATATATATACACACATACACCGAAGAAAGATTTCTTTGCTCTTTCAGCTATGTTCTGTCTTAAAGTTGATTCAGTGTCTGCTGCTTTGTTGCCAGTCTTCTCACTAGAAGAATAAAGATGATTTAACCATTAGAGAAAGGCATTACATGAAACAATGCCCTAGGAATATTGAATGTTTTTTGGGAAGAAATGGCCTAACTCCTGAATCTGAAGTGGTGGTCTCCTTGCACAGCATGGCAGAAATGGCTTAGCAAGGCAAGATCATATTTCCCTCAGCATGCAACAGGTTCAAATGGGAAATTTAGAAACTGAGTACTGCTTCCTGAAGAAATATTTTTTTCCTGGACTGTGGTCTTTGATCCTTTGTGAGTTTGGGCCCTAATACTACTATAGTGGGATGAACCAAAGTTTGTTTTTTGTGTAGGTGCAGAGCTGGATGCATCTCAAATGGAATTTCTGGTCCTTCAACATTTACTTGAGTATTTCTTCATAAAATGGGGTGCTGATGGGGAGAGAACAAAAGTCTCAATTACATTATCCTTTAGCATCTTTAACCTTTATCAGCAGCAGTTTTAAGAGAGAATTTTTTTAAAAGTGAAACTGGAAAAACATAAAACTATTCTGCCTAAACATTAACAGAGGCCACAGTTCCCAAATTGACAGAGAAATCAGTGCTAGGGAGAAGTCAGGAATAAAGGATCAAAAGCAGACACAATCTCTGAAGAAAGGAGGATAACAGTACAGAGCACCATGCACTGAGTGAGTTTGATTTAAAGCATTTTAAAAGAAAACTCCATTTACTTTAGAGACTGACAAAAGTTTATACATTCATGAATGAGCTCTTTATGTATTTAAGAGGAATGACAGCAGGCAAAGGGAATATTTGATGAATGTTAAGGCAAGATTCTGAAAGTCAGAGATCATTGAGAGAGGACAGAAGGTTTTGGCTTTTTCTTACAAATAGCTGCATCTGTTTGGCACTTTGTGTTTCCATTCTGTATGCTAGAATTGTGAGAGAACTAGAAAAGCTATTTGGGATCTGAGTGAGGAACTTAAAAATGTAAAAGGTTTAGGAAAGCTATGTCTCACATCCTTTCATACCTTGCTTTTCATCTTGCCCTATAATGGAGTACCCTGGCTAAAATTAGCAGCTAGAAAAGACAGGGCAGTTGTAGAGATAAAAGGCTGTGACTTGAATTCATTGAGAATGAGTGGGAGAGAAAACTGAGGTAGTTTTTATATATTTTTGGTGTTATATATTTTGTTAATAAAACTCTTGATGGGCATATTTCAACTCTGCCCTTTGTCAAGGTCAACAGAAAAAGACTGGACATCTGTATTTCAAGGATGTCCCTTTGCAGACTGATATTTCAGCAGTTTGAAGAGGCTGTTTGAGATACAGGCCCACGTTTTAGATTGTCCTTCTGTCCAGGGGCACTAACTTTGGCAGAAAGCTGGGAGAAATAACTGAGAGCAGTAACATCTAAACCACCTCAGCAAAATTTGCTGAAGTTCATCTGCTACAACATATCTTTTTCGTTAAATCAGCAAATCTTGAGGTTTCAAACTTCTTAATTATTTATGATGAAGTTTAATTTGTGGAAGAGTAGGAAACCATACAACAAATTCTGCAGGTAGATTTTTAATATGATGACCAGTAAGGTATTCAGATCCTCTCTTGCCAGGCAAAGTATTTACTTACTTTAAAACATTCATCATCACCTCAGGTATACAGAAGACAGAGTTGCTGGGGAATTTTGTTAATGAAGCATCACGGCACTGATGGGAGCAGCTTACCAGGTAGCATATTTAGAGATCTGTAGGTCTGTAGAGTGGCCCAAGAACCAAAGATAAAAAGGAGTAAGCAGGTGATATAAATCAATGATACTCTACATCACACAGTTCTGAATTAAGTAGAATTAAGTTCTGAATTAAGTAGAATTAAGTTAAGTAGATAATATTCCTGAGTGGACTGCTGTCAGCAGACCTTGTGCCAGGTTAAGTAACATTTGCCCTGCCCAAGTTTTACTGTCATTGTTTCCACACAGGCCTTTTCTTCTGACCCACTTTCTGTTCTCACCATGTAATCACTGAGTCACTGCACAGGGACATTCTTGTCCCTCTTGAAATCCAAGTTCAATGCAAGTCACACAGAGTAAAGCATCCACTAGATGTTAACACTATCTTTTTCAGTAAACTGAGTTGGTGTTTTTTATATAAAGTACCAATCTTTCTTTGATTTTTCCTGTCTTGGGCTGGCAAAATGTATCAAATACAGGATACTTCTGAAATGAGGAAGATATGATTATTACAGCCTTCTGCTTTCTGTGCTGTGGACCTGTGTCTGTTACAGGAGCAGGTGCTCCCATGTCCCTTTGTGAGCCCACACAGGAGAGAGTTGGCAGAAATCACAGAGCAGAAAGGCACTGAGGTTGTAAAGAGCTTAACACAAGCTACATGTGGAGTTGGAGCCACACCAGCAAGCTCCTAGTAGTCATTAACCTGAAAATTGCAAATATAAAGAATCAGAGAAACTGACTTAGAAGGGACTCACAAGAACCTTCGAGTCCAACTCCTGTCCCTGCACAGGACATCCCCAAGAGTCACATCATGTCCCCAAGAGCTCTGTCCAAAGGCTCCTTGAGCTCTCTGGACCTTGGTGCTGTGACCACTGGCCTGGGCAGCCTGTTCCACAGCCCAACCACTCTCTGGTTCTAGAGCTTTTATCTGATATCCAACCTAAACCTGCCCTGGCACAACTTCAGGCTTGGGTCCTGTCACTGCCACCACAGAGATCAGTGTTTGTGCCACCTCTTCTCTTCATGAGGAAGTTGGAACTGCAGTGAGGTCTCTCCTCAGTCTCCTCTAGGCCAACACCAACTTAGACCTTAGCTGGGAACATGAAATAACCCCGTGCTTGTTCAGGGTATGACAAAGAGAGGCACGGCAGGAGAGGAGGATTGTGCTGTGCGCCTGTGCCAGGGCTGGAAATAATGCTCTGGGCCTCAGTGTCATTGTCACCAGGGATGAAGGGATGAGGGCTGTGCCCCATGGCTGCTGTGCCTCATGTCATTGTCACCAGGGATGAAGGGATGAGGGCTGTGCCCCATGGCTGCTGTGCCTCAGTGTCATTGTCACCAGAGGATGAGGGCTGTGCCCCATGGCTGCTGTGGCTGTGTCATTGTCACCAGAGGATGAAGGGATGAGGGCTGTGCCCCATGGCTGCTGTGCCTCATGTCATTGTCACCAGGGATGAAGGGATGAGGGCTCCATGGTTTGCACATTTGGCAGGGGCTGTGCAGAGCGTGGCTGTGGCACGAGCTGCCTTGGCCCTGGCCCCTGTTGGGCTCCTCCCCTGTCTGTGCTGCCTTTGGACACTGGAGAGCAAACACTATAATCTTCCATGAGACTTAGGCCTTGCTAAGGTTTCAGAGTTTTTAATCATAAAGAAAAAAGGCAGTGTGGTAGCACTCAGAGGCACCTGTTTGGTACAAAGTTTTGGACAAGAATTGTCCAATCATTCCCCTGTGATTCCTGCTTGCCCTCAATTTTTCTCATCCATATTACTCCTTATTATGGCGAGCATTTAGAAGCCTAACTAGATGTTTTATGATTATAAAGTAATTCTTGTTGTTTAAGCTGTATTTAGTGTTCAGATTCCTCTGTTAATTTAACTTCCCAACACTCTCCATCATGTAACTTGCCAACTTTTATATCAAAACTTCTGTATTGGTGGATATAACACTTTGGAAACAAACAAGAAATCATGATGAAAATTATAGCTTATTGTTTTCATATTCATTGACCCCAGTGATAATGCCTTTATAAAAATAATTTATTGTTTTCCTTATCTCAAATTTCTTTCTCCTTCTTGCAGACATAGTTGCATAGAGATATTATAATGACATATTGTTATTCCATATTATGGAAAAAAATTTAGATTCTTAATTGTTCTAATCACTGAAGGATTGGAGTTGTGAATCAATTGAAGTCAGTGACATCTTTGCTGTTAATTTCATACAGCAGTATTTTGTCTAGCTGTTCCTAATTAATTTGATTGAGATTTTCTGTATTATTAACTTTTACATATTTAGGAATACCACGAAACAAAACAATTTGGTGGGACTTAGCCTTGAGAAAGACATATACAAATATAAAAAAGTATATGTTGTTTTCTCTATTTTTTTTCCCCTTACTGGAACTGCCCCTTTCTTCAAGCAGAACTCAGCTGGTTTAGTGGTAGTTTCCAGCCAGTCCATTGTACTACAGCACACAGAACTCTGCCCACTGGTAGCCAATAATTCATTTAAAAAGTCATCTATATCTGCCCCATGGGACTATTTGTGTAGTTAGAATTAAGCAACTACATGGAAGGTTAGGTCCCTTGGGACTGTTTTGCTCAGTTTTAGCTGTTTTGGCTGCTGTAATGTCATTCTGGAGTTCTGCCCCAAAGCTGAAGTCTCAGACTGGGAGTTTCTTTTGGCAAGGATTTCACTACTTTCAAAAGTGGGCAGCATGTTGTTTAAAATAGTCTAACACTAATAATAGTTACCTATTAGATGTCTGTGAAAAAAAAAATGTAATTGCAGAAGTGGTCAGTTGATCATGTTGGCAGAAAATAATCAAAACTGTACATTGTCTTGTAGCTTTCTACCTCTGAATTAATCACTGCTGGCTCCTTTTACAGTCAGTGGAGAGAAAAGGGCATTTTTCAGATGTGATTCTTTTGGCCTATTTTAGATATTTAGTTTAGGACAAGATGAACTACAGCCTAGAAGTGTCTATTTCTCATTGCTGATTATAAAAGGAGTCTAGACATCTCCTGGAGAAGGAGGCAGCCAGATTGCAGATGTTTTTATTTATCATTGTGTGTCTTCATGTGGCATGGGCGACTAAAAAGACTTCTAAGCTCTATTTTGTTAGAATTATTCTAGTACAGTAAATTTAAGCCTCACTACTGAAAATGAGAGATCTTTTTATAGGTTATTATTTTGTAGATAGCAATTAACCACTCAGAAGAGCTGCTAGCATTGACACGCACATGCTCAGCCACTTCATGCTTTAATGTTAAATTATATTTGACATTTAATTTAAGCTCATATTGCCTTCATTCAAAAATAAACCCTACTGCATTAGTAGTGAGAAGGTGGAGGGATAATTTTTCTCCCCAAATTCACACTCAGTGAAATCTAAACTGATTTTTCACGCTTAGTTTTTCAAGTATATTATGTGCATTCTTCTGAATAGGTCTGTGCAATTGCTTCTCACATGTGAGGGAAAGAAATCGATGCATCTCTTTTAGTAAGCAATTACAACATAAAAGTGTATTTTTAATAGGTGCTTTGAAGGCTGCACAGAGTGTGAGGTTTGTTGCCCCCTTGAACCCATTGTAATCAGAAGCGACATATACCATTATTTGCTGGGCAGAGCAGCCCTGATATTGTGGTTGTACCAGGGCATAATGTGATCCCTTTAGCTCTTTAGAAATTGAACAGAATGATGACTTAGCTGATTGACACTAATGTAGTGCCAGGGCACAGGAGAAGCTGCTGCCTGGTGTCCTGCCAGTGGTGTTTGTCCTCCCTGAGTGGCAATGGAGAGCTGTCCCACCAGGTCTCTGCTACAAGGACCTGAAAGGATGCCAAAGGGAAATGGCTTCTTCCTCAGGCTAGTGTGAGCCATAACTTAAAGCTTTCCTTTGAAGACTCTGTGTCAGTCCTTGGGTGCTCTTAAAAGAGCTAAATCATGCTTTAAGTTGATCTACCTTTTACTTCATAGCTATTGCACCTCCCAAAACATGCTGCTGTTCCTGGCAAAGAAGCAGAATCTCCTCTGAGGCACTGCAGCACCTCTGAGTGAAGTTTGAAGTTGGTACCCTGAATGTTGTTGTCTGTGAAAGACCCCAATGGATTGCTTAGGAGCACAATTTATTGAGCCAAATTAGGCTCAGTTATGTAGGGCTGCTACATTATCTTTATCATCTAGCTCTTCAGCCCATCTTGGCTGCTTCAAGATTTCTGTGCACATCATGACCAAGACCTGCTGGGAAATCTTTGGTAATGGTGAAACTCTTCTTTGCAGTCATGGTATATGAATGGTGATAATTTGAGGGAGCTGGTCATCTCTGGGAATGGCTTTATGCAAATCACAGAGTCGTGGAATTTCCTGAGTTGGAAAGGACCCACAAGGATCATCCAGTCCAACTCCTGGCCCTACACAGGACAAGTCACAGAGTCACACCCTTTGCCTTAGAGCATTGTCCACATGCTCCTTGAGCTCTGTCAGCCTTGGTGCTGTAACCATTGCCCTGGGAGGCCTGTTCAGTGCCCAACCACCCTCTGGGTGAGAAACTTTTTTCTAGTATCTGACCTAAATCTCCTTTGACATTACTTCAGTCCATTCCCTCAGGTTCACAGTTACTGTTCATCACAGGGAAGAGATCAGTGCCTGCCCCTCTGCTTTTTCTCGTGAGGAAGCTGAAGACTTCAGTGAGGTCTCCCCTTAGTCCCCTCTTCTCCAGGCTGAGCAAGCCAAGACATCTCAGCTACTCCTCACATGGCTTCCCCTTTAGATCCTTCAGCATCTTCATGGCTCTTCCTTGGGTGATCTCGAGCACCTTTATATCCATGGTCCAGAACAGCCCCAGGACTGGAGGTGAGGCTGCCCCAGCCCAGAGCCAGGCAGGACAAATCCCCTCCCTTGCCTGGCTGTTGATGCTGGGCCTGATGCACCTCATTGTTTTCAATAATCAGGAGTCACTACTACACAAAAACAAGACAAACAAACAAACAAAAACCAAAATTAGACCCTCCCAACATCAAATAAACCAGTGCAACTACAACTCCTCAGCACATTTGTCTTTGCTGTTAAATTGAGTGATTTATCCACCTTACAAAAGACAGTAGCATTAAGGGACATAGTCTTTCTCAGATGCAATTCATTATTAATCTTAATGGGATTATGCTTCAAACACCACTAAATGCACATCTTCAAAGTACTTAAATTACTCCCTATTATTACTTTTGACAATAAAATAAATAAAGCTTAGTTAAAGTCTACATGCTAAACCCAAATTACTTTTTTCATTGTGCCAACCAAAGTGAAACAGACCACTAAAAAAGACCAAGCAAAACACCAGGAAATAAAAATACTGAAACCCAAACTCTCCACTCAGAACCTAAATGTTTGAATAGATTGTCATTGACAATCATTAAACTAGGTTGAAGACATTTGAAATTGCATAGTTTTATTTAAATGTATGTGGCATCCTTGTATGATTACAGGGAGAGAAGAATAAATATTTAACATCAAACAAATGTCTTTATTAATATAATTACATGATGTAAAATGCATTTCCTAATATTGCTTTAAATAAATTTTAAAAATTCATATTGCAAAACTAGCACTATCAACAACAGAATCTAGATAATAGGTAAATAACTCTTTGGGTGGCACTTCCTTTAAAAACAGCAGTGAAAGCCAAAATTTCCATTTGTCTCTGTTTTCTAATGCAAATTCTTCATAAGCTTTGCACAGAATAAACATGTTCAAGCTGTGCCCTGGCTGTATGGAGTTGTGCAGCAGGGAGACGTTTTCTGATGTTCCTGCTAATTGCATTGGAGCTGGACTCTTCCTAGGGGTCCACCAGGTCACTGCACAGAGTCACACAGAGGGAGAGCAGAGAATATCCTGGACAAATGGTGTAGAAGGTTGCAGCAGGCAGACTTGCCAGATGCCCAGGTTGTCCCCAGGCACTCGGGGCTGTGCACGTGCCAGGGGTGTCTGCACCTGCCTCAGGCACCTCCTGCCCACGTGTCTGGGGCTGGTGGCACCCTCCTTTCCTGGGCACTTGGGCTCTGAGATGAGGAGCAAGCCCGTTCAGGGCATAAAAGGAACACATCTGCTTTCAGAAACAACAGTGTTAGGGCTCAGGGTTTGTGCTACCCCAGCTCAAATGCTGACTGATCCTGTATTCTTTGTGAGGAGCTGAAACAGGATCCTTTGCTCTGTCAGTGCACAGTCTGGGCCTGTATTTTGCAGGTTGTTCAGAAATTGAATTATTTTCTTTAGCCTTTCAGCAAGTTCCCATATGTTATTTAACTCTGCACCCCCTATTAGGGAAGCTTCCATGAGTGACATCTCCTATATATATGCAGGGATATATACCCTGCATGTAACCTCTACCAGGAGGCTCCTCTCTCTTGGGGCATCTGCCATCCAAACTTGTGGTTCATTTATTTCAGGTCTTCTCTGCTAACAAAGGCCTTAAAAGTTCAGCTTTCCCTCTCTGCCTGGGACTTCATTTGCTCTGTGGTGCCTCTAACATATAAAGATATGTATTCTGTTGGCAGGGATGGGGGTGCTGTTCCAATTTGTCCCCTTTTCTCTTCCCTTCAGTTAGTTCAGTGGACTCTGTAGATGCCCTGTTGCCTTCCCTCTGAAAGAGTGCTTGGTGTTGCCCCCTCTTCCCACCACCACCATTCTCTCTCTGGCTAGGAGGTAGTTTAAGGCACTACCTTAAACTTTATGGGGAGGCACCCATAAAGGGATAGTGCTGTTCAGGAGGATGTCTACTGGTGCCCTCGATCAGTTCTTAGGCATTCAGGCCAGGTACCTGATTCAGCAGTTTTAGGAAACAGATAGTAGGACTCCCACCTTCCACCCTCCCAATTTCTTCCCCCACAAACACCCCAACCCCACTCCAGCAAAAAAATCAGTTGATTATATTGATGATGATTTTCTACATAAGCACATAAAAACATCTTTCCTGGAGTATGGAAGTCTGTGTCCAACTGCAGGCAACAACAGGATGGAATAGGACCAGTGCAGGTTCCTGATGTATTTCCCCATCTTCTGGTGATTTGTGATCCAGGGGCTTCCTGCCTCAGGGATGGTATCTTTGTGTTTAATAGCCTTTAATGCATTTTTTTTTCTCCCTTCAACTCATCTCCAACATTCCCCTTGAAATTGTGGAGGAGAGTAGATGTGCCATTCCCAAAATTCATCATGTTGTGTTCAGTTAAAAAAAAATGCCACTGAGCAGAGTGTAGATTCTCCCTGTCTCAACAGGTTTCTTTTATTATGGGTTTGCAGTAGTCAGGACTTCCAAACTTGGTGGAAACCAAGCGTTGTCTGATTCAGTTTGTGTTGACTGGGGCACAGGTAGTCCTGCCTGGTTAAACTTAGCTGAATCACAGTTAAAGAAGACAAATTTTGACAAACAAGACCCAGAAATGGAGAAGTCCTGAAAGACAAAGGCAAGGCAGGAGTGTGGTATGAGGTGAGTAGTTCAGATACCAGCAAGTTGGAGGGGGCCTCCTCTGGGGACCAAATGCTGGCACTGCAGGAAAAGCATGCTAGGGTCTAATGCTGGCAGTCAAAGCCTTCCAGGTTTCAAAGCAGAACACAATTCTTAGGGTGGTTGTCACATGGTTACTTGTTTTGTGTTTGTCTTAGGACTGTGCTTGGGTGACATGCACCTTACCTAACTTGGTAGAGTGGCCTCCTGGAGAGATGGGTCAGCCCTAGCTGGGCTAAACAACAACTCTGGGTAGTTGCTCACCATCCCCACACACAGTGTTTAGGCTTAAGTCAAGTCCCCATTGAGCTGCAGTGCAGTTTTGACCTTTGGGCTGTGTCATTCTCAGGCCTGCTCAGTGGGGTTTACAGCTACAAGCCCATATTTGTAACTGTGGCGATCAGGTTGGGCAGCAAGGCTTATATTTAAGTAAAATAAGCATAATTCTCCAAGTGTTCATTACCCCAAGTCTAAAGTTAGATGAGTTGTGTGGTCCCACCAGCTCTTTAAATCAGAAATCAGACACACTTGGGTGAGTTTTGGTGCTGAGATCAGACTGCTGAGGTCAGACAGTTTGAGTATAGCATGAGGCTGCTCTCTGTTTACATAGGTTTATCTGAACCAAGTGACTTAAGATGTTTTAGAACAGATATTAAACCATCCACATGCATCTAGGAGCTCCTGTGCCAAGGCTGAACAGAAGTATGTAAAATTTTCATAGATGCCTGGTAGAAAACAGTTGCAGTGGTTGAAGTCAGTGTAAAACAGAATATGTCTAAGTATGCCTGGTATAGAGGATATTTGGGTTTTTAAAAAATGTCTTGTGTTTCTACTTTGCAAAATTTAAGAACATTTTTTACATTTATTTTTTATTTTTAAATGGTTTAGCTGCAATATATTTAAAAAAAATAATTTTGGTCTGATCCACCAGCTTTTGCTTTATATTATAAATGTTTCCTGACAGGGAAACACATCACAATACAAACATCAAAACTGGACTGTATGTCAGAGCATGTAAGATTTTTCATTTTACAATGTAGAGAGAATATTACTGAGGTGTCAAAAGCACAGAGGGAAAAATAGTTGTTTAAGAGCTTCAGTGAAAGTTTTGCATTTATTTAGGCAAATGGAAATGTGCACAATGACTGCACAGAGCTGAACAGCTCTTGGACACAGAGTTGTTAACAAGTTCAAAAAAAACCATACCATTAGGAAGACAAGAAGTAGAAAGCAGGATATAACTTTCTTATTTCTGTATATTCATGGCTTGTATAAATGTCAGAGGCCAAATAACTGACTTTTATTGGTAATAGCCTGAACTGTATTACAATGTGTGTATGTAGTTGTTACTGCAATATATCAGCAAGCTGCCACACCAGGTCAGACCTGGTTATGTGGATTATAGGGGGGTAATATGCAGGCTCAGGAGTTCTCTTTGGATGGGACCCTTTGTGCCCTTTACTTGTAAAACATATAGATATATGTAGTCAACTGCTATAATGAGGAACCATAAAACATCTAATTCAGCAGGAAACATAGCATCTTCTGTGCTGATACAGCCATTGCTCAACAAATAGAAATTGAAAAATATACTTTTCTCCTAGTAAAATTTTATTTTGTAATACGTGCCTCATCTAGAGCATGTACTGGTGAGTCAACAGTGCAAGAATTTTGTGCAGCTTATCTAAAAATCATGCCATATTGTGCTCTGTGCTGTAGTTTTCTGCTATTTCAAAGATCAGGACAATTAAGATTGCTCACCTGTGATTAAGGATTGTTCCTCTCCACTCTTAAAGACAGCCCACTCCAGTATGCTGAGATTTGTCTGCACTGATTCTTTCCACATTAATATCTTAAGTTCACACACATTTCTGATGGAGAAGTGCACGTATACTTCTTAGTGCTTTAAGACCTATGGTTCCTATGCAGTTATTAGTATTTTAGCACTGCATAACTTCTTTGATTTGTTACTTCTAAGATCTTCCACTGCCTAATGTCAGGCGGCCTTATCTGCTGGAACTCATGGTCTCTCTCAGAAATGCTTGAAACCCAGGTCCTCTCTTTGCTCCTTAGTGTTTCATATTTTTTGGAGTATAGGAGCTGAACACTTTCATTTTAAAGATGCCTCGTTCAAAATGAGGAAGCTTTCAGATGGAATCCATATAGAAATCTACATGATGAGAAATACAGTTCCTATGGTCTCCAGGGAAGTGAAAATCCCCCCACAGAGGCACAGAAGTGTGAGACTGTCAGTGCATTGGACCTGTGGGCACTGTCCCTTGGTGTAACCTTTGGGCTTAGAGTTCAATATCACACCCTATGCAGAAGGAAGATGGAGAGAAAAGACTACATAGAGGCTATTAAAGGGTGAGAATTCCTCCATTTCTGTTAGTCTTGATATCTGTAGAATTGAGGTTAGATCAGCAGACTCAGATGACAGATTTTACCTGAAAGAATTTCAGAAGCAAGTAGTTTTATGATAAAGAAATATTTTTTTTCTCCAATGCTAAGCCACACTCAGTGCCTATACCAGGCTTAAGGAAAATTTTACTGCTCCTGATCTAGAGCAATCTAGACTTCTCCTTTCTAATTATATATGTTCTAAGTACACTGTATCTATACAGTTTAAAATTAAGACAGATTTTAAATCTAAAAATAAAGATGAGGTTTTTGAATAGTCTCAGAAAAGAACAAGTTATTTTCAGAACTCATTCAACTTTTATGATCACTTCCATGTAATAAATTAAAGTTCTCCTAAAAATACTGATGTACCATTACCTAATTAAACTATTTCACACAGTACAACCTCAGAAGCCTGGATGCTTCTCGATTCAATCTCTAGTAAATGTACCTTCCCAGTGATAGAGCAGGAGCTGGGAAAATACCTGATTTCAGAAAGTGCTGCAACTGAAATTACTGTGCCTCATGCTAATACAGATCAGTCAGTATGGATGGAAATAGAAAAGGTCAACTCAAAAAGAGGAATTTTTTCATCTTGCCACAGGCATTTATTTGCATTCCAATTGAACCTATTTTGAAGACTTTTTTTTTTTCTGTGAATCTAATGAACTCTTGTACAGGCCTGTGTAGAGGTGTGGATTTGAGAAATGTCCAGAGGGCTCAGTGGAATGAGAACATCTTTCCTGGGGATAGGACTCAGCCTTTCTCAAGGACTAGACAGAGGAGACCTGGTATCTGATTACATGCCACAAATCCCCTTATTTAACTAGCACTTGGAATCAGGTTCTTCTGGGATCTCATGGGCTGTTCTCAGAGAGAATGGGTATGGGACAAAAATTCTCCCAGAAAAGAAATCAACTGCACCTTGATGTAAGTCTTACCTGCCTGATTTCTGCTAAACTTTGCCTTCACTTGATCACAGACTCTTTAAAGGAGGTGTGAAGGCATCATAGAGAGGCCTCAGTGGTACCACCAGGCTGGCAAGGTCACTTGCAGGTGACACAGCACAGGTGTGCTCAGGTGGGCCATCACCCCAGGTGAGCTTCCACAGCCCCTCTGGCCTCTTCTGCTCTGAGCAGGGGAGATCAGGTCTGGCTCTTGGCACCTGCACACCTCAAAGAGAGGGAGTACCTCCTAATCACAACCTGCAAGAGTAGTACTTCTGCAGTTCTTTTCATTTTAACATATCTTGTGTTTGTAAGTAGTCAATGGCATGCAAGGATTAATGCTTATAGCAGCATATGCTGGCTGATTGTTAGGAGTAGTGCTATTAAAAAGTGATAGTGCTCCAGCTATAAATGGATGCAATTTAATGGATAGTATTAGTAGCAGAGCTGTTCAGCTAAAGCCATGGCTAAAGGGACTCTGGTTTAATAACTTTCTAATTACATCTGTATAAGCTGGGTCACTTAGCAGCAAACTGACAGGTTTACATTTCCTTATATACTAGGTATTGCTCTGTGTATTAGCCTTACACTAGAATTGCAAATAGAAAATAATTGGGTTGCTTTTTTAGCCTCCCCAAATGGTTTAAATTAATGGCAGCATGGATCACCACAATGCCTTCATGTGTGTGATTTTAACCTTCATTGATTTTCTCAGTTCCAGGGCAGCATGACATTGGCTAGAGAGCCATGCTGATGTGATGGCTGCTGAGCAGAGTGCTGAAAGGAGGTTTACACAGCATTAGATTAGTTCCCAGTATTCAAGAGCACACATTATGGAAAACTGAAGGCTCAGTTCTCCACATTATAAGTGTTTGGTGTTATTCCTCAGGGCAGAGAAATTTAGTGTCATTCTGTTTATGAACGGCTGGCAGCAGCTTTGCACAAAGGTTTGAAATCCCTGAAGGAAATCTGATGCCTGGCTGAGATGCATCAGGAAAGTTTTCAGAGAGGATATGCAGGAAGGCTGCAGTAGCTATAAACAAACAGGCTCGTGGAGATTGTACCTACCATCTTCCACATATAGTGCACTTTAAATTGTATTAATTGTAGTCGTGCCTGTTACCATGACAGCTAGGTGCTGCAATTACCTCACACCTTGGGGAATTTCATGCTTAGTACAGCATTCAGACTCCACTTCCTGCTACTCTGTTTTTATTTTTCTACTTTTTTTTTTTTGTACTTTGGAGAAGTATTGTAGAAATCAGAGCAGAGATGTGCTATAAAGAAAAAGGCACCTTTATACTCTGAAGGCACTATGAGCCCTGTTTAGCCATGTCCTGAGGAATCAGTAAAACATAATGATCTCTGTGGGGATCAAATGCAATGACTGAGGCTGAGTTTTCCCTTGTAACTGCCCAGGATGGCCATGAGAAAAGCTCCTTGGTGAGAGGGACATGCTGCACTGTAAAATGACTTTGACAAAAAGCTTTACAGGGTGAAAGCCACAACATCCCCTCATCCAGAGGGATTAGCCTGAGGTCTAGCTGTGAGCTTCTGCATAATCTAGGCACTTCAGCTCCAGGGTAAGGCCATAGCAAAAAAAATATATTTAGAAAGAATGTCCTTTTCCATTGGGATGCTTTTGAATTGGACAGCTAGTTACAGTAAGCAGGTGTGCTGAGCACTGGGGTATCAGGGCAGAGCAGGGACCACAGTGCTGCAAACCCAGAGACAGAAGGATAGGAGAGGGAAGGAGGCTCACTCACAGTGCTTGAGAAAATACATCTGTTAATCCCTTCTTTAAGGTGTTAAGCAGGCTCAGCTGTCATGCAAGCCTTGTGCTGGTGATCCACTACAGCATATTTCCACAAGCAGCTGATTTGAAGCTCACTTACTGTACAGTATCACTTTGAAGAGTGTTGTAAACAAAGAGATATAGGCTAGGTGACATCCTCTGGGCAAATGTGAGCCCTTTAGACTGAAGCTGGGGATTCAGGCATTTGCACCCATCCAGCAATAGTTCATGGATCAGGTTTCCAACCCGACATAGAAGCAGTGCTGTTTTATTTGAGTCTGTCAGCATTTTCACATCATAAACCTCAGTGTTGCAGGATATCTCAGCTGTTTCTAATCCCTGAGAGCTGAGACTTGGCATATAAATTGCTAACTCATATATTAATTTGAGTAGAAGAGGATAAAGCTATGTCTAAGTTATGCAACAAATTATATTGATTTTTATTTCAGTTATACACATGCTGTCTGCCAAACTGTAAATTATGTTTTTCACTACAAGGAATTGCATGTTCATTATGTTTTATATGAATTTATGTATTTTATATTGTTTTAAATGCTTTTGAAATAGCCAATTTTTTTTACATCAAATAAGCTTTAGCTAACATTCTATTTCGTACATCATTACTCACTAATATTAGCATGGAAGCCATGAACCAAATGTAGATCCTTTGGCTTTGGTCTTGTTCTTAATTTATGTAAAGGTTTGCTAAAACTTTATTTTGAATCTGAAAGCCACGTATCACAGTATTTGCTGACAAAAATGCACCTGTCAGTGAGAGCCAGAAGATTATTATTGTTCAAATGTCACAGCATTCAAATATTGGAGAGATTTCTAACAGAAATAATACAAATACATTTTTTTAATCTTGGGTATTTACAGAACATTGGTTATGTTTTTGACCTTAATCCCGTTGCTGTTACATGTTTATTTACCTGTGTGCTGGGAGGGGACTTGATTGATTATTTCTTTAAAAAGGTGGAGGAAAAATCCCTGGCAGACAGAAAAGAACCTCCAGCAAACAGAAGTTACATACTTAGGATATGCAAAACATAAGTGTGATCCATTCTGTATGTAATACTCACATGATAGCTTCACAAAATCAAATTTACTTCACCTGTCTTCTAATGAATTTTTCTGCATTCTAAAGAGATAGTGCTACTGTAGCCAGAGTCAGTAATATTTGGTATATCAGCATATACCAGTCCAGAAGCCACTGCATTTTCTCATGACTAGGGAGTTTTTACAGAGATGTTAATTCAAACTTCATGTAAGACAAGTCAGATTCTCCACTGATCTAAATCAACTGAGGGCTTTCTCTTTCCCCCCTCAACCTGTTCTACCCAAACAGACTACCAAAAACCAGTGGTTTTCAATGAAAAAAAACCACATCAGTCTTTGGGATGAGCAGTCGAGTAATGGGTGATCCTGAGCTCCAGGTACTGTTACTTAGCAACTTCTGAGAATGGATTAACCTTCTGTGGGCATCCCTTGCACTGCTTTTTTGTACTTGTTCATATAGCCAGGTGTAAGTCTCCTGCAGATCAATCAGAGATTTCCCCAAAAGAAATCCTGGTATTGCATTGCACAGTGAGCTGGGTGCAGCAGAGGCAAACTGAGCAGCAGTCTCAGCACAGCATGGTTGATCTACCCATGAACAACAATGCAGATGTACCTCAAACACCTTTTTCATGTATAGATCATCTTACAGGGCATAATCCAGGGCTTCACTACTATAATAATTCTTGGATAAATGTGTTTTAATATATGTGGTAATGTATTTGTTCCAGCACATAAACTAGAATAGCCTGACATGTATGCAGTTACTTTTTCTCTCAGATTTCCAGGCTATGCTTTGGTCAATCTCACTTATTGTTTAAAAATCCTCAGCAATAAGCCAGTTTTCCTTTTCTTCTGCTGCACCCCTAAAAGAGTAGGAAAGTTGAAATAGTTTGGAAAGTCATACATGGCAAACTATGTTAGATAGTAGAGTTCAGTGTGGAGACTCCTTTTGAAATGAGCCTCACCTGTGGGTGAGTGTTGTCTATTATTTTGTTACCTGCTCTTCTGATGTAAACATAAAATCCTCATGAATATTAATGATAGCTTCCTGAGAATTGTCTAAACAGGAATGAACAGACACTATAAAAACCAATTCATTTAAAATGACTGGTAATTTTTTTATGCTGTAGTAATTTGTCAGAACCATACTTTATCCCTCAGAACAAAATTACTACTTTCACAATAGCTATACTTTTTATTATCTTTTGTGTAAATAGTTCTATTCACCATGTTAACTTTCACTTAACATTATTTGGGGTCACAGGAATGGTGACTGGAAGGGACATGAGCAGTCCTAGGCCAAATTCCAAAGTGCAGCTACTGTCAATGCATTCTCAGATCAGTTCTGGTTTGGTCCCCCTAAGTCTTGAAAACACCAAGAGTGGAAATTCCACCGTCCCTCTTGGGCTGTCCTAATCTCCCAGGCTGGTGACCTGTACTCATATGTCATCTACTACTGCTGCAAAGAATTTGGCTTTGCCACCTCTTTCATTAACCCTCAGGTAGCTGCAGTTTGCCCTTTTAACTCATCTCTACCAAGTGTTCAATTAATGTAGGAGTACAAGCATTTCCCTAATGTGCTTTTTGTTTGTGTTGTTGTTTCTGGGCTGGCTGTTCAATTGCTGTGTAGGCTCTGCTCAAGCACTAAGGGGAATTTTCTCTTGGTACAGCTTGTTCCCACAGTTTCCTGTACTACATCTTTTCTGGTGCCTGTGGGGAGCACAAGGCTAAAAGCATCTGTGCAATCAAAATCCACCCTCTCATGAATGATTTCAGTAGGTGGAGATAAAGATTTCAGTGATAGCAATAGGAAAGGCCAGGCCCAAGTTGTAAATGCAAGTTAAGAAGAATACCACAGTAATATTTTGCTCATCTTTTTTGGCACAGAAACAGTCAAAAAAGATTAGGCTCAAAGGCTTCCTGCCTTATTTTTCCCCACCTTTCATTAACCTGGATGGCCAGCAGGTGATAGCAATTTATGCAAATCCTTTTCTCTATACAACATTTTACCTTTTGACAATAAGCAAGCAAGCAGATGACACAGCTACAGACAAGAGGGTTTTGAAGACCCAATTTAAAATCTGAGATACCATATATTTTTCAAAAGCTTTTCTAAGAATAAGATAAGAGTATAATACCTTAGTTTGGTGCAAATATTTTAAGACTTTGTGTTTCTAAAATCCAATTTGAATTAGCCTTGAAATTTAAAGCTGTTTATGTCTACTGAACCAAAAGGCACTGTGTGGTGCATACAATAGTATGGTACAGTTGATCTATTTCTCCTCCCCTTCTGACACTGGTCTATAGTATTTGCAAAGAAAATCATCTAAAAGCAAAAAAAAAATTAAAAAGCTAGTCCCTTTGCAACAAGGGACTTACAAAGCTTCCTTTTCCTTAGGCTTCTCTAGTCTTACAATTTATTAGGAATTCTTGTCATCAAATATGCTTAGGATAAACTTGACATTTTGTGTGAAGATATTTCCAATATCATGTTGTATAAAATGCATCTTGATGCTCAGAACAGCTTGGACAAGTCTGCTGCACCTTTGAGAATCAGCACTTTGGGAATGTGCATGCTGATGTAACTTGTGAGAGGAGGGCCCAGCATAAAATGAGATGTTGACTTGCTCTCACTTCAAATCACACATTATTTGAGAATCGAGAGGAAAAGGTTGGGCAACCTGTCATGGATTCCTTCACTCCCAATCAGCCTTCCTATACTTTTGCCTGAAATAGGCTTCTCTGTCAAAGTTTGCCTACTTTCAGGATCTATCAGTTGTTCACAAAACTCCTGATACTTTAGATGCTGGAGTAAATTACCTCTTTGTGACTTAGATTATTCCTTTAGATACAATGCAGATTTAATTCCTCACCAATGTGGTCAGAATAATGGTGACACAATTCATAAGCACCATTACTGAAAGTTCTTCTGGTTCTTCTATATGCTATTAATTTTAAAAGTTCTAAGTATTGACTAATAGTTTATTAACCAAGCCTAAATGTGAGAAATTCACCATGCAGGTTACTCATTCATTGCATAGGGTTTGCAGATACAGTAGATGAACTATAAAACTGACCAGGAACTGCCTAAGGAAACCAAAGAGAATTAAGTCACATATATTTAAGGAAACAAAAAATCCCAATCAAGATGGGAATTAAAACTCTGAAGCTTATTCTACTTGTAGGTTTTTATCTACCAGACAGTTTTCAAGAAAAAGAAAACAATAGTAGTTGGAGACATTGTCCATGGGCAATGCCTTATCTTCTGACCTGTAGATCACTAAGGACATGGGACAACCAGATTCAATTTCCATGCTTTGAGAAATATTCTGGCATGTCTGGTCTCCTGGAAGTTGTTGTAACTGACCAGCATGTTCTCAGATACTTTCTTTCAAGGAGTCCTGTTGAAGTTGTTTCATTGTACATGGAGTAACTAAAGGATTGTTGGGCTAGAAGGGGCCAATATCATAAAATCATATATTCATGGATGGATTTGGGTTGGAAGGCACCTTTAAAAATTACCTAGTCCCAACCCTTCTGCCAGGCAGGCACAGAGGGGGCACCTTCCACTAGATCAGGTTGCTGACAGCCCCATCCAACCTGACCTTGAACATTTCCAGGCATGGGACATCCACAGTTTCTCTGGGCAACCCCTTCCAGTGTCTCACCAACCTCATCATAAAGAATTTCTTTCTTATATTGTATCTAAATCTACACTTTCTTAAATTTAAAACTGCTGCCCCTTTTCCAATTAGTAGAACCTTTTGTCATCTTTTTTAAATGCCTCCTTCAAGTACTGAAAAGCCACAGTAAGACATCCCCAAAACTTTCTATTCTCCAGGATAAAACCCTCAGCTCTCTCAGGTTTTCCTCACAGGAGAGGAACTCCACCCCCTGATCCATATGTCCATTGATAAGCAGGTATACATGTGGCTAAAACAGGATAAGGCAGGAAACTGTGGCACTGCCTTTTACAGCCTTCATAGTGGCATCTCCCTGAGTATTTTTGTTCTTTCAAAATTCGTTTTAGCATGGATGACAATGTAGACCCTATCCTGGATGTCACCAAATCCCTTTTAAAAGTTGCAAAGATCATCCTGGCCCAGTACAATGAGCACACCTGCCACCTGCTTGCTACATCTGTAGGGGATGCTTATGTTCAAGGGCCAGTACCTGTTACAGCTCCTTTGGATTAAACAGCAGAGATGACCTAAAAACTGGTGGCTTAACAAAAGAGACACTTAAAGCAAATGGATAATCAACAAAGCTTTATTTACAGGGTATCAGGCCATTATATTAATGTTTTAAATATATGCCTTTTTGTCTCATTCATCTGTGCCCGAGTGGGAAAAGATCTGTAACAAGTATAGCTTCCTAATGAAAATAATATGAATAAGAAAAAATCTTCTTAGCTTTAAAAGTAAATGTCATGATCTATGTAAAAGTTAGTCTTTTGATACTGTTTGTGAGACCAACATCTTACTGAATTACCTTTGTGCTACTTTTCTGCTCTCTAAACCTCACTCTTCAAAGCTTTGTGGCTGCACATTGCTGTGTGAATAGGCTTATGGATGCTATGAACTCTTAACAAAAAATCCATTATAATGATACTTTGCTGTTTCAGGGATATTCAATGTATAACAATCCTAATGGTTCTGGTGAAGTAATAGGTATGGAAATGCTGGGTACAAGATAGCTTCTCCCTACTTGAGTTGCTATATGAAAGGTTCTGGCTCTGGTTATTGATGATCTAACCACCTGCAGCACTTAAACTTGCTTTTCACTTTTGTCCCCAGCAGTAGTCTCATTGCATTCAGTAGGACTGCATACATGATTAGTCTGATCAAGGTCTAATTAGTGAAAGAGGTGCAGCCACTGGTGCAGCAGACAGAAGGCTGTGCCCTGAGCCTGTCTTCCAGACGTGTTTTTAACCCCTGTACCTTTTTTCATGCACCCACACAGGCACAAGCTGCATGCAGAATGTTATTCTGAACAGGCATTTAAATCCAGATGTAAAATAGTTTCATAGTTTGCATCCTCTGGAGAACCAGACAAAAACTGTCAATTTTGATTCTAGAATATTCCAGCAGCCTAATCAGGAGCATTTGGTGAATGCAGAGATCCCTTTCAAGGGGAAAGTAACAAGTGAATATTTATTTGTTCTGCTTATGAAACAAGACCTTCTTCAGGCAGCAGTTAAGGGCTCTTTCTCCATGAAGTGATCAAAGAGCAAAGTTGCTCTGGCGCTGTAAAAAGCCACTGGAGAAAGAACAAGATTTGTGTCCTCAAAACATAGCCAGGGCAGACTCATTATTTTCCATAGTCCAAGTAGCCTGCAGAAACTAGTTCCCCAATGTAACCAGCCAAGGAAGCTGGATAATCTCAATCTTTCAGGTTTTCTGCTGCTAAGCTCCATTGCAAATGCCCACTGATGGCAATTATTATCTGCAATATTTAGCTCTGCATTGCATGTTTTGCAGAATAAAAAGCAGAGACTGAGCTTTGGGGCCCTTTTTATTTTGTTTGTTTGCTGTTTGTTTGTTTGTTTGTTTGTTTTGGTTTGGTTTTTTTAGAACAGTCACAGTCTGATGTGCCAAAGATGCTTCTGTCCCATTTCCTAATGTGAAAGGACATGAACAGCATTTTAATTCTTGGGGAATTATTAAATGAATGTTTAAAGGGTTGGGGTTTTTTCCTGTAAAAACTGTTACTGTTTAAAAAAAAATTCCCACCTAAATTTGGATTCTCAAGCTCCAAATTATCATGCAGATATTAAATAGTTGAGGTAGGTCAGCACTGGGAATAAACTGGAGAGATGGCTGATGAAGTCTCGTAGTGCAAGTGTACATTACATGGGCAACTGCACCAAGGTGACTCCATAAATCATTCTGTTCATGAAAATGCTGGTGAGTCCTCAAAGCATTGTGAGCTTTTGTGGGCACTGAAAAGTCATGCTAAGTGAATATTCATGATTCAGTGTTGACAGTGACTTTCTTACCAACCTTTGAAAAATTTTACTCTTTCAGTCAGGATAAGGAACATAATACTGTGTTAATTAAATGCCCAACTAAATGACACAAATTGTGAGTATGTAATAATTAAAAGGAAAAGTTCATATAATAGTTCAGATAAAAATTTTCAGACTCTGAATATTTGGAAAATATTTATGAATTATAAATGAACAGCTAGAAAATTAATTATTGACTTGTGAATTATTTACTAACCAGAACAGATGTTAAAGTTCTGCATTATTTATTATGATGCATTTATTTCAGTGCTGAGTATAACCTATGAAAATAATAGTGATATTAAAACTGTATTATTTAAACAGGTTGATCAGTTGTAATTATTACCCCTATTTAACAGAAGAGTCAACTAAAAAACACAGGGAAGGATATTTTCGAAGTACCCAAGGGGTGAGAGTTCCACAAGTCTAATAAAAATTAATGAGAGCTGCTTTCCTGAATCCCTCCGGTTCTTACGAAAAATCTTTCATTGGGAGGTTAAATTGCATTCCCAGGAGAAGCCAAGAGCTTGAAATAGAGCCTGGGAGTTCTGAACCCAACTTAAATTTGCTACTCATTGTATCTGATGTCTCCTCTGTTTTGGGGCTGGGTATTTTGCTGTGGTACTGGAATGTAGGAGCCATTAGGTACCAGGCTCTCCTAGCTAGACCAAGCACTTCATCCATCTGACCCACCTGCAGGTAACAAATCCATTCCTCAGATATTCATATGTTTGGAGTTTGCCAAGCAATTATTATCTATGGGTTTTTTTCTTTTTCCCTAAGACTGCATTGAAACAGAAGGTTCTTTTTGTCATTTTTTAATGAAACTAAATATCCCTTAGCAGCCATCTCATTAAACTTTAGATTTTTCATCTTATGGGTGGAGTTGACTTTGCATATCCATGACATATTATGAGATCTGAGGAAGATAATGAAATTGCAGTGTTGGCACTACAATGATACAAGTAACCATTCAGCCATCCTGATGATCTGTTAGAATCCTCAGACACAAAACAAACATCCCCCGCCAAAAAAAATTTTCATTTTTGTCCCTTAGTGTTTTGGTTTTGTTACATTTCACAAAGACACCTTTGTCTATTCCTGCTTCATGGCATTTGTTACAGGAATCTGTCTGAACATCTGTCTATCAGCTGTGATATTTAAATTAACTGCATTGTGTCCCTCTTGCTTATTGTTCACCCAAGGTAAAAATACTTGAAAAATACTTGGACATCTTGATGAATTTAATTTTATTTTTTCCATGCCTGGTCTTGTTTTAAATTTTTGTTAGTAGTATTTTATCAAAGTCTTGCAGTAAGCTTGGAGATCTGACCCTACATTCAGTGAGTTCATGTTACTTCTATTTGCCAGAAATCCACAGAGTCCAGAGACAGCTCTCTTTTGGTGTTCCCAAATGGGAGTGACACTTTCTTCATAAAGGATGTGCCACTTTCAAATACCCACCTATAACTTTTCCACTTGGGTGAGCCACAAAATAAAATGTAGAAAATGGCTAAGGTAGCACAAGAAAACCTGTATATGTGATTTTTTTTTTTCTTCTGGTTTTTATTCAGTTGTGTAGAGAAACAGATGTTACAATCTTCACAATTTATACAGTAACTTTTGGCTAAAAATCTTTAATGCATCTTATAAATTTTAATGAATTAAATTCTACAACAACCTTGTGAGGGATTGAAGTTCTGCCATGTCCATTTTACAAATACGAAAACTGAGGAACTGATAAATATAATAGCTGGAGAAAGATTATACCAAGTGTCATGGGCAGACTGGGAAGAAAACTAGAAACTCAATGCCCACTTATCACTTTACCTTTCCAAGGTCCAAAAACGTATGGAAATCTGTAGAACAAAACACTTTGCTGTCATTGCTAGCTCTGGAGGGCTTTTTATGCTGCTCTGATGAGATTTGGCTTGAATCTGAAGATGGAAAGCAGCCTGTCCTCTTCCCATTCATCCTTTCATCTCCATCTGACCCACTGTGTGCCAACAAAATACTTTAGTTTGAAAAGGAGAGGAGAGTGTATGAAATTAAGTATTTTAATCTGGGGATGAGCAACTTGGAGGGTTCAGAAAAGGCTGATAAACCCTGTGGTTAAGGAAGGTGTTGATTTTCCCCCTCCTCTGGAGTAGGTGCATGGGTACCATCCCCAGCTGTGGATTTATTGGTCCAGCTGTGTGGTTTTAGGCCAGTGTGATTTGTTTTGTGTGGCCAGGACACAAGAGGATGAACAGGGCTCTCCATGAAGGTGCCTTGTCCTGACCCCAGGCAGGCATCTTGATTTCTCCTTCTAGTGTCCCAATTAGCTCATAAAATCCACAGTTCCCCTCCCATCTGCCTAAATCCCCCAGCTAGCAGCTTTAGCCTAACCTACCAGTAAAAGCCTATGATATCAACCTCTAGGCTTTAAAATAAACCTGTTGTTGTTGTGTTGACTATATTATTAGGCATATGTAAGGAAATAAATAAAATGTTTGTATCTTTCATTTTTCCAAAGGTCTCTGTAATCCTCTTTAACTTCAGCTGTTAAAAAATCCTGTCTTTTCTTTAAAATCAAATGGAGGCCTATTCTTATTGAAATGAGGTTCATAAATCATTCTGCCAGGACAAGTTGTTCAGATCTGATCATCACAATAAAATAATAATAATCTGCTATATAGAAATTAGTGTGAGCACACATTTTCTACTGTGAGGGGCAAAAGTGATCTACAGCAAGAAAAAATTCTCTGCTGGGATCCTTTTTAATAAAGAGAAGCAGCAAGCCACTGGAGAGGTGTTAAAAACATAGCACATCTTAGTCACTGGTTTTAAAGCTGAATTCCAACAAAAGAGATATTAAGGAATGGTTTGGTGTTCTCAAAGTAAAATCTGCTGCACCACACATATTTCATAACCATTTAGAGAATTTTACTGACAAATAGATTGATATTAATATTTTAAATTAATGTATAACTAAGAGTCCTTGATTTTTCTCAATGATAAATAATCCAGCAGTTCAATAGATGATGAATGTCCCTACTCTGAGAAGCTTGAGAGCTGACACTCTGAGGAAAATGCATAATGCAGCTGCTGCCCCTGAAAGCTGGGGCTGAATTCAGTGCAGGATTTAGGAGCCTACATCCAAAACTGCAGTCCAGCTGCCCTCACTCCTCTCTCCTTCAGTTACACACATCTCTGTGTGATCATTAAGGTCTTGCAGCTTTTGTGTTGGGTTTCTTCAGTGCTCCCATGCAGTCAGTGCCTGGTGAGGGCAGCCCAGTGCCTTTGGGAAAGCTTGTCTGCAGCAGATGAGAACACAGCATCCACCCTGAATCTGTGCATTGATTAGAAAATATCAGCTTTTTAAACTGCATCTGCCATTATTTGTGTTACCCACATCAAGTCTCTCTGCAGGTGAGCCTGGCTGGCCAGTTAACCCTGTGATGGCCGTGCAGTGTTTCTGCTCAGAGGTGGTGATGGGCTCCAGCACCCAACTCTGGCTGAGAGATCAAAGCTGTGCTGAGGCAAAAGCTCTCCTCACTCCACCCTTACACAGTGCATGAGTCTCAGCAGGTGACAAAAAGTCTCTTCTGGTCTGAGCATGGGCTGAGAGCAGCTTTTAGAGGCACAGAGATGGTTCTGAGGTGATCTTTGCCCCTGTGCTCTGAGTGCCTCGATGTGCTGGGAGAGGGTTGGGCTGAGTGCAGACTCTGCTCAGTGCTGGGCTGGCCTGGGTGTGTGGATTCCTGGAAGTCGTGACTCCCCTCCCTCCGAGCAACATCACCAGCAACCTTCTCTGTCCTGGAAAAGGGCACAGCTCCTGCCTGAGGAGCCTCCCCCAAGGAAAACCCATGTGGGAGCAGGAGGAAGGAGTGTCCCAGCTCTGAGCAGCAGGAGGGAGCTGCAGCATCGCTCTGCAATGAGCAGTGACCTGCTGATGCAGCCACAGCAGCTGATGGACCAACCCTGGCAGCCCGGGTTTCCTCAGCATGAACCTGAGAGATGAGTAGCTCAGCCTCTATTCACCCTTCAGGGAGTGCACCCTTGGAAATTATGATTTGTAATTGTAGCTCTAAACCATACTGTGAGATAGTACAGTTGTCTGACTTCTTCTCCTTTAAAAAGCCCTTTGGATTTATTCCCTTTCTTAGCCACTGGAAAGCAATTTGTAACATTCTTGTTTCCTAGCTCTTGATTACTATGAGGTCTAACACTCTGGCCAAATGTAGAGTTTATTTTGTTTAACATCCATTTTGATAAATGTGTAAACAAATTGCTATCAAAACTGTATTTTGTTAATACACTCTTTGGAAATTCTCTTCCCCTCCTTAGCACATCATTAGTTAGACACAAAACCAGGACTAAAGCCTAACTTTTGGATCTCTTAATTCAGTGTTTAATAGGGTATAAAGCAACAGAGCTTTCATAGTCTTGGATCCATAGTCTTCTCCTTAAATTCTGTTCAGCACAACAGAAAGCAAAAGTCAGGGCTCTGTAGGAAACCCACAGAAGGATAGCAGCTTAAAAATAAATAATAACCTTGATGATTTGTTTGTTAGGTTTTCTGCTCATTTTCCTTCAGACAGGTGAATTGCCTTTTAAAACCTAAAGTGGTATGAAGAGGTTGTTTCAAAGATATAAGCAGTGAGATGGAATGGGAACTGCCAAGAGAAATTAGAAACTGGTCTGATATTCTATTAGAACTTGTCTGATCAGGCAGAGTCAGAGCTTGTTCCTAAGCATCTCCCCTGTACTGCTCCATCAGCTGAAGTAACCTGGGTATCAGAGTAAAAGCTGAGGCAGAACTAAAGTCCTACCTAGGAAACTGGGTGATGTGCTGTATTTTAGCCCAGCACTGCACTTACTGCAAGTAACCAAGTGCAGTGGGGAAATTTCTTGTAAAAGAAACTGATTGTAACAAGGAGTCCTATTGAAAGAAGTGCCAGATGAAATGGTTGGGATGAGAAGTCATTTGCAAGCTTATTCCACCTCTTGTTTCCATGTGGATGAATGTTCAAACTCATGAAGAGTATGAGGGATCCATAGGATTCATGGATAAGACAGGACAGTTTTGGTCTTCCTCCTGAGATATTTCCCATTTTGAGGAACTCAAAGTGAGAAGGGGGATCTCTACAAAGAAGCTTGTTTTAAGGCACTTTTGTCATATTCCTATCCTGAAGGAGTGTCTTTTCCATAAAGGCTGGGAGGAATCAGTACAAGCCTCTCTCCTGCCTCTGTGATGTGATGAAGGTAATCCTCGAGACCCTGCCTAGCCCAACCCTGCAGTTGGTTGAAAACTGCAGTGTCACAAAGCAACTGGAGTGGGCCAAGATCCAACACTCATTCATGGATGAGATGAACTGATACAGAAAGATATCATTTTTCTTTGTCATATATATGATAGTAGTGTTTCCAAACCCTGCAATTTCAAAATTGTGTAATTGTCAGATAATGGTAATCATGGTTGTTACACTGTGTTATGTCTAGGGAGAAAAAAGGGTAGGAAATTTGTTCTGTGTGAAACTACAAGATTGAGGTATACAGCAGACACATGAGCTTGTGTCTACATTAATTTACCCACTTGACTGCATCTTAAATTTCATATCTGTTCTATCATCCCCTTAATTAAGCCCTAAGTAATTTAAAGCTTTGAGGTGGACTACTCTTTTATTTCTAGCTGTGGTGCATGGAAGTGTGATTCATACGTGTGAATAAAAATAGATGAGGACAGACCTTCCCCAGTGTAAACTGTTACAGCTCCAGAGATTTGTGTCTCAGAGAGGAGGCAGGAGAAGTGGCACAGAGATTTTTGTCATGGTTTTAGGGCAAGGTTTGTTACTCATACATGGCAGAGGTACAGGACCATGCAGAAGGGACCTCAGGCCTGAAGCCTTGAGTTAGTCCCATTTTGTATTTGTTCCTATCTAAAGGCAGATGAATGATGAGGTAAACACACAGAAATTCTCACAACTGAGAAATTAAATACATCCTGCTGAACAAACAAGGTGAGGAGGGCTACTGAAGAAAGTAGCACCTCCCTTTAGGAAATTTCTCACTTGATGTAAAAATAGTCTGTGCTCAGGTGTGTGGTCAGTGGGGAGCTCTCTGCCAGGACAGCTTCAGCACGTTAATCACCTACCTTTGATATCCAGATAGGAAGTCCAGCTCTTATAGGCACCCCAGAATGTTATGGCACTGAGTCTATGAATCAAAAAATGTGTTTGGTCGATCCAGACAATGTTGAACAACTGCGTTTTGAAACAAACAGATCTATTGCTATGTGAAACTCCTTCTGTGGCACTGAATAGTAGCATAATTACCAAAGATTTGAAATCAACTTCCAGCTGAAAACTTGCCACAATATGCTTGTGTTTCATAACTAAACCTTCCCCTTCAGTCCATGCTGGTAGTGGCAAATTTCTGCCTCTTGCTAATGCCTAATGAGCAAAGCCTGTTATCAACGTGGCTGGGCTACAGTTTGAGGTAAAATTCAGAATATAACCCTTCATGAGACTGGTGCTGGTGAAAAATTATATCTAAGTATATAAAGAATAACTAAATATTTCCAAAATTTGTTCTTTGATTTTAGAAATAGTAATAAATTAAATCAGAAGCAAGATCCCAAGGATACCTCAGTTACAGCTGTACTATGTACTGCCCTTCCTGGTTTTAGGATGAAAATACTACATTTATCTTTCTGAATGGCAGGAAATTTATAATCAAAATCTTTAAGTTTATTTAAAGAGTGGGATCACTTCCAGAATATATTTCTCTGATGGTGTCTTCTACATCCTGATAAAATACTGCTCCTCACCTTCACATAATCTCAGTTAATTCCTTGGATTAATTCTCTTTTTCCATGTCATACAGTTGAAGTGGGAACACAAAACCCAATTCTGATAGACAAAACCCTAAAGCTGTATTTTAACAGTCAGAGTATGATGATGATATAAATTAACAAGTAGGTAGTGGCAAGTTCCCCCTGACCATGAGGAAGAACTTTTACTGTGAGGGTGACTGAGCACTGAAAGAGGCTGCCCAGAGAGGTTGTAGAGTCTCCTTCTGTGGAGATATTCAAAAGCTGTCTGAACATAATCCTGAGTAATATGCTCCAGCATAACCTGCCTGAGCAGGAGGTTGGACTAAATGACCTCTATTGGTCCCTTCCAACTTTCCCCATGTTGAGATTCTGTGTAAAAAATAAAAAATAAAAAGTAAAAAATAAATTCTTTTTCATATGGAAAATGTTTGCAGCATTTTTGGCAAATCTAAGTGCTCAGTGGAAGCTATATATTGAAAGAAATAAAAATACTTTTGTTTGGTGATTTTTTTTCACTGGGTTTATTGTTTTCCTTACATCTGTCCTCTGATGGTTTTTTCCTCTCTTTTAGTAAGGGAGGAAAACACAGAGAAAGAGCTTTTAAAAAAAAAAGAAAAAAAAAAAAGGAGGAAATAGGGCTATGCAAAAATAGGACTTTTACCACTAAAAAACTCAGAAGCAAATTTCTAAGACTCCCTGCATTAAAAAAAGAAAGAAATGAAACATTTTTATAAGAGCCTGAAGAACAAAAAAATAGTTCAATTTTGTTGTTTTTCCTCATTTTCAGGTTGGCTCTACTACAAAGAAAATGAGAAAACTGTCATTATTATCATTAATCTGGTTCCATTCAGCCATGCTGTTTATCTACAGCAGACCCAGTAATGCAAAGGGAAGGCACAATGCCTTTATATTATTATCTCCTCTAAATATGCAAGAGTTTATGAATAAACTATTTATCAGCTTTCTTTGTGACCAGCTCTGAATTTTCTTTAAATTTACATTATTATTTCTTGTGAAGCACCTTCCACTTTGACTACAGCTTATTTTCTTCTGCTTCTATATGATCAAAGTGTCTAATGCAGAAGGACCTTCTTCTGCTCTGCCAGAATAAGTCAGAATTTTCCAGCTATGCCATGAAAGGAGGATGGAGCATTGTATGTGAGATTAATGTTATGCTACAGATTGGTAGAAAGAAATGAAAAATAAGTTATAAAGCCCAGTACCATGGCCTGGATTACATTAAATTAGGACATTTTTCAATTTGAAATTTTCTTACTTGAAGATACAACATTAAAATTCTCTCTGTGTGTGGAGAATGTCTGCACTGTGTCTCATTTCAGACAATTTCCTTTCCATTCATCTTGTCTACTACCATGTAAATATGTTTTCAAAGTTATTCTTCCTTTCCAAGTAGCTTTTGCTGGCATTGCTTACATTCTGTGTGTTTTGTCACTCTTCATTTTTGTCCTCTCCTTCCTCAATCAAGTGTTTGAACAAGAGACGACAGTGTTCAAGTTTTCTCTGGGGATGTTAGGTAGAACAAGATAAAATCAAAAGTTGGGTCGTGTCATGATATACATTTATTGAGACAAAAACATCTCTATCCTAGAAGAGTGTATGTTTGTAGATGTATTTTTAAACTAATGACTCACTGGATGTGTTGCAATTTTTAATGGGGCGTGAGTAATGCCTGGGAGTCTGTATTTAAATGTGAGGGAAATCTTGACATTTTAAAAGGGAATTCTCTGGTGTTGTTTCTATGGTAACTTTTCTAAGGGGATGGTATTTTTTCATTTGATTTTTAATTGTGATCAACAGTAGAGTAACTAAAATATTGAACATAAAAGAAAAGAAATTATATTTATTATGAGCCCTTTCAGACCAGCAGGAGACCAAGGCAGTGGTTGCACATCACTTAAGTCCTCAGCTGGGGACCTAAAGAACTTTCTGTGGTTCATGGACTTGACTTGGGGTTTGGGAGGCAAGGAGGCAGAGTGAAAGGCACAAGCATATTTTAGGGAACATAGATAGTGGGGTTACAGTCAAGAAATCCCCAGTAGTGACAGTGAAGCTTAATGAAGGCAGAGTAAACTTTACATAGCTAGAGAAACAAAACTATTAAAACCAGTGAATTAGAGATAATGACATACTCAAAGAGTATCTTCATACATCCTTTCCTCAAAAGCATCTTCTCAATTTCCTTGAAGAGCTGAACAGCTGATTTTTTTTTATTAATTTTATAAAGTAATTTTTAAGATACAACACTTAAAACTTCCTGTACATGTAAATTTGTAAACAGTGCAATACTTTCAGGCATAGTTTCCTTTTACCAGTGAAGTCAGACTAGTGTGCTTCTTTCCTACAAGCAGGGCTAGGTAGTAGGAAAAGGTGCAAGCTTTGATGGTGGCACACATTTCCTGGCCTCTGGGAGAGTTACACTTTCAT
Source organism: Erithacus rubecula (assembly GCF_903797595.1). Taxonomy (NCBI): domain Eukaryota; kingdom Metazoa; phylum Chordata; class Aves; order Passeriformes; family Muscicapidae; genus Erithacus; species Erithacus rubecula. The sequence goes on along the minus strand of NC_136689.1, from coordinate 8,498,795 downwards.
GCACCAAACAACTGATCCAGGCACCAAGCCTGTAACTCTTCCCTGGGTATATTTAAAATCTATCCTGAGATCTCCATGGTGCATTTGGGAACTCTGAGGCAAGGGTTAGAGGGAGGCTGGATGAACTTCCAGATGAAAATTTTCCAAAGTACTGTTCCCTATTAATTTCCTTGGTTTTACAAGGAAATGTAGCACATAAAACTTAGGACCAGCTGTGTCAGAGACTGTATAATCCCCTGTGGAAAACTGAATTCTATACATAGTTTAAAATGGTAAATACTTAAATTTTCCTGAGCTCCATGTCTGAAAAGGCTGCATCATAAGTATTACTGACAATTTAAACTTTGATATTAAATTAAGAAAAATCTTTAAGATTTATTGACAAACTTTTTGTATAAAGATATCATACACCGTGATTAAAAGGAGGGAAGAGGCAGGAAGGTCTTTCTTTCAAAGGATGGAGCAAATTGCAAAAAAAAAAAAGTGATAAACAGAACATCTCAGAAACTCTGGCTTTCCCTCTGCAATTAGCTTTGCATGAGAAGCTTGTCAGTGCAAGTCTTCTCAAGGTCTGACATGACCCCTCCACTCTTTGCCCTTCCAAAACTCTGACAAAGTTATGGGAATACAGTGATGTAGCTCTTGGTGTCACTTGTAAGACCACAGCTGAGGATGAAAGCTTCTGTTCATATAAATCACATCATTGTTCTTCTTCCTTCATTTAAAAAAAGGAGAGTTCATGATAATCACTTCAAGCACCAAGTGTCTGAGTCCAGATAAAAGTTCAGGGACCATACCTACATCTTCTGGGGATTGACATGTCTGTGCCAGTAAAGCAGTGACTCTGAAGTCATACTGGTTTAACTGGAATTTTGAATTTGATTTGTTTTGAAATCAATTGAAAAACTCTGCTGGGAGTGTGCATGCCTCATTAAGTGGAAAATATAGGATAGGTGCTTTTTCAACAGCCTCTCTGATTTCATATGTAATGTGAAGCTACATATTTAAAGCACATATTTTTAAAATGACTGTGACACATTCATGCTAGCATGCTATCATTAGCATGCTATCACACATGATTGTTTATCTAGGTTTTATGGCTTGTGGTTGCATAAAAAGATGCATTTTTTTCTTTCTGTAGCCAGAAAAGGTGAAATTTTTCAATGTTCTCAAATGCTTGTATGACTCAGAGAAGAAAGGGACTTTCTGAAAGTTATGTAGTCTCTATCCTCCTTCCTCTAAGTGTCAGGATTTTCCTTCTCTTTTTGGTAAGTGTTAATATTTTCAGGATTCTAGTTATATTACAAATGCCACAGACATAGTGCCCAGTTGCTTTATTGGCTAAGGGCCTGCTTCCAACCAAGAAGGGACATTTTGTCATTTCCTCAGTAGGTGGAGAAAAAGAGGAAAACCCTGGTAAATTGCTTTCTAAAATAGAGAAGTGGGGTGTGAGTGGAGGTGGTGTCTTTATTAGATACAGTAAAAGTACATTTAGGATTTTATTGGGTGTCTGCCATCTTTGCCAAATTATTTGTTGAAGCCCAGCTCCAGGACCAATATTCCTGGTGGTACTTCTAATGCTGCTTAGACTTCCACTGTTTCTGTGTGTCACAGCATAAAATCAAGGTTTTTATCAGGACTCTAAACCAATGGGAGCAGCAGCTAGAAATGTAAAATAAAGTGGAGCTCTACATGGACTTCAGCTGGCCAGACAATGCTTTGCAAGTCTGACTTTTCTCAAAACTTTGTATACCAGTACAAATGCTGTCTCCATCTATTTTCATAGAAGGCATTGCTGAATATCCCACAGAGATGGTCATGCTCTGCAGGCAGAAATGGAAGGTCAGTGCCAAAAGAAACTCAGTGGGGCTGTATGAAGCACATAAGAACTTTGTAAACTGTCTGCTTCAGAACTTCAAACTATTTATAAGAGCATTTTATTAATTTAAATTTATAATGCAAACAATTTAAAGCTAATAAAAATGTTCTAACATCAGATTGAGGTAGGTTGGAAGTGAATTTCGATCGATATAATGAAGGACAATTTTCTAACGTAATCTATGTTTGTCCTGAGGCTACCAGTATTAGGAGATAAGATAGAAAGAGCAATATCTGTGTCAAAGGCAGAAAAAACACATCTTGATTTCAGATCTCCTTCAGATTTGCAGCACTAGTTGCTATTCTGAAAATACTTTTCCATAGTTAAACTGTATTAGTTTGTTTTCATCTCAGGAAAGAAGAATCAAACACTCTTTCCATTATGATATTCAAATAGCACTAAAACAAACTAATCTGCTGATGTTACAGTAGAGAAAACTGATACCTCACAGCTCTCTGAATTCTTGGCACATACAGTACTGATGCATAAAAGGAGTCCATCATTTCAATGATAGCCACATTCTGTTATAACAAGATCACAGTATAAAATCATGCATTTCTCATCATGTTTTGCCATTTAACATGTTTTAAGTTGGCATTTTCATAGAAGCTTCTTAACTAGGCTTTCATAATAATAGTATTTAGTCTCATGTTAAAATTTAGATTAATATTTTTATCTATATTGTGTGAATATAAACCTAATCACAATAGAATTAAAGTTTCAATACTTTTTTTTTTTTTTTTTTTTTTTTTTTTGTGAAATAACAATTTACATAAAGCCTCACTCTGAAAACATTTGCTACTGTGTTCTAGGTGCTATTCTGATTGGTTCTGCTGATTTATATTTGATTTCTTAGAATGAAAGGGGCAGGATTGGGCCCTACAAAGATACTCCAAATGTTCTGTATAAAGGACAGGTTTCAAAACACCTGCTGTGACTCCTAAGGTATTTTTGAAGCTTTGTCTTCAATATTTAGTTTTTCTTCAGCTGATGCTGCTGCTCAAATATTTGAAGGATGGAATTATTACTGAATTAGGTAGAATTACACTTTTTATTTTTTGACATAGCTACTAATTAGACTCCTCTGCCTTGTCCTGTGCTTTATCTCAAGAAAGAGGTGTACCTGCAAATCTAGAACGCATCAGCTTTAATTAAACTGAATATTAAAAATGCAATTTATCCACTGGTCTTGTAATATTTTGTCTGTGGATCAGTAAGCATCACAGGCAAGTGGATCAGAGAGATCTAACAGCTTTGGGGTTTTTAAAGTTATCTGGAAAATGTAATAAAGTAAAATCTTCATTTGTTTAAAAATGTCAAAAAAGCATCCAGTTTTATCTCACTGATAACCTTTATAAGCAATACATGCCACTTTTACAGGGCTGCATCAGCCTCCTGGAAAACTGAACTGAGCTTTTCAGACTGTTGGACCTCACTTCACTAATGGGAACCCCCAAACATTTCTGCATCTCTTTCCTATTTAAAAATAAACAGTCAGGAGGGCCAATGTGAACAGAAAACTAATCAATAGGAAAATTTGCATCTGAGTTTGTTTTGATGAAGCACAGAACTATTTTATTTATTGAAACTGTATTAATGTAATTAAAATAAATGGAAAATGCACTCTTTACTTAATTAATATTTTAAGCTGTCTCTGAAGAATAGTATGCAGCTTGAATTTAGTTATCATTTTTAAACTGCAAGACAGATTAATTAGATTCAAATCTTAGCCAGAATGAAATAATTTTCTTAATAAAGCTAAGAGCTCTAGAATTTACTTGGAAGTAGAATATGTCTGTTGTTGATCTTCACAGATGAGCATGAGAAGATAAGACATAGAACTCATTGGAGTCTAGTGGTTAAAATTCTGCTAACTCTACTTTTAAATTATGATCTTAGGTGATGGTTTTATTTATAAGGTGTGGTGTTCTCAAGACATGGGAGATCTACCTCTTTCTAATAGATGTATTATTAAAATTAAAGTAATTTAAATGCATCTGGTATAGGAAATTAATATTTGGAAAAGATGTTTTGTTCATGGGAGTGAAGGAAATCCAACTTTGATTTCAAGATCCACATGAACAGAAAATCTACGGAAAATCCTCTACAACATCCTTGGATCTGTATTTAATGAGCAAGACTCCAGAGGATCACTTATAAACAAAACAACAAATGAGATTAAATGGGGTTTGAGCTTTATCACACATGCTTTAAAAGAATGAAAATCTATCTCATGCTGTACATTGTGCATGCATTTGCAGAAAGAAGGGGCTAAACTTAGAAGTGCAGAGAGATCTGTAGTCAGAAATGAAGGCAAAATGGTCAGTGTGGTTTTCAGTGCCCAATTATGAAGAACAGATTTTTAGGGAGTCCTGACAAACATTGGTGGTTCTCAGGCAAGAGTTTTGTTCTGTACAAAATGGAAATGCATTTCAGCATCATTCTCACTGAAATTGCAAGATTTAGAATATTTTGAGTTTAGGCATAGTTCAAATACAGCTCTTGAATTTGGATGAATGTTAATGTGAATCTTCAAAATACCGATATTTTTAGATGCACTAAACCCAGAGAAACTGTCTCAAAGTCATTTATACTTTCAATGTCAACTTTTTTTTCCTGAGAAACAAACATGAAACTTTCTAGAAATTTTATATTGAAAGGCTGTTGGTGACAGGGTTCTTTTGTTTTCCCATTTTTTAATTAAATCGTATGAGAAAATGTATCAGTAAGTCAATTCACAGATATATGACCAACAGTTCTATAGATACTTTAAAAGCAGACTTTAAATTTAAAATTAGTAAAAAAATTGAAATTATTTTTTCTATCTCTCAACACCTTCTACATTTTTAATGAATAACACGTTAAACAATCTGTGTTTAAATAATTTCTCCCTGTGACATAACCCACACAAATATCTGTCATTGCTTCAAAGGTCATATTTAGAATGGGATAAAAGTAATGAAAATGACATAAACGTGGAAAGTTTTAAATGTCACCACAAATTTCTCAAAATCTCACTGATAAAAAACAATATGTGTTTTAACTAGTATTTTGCTGTCTCTTGACACTTGGCCAGTCAAATTCATGTTCAACCCATCCAGCAACTTACAGTTCTGAAAAGATACAATGTTTTCCCAGGAAAATGTTAATGAATATATTTTTAAATACGAAATACAAACTACAAAGCTAATGGAAGTATTTATCAGTTTCAGACAGTTCATTAGAAGGATCGATATGCAAACACACGTGTCCTTTTAATGAAATCACTTGGCGGGTTCATTTATCTTTCAACTTAAGCAATGCAGGTTAGTGAGCAAATTATGTGTGCTCTGCTCTTCCGGGGCAGGAGAATATCAGACCGAGAGGGTCCTCCCAGGCTGACAGACTGACAAGGCAAAGCTTTCAGACCAAGCACCACAAATGGGGCTGAGGAAATGTTTGAAGAAGCCAAATTTGTGTTAATCTGTGGGAACGTGAAGGATTTGGCATGAGCAGAGGCCAGGTGAGGAGTACCTTTCCTGCCTGGAAACCTTCTTTTCAGAAACGGTGGTGATGTAAAGAGCATCTTCCTCTCCCTGGAAAGGGAAGGCTGGGTGTGGGTGAGATGTTAGTGGGGATGAGCCCGTGACACAACCACTCTGCACTTTCTGGACACGGCAGAACAACCCTGTACAGGGGATGGGGATGGCATTTCGGTGCGGTCCCGCAAGTTTAAGTGAAGTGCCGCTCTGGGGCAGGGCGGGGATGCTCTGGGAGCTAAGGCGGTCCTTGCCCTTCCTTGGCTCCTCGCACAGGTGGATTTCCCTTACTCAGAGCCGGCTGCCGAGGGGCGCTGGAAGGATGTCGAGAGGAAAAAGAGGAATCGCTACACGGCACTGCTGCGGTGTCCCCGGGACAGCCGCGGGGAGCCAGGGCCGCCCGCTCCAGCCGGGAAGGCAAAGCCCTGCGGGGCCGGGCAGGCGGCAGTGCCCGAGCCCCAGACAACTGCCGGGACAGCAGGGCTGTGGGGAAGGGGCGGCCTGGCCTGTCCATCCCATCCCGTCCTGTCCCATCCCGTCCTGTCCCATCCCGTCCCGTCCCGTCCCGTCCCGTCCCGTCCCGTCCCGTCCCGTCCCGTCCCGTCCCGTCCCGCACACTGCCTCCTCAGCACCATCGCCCCGCTCCGCGGCTGGGGAAGGGCCGGGGGGGTCTGGGGGTCCCTGCCGAGGGGAGGGAAGGGCCGGGGGAGTCTGGGGGTCCCTGCCGAGGTGAGGGAGATGTGTGCAGCTCTGGACAGCTCTGCCCGGGAGCAGCCGCCTCTCGGACCGGGGCAGCCCGGGCCACAGCGCTGCGGCGGCGTGGGGGCGGGACGGCTGAGAGAAGGGGAAGGGGAAAGGGAAGAGGAAGGGAAAAGGGAAAGGACTGCCCGCCTCCACGGACAGAGGAGAGCCGGTTTTGCTCTGCCTGCCATCCCCAGACGCAGTGACAGCGGGAAACAATGGGGCCAGGGAAGCGGGAGAGCTCTTCATTGGCAGGGGAAGGGAGATGGAAGGGACCTGCCACCCTGGCGCTCCCCGCCGGCTCCCGTCCCGCTCCCGCAGCCAGGGCACTTCGTGGGCAGATGCTGGGGGTGGAGGGGAGCCCGCTGCGGGTTTGTGGGCGGCATGCGGGAATTTGAAGGAGATAGGGAAGACCGCGGTGTCCGTTTCGTTATCAGGGTCGGTGCTGCCCTTCGGGAGCGTGGCTTCGACCGGGAGTTCGGGATGCGCAGCGCCGGGCACGGCGCGGCCCCGCTCGACTCTGAGCAGCGCCTGCCGCGCTTTATCCAACTGGACTTTATTACTGTCCCGGGGCTGGTCGGAGCACACTCCTTCCTGATTTCGTGTGTCTTTTGGAGAACGAGGACGAGAGGGGAGAAAGTTTGGATCTCCTTTGCTTGGCAATGTGTGGATTTTTTTTTTTTTTTTTTTTTTTTTTTAAGGAGGAAAGTCTTTTCAGGAAGAAGCGTTGTGGGCTCCTTTAGTGTATTGTGATGCAAATTACTCGTAGATTTTCCTTGGTGGCCTTGTTTGATTTTATTTTTGGCTTTCTGTCATTGTTCTACCCTCCACTTCCATCTTGCAAGAGAGACAGCAAGAAAAAGAAATAAAAAGGAAAATAAAAAGATGGGGGAGGGAGGTGCGCGTAAAAAAAATCAACAAAAAGGGGGAAAAATAAAAAAAATAAAAAACCCCAACCACACAACAACAAAAAAAAATTAAAAAAAAAAAAAAAACCCAAAAAAACCCAAAAGCCCGCACATCCACAACAGAAACCCCAAACAGCCAAACAGCTTTTCCAAATGAGTGACACAGCCCGTGTCCATTCATCGCCGCACTCCGGCGAAGGGTTTCTGCACAGCCCAGACCTCCTTAGCCAATTGCTGCCAGCAACATGTGGAGGGGAGGCATCGCTATAGCAACCGGTGGATGGGCCATGTGCGGCAGCCGGCAGGGGCTGCGAGCAGCCCGATATAAGGAGGGCAGCGCCGGGGCGCGCCGGCATCCTCCGCCCGCGCCCCGCGGGGACACCGGGCCGCCCGGGGCCGCCGCCTGCCCCCGCCGCACCGGCCGGGAGGCGGCCGCGGGCTGCGAGGGGCGGCTGTGCTGGCCGCCGCCTTTGTCTGCGCTGAGGAGGGGCGGGGGGGCAGAGGGGGAAGTTTTGGCACCGGAGAAGGATTGCTGGAGCCCGCCGAGGTGCAACGAGCCCTCGCAGAGAGGGGCCCGTCCCGGCACGCCGGCAGCAGGTACATGCGGCGGAGGACGGGCTGGGGGGAACGCCCGCGTCTCTGGAGGCGGCCCGGCCGGGACTCGGGAGAGCCTCGAGCGCGGCGTGGGGTGCGGGGGCGGTCGGGCTGGGGCAGCCGCTGCCGCCGGCCGGGGCCGGTCGGTGTCCGCCGAGCAGCGCGCACGGAGGGGTCGCTTCGGCCGCCGGAGCCCTTTCGCTCCCGGAGCGCAGCCCCGGGATGCCCCGGAGCGGCCCGTCCGGCAGGCGCGGGGCGGAGGGGCAGCGGGCCCGGCGGGGCGAGGGCGCGTTCCCGGCCCGGGGTCCGAGACGGGACCCCGCGGTGGGTGAGGCGGGCGGCCGCGGAGCCCCATCCCCGGGCGGGGACCCGGCCCGGCTCCCTGCGAGACGGGGCGGCTGCTCCGCCGGCGGAAAGCTGGTGCTTGCCAGCATTACCGAGAGCCGGCTCGCTTGCTGGCACTCGGCTGTAAGGGCGCCTTATCTAATCCCTGAATTATGTGCCTTCAGCATCAGCATTAGATCAGCGCTGGCGCTGCGGCTCGTGTTTCTCTTGCTAGCTGAAGATATTTGATTAAGCTCGGCTATCGCTGACCGTCCTCTTGGCTCGGGCTCTGACACTCTGTGACTTAGACCTGCCGAGTCCCTCTGTTTCACGGTTTTGCTCAGGCTAACAAAGCCTGGGCTGCGGAGGAAACCTGCTTCCTGGTGCACCCACTCTACTGCTTTGCTCTCACTGCCCCCGAGTCCTTAGAGACGGGGATCGAAGTTTCTGCACCGTGGTTTCTTCACCGTCTCCGAGCCCTCCTCTTCTTGCTGCCACCTCAGAGGTGCTCTGTGCGGCTTCGGACAGGATGGGCCGTGCTCCTCCATCTCTGACTGACCTACCTCTTCCACAGGCATGGATGTGGCTGTCTGGTTTACTGACTTGTGTGTTATCCCTACACTGTCTCAGTGATTCTGTAGGTTTTTGTGCTTTACTCTTTATCTTACTGCTGACTTAAAAAAATACCCTGATCCTCATGAAAATCTTGAAGCTCATTGAATTTCCTCTTTCACAACCTTATTTCTTCCATGCCACAAACTTCTTCGGGGTGCTTCTTGGACATTCTGGCATTTCAGCATCACCTTGTAGTGGGATCCAGAATAATAGTTCTAATTTCTTGTAACTCTAACCAGAAACTTCACTTCTGTTTGCCTTTAGGAAGCCAGAAGAAAATATCTACCATTGATCAAGGGATCTTTGAACTCAGTGAATTCTTGATTGTATTCAGTCATTGTTCATGGTATTAATCCTACTAAAAGGTATAGAGACGCTCCAGAGTGCTTTGTGGTGTTGAAGGTTGTGGAAAGATCATTGTACCCCTATAGATGAATAGATCTGTGGCTTTTGCAGTGACCTTTCTCAGTGATTTGAATAAGCTGCAGTTCCCAGAAATCCATCTGCCTTTTGTGCTTGTCGATTTGTCTAATCTTTCCGACCCCTAAAAGAAGCAAAAAGTACCTTCCCATCCGATTTCATCCTCCCAAAGTAAAAGCATTAAATTGACCTCGTTTCAGGTGATGAACTGACATTTACTGAAAGTGATCCTGGAGTCAGGTGAGCTTTCTGTGTAGAGAAGGAAGGGGTGTGAACAGAGAGTCAGAAGGTAGCAGCCCCAGAAATCTCTCAGTAACTCTAAAGCACTTTAAAACACCAACAAGTAGCCTGGACCAAACAGCTTGGGTGTGCAGTGCTGCACACAAGGAGTGTTACATGCACAAAAGGTGAACATCCCCAGGCCCTGCTGTCCAGCCTGACCTGACTGGGAGCACAGTAGGGGAGGAAATACAGCAACCAAAACTGAGGGAGATGCTTTCCCTTCTGGTTTGTTTTCTTACTTTATGAAAGGTAAAAAATAAATAATCTCTGTAGCTTTCCTGGGGACAGATTACGGTAGCCAGGCTCCTCCTGACGTAAAGTGTTCCTCTGATTTTCTAGTAACCTATCAAAACTTAACCAGCAGAGAGTATCAACCCATGTCTCAGATAACCTCTGTGAGAGGGAAAGGACTAGAAGTGAATTTTAGTTTAGATTTATATAAATGAGCAGACACACACAGATGTGTGTGTGTGTGTATATATATGAACACACACACACATTATATATATACATACACACCCACACACATCCCTTTCTTCATGCATTCTATATAAGGAAATAATACACATATCCTTTATATTTTCTTGTAATGCCAGTGGCTGCAACTGTTAACACAGGATATTCCTTAGAAAACAAACAAACAATGAACCAAAACTTATTTTAGTGAAGTTTATTTCTAAGACTAATGATTTTCTTGTAGAATTCTTTTTTTTTCTGCCTAGGTACTTTCTTTCCTCCTTGAATGGCATATTTGCAAGTACAATTTCATCTGCACAGAGGAACAATAGCTTTCAGTTGCACAAAGGATTTCTCCCACCCTGAATCCAAACCACAATGCCTCTTGCTCTGATAATAGCTTCTGAAAAGATTTTGTAATGCACAGAATTAATACATGATTATTTCCGCCTCAGTTCTCTCATTTATTAGATTCTATAGTGAATTCCAAATTAAAAATAGCACCTCTTGAGTTTCTTAACGTTCTAATATTTTGAAACAAATCATATTCTGAAGTTCCTCTTTTTGCCCATATTTACTGAGAAATTTTATTTTCATTATAGTTCAGAAGCAAAACTGTGTAATATACATGTAAAAATTGAAGCATGCAAAAATCGCAAAAAATTATAATGTTGAGCTGTTTAAAAATTAATTGTAGTGATTTTTCCATTGCTAACTGGAAGAATGGTCAGGTGCAGCGACTGGCAAATTGGGTTTTAAATATTTTTAAATTTATGAAGCAAAACAAAACCTCAACTTCAGTTATAGCTTTGCAAGGACCAGAATCATGCCCTGTGTCCTAAAGTAAATAATGAAGTGTAATTTTGCTGAGGCGTCTGGATGGTGAGCTTCCACATCACTGCATGAGGAGCTCCTTTCTGCTCTTACAAAGACTTTCTCCCACACTTCCAGCATAGGTGTGAGAACTTATTTACATGAAAGAGTACATTAAATATTTACTGACATTTGCCTGGAATTCGTTTGAAATGTCGACTGTTCTGCTGCATCATGGGATGACACCGCGGAACGGGATGCTGCTCTTTGATTAGAACAGTGATTTGTGACTCCAGTGTTATGGCTGCTCTAGTTAATGACTCACTTTTGGGTGTATAAAAAATGTGTTCTGTCGAGGGACCGGGAAAGCCTACATGAGATCAGACCCTAAGCATTTTCTTTCCTCTTAAAAAACCCACAGACACTCACAGAAACAGTGTATTTCAAGTAAACACTGTATGTGTGTTAGGTGTACTGTTGTTCTTTGCCTTTAGCATTTAAGCTAGGTCGGGCTGTTTCAAAGCAAGTGAAGACTGGATGAACACCTCCAAAGCCTCTTCATTCAGATTCACTTTCTAAACCATTCATTTAGGAATTAGTTGTTTTTCCTTCATTGGGACTTCATTGATACTCCACACTTTACGAAGGAGAAAATCAGTCAGAGGAATGTCAATATATTGCGTTACATGAAGTTTAAAAAATGCATAGTTACATGTAGGCGAGTTTAATATTTAATTGCGTGTAATTTATGTGGTCTATTTATTTGTTAAGCCTTGGGTGGGGAGGCAATTTGTTTTTCTTGTTATGCAACAGCCATTGTTCCCCTTCCACCCCAGGCACACGCACCATGGCACACGCACCATGGCAGCCCCAACCAGCGCAGGGAGAGGTGTTCTGCTTTAAAAGACATCCGACTGTAAATGTCAAATTCATAAATATTTAAACACTTTTCTTTCAATTTCAAGTCAAGGCTGACAGGACGCCTCTAATTAACCCTGGGCTCCGTTTCAGGCTGGGGCCTTATTGCAGGGAAGAATCTGGGGGTTAGGCGAGGTGGGGAAATCTGTGCTCCTGGCTGGAGGCAGCGGGGGCGGCTGCGGGGAGAGCTGGCAGGAGGGAGGGAGCTGGTCACTAACACGTCGGATTAATTTTTACCCGTTTCATAATGCGATGTTTGGTCAGGCATCGAGCAGGATGAAAGGGCAGCGGGTTCCTCCAACTGCCTTGGGGACAGTGGGGGCTGTGTCCTGATGGGATGTACCTGGGGGGACCGGGCCGGGATACCCTCTGCGGTTCCGCGGATGCGCCGCCCGGAGCGGGAGCCGGAGCCGGAGCCGGGCGATGGGACTTTGCCGTCGGCCGCACCCGGCGGTTCTGCGGGACGGCGCAGGGGAATCAGCCGCGGGTCCCGCGGTGTTTCCTGGGGGCGGAGTGCGAGCTGGCCGAGGTGCCCGAAGCACCAGCCCCGCACGCAGGGAGGGGAGAGCGGAGTCTTCCAGGCCCCGACGGCAGCGGCTGCGGAGCTGCTCCCCGTCAGGCGGGAGGGATGGAAGGAGTACGAGAAGGGCTGGTGGCTCGGCCGCAGAGCCCCGCTCCCTTCCCCTTCGGCTGTTCCGACGGGGCGGGCAGCGCGGAGCGGCCGTGCCCTTGGCCCTTCGCTGCGGGGCTCCCATTCCCTGCCAGGGCACGGGGACCGGGGCAGGCGTGGGCGCCGCTCCCCTGGACGTGCTGCGGCTTTGCAAACATTCGCCTGCCCGAAGGGACACGGCTGCACTAACTGCCCCAGGGCAGAGGTGTAAGCAATGCCGAACGCCCCACGGAAGGTTTCTAACTCTTCCCCGTGTTTCAGGCTCCCGAGTGCAGCTGTACATTCAGAGTGTGTGGGGGAGGAGGGTGGTCTTCGAGAAATTCTTTTGTCAAGAGCAGCCAGCTCCAGGGACGGCAGCCCTGACTGTGCGGGGAAAACTGCCTGGCGAAGTTGGAAGCAACATCCAAAATCGCTCTAACTCCAGTGGGAGAAAGAGCCTGACGCCCTTTCTTTTCTGCATGTTTACTCGGAGCTTTTGACAGCACTTTGCTCCCATCATTGCCATCGTTTCTGTCGCATAGCCCTTTCTCCGTGTGCTTGGTGCGGCTGTCAGACGGCATCCGCAGAAAGAAAATCGTTTAAAACCGCGGTAGAGATAGCAGAGAAGTAAGGCTCAGGAGCAGTGCCCGAAACTGCCGGCCAGCCTCTTCCCTCCCGTCGGTGCCCCTGAGCCCACCCGGGGGCGAGGCGGCCCGAGCCGGGGGAGTCCGGGGGACGGGGCTCGTCCCTGCCCGGCTGATGGGGGCCAAACACCGCGGCGAGGATTAGCGTCCCGGGGCGCATCCCTCGGGGAGGGGGCGCCGGCACTTCGGCGGGAGCCGCCTATTGAGATGCAGATTGCGACCCTTGGCCCCGGGGGGACGGGGCCTTTCAGGGAGATGCTAATGGCAGAGCGCAGCAGCCCTTTAGCCCCCCGGGGCCGAGGCGGCGGGAGCAGCGAGCCGTCGGTACTGCCCCGCCCGGAGCGGGCCGAGGGCGCTCCCCCGGGGCAGGTGCCCGGCTGCGGCCGCGGGGGCGGTGGCGAGGAGGCGGCCCCGGAGCCCCCCGCGGCCGGGGCGGGGTGGGGTGGGGGTGCAGCCCCCTCCTCCTGGTGGCTGTTGGGATTTGGAGGAGGGGCCGAGCGCCGCGCGGGGGAGGGGGGCGGCGGGCGCGGCGGTGGCTGCGCGGGCGGCACATGGCCGGTGGCCGCGGCCAGCCCGGTGCCCGCCCCCATCGCCCCGCCGGGGCGCACGGAGCCGCGATCCTCCTCCGCGCGGCGCATCCGGGCAAGAAAATCCGCGAGTCTGACTGAACCTGCATTTCCATTAACTCAGCCTCAGCCCCGGCTAATCCGCAGCACTGAAGGCAAGGAGGCTAATTAATGACAAGCTTTTACAGTCAAGACCAGCGATAATTGCTTTGGTGGCCTTTATGATTACAAGATAAAAATGGACCGGGCCTGACATAAGAGCCACTGTGTACACTGCAAGACAGGAGGAAATTAAGAGCTGGCTAGCTGAATACGGAGCAGAAAATTACTAATAGAGGAGAGATAATGAATAGGCCGGCTAGGCATTCATGGGGAAAAATCCATTTTGTTACCACGCGAAATTAGGTGGTGGAAAGGAGTTTGCTAATTGTTCTCGTCTTGTAGCAACCAGGACTGAGGCAGGGGCGTGCTTTTCAATTCATTTCCCTGGTAATTGTGAAAGGGGGAATGCAGGCCAAATGAGTCTTGCTGCAATTTGCGCGCCTGGTCTTTTCATTTTCATGTTGCGTTTTTAATTGTTGCTAATATAGCTTATAATGAAGCTAATGAGGGGAAATTATTGTACAACTTTTTAGCACATGGAGACAAGTGAAATGCACTAGAAGGATTCTCTCCTATTGCTGCAAAAATAATAGTAATCTGGAGTAGTTTGGAACTATCGGGCTTTTTTTAAAGCCGCTTCCTTCTACAACAGACAAAAGGAAGGATCGCCACCTACTTTTTTTTTTTTTTTTTTCTCCTTCTGTTTTATTTTTCCGTAAGAAAAGAAACAGTACCGGATTTTCCTTTGCTGCGCCCCTCGCAGCCGCTGGCCCTCGGTGCGGTGCGAGCGGGGCGCTCCGCGGTGCTTGCGCGCACCCAGCGCCTCCGCCTCTCGGTAGTTAAGTGCGAGCCGCCGGAGCGGAGGGCACGGAGCGGGGCACGGCACCGTCCTGTGTCTGCCCCTCTGTTTGCCCCCCTCCCCGGCCGAAAGTTAGGGCTGCCGGGTGTTCCCCCGGACGGGATCCCCCTCCGTGACCGCGCAACTCAGGCGCTGCCTCTCTCTCCTCCCCTGCAGAAAAGCAACGTTCCGCCGCTCGCGCAGCGCGGGGAAGAGGCAGAGTCCGCGAAATTCCTCCTCCTCACCCTCCTCTCCCTCGCCTGCATCGCCGGGGTCCTGGCAGCGTCGGGGGTCGCCTACTGCCTCCGCCACCGCGCCCACCACCGCCTGAAGGAGAAGCTCTCGGCCCTGGGGGCTGACTCCGGCTCCGACGCGCCCGCTGCTTACCAGGTAAGGAGCAAGCTCTCCTCCTCCGGCCCTGCCCCGCTGCCCGGCACAGCCCCGGGGGGGCCCTTCTCGCGTGGGGAGTCGCGGGGGTGGGTTTGTTTCCGACGCTCCCCCCCGCCCCCGTTCCATTCATAGTCCCGCGGATTCGGTGTGGCAGCTTTTTACTACTGGGTATTAATCTTGGCTATTCTGGTAGCTGCTGTAAATTCGTGCCTAATTAGAAACATTAAAAAAAATTAAAGTAAAAAAGAAAAGCAGCCCTTGCCATTGTAATTCTCAGAAAAATAACATTAATATCCATAATCTGTCACCCCTGCCGCTATTAATAACGAAAAATCTTTAACATTTATGAGGAATGGATTGCACAGTTATCTGAAGATGTCTCTCTCTTTGAGTAATCGACTTCTTCAGGGTCTGATATGAAAAGAGCCTTTGACCCGATCTGTTGCCACCTTCTGCCATTATTCAGATAAAATGAAATCTAATGCTGATAGATGGGAGGTAAACCAGGACTGGTTCTAGGAGAACAATGATAGCAGATGTGTACCCAGTAATGCTGAAGGACTGCACTCAGCTTCTCGGAAATAAATCAGAAACCTCAAGCTTTCTCTTTCAGTTTCAAAAGTGTTGGGTGGAGAGACACTGCATCTTCCTGAAGTTTGTTTTAGATCTTATGGCACTTATTTCTCGGTGTGCTGTTGGTGTGGTAGTGCCTGTGTTATGGTCATATACCAGACAGCCCTGGTCTGCTATCCAAAAATATTTGGAGTGTGCCCAGGAAAAAGAATCTGAGAATGTGTAAACATGGTCTCTGTAGTGTCTCTGTCTGTTGTGCACCCATAGGGCCTGGCTAACGGCACTTTGCTGTCACGTTTTATTTTACTTTCTTGTTCTGCTTAGGATCAGACATTCTGGCCTCTCTGTATCCTGGAGTTGAGATAGATTCAAATTGGCAGCTGAGAGTCATATGGGAATAAACTCATATTTCCTCACAAAGTTTGGGTCTGTCTGTACCTCTTAGATGTAAAAGATGTATTATCTTCTCAGGCTGGGTCTAGAGAGAATTAAGCACAGAATAAGAAATATGAATGTTATGTGTAACAATTAGTATCTTCAGGAATGGTTTTGGTTTTCACTTTTAAAGCAATGTTTACTTAAAAAAAAAAATCATTAAATTGCATCTTTGCATTTAATGACTTCCAAACCAAGGCTAAGTGAGAACAAGAAAAAAGAGGACTATTCTCTGAGATAAAGTGTGAACAAAACAGCAGTTTATCAGTTTTGTAGGCCAATGAGACTGTGGCCATAAATATTTTTTTGTTAGGTATTAATAGGTGACGTGCTGATGGCTTATTTAAAGTGCAGAAGCAATAGGTAGGCTTTTTCTTCCGTTAATTGTGAATACAGGAATTCTTAATTTTTTTGAAAAGCCCTCCAGGTTCCAAAACCACACTTGAAACTGAATTTGTGATAATTAACAGGACAATCTTCCTACTGACAGCTCTAATTAATAGTATCTGTAATTAAAATCGTGCCCTTCCAGCAGGAAAATTGTTTGAATTTCTTGGAGTGACCTTTTTTGCCATTTCTCCTGGGAATGTAGTGGTTGATATTGATTTTATAATGAGCTTGGTTTGTTTAATAAGAATCCGTAATCCAGACACTAAATGAAATGTGTGCTTCCTTTTTTCTTCACAGATTTCTATATATTTTTACATCTTCATATTTAGATCTGAGAATGACATTTTCTGTTTTTAAAACAACAACAATGCTTTGAGATTGCTGCTCAGTTTTGCAATGTCAAGTGTGTATTAATATTCTTTGTTCCTGACCTCTGGGCCAGTCCTAACCACCTGACTTCTTAAACAGTTCCATTGGGTTTTCAGGGGAACTGTAGTCATGAGTGGGAGGAAAAATGTTTTTCCTTAAAAACAAAGGTTTCTAAGAGCTTGGCTCTCCTCCCATAGAAGTAAATGGGAATTCTGCCATTAATTTCAATGGCAGCAGTAGGAAGCTCTAGTACAGGCAAAGAAAATGCTCAGGCAGTTTTTGATGCTGCTAAGTAGCATTTTATCAAAATGAATCAGTGAGCCTGGGTCTGTATATAATAAACTATTCACATGGATTTGAAGAGAAATAGGCTTGAGCCCTATTCGCATTGTCAGAATCGCCTTATGCTGAGCTGTGTTAAATGTAATGGATATCTGGTGTGATGCATGTTTTGGATAACATCAATTAGGTCTCAGAAAGGCATCTGCTATCTTTTCCTCATCTTCTCTTGATACTTGCAGGGGAATAATGTAACCTGTATTAATATGGGGGAAGGAAAGAAGCAGGCAGCTTTCAAAACTGTTCCTACTTGGTTCTCCTCTGTTATATGTTTCCCAAGTAGCCACTTGGTTAACTCGATGTTTTTTAAAAATATGAATTATTTCAGGGGCTGCTGCCACTGAAAGGCTATGCTTTAAAGCATGGTACTCCAATGTGTTGCTGCTTATAGCTTACATGAAAATTACGATTTTTTTTTTTTGGGGGGGGGGGGGAGGAGGAGAAACTGGTAGGTATAAAACGTCCTTGTGGCCCAATGTGGTTCAGAGACAACACAGAAATATCACTTTGATTCACATGCTTCTCAAAATGTCAGTGGTTTATATCTTCACATAAACAAGACTGACCTAATTTTTCAGCATTTAGCAGAAGCATTTTTCATCCTAACCCAGTTCAGCCAGGAGAGTTCATTCAGGGTTTTACTCCTTCCTTACTCATCCTGTGAACTTTGAAGTGCTTTTTCCCATGGCTGTTTTTTGGAGGGGCTTGAGTTTGTTTTTTTGTTGTTGTTTTTTTTTCTTCATTTTCTGCTTTGTGCAGTGAAATGCCATCTTGAGAAGGAGAAAACAGATAAACCATATATTATCAGGGAAATAACAGGCTGGCTGCTAAGTCTCCCCCTGTACTGGAGGCGTAGCACTTGTCATGCAGCATCACCCTCCCCCAGGCACGAGCACTCCTTGCACTTAGCTACTAACACAAGTGTTTCTTGTGGAACTGCGTGGAAAAGGGACCTGTCTTAGGCAGGACAACCAGTACTGTATAAAAGTTGAAGCAGGCAAATTAAATGGCTGCAGTGCTCCTGATAAGCTGCCAAACCTGGTTTTTCAGGTGTTGGGTAAGGCAAGCAGCTGGCCCTCCAAGTGTTGAAGTAGGGAAACTCTATTGAAAGACTAAGTAACGGGAGGAAGGATAGATACACAATTGCAACTTCATTTATCCTTGAATCACTAAACAACAAAATTACAGGCTGGATTAATTAGACAGTAGCTGAGGGGCTTTTCAAAATTAATGGAAATGGCGTGTCTCGTAAAATGTTACATTTTATACATAAAGGCGGACAGTTTTTGTGTCTCTCACAAAAACATCTCCTGTCCTTTCAAACCACACGTGTAGTGATTAGATAAGTCAGCGTTAGCATTCAGGGATGACTAAAAAGAGGCTCTTGGTGCCTCTGCGGAGCCCCCGCGCATGCGCGCACCTGCACCCCTGCTTTTAATTGTTGCTGCCTTTGCTTTGATCTTCTTTGAAAAGCAAGTTTAGCATTCTGCAAGCCCACTCTCTGGTCCAGGAGATTAGGGCAGAAGCGTTTTAGGAATTTTCAGCAGACTCTCTTTGATTTATTTCACAACACTGAGCAGATTTTCTTCATGCACTTTGAAGACTTTAGAAGGTAACCCAGGGAGAAACGGGCATTGAGGCATCGGGAGCGGGCAGCGAGCGGGGCCACTAAGTGCACATCTCACTTGTCACTGCTCCCATTAGCGAGCAATTTATTAATGTAATCAGCGTGTGGTAGTGACTGCTACGATTTAGGGATGCTCTGTTTGATTCAGGGGTGATGTATTTGTGAGTCCAGCTGAACCTTGGCTTCTGACCCCTGTGTGGGGAACGCTGGGGTGTGCATGTTAAATCATCAGCATATTTTGTACTTTGCACGGCAGAACTTTCCTATGAGCATGGTTTTCTGCATCACTGATAATGCTCAGCAAAACCTTACTCATAATGGAATTAAAATGCAAAAGTTAAAATGCTCTCTGAAGCTGGCTTCAGCAAGCTTGCCTTTTAATATTTTATGTCAATAACATTCTTTTTAATTTTCCTTCATCTCAGCCCAAACAACTTCCTTTAAAAAGTGAGGAGGAAAAGACCAAACAGTTTACAATGAAGTTCTTTCTTAAGCTGCCTGAAGTATTCCAGATTACATGCAGATGGATTACATCATCAGCTGTTTTAAAAACTTGTCCAATTAACTTGATTTGGCAGGCATATAGTTGTAAATTATATGTTAAATTCTACATTATTACATGTATTGTATTATGTATAAATTATATATTCCTTTGTCAAATAGAGTCTTATTAATTACATGATCCTGCTGGATTCAAAGCCCCTACGAACTTCTGCGTGCTCTTGCAGATTTGATCCCGCTGGTATTTTTTATTAGAGGTGTTAAGAACACACTATTTGCAACAATTACAATAAATATTTTGCTGCAAATATTTTAAAAGGCTCCAACTGAAAGAATCTGCTGGAAACAAACCCTCTATTTAACCATCATGGATGGTTTGTGTGTTTAAATGCAGATAATTCATTACCTCTAATATGACTTAATATTTTATACTCTAGACTGAATTTCAAAAGCAAACTTGTTATTATAATATTAGACCTTAATGTTATAGTAATACTGTATATCAACTGCTTAGAAACTGGAATTTTGTGGACTGAGTGAAATGGGGTGGGGGAGAGGGGGAAAGGAAAATTTTGCTATTCTTATTTATCAAGTTCTCAGTAATATTCCAATTGACATCACCCTTAGTACCAAGGAAAGCTGGTAAACTGGGGACAATTTGTACCATAAAGTATTACCTTCTATCTTTATAATACTCAATTTTCAAGGACCCTCCTACACTTAAGCACAAAAGATATCACTGAGGATGAGGTTATTCAGTACATGAGTATTTAGTGAACATTTCAGAAGGAATATATTTTGTAAGGATTTTGGATAGATTAAAATTTTGCCTTAAGGCAGAATGCTGTGAAGGGCTTGCTTGTGCTCTCTTCTGGGAAAACAAAGGGCATAATGCATTTTTAATCTTTTCTTTTCCTGTGTCCTTATTTAAAGAGGCAAGAAGAGATCATCTCATGACTATGTAAAGCTGCAGGACAAACTGTAATTGTTTGTGATTAATCATACACGGTGTGGTATATAAATTAGAAGAGTTGTTCTTGTCCATTTAAGTCTGCTTATTGTGTATTATGTGAACAATTTTGTCTCTCTTTGATCAGCATTTTGTCTCAGAATAACTTCTCAGGAACCTGCAGATACTTTGTACGTACCGTAGTTACATAAACCACTGTACTTTAGGGTGAGACAATTTTCACAACATACAAAATATGTGACTACACAGAATTCCCAGCAGTCACACACAGCAATTCTGGGAGAGGAGAAGTGGGCAGTGTTTCAAGGTGATTAGAAGAAGAGTTTGCCATATGTGTAAACACTTCCTTGAAGTCTCACAGTGAATGACCAAAGCAGAATGAAGCAAAATAGGATGTGTACAATTCTGGATTTAACTTTTAGTCAGTTTTTTTATCTGATTAGTGTTAAGAGCTATCCACAATTTGTGTGGTGCAGTGGACTCTGGTTTTCCCTAACCTTGCTTCCTGTGGTAGCCATAAAATTGAGTTAAATGGTGGCAGTGTTCAAAATAGCATTCCAAAATACCGTATGAATTTATAGATCAGCAGAAATTTTTCAAGCTTGCTTGGTCAATAAATCAGAATACAAATAAATAGGGGTGTATTTGCTAATACAACATCTAAAATCCACTTCAAAATATTGCTTAATGAGCAATCCCCACCTTGAGGGCTGGAGCTTGATGGCAGAGATTTCAGAGGGCCCTTCTGGGAGTCTTTATTTGAGCTTGTGGTGTGTGTCTCCAGGAGCAGGGCTCTCCTGTCCCTGCTCTGCCCCTCTGCTCCAGCACACACAGCCATAGGAAAGGGAACCCAATGGGTTTATCACTGATGGCTCTCCTCTAGCTTTTTGTATTCACGTGAATAACTTCTGTGAATTACTCAGTGTTGGAGAAATGGACTGGCCCTTACCAGAGAAGGTTTTACCTTCACAGCCCAGACCTGGGCTGCTGTAGCAGTGATGGTGTAACAACACCTAGGAATAAAATACTCCTTACATTAGAGCAGGCAGGTGAGAGAAAGGTTTTGTTGGTTTTTTTTTTTTTTTCCAAGTGTGAAGGAAAATGAGCATATATGCAAGTCCTGGAGTGCTTGGATGAGAGGGTGCCATGCAGTTCTACATTTTCATTAAAACACTATCTTTTTCAAGTACTTGTCCACTTTTCTGCATAGGACTAGTGCAAAGTGGCAGAGAGAAGTTGATGGTGACCCTCTCCTCTTAGCCAACTTTGTTTATTTTTCAAAAGTATGGTGTTTGAGCTTGGTGTTAAGTGAAGCAAGGACAAACATGCCCCAAGCATCCTGCAGTATAATTTCTCTGTATCTAGGATGTGAGAAAATGCTAAGTAAAAATAGTAGGAGGCAAAATTAAATTAGTGACTCATTTTTAATTACTGGGAAATCCAGAGTCCTTACCCAAACAGGCATTTCTTAGAAAAGTGCTGGAGGTGCTCTGGACTTGCAAGCTGCATCTTGCCTGGTAAATTAAACCAGTAAATATTTCAAATGGTTCTGGCACCATTTCAGGTTAGGCCACCCAACTTTCCCCAGTTTCATAGCAGAGTAAGCACAAAGAAAGAAAAAGAAATAAATTCACTCAACTGGCACGTTCATTAATAATTTGGCTGTAGCCATCTGGTTTTAGAGGGTGAGAATTTCTATTGCTTTATCTGCTCTGACTCTCTGTCCTGGACCACCAAGGTCCAGGCTCCTGCTCCTGAGCATTCTGCTCCTGCTTCAGAGCTCCTTTCACCCATCCCTGCAGTGCCACAGGCTGTTGGCCAGCTGAGCCTGGGCTGGTTCTGGATAAGTACAATGGATTGTCTCCCCCTGGTAAATTGATTATGTCCCAGTGCCTGTAGGTTATAAAGAAGCCAAAGATAACCACAGCCTTGCCTAATGGGCTGGAGAGTATTTGATTTGCAGTCCCAGGCTGTACATCATCTCAAGTGTCCCGATTTCTTTCTGGAATAACTATACTGTCTTCAATGCCTTTTTTTTTTCCCCCCATGTAATGTAGAGGATAATCAGGCCTGTCTTTCCTACACACTTCTACCCTTTTTTCTGTTTTAAGATTTTCCTTTTTCTTTTGCAGCAGCTCTGTTATCATGTTTCAGATTTGACACATTCTTCTATTGTATATTCTCTGAATGCTCAGCAGCTAACACTGCAATCTGGCTTGCTGATCCTTTCATATTCCTCCAGAGTGCTGCACTAGAAGAAAAAAAATACATTTTTTAAAGTTTTTAACTGGAAAGTTTTGATGATTTTTTTTTCAGGATAAATCTTATACCAGGACCTCTGAAAGGGACTAGAAATAATTTTGTGCACACAAAGAACTGTGCTAGTTGATGTTTGTCAGTTCTTGCAGGACCATGTTGCCTGTGATCAGGAACAGGTTGCAGTTTATTCTCTGAAGTCTGTAAGGCATATAAAAGCATTCTTCCTACTGCTTTCTTCCTGATACATCTGTTCCTCCTGCACACCAGTCTGGCAGGGTGGGCAGTGGGAGGGGAGAGGACAGGGAATGCTGTGTCTCTTCCTCTCTCCTCTGTGAGTGCAGACAGGCTGTGCTGTGCTTGCCATGTCCAGAGCAGCTCTGTGTCCTGCCCAGACCTGCAACATCTCACCTCCAAGGGTCCCCCCTGCACTGTGTGTTTGTGCTTCACCTTTGGGAAGGGTTTGAGGCTGACCTTGGCTGCTTTGTGGGACAGATGAACAAAAGTGAGTCTCAATCCTCCACTTTGCCTGTAGCCCTGTAGGGGCTCTTGTAGGGATGTTGCAAAGTGGAATATCCAGAGTGGACTGAATAGTTTTACTCATTCTTTTGTGATATAAGCTATAAGAAAAGTTTGAGTAGAACATCTGGAGCTCTCCTGGGGCTTAGCTCTTAAGGGCACAAGTGAGAGGTGTAATCCCAAACAGCCCTGTGAGTGTGTAACTGTGAGGGCAGGGAGATCCATGGAAGGCCTGTGTGCTGAGCTACCACAAGTCAGACACTGAGGATGTGATTTGTGTTGGCTGGACAAGAGGCCCAATTTCATTTCTTCCAATTTCATTCTTTCATTTTTATCTCAAGAGAAAAAGCTCCAACTCCAGGGCTGGGAGCCTTCTGCCCAAGATATTTTCTTTCTCTTGTAATTTCCTGCACAACAGAGATCTAAATTCTTTCTAGTGGTTTAAAGAACTGTAAAAGGCAATCTGAGTGATTTAATGCACACCAGCAAGGCATGATAAAGGACTGAGACAGCTCACCTGACTTTTTTGTTCTGTGTTTTTTTTTCCTGTGACATATTCTAGGCTCTTATAGCACCAGTGTCTGTCCCTGTACTTTAATTCAGTTGGGGCATTCCTGCAGCTCTTCCCATTCCAGTTCAGGTTCTCAGCTTTCAGTTTTCTTGTTTTCTTAGCAAACAACCAAACCAAGACTGAAGAAGGGAGACTGTAAAATGATGTCCCTAGAAGTTAAAACCTTCAGTGAAACAAAATTAATTAGGAGGCAAGAGAGAATAGCTTTTGAATGGGAGAAAATCAAATTTAGTGTAAGTGGCTTATCCAGAGGAGAAAATCCATGAGGTTTTCTCTAGCTTTGTTGACTAGTTTCTGTACTTTTTGCTAAAGACAAACAAGTGATGTTTTATTGATGGCTGGTTGTGATGACTGCGTTCTGAGCAAGCATAGATTTTTGACCAGGGCAATAATTTTTTTAAATTTTTGATCTTTCATACTGATAAAACCCTGTTGAATTTCAGTATAGTTCTTATTTTTCTGTTTTCCTGTCTAGCTGACATAGTTGCAGGCTTCTTGATGATTCCAGCTTTTTCCTTTTACATAGGATCACTATTCTGCAGAACCACGTTCTGGCAGCCTCTCGAGAGATCTCAGAAATGGCTGATCTTGCTCTCCAAAGTGAGAACAGCTCAACATTATCCTGATAAAACTCACTTTTGGTGTTGGGATGACATGCTTAGCTTGGATGATTAAAATCAGTCTTTTTTCCCTCATCAAGTGTTGCCTGACTTGGGGAGCACTGCACTCCCTACAGGTTGGAGAGCTTGTCCTTGGTCACAGTGACAAAAGCAGAGGTGTCTGGTTTGAAGTGGGCTGCACTAGAGCCCCAAGAACCAACACCACTCATTTTCTGCTGGTCTCAACATCCCCCTGATCTTCAGAAGTGTGTTGGGGAGAATATTCATGTGTTGGAGACGTACTGATCTTTCCCACTAACTGCTAAGAAAAGAACAAAGGAAAGATGAAAAGGTAAAATTCACTATGTTGGTGCCTTTCTGACAGTGTGGGGAAAAGAAACTTGGTTTTTACCTTTTTTCAGCTTCTTAACTGGAGTTCATTCTGGCTTTCTGGGAAAGAAAAATGCCTTGGCTGGAGTGAAATGGTGTGATTTGCTGGAAGAGGTTTTGCTGCAGTGGCTCACAGCACAAGATGCCAGTGGCTGGCTATTTACATCAGATAGAAGGAGAAATGTGATGGAGCTGAATGTATTTTTGGGAGCAAAACACATAAATTTATCTTGTATAGGAAAATTATGTCATACATCCCCTTTTATACTGTGTGGTAACAATGTGCATAGTAACATGGGGATTTGAGCATGTAAATTCTGTGTATTGTGACCTCCAAGAAAAAAATAAAGAGCTGCAGTTCCTAGTTAACCTCACTGGAAAGTTAAAACATACATAAGGGTTGCCTAGCAAGCTGCTCCAAAATTCAGCTTCTTTTTGGAGGTCTGGGTCAACCCAATTGCTCTGCAGGCATTGTTAACTAAGAATTTTGTTTGCTCCTTTGAGGGCTTTAGAAGTTAATTAAATATAAATCAATGCTTGAGGCTTCTGTGAGTGCTGGTCACTCCATTGCCAAAGGGACAAGGCAGAAATGAAGGGAGCAAGGAAAAGGTGACAAGAATGATTAAGGGCATGGAAAATTCATATGAAGAGAGATTGAAAAGACAGATTATTTCTTCTAAAACAGTAACAAGTAACAGTATAGAAAAAAAAAAAAGAGATGTATAAAATGAGAAACTGAAGAAAGAGTAAAACTTTTATTCTGTCTTTGGCCAAGCACCAGGGCAAAGATTTTCAGTTATATTATGTACAATAAAAGATTAATAGAACAGAAGCTATCAGCAGAATACAACTGTAACAAGCAACACTTTCTGCAGAATTTTGTTGATGTATAAGTTGTTATCAGGAATGTCATAAAAATAGAAAAAAAATACTCTGTGATGAAACAGCTAATAATGTCTTAGATGAAGCCTGTAGCTTCATGTTCAGGTCTTAAAATAATCCAAATATGAAGTGTGACCATTTAAGAAATGGGCCCACTTTGAACTTGTCCTCCTGTGCTGTTCCCTGGTGCATCTTGCAGACAAACCAGTGCTTGGTGGGGAGGTGCAAGGGAGAGTAGTGACCCCATTATTCTTGTATGGGTTGGGAAAAGAAAATGCAAGAACCTTAGTAATGGCAGGGAAGTCCTTTTCTTGGGATGCAAACACACACATTAACCCCTCTGCTGCTGCAGGGTGTTTATTTAGTGGAGCTGGTGCCATGGGGCAGGTCAGGGACAGTGCAGAGGCTGCAACTCTCCTGTGGCCAGGCACTCTCAGGACAGACATGGGAGAGCCCCAGAGAAATTGTGCATTTTTGCTGTTGTTGCTGTCTTCTCCAAAATATGAGGTGTCTCTGACCATCAGTACCCAGTATTAGATCCCTGTTCGTTTGTCCAGTATCTCCTATGATAACAATACAGTGAAAGTGTGGAAACATTGACCATTTTTTAATCCTCAAAGACTTTTGTGATATGTGATGGAATGTCTGTACTCAGAGATATGAGGAAACTCATGCATACTATTTTTCCCCATAGTTTAGTAGAGTTTCTCTGTATTACCAAAAATTTGCCTCTTTATAACCTACTGTGACTTAGTAGCAACTTTGTTCTTTATCAAAGAACACTTTACTTGTGCACTAAATTTGCATTTGGTCTTCCTAGCAGAGCTGAAAAGTGGTTTAATTTTTTTTTTTCAGTGGGGAATGGGTAAAAAGCAGTGAGTTTAGTTTTCAAATCAGGAGGGGCTAATGACTGGCAATTTTGACTGTCATAATAGATGATTTTATAAAAAAAAATATTTGTCACTGATGGCTATCTTTGGTAAATACTTCCTTTATCCTTGCATCACCTCTGGTGTATGGCTGCCTTCTGTGGAGGAAAAAGAATGTATTTGAGGTTTTTAGAAATTTTTAGGACTTCTTTTCCTATTTCTCTTTTGCTTTTAGAAACTCTGTTACCATGAATGCAGTTACACAGATGTAGGGAGGAGCAATACTAATATTTGGAGTGGGGTAAAATACCATTTTTGACATAAACTAGTGGCTATTCTGTTTCTCTCCAGGCTGGAAGTGCTCACTGAGTCCTGCTGGCTGCTGGGAATTCTTATTTCTAGCAGAAATGATCTCCCATTTTCAGTCCTGCAGGGCAATAAAGTAGTTGACTACACAGCCTTAATGTATAGTTTTCCTGAGAAACTACAGCTGTCTTGGGACTGCATTTTTTGCCTACTTTGGGCCCCAGGCAACTATAAACGCTGGGAGTGAAAAGGGAAACATTTGTGGCAGTTATCTTTAGGAGCCCTGGCATCTGCTGGAAGCTGCTCAGGTTTGGGGTGGTGGGTTAGACAAAGTCAAAATACCTGATGGATTTACACATGGTTCTTTCAGGTTAATTCAATTGTTGCTATGGTTTATTTGTAACCCATACTGTGCTGGGTGCTCTCACTGTGCTAGTGGTGAATTTTCTGTGCCAATTCATATTAAGGAGCAGCTGTGCTCTCATGAGCATGTACTAGAGTTAATTAGATGAACTAAACATGGCAAAGGTGAAGTTTGTTTTACATTATTTTATTTCTCTGCTTACTCCTTTAAGAAATCTTTCCTCTTCCAGTTTCATACTCCATATACTCATATACTTGCAAAATATTAAATGCAAGCACAGCTGAAATGTGGGAAATGCAGTTTAGAAACCAGTACTGGTTGAAACCACCTTTTGTTTGTTTGTTTGTTTTGGTTTGGTTTGGTTTGGTTTTTTTGTGGTAGGTAGGTCAATCTAGTGTACCATCACTTTCAGAGCTGCAGTTGTCTGAACTGCAAGGCCAGACATTGTCAGGAACCACCTGGGAAAAAAAAAATTTAAAAAGGTGCTTTTACACCAGTAGATCTCAGGTGACTTGAGGTACACAGTTTGCAGATATATCCTATTTGAAACAGACATTGATTTCCTTGGAGTCATCCCATTTAAATTCTTAGGGAAGCCACCATGAGGTCATCATGCAGGGAAGATGCTCTTTCAAATCAGTCTGAAGAATCACCACCTTTCTTTGTGTAGCTCCTGTTTGTGAAGACCAGGGTGCTTCAGTCCTGTTTAGACAGCATCTGTTTCACAAAACTTTAGAAATAAAGGCTCTAAACTCTCATACTAATGCAGTCCCAGTCAGTGGTCTTTTGTATTTTTCTATAGGAAAACATTCCCCAGCTGAGTAACCTAAACATGGTTTTCAAATTTCACTGACCCTCTGGAAAGCATTATTATCCCCAAAGATACCTGTGCTTTCATGGCATGGATTGCAGGGCAATATTATCATTATTTCAGAGAAACATCATTAAACCTATGCTGTCATGTCTTCCTTGGCAGTGTGAGCTATGTAGGAAATATCTGCCTCTTTCAGGAGCTTCTGGACTATTCAGATTACTTCATCATTGATGAAAGGTTGCTGAAAGAATGAAAGTAAAAATATTTTCTCAAGCTGTATTGCACAGACAGCACCTTTGATTCTGTCCAAGCACAAAATTTTTATGTCTGCTGGACGCCTGGAGATGTGTACAAGACCACGATGGCTTTTTGTTTGATTTGGTAGGATAAGACTGTGCAAAAGTTTGAATTTAAAGAGAGGGAATAAAACAAAGAAATTAAACAAATTTTTTTAAAAAAAGGAAAAGCCATTTTCCATTTGAAGTTAGCCATGTTTTCTTTGTTTTCCCATTCTGGATGGCCTCAACTTCCTTTGTACACATGAGGAAAGGGGAATCGTAATTAATGAGTCATCACCAGGAAACACACACAATTCTAAAATAATTGAAATTTTAAGTTTCACAGGCCACAATCGAAATTGAGGTTTTGTTAGGAGAATGATTCTCAAGCCTGTGATGCTCTCAAAAAGAAACAGCAACCCTGGGTTTTAGATCATTTAAAAATCAAGCAAAGCAATCCCCTCCTCCCAATCCCAAGGTTCAGAGTTATATTCAGATATATAGTGTGGTATGAGAGGGCAGATAGTGAACTGAACTGGACACATGAAGATTTCAATGACAATCAAAGAAATATATTTTACTTTCTTCTTTTTTCCCTTCATTTTTTATTCCTGTTCCTCCCAGGATCTATCACACACAAATCTAGATAAAAATGAATTGTCCAGAGTATGGATGTGTAATGACACGTTTGATGCTGTGTCTTTCAAAATATTACTCTCAAACATTTTTCCAATACATCCCTTTATCCCTTTTCTGAAGGGACACAGATGTGAGTGATGTTGCCTTTTCTGACAAGGATAGAAAATATACATGCAACTATTCCATGTATGTAAACAGCTTTTTTATTCCTGAACAAAAGCTATGCTAAAATTAAGCTAAAGCTTGAAAGTATGTTTCAATAACTCAAAAATAAATGGTAATAAAACTGTAATTATCCCCAAAGCTACAAATACAGTAAATAAGTTAAAGTTAAATTTATAACACCTGCAAGCTTATCAAGTATGTAAAAGCAAAACAAAGGCAGCCAAATGACTTTAGCTTCACCCTGTAGTAACACTAAGCAAATTTAGTTAGAGAGTAATGGTGTTTATACTCCTAGATTCATTTGTTAAAAAAAAAAAAAAGGAGCTTATCTTATTTTTTCACTTTTTAAATCTCATTGTCTTATGACCACATCCATTGCAGAACAGGGGAATCCAGACTGTACAAGTAGACCTCAGCTCATCCTGTGGATAATACCACCTGAAAAGGAGAAAGAGATTACTGTCTCCAATTAAATATATTAAAGCTGGGGGGGGAGTGGGGAGAAAGGCATTTTAAAGGTCTTATTCCTCCATACCTAGCATATAGATTATGTATATTCTTAGTCTTCATTATAGATTTTATTGAAAGGTGTAGCCTTGAATCACTTAGAATTGTGTCAGCATTTTAATTTGAAATATGTTCGTTTCACATATAAAATTAACACACTGTTCTTGTGATCATGCCTGCTTAAGCAGATTTGTTTCTTGATTGATAGAATATTAGGCAGGTCATGTTGGAAGGGCTTGGTGTACACTCAGCTATCACTTTTAATAAATAGCAATTTCTTTGTTTAGTGTCTCTGCATTTTCTTAATAGTTATCTATGGAAAGCTTTATTCTCTGTTTTATTTTGCAAATTCTAGAATAATTGTGCTACACTTGTTTCTGGACTTACTCAAGTTCTTTTCATTTTAACTTGCTAAACAAAACATTCTTTAAAGCATGGAAATGTTAGTCCTATTTCCTGGAATTAATTTTTGGTTTTGTGCAAATTTTGGGATCAGTTTCAAAATAGACTTTTTGTTAATATATAGTAATGAAATTATATTTCTTTTTCTAAATAAACTGAACAGTTGACATTTTCCTCAGATCCCAGATCTCCTGTTGGTCAGATCTGAGGTGATTGTGGCTGGGGAAGAAGAGCAGTGTTTTAGATACAAAGCTTTTTTTGTTTGCTTTGGACTGAACATTTATCGTGCACCTGGTACCAGCTAGAAGAGAATGATTCATGTTCTGTGGTCACTGGCTGGACTTGGAATACCTGAAGGTATTGCTTAGAGAATTTGCATTAATTATTAGCAAGATCCTCTCTGGAGGCACCTTTGGGGTAGAGTGGCTTGTCTTTAATGACTGCACAGCTGAGGTGAACATTGGCCATGTCTCAGCTGGGATGCTCCAGTCAGCTCTCCTGCCTGTACTGGGTCACCCTGAGGTTCTCAAATTCCATTTTTGCAAAAAAAGCAAGGGAAAAGATTAAATATTACCCATTAGTCTCAGTTACATCTGGTTTTAATTCTATGGTTGCCTATACTCATAATCCTTACTATGGCATATACATATATTTCTCTCAAAAACCAAACTTTTCAGCAAAGTGTGTGGCTTCAATTTTCCAATTTCCTTAAATGGATTTTCCAGTAGATGACAAATGAGATTTTCTCTTTTGCTGTCTTGCTCTTCTGTGAGAGCAGTGGCTGCTGTGCATCACAAAGGCACATGGCAGAAGACACAGCTCCTGTTATGGCTCGTGATGTGGCACAGCACTTCTGCTGATGAGCAAGTCACTCTGCAAAGCAGCCTGGCCAGGACCTGTGGGCCCCATTTCTGAACAGACTTGATGCCTCCTTGTTTGAGAGGAGAGTTTCTTACCTCTTCAGGTTCAGAGACCCACCTAACAAAACATGGTGGCCAAACTGCTTCCCAGTTTTGTCCAGGAGATGCAGCAATCCTTTCAATGTGGATAAGCTACGTTTATGCTGCAATGGTTCATTCACAACTGGAGTGTATGGATTTGAAAATCTATTTGTTGTAGCTGGCACTTCATGCTTCTCCCTGCCAAGTATTAGAGGCATTTTTAGAACCTCATTGTGCAGAGGATTGGGGGGTTTCCAAGAATACTGTTTATGGTGTGTTTAAGGTTATCAATTGTGTGTCAAATAAAAAGCTCGCTGCAGATGATCATGGTGCAGTACTTTGAACTCATTTAACTCAACATTATTTACAGAATATTTATCTTGGTTATGGCAGTTTTTTGTCATACAGTGATATTACTTCTCCATTATATACTGCATGTGACCACCATATAAGTTTGATAATAAATGTTGGGAAATAAAAAACAGACTAAGTGCCTCAGAATGATAGCAATTCCCATGTGATGGGAAATAATGTCATAAACTTCAAATTACCTTTTAAATAAATGTTTATGTCCAACCCATCCATTAGATCATAGCCTGAAGGTCAGGAGGATCGTTTCTTCATCTTTCACTGTATGCATTATGGTTGCTTTTTTAGGTGTAAATGATGTTTTTGAATGAAGAATGGCACTTGAACTATACACAAACAATGGCTAGACATTACTGAGTCGCAGCATGGCAGAAATAGCCTCAGCCACTCTGCTAAATATAGAAATGCAGCAGTAAATTGAATTCATTCTTAGAAAATATTTTTAATGGCTGAGACAATACAGAAGTACAGTTCATGTCATTCTCACAGTATGAAGCTTTGACATTTTAGTCAAGTTTGAATTGTAGTTGTGGTTTGGTAAATGGCTGATTTGCAAAATGGTTGTGAGAGTATAGATTTTGGAGAGGAAGGCAGAGCATACCTGAGCATGCAGAGAAGTGCACAGGTAACAGATATTGTATTTTTGGGAGTCTGAACCACCTAGGGCTTTTTGCATTTGTGAAGAGATGCCAGTTCATGAAGTGTCATGGGATGGTGTGAAGCACCCCACACTCTGAGACCCCACTATTCCCAATGCCTTTTGTAGGAAGGGAACACTGTTAACCCATCTCAAGGCCAAATTCCACATAAAGACATTTCCCTGCTTTAAGCTGAACATCCTTTGTCTGTATGTCCTGGAGGAACCCATATGGCTCCCCAAAACACCCCATGCATCAAAACTTTTGTATATGGTGGTCTTGAGCATGTTATCCCTGCAGTGCCAGGCTAGAAGCCCAAGTGGGAGCTGGGATGGTTGGGCTAGCAGAGAGGTGGCTTTGGAGAAGCAGCAGCTGTACTGTCCTGAGCTGGCTGATTTTGGGTGGGGATGGGGCAGGTTCCTCAGCCAGGGCTGCGCTGGCTGGGAAAGGGGGAAGGAAGAGCTGTCAAGGGCTGTCAGACTGATCTGGAAATCAATTCAACCCAAAAACTTCTGTTTACAGGCAGGGGAAAACCCATTGTCATGGAGATTTAAAACTCCAATCAAGAAATTCAGGGGTGTTTTTGCTTTGGCTATGATTTGACCTTCCTGTTTACATTACACATTTTTACAGCAGAGTGCAGTGACGTGGTTGCTTTGTTTGAGACATTTGACAGTTACAGCAGTTCTGGGAATAATTGTTTTGGTTCTATATATGTCAGGAAAGAAATATATTAATATTTGAGGTCAGGTACAATTTTTTAAACATATTTAAATTTGTTATAATTCTCAACATCACCTTCTTCCATGAGGACCATGAACCTGTTAAACTTAATTTTAAAACAATATTTCTTAGCAACATATTAAATGCTTTATGTCCAAAAAGGTCTTTTTGCTTAGAAGTTAATCTATCCCAGAACCGGTAGTCTATAATATTGTTTCTTTTGTCATTATAATTCCTGTAAAAATGGCACATTAATTTCTTAGAGATCACTTGATCTCCATTCTTTTT
Organism: Erithacus rubecula; assembly: GCF_903797595.1. Lineage (NCBI taxonomy): Eukaryota > Metazoa > Chordata > Aves > Passeriformes > Muscicapidae > Erithacus > Erithacus rubecula. Next base: position 8,466,414 of record NC_136689.1, on the reverse strand, counting down.
TGTTAGCAGAGGTCTATAATCCTTTCCACAGCAACCACTTGTAAAAGCAGAGGATTATGACTTGAGGCAGGATATGAACAGCAGGAACAGATCAACTTAAAAACAAAGATCCTGTTTGAGTACAAATGCTATTGTTAGCACAGAGTTGGGGTGAGTCAAGTGGCAGGATGTCTATTAGAATATAATAAATTCATATCAAAGCCACATGGCATGCTAGCCAGAAGACACATCCTTCTAGCAGTGATGTGATAGGCCTCTTATTTTTATACCTTTACTTATTATACTTTTGCTTAGTCCAATAAACCATTCCCCCTGGGAATGGCTGATATCTAAACATCGGAGCAGCTTTTTTGGTTTTCTGTAGATTTATTTTTCTGTCTAAAAAGTTTCCGCTCTGTTATACCTTTCCCAAAATCTGCTAAAAGCAGGGATTTGAAATTACACTTCTGCAAGGTCAGTCTGAGGTTAGTAATAGTCATTGTGGACTATTGCTATCTTTTCTTATGAAGTGTGTGATACTCCAGAGAAAAGGAGAAAAAGAGGTTTTTTCTCTTTCTATATTTAAAAATAAGAAATGCAATGACATCTTTTCCTTTATTAAAAAGTCTTATGTTTAATGCTGATAGTTTGACTGACCTATGTAACACCAATATCTGTGACTCAATTCAACGTATTTTTAAAGTTTAATTTATTTTTCTAATATTTTTCATGTTAAGGCTAGTAGGAAGCTACAAAGGTACCAAGTGACAGAATACCAGCTACTCAAGTGTGGTAGTATGTTTTTACTTTTGGCAAAAATTAGAAGAACTCTTTCATGGCCTAGACAAAATTAATAAATATACAAACATGCAGTGATGGAGTCAGGTAGCAGTTTCACTTGGGTCAGTGTTCTGTGCAGTTATTCTAACAACTGACACCATGTACAAATAGTAATCTCTGCTTCCCAAGCTTCTGTTGACTGTATTTTTGTCATAGACAGTGAAATATATCCAGTTTATAAATTACATGAATTTCATCTCAGTATCTTAATTTGTACATGCATACACACACACTGTATTAAACACCATCAAATAGTAAAAGTCCACATAAGCATCTCTAATGGCAATTAAGACAAAAGTTTTGATAGAAAAGAATATTTGAAGGGGCCTTTAGTCATTGTCATGTGGTGACGAGAGGAGACTCAATACGATGGTGTCAGGGAGTTTGTTTGAATACTTGCTGCTGCATGGATTAAGATCCCCCTTCAGTGTCCTAAAATTTGCAAGGTCAAAAAAAGCCCAAACATAGTCTGAAGTTATATTTCAAACTCCTGTCTGGAAAGAAGATTTTATTGCAGTTGATAAATAATGGTTTTCAGATCATCCTACTGATGGCACTTGGGCTGGAACTAAATTATCAATGAATAAGAAAAAACAGAAGCCATTCAAGTGGTATGAATTTTTCAGCCTGTATTATTTTGTTAGCCTGAGGCAAGAGTTTGTGCTCTTAGTACTCATTTGTGCAGAATGAGTAATCTGAGACAAATGTGTAGCCACACTATGTGCAATATGGCCACATCCTGTGTGCCATGCAGCCAAGAACCTCTCATGGGCAACAGTCATATGTTAAAAAAGCTATTATTTTATTGCAATGTCTGTGATCTCACCACCACAGCTGATTCTAACAGCAGTACAACATAACAGTGTAACTGTGGGTCTGCTCATCCTGTTAGAATCAGAATTTTATACTATCAGGAGTTGGTTTTAAGCAGGATTTTCTGTTACCTAACCAGAATTCTGTATATTTGCACGAATTCTATGCACGGGAGCAATTGAAAATACGTATTGCTATCTATTTTGGTGTTTCAACATGACTTGCATTAGTGTGTGTGATAGCTTGAATTTTCTTTCTTCGCCAAAGCTGCTTAAACAATACAATGACAGATTTCTGCTTTTATTCTTCGTTAATGTCATTCTTCATCCTCTCTGCCCCACATCAGGGAGGAAGTGTTGCGAGTTTGCTATTTTAATGAAGAGAAATGAGGCATCTATCAACTAGGATTTACACTGGAGAGCACATCAATTCAGTTGCCTTGAGCTTGCTGAGTTTGCATATCCAGGGCCAAGCAGTGCTCTCAATTACTCCCGTGCAACCCCATTAACTTCAGCAGGTTGTGTGTTTCAAAAGTGGCTTTGCAGAGCATGGGGTGATATTAGGGGAAGGAAAAAAAAATACATCTGTTAGAGCTCCAAAATGTGATTTTTGGTTATCTATATGAAGATGTGCGTGCAGTCATAATTGCACTTTTGGAAGGTTAGGGTGGTCATCATGTGTCACTATTGAGTTAGGAGCAGCAAGTAACAGCAGCACACTTCTTCTTGAGTGAAAGAAGCACTTTATTGAAAACTGGCCTATATTTCTAGGATGGTTTGTGTATCTCAGGAGAAAACATCCCATGTCACGTACATCACACATTGTCCCATGGTCAGCACCAGTTGCTAATCTATGTTATTAATTCCACTCTGTTTGTAAGAAAGCTATCATCCTGGGAAAGAATCCTGTCTGGAGCTGGAAAAGTCTCACAGCCTGGGAGAGAATCTGAGCTCAGATCCTGGCTGAAATTTTCCTAGGCCTCCAGCAATGTCCAAAATCACACAGTAATTTTCATCGACCATCCCTTTGTAGATGCGCTTAGCAGAACATACAACCACCCAAAAATTACAGCGGTGAGGGAGCCCTGGAAACATGTTATCAATGATGTCTTCAGTCAACTCTGTGCGATTCCTGCTGACCGCAGGCTGTGTGTGTTTCTGCAGGAGCTATGCCGGCAGCGCATGGCCGTGAGGGCCCCGGAGCGGCCGGAGCCGCCGCCCGCCTCGCGCATCAGCAGCGTGTCGTCGCAGCTGAGCGACGGGCCGGCGCCCAGCCCCTCGGCCCGCAGCAGCACCTCGTCCTGGAGCGAGGAGCCCGTCCAGCCCAACATGGACATCTCCACCGGACACATGATCCTGGTGAGTGCTGCTGGCCAAGGCACCTACCTGGCCCAGACAGCCTGCAGACAAACTGTATCTGGCTGGTTTTCTCCGTATTTTGCTGCCTAGTTGTTTTTCTGCACATTTTGCTCTTTCTTCACACTTTGCTCTCTCTGTATATTTCTTAGTTTAGACCAATGTTTATAACAAGTGTGCGAAACGAGCCATTTTCAGGTGTTTTTCTGTGGGAGCCCAGGGCGTACCCCCAGCCTCCTTGGGCGAGGGTCTCAAAGACTCCTGAGTGAGCCCCTGGTGTCTCAGGCACTGAATTCAAACCTCTGGGGGAAATCACCAACATAGAGGGAATGGAAACAAGCCACCAAAATTATTGAAGTGTAAATTTGATTTTTAGAACATATATAAATAGACTTTTTGGAATGTTTATGATAAGAGACACGTGGCCAAGATGGTGAATTTGGGGGGTGGACACCTTTTCCTCCTTCTTCTCCCTGTCATCCATGTTGGGTGACACGCTGGCATTTTAGATTGGATGGCATCAGGGCTGGACCATTTAATAAAATTGTATTGTATTGGTAAAATCTTGTAAACATATAATATGTAGTACAAAATAAATAAGATAAGCCCTGCCTTCACCAGGCAGATTCCACCATGGATGCCAGGCTGAGCAGACCGCTGCTGGTCAGGCAAAAGGTCCCCAAGATAAGAAATAATAAACAATCCTTACAACAAGAGAAAACCATCTCCAGCAATCTCTCTTGGGCTGCTTCAGAGAGAACCAGGGTTTGAACCACTTCATGTCCCTCTAAAGTAATCTCAGGGCAAAGAAGAAACCTCAGACTGGGACATTTTTCTACAACTTGTTGAAACCCTTCAAAGCCACTAAAACATAAATTGTGCTAAATCGTGAGGAAAAAGAGCTGAAAAACAGAATACTGAGATTAGAAGACCCAAGATAAATGTGGGCAACCACCAATCACTGTACCTGAAGGGCTCGTGCAAAGCACATGAACAGCATAGAGGCACCAATCAAAAAATGCATTATCGTGTGGATAGTGGTGTTAGAATGTTAAAAAGTAAACAATAAATTGACTTCTGCATAATCTTATTAGTTTGCTGTCCAGAAGTCCTGTTTCTCCTGCAGGCACCACAAGGTGCAGTATAATTTAGGTGCCTGCTCAGCTTTTATGAAGAGATAGCTTTTAAAGATGTCTTTTCACAGGTGGAAAATATTCCTGAGCTTCATTGGTAGTCTTAACTTTGTGTAATTAAAACTAAAGGCATTTTTATTTCCATTTCTTTTTCATTATATCTTTGTTTTTCTCCTTTTGGGAACATTCTTGAACATATGACTCGTTTGCATGCTTGCTTTTAAGAAAAAAAGCCCTGTGGTGTCCTCTTGTCCTATTAATTTATGTTTACTTCAGCTTAGACTGGAGAAAGCTGCCAAATTTCTGATCAGCTCAATGCTTTTTCTCATGTGTCTCCAATATGTGGAAGTATCTGAGCTGAGAAGACAACAGAAGATTAGTGATATGGAATAATTTGTTTCTGTCACCCTTAGAAAAGAAAAGGGATCTGAATTTTAAACCTTGCCTGGATTTTCAAGTTTTTTTGTCCTTGGATAAATTTCTTCCAAGCTGGATTTCTTGTGATTGAAATGATCCAAATGTATTCTATTGATGGAGTCTATGTTGGAAATCTTGGGTTATTTCCAAGCACAGCTTGAGACCAGTATCAGTGTAGAAGATGGACACATGTAGAGTTTTCTGGGTGAGAGTCAGAATCCAGTGGTTGGGACTGGTGGAGCTTGTTTCTGTCCTGCTGGGAGAACTGTAGAGTAATCCTCCATTTTTTGTGCCTTATTTTCATTTTTCTTTAAATATTTACTATCTCTCTTGAGTGCACTGACATTAGCTGACTAGAAGTTAGGTGGTGGTGAAGAACTTGACCAAAAGTTGGGTTGTTTTGCTTTATGTATTTGACTTCTGCTTTATATATTTTCTTCTGCTTTATGTCATACTTTTAGGTCATAATTTTTAAACTTCTTTCTTTTTCTGAACTTATATTTGAAAGTGCTATGTTTTGAGGTATTTTTCAAGTTCTTACAAGCCAACCTCACATATGGAGAAAGGAATGAATGTAGGCAAAACCCAAAAGCCTAATTTGACCTCAGCCAAGTTACTGACCTCCTCTGCCTTGATTGAGTCAGCTATAAAACTGAGCAAAAGCAGGGTGGGATTTTAAACCAGGTGCTTCCTCAGAATATGAAATCCTGAGTAAATACATGACTGCCATCCCTCTCCCAAAAGTAATTAATTAATTATTATGTTAATATCTGGTAGACAAGTGCAGTTTGGAAGAGTTGTTCCCATGACAGAAAACCATTTGTTACAGTTTTGACTGTTCCACTTTTGCCTAACCATTATTATAATTCACTTGATTTCCTTTTATAGCTGAGTAAAGTACTTGGTGGCTGGGGTGTGGGGAGGATGGGGAACCCCATAAAAACTCAAAATAAGTGCAAATTTTGAGTCAAGGTTCAAAAAGTTTTGAGGCAATATGTTTGTATGGAAATAAGAGCAAAATTTCCTATGTAGATGTAAATATGCATTTAACATTTGCAAACAGTTTCAACTACTTCAAATTGAGCAAAATTGTTTTCAGTGATATTATTGGGAAACATAAAAGGATCATCTCCAAATCATGCTTAAAGGAGAGAAAGTTGCATATGGGAGCCAATTATTCTGGCTCTGTAAATTCCTGCAAGATTGCAAAAAAGGCTTTTCTTCATATGGCAATAAATAAACTTTAAAAATAGTCAGATTGGTCAGGATCACTGTTATGGTGTTCAGTGTCCATAATTCAGTCAATCCTTTTTAACCCTGGGTGAACTCATACATGTGTTAACTATCCAACAACAGATGTTATATCTTAGATGGTGAGGGTTCAAAGAAGGGTAAAGAAATGCTATAGGGTCTTGAGAGTGCAAGCCACACAGAGAGAGTAAAAACAGTTAATTTGTTAAGTCTAACCTGAACAAACAAAAATCAGTGATTCAGGGGAGTCTGTCTATGTGCTGTGGCATACAGGATGGGGAAAAATTGTTCTTAATGGACTCAGATGATACAGTTAGGAAGAAAATATTTGTTAGCATGGAAAGGATGCATTTAGCTTTTCTATCAGGGCAGGCCTAATAGGAGGGTCAGGCAGGCAGTGGGATGTTTACTTAAGGAAGCAGTTAAACTATAAATACGAGATTTGCCCAAGGCGAAGCTGGGTTAGGTTTACATGGGAGGATCAGCATCTCTCAGCTACAGCACAGAAGCAGATGATTGGGCTTGATCAGAAATGCTCATGTTTTGTGTCACTGTGGGTCACAGTGAAACCAGAGAGCTGACCCAGTTTGTGTTCTGCTCAAAAATAAATGCACGTTGCCATAATACCTTATTTACTTGAATTTCTCTCCTTCTGGGGATGCTGTGGCTTGTTGGACCTCAGCAACAGAAGCAGCCAGAGGTGAACTCTTCCTCCCTTTGCCTTGCAGATGCAAGTGGAGGAGAGTTTGGAGACACTTTGCAATTTTTATACCATTCAATACAAGACATTTTTCCATTCTTCTCATTTTCCTCTGCCACAATCATCTTACCTTTTAAATTTTGTAGATATTTTCTTTGAAAAATATCTCAGTGCTCAAAAAAGCAATGAGAAATATTAGCAAGAGCCCCAGTAAGAATGGCAAATACCCTCTGCTTTGCAGGGTAAATGCACTTACAGGTCTGTAAATGTGCTTTTGGCTCCACAGTGTGCAGTGAAGGGTAGTTAGCTGAGCTAAGGCTCTCAGTCCTTATTGCTATAGGTACAAGGATCTCCCTAAACAAAATAAAACAATGGATTACTGTGTAAAATGCCAACAGGAAATAATTTATTTTGAATCATGAACAGGAAAAAACTTTAATGGAAATAGCTTAGAAGTGTGTGACTGCTGAATGATTCCATGTAATCTTATTCAGAGGTAGCATTGGTCAGAAATATTTCTGTAAAGCTGTTTAATTTGCTGGAAAATGCTATCAGTCATACCTTCAGTTATATCTAAGTTACCTCAGCTTAGGGTTTGCTGGAACTTGTACATAGGTACTGTTTTCTTGAAGGACTTTCCACTTGTTAGCCCATTGTTTATAATGCTCAAGGTGTGCAGAAACCAGGAATATTCCCAGCCCTGTGGCTGTGGGGCAGTCTCCTCACTTAGACTAAAACCAGCTTTCAAAGGAAAAAAAATCCTGCATTTCTGCCACTCCCCTGTGCAGCAAAGGCAATGGCTCTGCACTGACAGCACTGTGAGCTGGTTTGAGCTCTTGGCAGGAGGAAGCAGGGAGGGCTCAGGAGGCCCAGAAAGACAGTGATAACAACATTCAGAGCTTTTTTTTTTTTCTTTTCACTGTCTTTTTCATCACATTTCTAACAGGAGGGTGGCGCATATGGCACATTTTAATTCTGTCTTTCTAAAAAACCCCAGCACTTTGGAAAGTGTAATTAGAGGAGCATGTTTAATGCAGTCATGTTTGTGGCACTGACTGGCTGCTTTCAGCATGAGCAACAACTCAGGATGTGTGCCCTCATTTTGGTCACCACTGGTTCTGCAAGAAAACATCATTCAGAAGGTCACAACAAGGGAAAGAATAGGAACTTAGATTTCTACCCACTTTATTCTCATGTGTGTGTCTATATTGCAGCTGACAAGAGAAGTTCTAATAAAGGGCAACAATTCTGTTTGCAGTCCAGCAAGAAAACCAGAGGAGGTTTAAAAGTGACCAGGAGAGATTTAGTCTCCCTAACTTGGGCTCCTATATTTTAGGCACTTAATGAAGTGTTGGTGTTGATTTGAGTCCATAAATCCCCTCTCTGGTTGATGAAGTGAGTGGGTGGTTTTGAAGGTCTCCAGGGAATTAGGCAGAGTGGATTTCTCTTGAGATGCCCCTTTGTGCCTGCACAATCCAGTTGATGTCTGCATCTCACACAAAGGAATCTCTTTTGTTTGTGCTGTAGCACAAGTTCAGCACCAAGGTGGATTGGATCCTACACCTGCTTCATGCATTTCCATGCTTTTTTGGTTAAAATAATTATCTTTTATGAGGTCTTACATGAAGAAAAGTACTGCAAGAAGGGAACATAAGCTTTTGATGGTAACATTAGGAGGTTGTTATCTGAATACCATATAAGAGAGGGAATTTGCAGAAGCAGAAGTGATTTTCTGTGTTTTGCAGCATTTTCTGTGTTTTGCAGGTTTTTTCCTTGTAAAGACAGATGTGCAAAATTTGGAGCATTAGACATAAATTAGAATTTCAGAATGTGGATTTACAAAAGGTCTTTTTCAGTATTTTTTGTAAGCTGAAGTCTGAGGAGTCTTCTCCCAGAGGGGATGAAAATGCTTTATGTATTGGAAATAATAATAACATGTGATTTGCTTGTGATAATGTACTTTTCAGAAGGAGAAGAAAGTTTCATACTTGGGCTGAATGGGGTGATGTGAACAGATGAGCTAGAGCCTGAAATCTATGGCTTTTTATCTAAGAGATATAAGTCTGCTTAATCCCCTTGTCTTTAACAATATGCCTGTAAAACCAGAAGGACATTCACCACAGAGAAGTGAAGGATGGCCTCATATGAGACCTTTGTCAAAGTCCTGGGACAGGTTGTGTCCCAGAACGTGACACAACCTTAGCTGGGGACATGGGGTGGGGGCCTGGTGCTGCTGAAACAGGCAAACCCCAGGTGCTGAATTCTGCATCCACTTCAGTTTTGGTGCTGAATCACTGGCAGGATTGCTGTAGGACTGGGAAGGGTAACAAAGGGAATAGTTTCCAATATTGAACCTGGGGGGGGGTTTGATAATATTGGTATCCTGTACCCTCTGAATATTAACTTCTTGGTAGTTTCTTAGCAATTTCCCCCTCACTCTCAATCTTTGAAGTGAATTCTTTCTTAAATGAGCTCTGTGGGGTAGCAGCTATAGATTTTATTAAATTGAATATGGAAGAGTGTAGAACCAAGTGACTGAAGACCCATTGCAACAAGAAAAGGTATTTGTTAGATCCTGTACTACATCTTGCTGAAATTCCTTCATTTTATCCCTAAAGCTGCAATAAAATTGGGAGCAAAAGGCATCTAAAAACACTTCTCTAAATGAAGAGAGAAGCTCCAGCATGTAAGGACAAATAGCACTGAGCTAGAAGCAGGTGTACTTTCCACCTTGACCTTAATCCATATACACAGTAAACATCTCCTGAGCAAAGCAGCATGCAGGGCATGAGTGCAGTGCACTGCCTGGGGACACAGATGCTGCAGAGGTGATTAATGCTGGCAGGGACAAAGGTGAGGAGTGCAGGTATGGAAAACAAGGTCTTTGTCACAATCATTTGTTTGGTTATTAAGTGGGTTCTAATAATTTTTTTTCTTTTTCCCACCATCTCCTTCTCCCAGCATTAATATCTCTTCATGCATCTCAAGAATATAATTATCCTGTTTAAAAAAAGCTTGCAACTGAGAAAATGAATTTAAAAAAAATCCTCCCTCACATGGGAAGGGAAAAAAGTCAGTGGCAAAGTTTAGCTAAAAGCATAAACTCTTTACACATGTGCTAAGTGGATCTAAATCCCAAGTTATCTTTCAGCTGTGCCAGTACAAATAGTTGTAGAAGTCTCACAAAATTAAGTCCCAAGAAAGCTTTGGCCCTAAGGGCCATTTCATCATGAGCAGTTGGACAGGAGGACTCACAAGGGAAAGGGCTGTTGTGGATTGCATTACTCAGTGTCAGGATAGCCAATATCCCAAAAAAGACATAAACACTGTGGATGGGAAAATCTTTACCCATCTTTCCCTGAGTTGTCATGCTGTTAGGGACAAGCAGAGATGGCTGCCTCCTGAAAGATCTTCTGCTGATGAAATAGCATTTATCCCTTCATTTTACATCTTTTTTTTAAATCTCCCTAAATGTTTAAGTTGTTTTGAAACATTTGCCTGTGTTTGTTTAAAGCTGGGATTTGAGATATAGGAGCAAAGAAAAGCTGCAAAGAAAAGTGAAAAAAAATCTCATGGCATATGGAAACTGCTCTACTAATAGAGCCATAAATCTAATAAATGGATGTATGTACTACATAGATTACATCAATAAAACTCAGAAAAAATATTCATGAACACATTACCCTTTGATTCTTCCATTTTTATTTGTTTCATAATAAGTTGCCCACCATTTTCTATATTAATTTTGTTGCATGGGCCTTAGGAAATAATGACAATTGCAGAATCAGTATTAAATTGAGAAAAACATTCCTCTTGAACATGGTATGACATTGATTTCAAAATCTTTTTTTTTCCCTAAATTCTTCCATGCCAGTTGTTTTCCCCTAATGTATTCATGATTAGAAATAACTCACCAAATTTCTGTGACTACATCTCGCTCTGTCATTCAACTGTATAGTGTTTATTCCAGCTTTGTTTAAGCTGCTTTGGTTGAACACTTTCATCCAACTTACATCATTCCCTAAGGCTTTTAGTAGAAAGATGAAAAAAAACATTTCTCTTCTTATTCTAGAGTACTAATTTTGAAAGTGTTACATTGGGAGAAATATGTGACACAAAACTAGGTTATGCAACTGTGTGCACCAAGTAAAAAGAAAGGATCATTTTCTTGGCTGAAACAAATCTTGGTGGCTCTCTGGATGTTTTTCTGTTTCACCCAGCTTTCTTGCATTTTCTAGAGGACATCCAGGTAATGTCAAAGCAAGACAAGTATCAGCTGTAGCCAGTAGCAATAGAGGGGGATTCAATGAAAAATATCTGAGTTTTGATAGTTTAGTTTGAAGACAAGGAATGTTACTGGATACTCAGCTGCTTCTGAGAGTCTCATGAACCATGCAGTCTCCAGGAGATGAGCATTTATCTGGGAGATCTTGTCTTTTGGCTCCAAATACATCCTTAGTGATAAAGTGCTCTTGCTGTATTTTTCCTATTGTGCAAGCTCACATCATGCATTAAATCCTTGATAACTCATTGTAACAGATACAGCATTAATCATATTTTGGATCTAACACATGGAAATGCCTGTGTAGAAGGATACTAGGAAGAGGGTGGTTCAGGAAGACTTCTCAAGCAGGAGACCCAAGATGATAATATATGTTACAGAGTATTTCTGAGCTGGTGGCAGAGTTCAGATATGAGAAGGTGGTGAGTTTTGAGAAATTACTCACATGGGTTGCTAGACATGGTGCACTGCTAAGATCAAATTACATGTGGTAAATGGGACTGTAACTTCAGAGCTTCTCAAAATGTGTAAAACTTCAGGGTGAAACCAGGACTTGTTTCATGATACTTCCAAAGAGACAAAATATCAGCACTGTGTATTTGCACTGCTGTGCCAATTGCAGTTTAGGATGCCCAGAATTCCCTTCAGTATTTTGGAGAGCTCTTTCTCTGTGTGTGGGCCACAACAGTTATTGAACATGGCCTGGTTATTTGTAATGAAGACAGTTCAGTCCTTCCACTGATTCAACAAAGTCTGGTTGTGCTCATCTTCAGGGCAAGATTAAAAAACTTATACTTTGCTTTCTGCAACTCCTTCTAGGATTAGACCATAATTTGGCAGTGTTTTTGGAGTAAGGTAACAGAATTTGGGTGGTATTTGGAAAATTTGATGTGTAGGACACAAAATGCTCCTGTGATGATCAAATTTTGCATATGCACCCACGACGCAGCTGTGGAAACATTTTAAAATAAGGAGATAAACATTAAAATAATCTGTGAAGTTTGCTAGGAAGTGGATGACATAGCATTTGCTGTACAATAAAAGAGGACTGTTTTACTTTTTGGTCAAAACCAGGTAAAGTATTCCATCCTCAAATATTACATCCCTACCCCAGTATGTCTTCATAAAGACATAATTTTACTGAGTTTGTCTCCTTTATGTAACTGTCCTTTTATTTCAGACCAGAGTAATATCTTACTTTTTTTCTAGTTGGCAGCTCTCCCTCAATGCTGTCATGTCTCCCTTATCCTCTTTTCCTAAACTCATGAGCTAATGCTGCTTTAGGTTGCCAAGCTGGCCAAGAAAACCCTATTCAGAGCAAAGGAGAATTATGAGTTGCCTCTTGTTGCTGGCTGTATGTTGGACCTTTGCATTGGACTAAGAATAGAAGGGAGGGGTGATAAACTGCTCACAAGCATCACCTCCTCCAAACACAACCTGCCATTGCTCTAGGAATTATATTCTCTGGCCTTTTTCTTTCTGGAATGATTATGAGGGCTGGTGTCCAGGTCCTAAAATGTTTTTGTCCTCTGTCTGGTCAGTAGTAAACCCATCAAGTTTTGTTGAAGATGGTTGGTTTCTGGATTTGACCCATCTTTAAAAAATATTTCTCGGACTATATATCACAACTATGTTATTTTTAAGATGATTTATGTGAAGGTTTGCCACCTTCTGACTGTTTGTACCAACTAAAATATTCCCATGAACATCCAAAAACCCTGCTGCACATAGCAGCTAAGCTCTAGTAGCTGTCAGACTGCAGTAAATTGAAGCTGTTTCTGTACATCTTTTATTAAATATGTGCACATGCAGTACATTTCTTTAAAGAAAATAGAAGATGGCAATGTCTCCTTTTTGGATGTATTATATTTATACTTCAGCACTGAAGAGAGTTTGGTAATTATAAAGCTGTTTAAGCGATTTTATTTTAAAATTATAAAGGTACTGAACTTGAGAAAACAAATGCAGTCAGTTATTTACTGCTGACTACATCTTTCATTCTTTCTGTATTTAATTTAAGTGGACTTTAGCTGGTTGCAAATAAAAATACTAAAGGACTAGCAATGCACACCATGATTTGTGTTCTTGCTGTCATGCAAATTCACAGAAAGAAGGAAACATATTAAAGAAATTTGATAAGACCAGGTGGTCTGAGTGAATAATTTCCCTTTCATTAACATATTCCCCTTATTAACTCTGTAATTAATTGTACATAGCTAAGGAAAGCTATGGAAATTGCATTTTGAGATGTATCAAAGCTGACTTTATGCTTCAGACTTCCATGCAATTTACTATTAATGAAGCAAGAGATGGAGGCCCCAAATCTATAATTATTACTTACTATTTGAATGACAAGCAAAGAATTTTATCAGCACAGTTTCAAATGAAAGGGGATTAGCAGCTAATGTTGAAATTGTTAATCTTTCTTATTAAAATAATTTTGACGAGAGTGTTTAGCCTGAAAGAGGTTTCTGGAACATCATTTACCATTAAAACAGCTATTTTCTGAGGCTCAGTATGAATTTGTCTAAGTTTGACAGCAGGGTGCAAATATTTTTTAAATGAATGAATATTTTATGGGAGCTAAGGCTGCTCATGTGTGAGCTGATGCCGAGCTGCTTGCTGTGTGCATATTCCTAGAATGTGTAGCAGGATGGTAGTTCAATATCCATCTCACCAAAGTGAAGATGTCTACTGAGATAACAAGGGGAAAAAAGCTACAGCAGGAAAATCTGAGAGCTGAAATTGCACCCACGGCTGTGCCTGCAGACGAGTGATTAGCGGGTGGGAGCCCAGTCAGAATCAGGCCCTAGATCTCGGTGGTATATTTATGACACAGTGTTACTTCATGTTTATTTAGGCCTTCTTATACCTTTAAATACTGGTATATTTTCAGGGTTTGTATATTTTTTTTTTTTTTTTTTTAGTATCATGTGCCTTGAGATGTGGGCGCTTTATACCCACATGCATGCTTGTGTACAAATACCATGAACAGCAATGGTATCCTCTATAGGTATAGATAAATATTTGGGAGTAGAGATACAATATATATACAACTTTTCTGTGTTAATGGAAAACTGTTTGGCATTTTAAATTTTAAAACTTTTCCTTGCAATATTTGCAATTTTCGTCTCTGACAGTGGTGTACAAATGAAGTTGACAAGGCTATTTGTGCTCCTTGGGATGAGGAAATTATAAATATATAGTGACATAAATGGTGAAAAGCACAGCAGTGATAATTCATAAAATTTAATTTGCAGTGGTCTCTGCCACATCAGTACTGGAGAAGATGTATGTTAAAGAACCCTTTTAATCTGCCTGTGTCACATTACAGAAAAAAGCTAATGGAAAAGATGTCATATGTCTTTGCCAGTGACAAATTTTACCACTAGAATAGATAGAGATCATTTAAATGCTTTAAGACATTATTTGCATGAGTAGATGGACTGTGTGTAGAAGTACCACCAACACAACAAACCCTCATGTACCTGCTCTACCATGAGATTACTCCAGGCTTTACCTCTGCTTAGAGAATGTGGAACTTCACTGGGCTCTCCCCAAAAACTGCAGGTTACAGAATTAACCTTTATCTGTAGTCCTACAATGTTCCTTGGAACAGTCTTGCAGGGGGAATGTGATTGCAGCAGGAAGTGTCCTAAAGTGTACATTCACTTCATTCAGGCAACAGCAAAGGAGTTTTGGCTTACATGTAGCAGCTTTTAAACAGCATGCACTAACAATACCCTGAAAAGCACTTCTATCATAAAATCATGTTTTGTATATATTATAATTATGTGTTAGCTCAAAGGCATCAAGGGTGCTTCTTAATCTGTCATAATCATAACAAACTGTGTAGATCATGACAGTAAGAGACAGTCACCATGCCAGTGTGGTGGGCTGGGGTGGACTTAAATGAGTGAATTTTTCAAGGTGAGGCTAATGCAGAATCCAAACCCAAAGCTTTTCTAAATGCAGGAGTATTTCTGATGCAGCTATTTATCTGCTGCTGGGGAAGGCACCTGGAAGGGTTTGGTTTATTAATCACAGCAAGCTAAGATCCCCAGGGCATTGCTGGCTCACAGTAGAGGGGTGTCCTTCTGTTTCTCAGGTGTGTGTGTGTGTGATATCTGCCTGAGAAAAGTGCTTTCTTCATTCTTCATTGCCTCCTTTCACCTTTTGGTGTCTTTGTTTGCATTGCAACAGTTTGATTGAAAACACCATGATAGTGTCTAATTGCTGTGGTAAATGTACTAATGGTGCCTAATACACTATTTCTTCTGGAAGTCCATAAATGGCTTTTGGGTCATTTGAAGTTCTCATGTAGTCACAAAAACTTGGTGATATCTGAGGGTATCCACCAGCCTTCGACTTACCATATCTGTGTCCTCATCACTGAATTTTGAGAAACTTTGTCCTTCAGATAGGATTCTGGGGCCTCATAAAACAAATTTTGATAAAAGTCACCAGGATCCTTTCAACTCACTCCAATAACCAAAGCAATAAGAAGCCAATGTTTATATACTACTTTTGATCAGTAGATTCAAAGCTGTTTCTAAAGGTCGATATCATTATCTTGTCTTTTTAGTCCAGCAAACTCAGGCACAGACAGGGAAGCATCTTGACCAAGACAAACCTTAAGGCTGGAAACAGAGCCAGGACTAGATTCCCATCCCCTGATGTCCCAGTGCTGTGCTCTCACAACTCATCATAGTGACCTGAACAGAAAAAGGATTGTTTCAAAGGTTAATTGTTTTGCCCTTTTTTTTCTCTCATTGCTCTTTTTTAAGACATGAAAGTATAAAGGAATTCTGGACTTCACCTTGTCAGATTTTACTCTATGAGTTTAGTTTTCACCTTGTTATCTAGAAGCAAAACATTCCATCCTGTCTGATGTTAAATACATATTGAAAAAGCTTGTGAAAACCAAAGCAAGGGTGTGCAGTCTATAGTAAGTAACTCTATGATGGAAAAGGATGCTTTCCATGCATTTTTTGAGTCTCTTCTGAATTTATAACTGTTTTCTTCAAGAATGTATGCCCAATCTGCTAAATCCTTAGCAATCATGAGCATGCACCAAATTTTAGGTTCTTTTTCCTTCTGTTTAACAGTGTACTTTTGCTGTCTACTCAAAACTACTGCTGTCACTCCCTCAATGTATTTTCCTTGTTCAGCAGTTGAAGGGAAGGGTTCCCAGGAAAAGAAACAGCATGCAAGGAAATACTGGGAGCTATCAGCTATGACCAAAATTTGCTTCTTCCCCTAGCATTTAGCTGGGCTCTGGTTTTTGTTTTTCTGACTTTCTTCCTCAGCAGTGTAGTGTCTTCTTTCATCATTTCACTTCTTTGTTGACCTCTACAGTCTGTTCTTGGCTTCTTCTTCTGTTCTCTTTCACATTGTTTTTTCCTTGTTCTTATTTTGCCCTCTGTCACTTCAAATATTTTCATCTGTAGATTAGACCAGTGTTCCCAAACTTCTTTAAAGTGTTATCCTTTACTGGCTTCCATGGAAACCCAAGAGTCCCAGGAGTAGGCAGGATGTCTTCAGCTTATGCACTTCTAAAGCTTTTCTACCATCACTGCACAATCCCTTTTGAATGCTTTCATGAGAAAAATATTTGAGAATCACTGAGCTAGGCAGCATCAGTTGAAAATCTCATGGTGCATAGATAAAAGGTTACCTGAAAAATGGGACACTTCCTCCAGATTTGGGAGCTGGGTGGATGCCAGCTGCATCTTTCTCACAGCCAGCATTGCTTATTCTCCTACTGCATGTTGTTTCAACATGGCTGTGAGTGTGACATGGAAGAGGAAGGGCAGAAGTCTCTTCTCCCACAGTCATCTGTTTTAAGTCCTGCAAGGGCTTTTGTGAAAAAAGTTTCTTCATTTCTTACTGTCATAAAATCATAAAATTGTTTAGGTTGGAGGAGACCTCCTACATCAAGTCCAACCATTAAAAAAAGTCAGTATTTCATTTAACCTACTTTCTGAGCTGTCTTTTATAGTCAAACTCTTTGTTTTTGCTATTGCACTGAGTTTGCTGTACTTCCATGGAACTGGCAGTTTACTAATTGTGCTGCTTCTCTGTGTGCAAACATGGAACTTGCTAGGTAGTGGACATGATCCAAAATGGTCCTGAGTGCAAGGATGTGATTGTTGAAGATGTTTGTGGAGTTTGAAGTGTCTGTTCTCTATTGCAGGAGATTTCTAAGGAAAAGGCTGATTAGCCCAGCTGTTCTTTCCCAGTTTTTTCTCCCAGGTCACTTGTGCTTATATTGCCAGCCTCTGGGCTGTGGATTTAGCATGAATTGCAAGACTTCTTGGATTTCATATTGCATGTTCTCAATTTTCTACAACCTCTCTGTGTGTTTAGGTACAAACTCTATCAGTTCAATATCTTACCTTGCCTCCCACCCAAAAAAAAAAAAAAAAACAACCCAAACCCACACTGAAAAGCAGAGGAGTTTCATTTATGAGCTATTATTTTCTCCTGGAGAAGCACTTGGTGACTTTTATTCACAAGTTTCAGAGTAGCAGTTACTAAGTACTTACTTTGCTTTGGCAGGGATATTATGTCTGTAAAAGTAATATTTTTCCCTTTTGGCCTCAAGGTGGCCAGTGTCTAACATAGTGATATTTTTCCAGGCTATCTATAAATCACATCATGTTCTGTATCACTTGGATATACTTGGTCCTGGTTGCCTGGGTTTTACTGGTCTCATTATCTCTCTAGAACTTGACCATGCTTGAAGAGAGGATTATTTTTAAACATGACGTTTTCAGAATTCTTTATTTATCCCTTGGTAATTTTTATATATATAGTAAAGGAAGATGACTATACAAGTGCTCTGGAAAGAAACACAGACTGTAATTCATTAAAATTTAAATTTGAAAATGCAGTACCCAACAGGGAACCCAAATTTAGATGCTTAATTGAGTTAGCAGGGCCACGAGAAGAAGCCAGGGAATTTGGGTTTGTGTTTTCAGCCAGGTAATTAGTGTGCAGCAATATATTTTTAAAGTTTTCATTTCAGACCCACAACAGACGTATAAATGAATCACAAATATGTCTTGGATTGTAGTATGGTGTTAAAACATTAGTAAAAAAATGAAGTGAGAAGGGATCATCTGAAAAATTGATTTAATGTGTAAGAAGAAAATAGCAGTTTTCTGTGAGAATAGTGTTGGGTGTCAATATTTATCACAAAGAGTCAAAGGACTTGATTTGTATATTTTTGTTCCGTTTTCCAGCTAGTTTTTACATGCTTGTGCTTTTACATTTTAACAAAGCTACCAGAAATGCTTCCCAAAATGTCTCAGTTGATGAATTCAGCTGACACTCTCCTTGGCGCCAGTTCCTGTACTGCAGAGCTGTCTTTAATGGGCAGGATTGGGCTGAGTTTTTTCTTGTTTTGGATTTATTTTTGGTTTTAAGAAATGTCACAACATATCCCATGCTGTGAAATAGCAGTATTTGGCTAAGAGGTTTAGTCCTTAATTTTTTGAAGCAATATTGTTATTTTTTGTGAAGGCTATTTATTATTTAAGACTTTTGCAGTGAAATCTACTATAAGAAGTACAGAAATTTTAGAAACCACTTCTGGATAGTTCATTTTTTACATATATATTATTTACCTTGGCATTGTATAAACACCATACAGTATGTGCATAAATTTATCTACTCACTAGACACTTAAACCATGTATTTCTAAAATTCCCACCCAAAATCTGTAATAATTCTGTCACAGTCAGAAAATCTGGTATACTTGTAATTACAAAAATGTTATCAGATATGGATTCATTAAGGTGTCCTGACTTTTAGCCATGTCTATAAACATGATCATGAGGGAAAAAACAGTTGTCAAGAATATTCCTGCAGAAATTAGTGGTTTAGGAACATATTCTGTGACCCTGGGAAATTAATTTCAATGTTTCTGCCCTTTCATTTCCCATGTATGAGGCAGCAGTGATACTTGTCTCCCCTGCAAAAGTAATGTGAGCATTTTCAGACAGTTGGACAAGGAGATATAGAATACAGGGATTTAAGGGAGCAAATTATATTCCTTTTATGGAAATCATCTTCTCTTTTTTGTTGAGGTTTATTTAAAGCAAAGTAATTGCAGGGGTGAAACTTCATAGGCATAATTTAGATTTCAAGAAAGGGGGTAAGGAGGAGGAGATGAGGGTGGTTGTATTTTAAGACCTAGAAAACACCATTAAGTAGCTGATATTCCTTAAGAAGGGATTCCTTGTAGAGTGAATTTCTTCATCTTCTGCTATATTTAGAGAGCCAGGTAGAGTAAATATTTCATAATTAATCATTCCATTTTTTTTAATGTTTAACTTCTTAGCTGCATTTCTTTTAAAAAGTATGCCTGCCTCCACCTTTCCAGTTGAAGCAATGCTTAGCACCACATGTATTTTCCAAGATTTCCTCCAGAGATGACAACCTGTGTCAGTCCACACCAGGTTGTGTCCATCCATTTCACTGGGATTTCATTGAACACCTTTGGCAGCTGGGAGCTGTAAGAAAAGGGATTAGCAAGTGTTTGTGTGGCACACACTGATCCCAGCACCTGCTGATTGGATTGAAGTAATCCTTTTACAAGTTACAAAACTCTATTATCAGAGCATTAGGAGAGGGAGAGATGGTGATGTACACTGCATCAAGGGTGTATTAATTTAGGCTAATAGAACATAGCTTGTTATTCAATATCCCCATCAAATCACAGCCTTTCTTGCCAAAGTTGCACACTGCTCCAGTCTGGTAGGTAATGCCTTACACTGCTTGTGCAGAGGTGATATTTCTCTGGCAAACCAAGGACAATAATTTAACATTATGTGAGATGGCATGCTGAAAGCACAACTTCTCTCTGTGTGCATGCTTAGGGGTCTACAATGAGCTTTACATCCTAAAATATGAAACTGAAACTATGGAATGTCATTTTTATTGTTGGCTGATATCACCTTGGAAGATAAATTATTTCCAAATAATACAACCTATTTGAAGCAATCTAGGGATATTATTCTCTGAATAGTTGCTTTGTCAGTGAATTGCCTCCCTCTGGCTTTTTTTTTTTTTTTTTTTTAGGTTTTCCTTCATCACCTACCATATTATGTATGATATTAATAGTGTTTCATGCCAAATTACAAATAGAGCTCCATAGTATTTTTCAGTACATAATTGAAAAGCTTCAAAACTATTTTTTTCACTGGTGTAATCATGTCCTGAGAAATATGAGAACACATCATGGTAGTAATGTGGCTGCAAATGGAGGAGGAAAAATAATTTCTCAGTGTCTTTTGCAAAGAGAAAACACAAATTCCCAAGTTTTTATTTCCCATATATTTTAATTTGTGGTTACTGTGAGCAGGAGATCTGGAATGGCACAGGATAAGTTAGAAAAAAGAAAGGAACCTTCAGCCTGAAGTGACTGACTAATCAGGTGATGAAATCCTGGTTCCAGTAAAGCAGTGGATGCAGAACATTCCCTGGGATTGAAACATGTGAGACTTTATAGCCAGATGGTAATTTACTGAGATTTCTTCCAGACACAAGTGCTGTGAGATACTGACAATGAGCTGCCACACAGAATTTTTCATTTTATCTATCTATATAAGCCAAATATAACTACCCCAATAAAATCACACTTCTTTGCAGTTAATATTGGAAACTTGATATTTAAGATTGAAACTGGTGTTTCTAACATTCATGGATTGATGCTTCAGAGATGGAGCTGGTCTTGGTACCAGTTACAGGCTCTGCATTATTGGGGGTTGGCTGGATTAGAGCACCGGAAACAACTGTGGGAGTTCCATGGAAAAACAAACTGTTGGGAAAAATTTATTTTGTTCTCATCCTAGTTGATGCAAAGACAGAAATTGGTTGAGATAGTGCATCCTCTATTTATTTATGGTCTGCTTTGCTAGAAAGAAAGGCAGAAATTCATGGGCATAGTTTGTCTCTGCTCCCATGTTTCAGCACCACTGAGAGTTTCCTCATGGATAGATGTGATGAGCTCCCAGCCTTTTGTCTGTGCAAGGACACCAGGGCAGCTCAGGGAGAAAAACTGATCTTCTGCAAGCCAGACCCCAAAGTCACTTCAGTGCTACTATGAAACTGGGCTGGGAAATGAGAAATGCTTAAAAAGTGTGGAAAAAACATTGTGGTGCTCTGCAAGATCTGAACGTGGCTCAGAGTTCTGATATTGGCACTGATCTCAGGTGGCTTTATTTGATCAGCTCTGGACAAGTGTGGGTGCACCAAAATAGAATAAAGTAATCATTTTGTAAAAGAGAAGTGGGGAGCAGGAAAAGAGAAGAGAAATGAACCTTTCTATTGCTATTCCCTGAGTCTAGAATCCAGCCCTAGAAAATAATGGAGCACATATTAAAAAGGAGCTGCTGATTATCTAGAGAGAGATTTTTCAAGGACGTAAAAGGAAAATAAATACAAGGGTGTCATTTAAGAGGATGGGAAAGGCTGAAGTCTTTCCTTTGTGTGTTTGCTAATCTCCTTCACCCTTTTCATTGGATAGCTGAACAATGAGTAAGAATATGCATAATTTTCTAAAGAGCAAATCTTGCCTGGACAAACCTGATTGTTTTTTTTAAGTAAAACTACAAAATCCAATAGATGAAGTGAAAACAATGGATGTAACACATACAGATTTTAATGAAGTCATGACACTGTCTCATGAATGGTAAATTGAAAATTTAATGCCAAATTCTTAGATGACAATTACGTGGATTGAAATGAGACAAAAGGTTGATATACAAAAAGTAATGATCGAAAGCTATGTCTGGCACAGTACAGGAATTTCTCTTAGATCCAGTTATATTTAACTTTTTAAATAATGATGTGGAAATGAGTGGAAGTGACAATGACTTTCATCACAGTCTAAAGTTCTGCACAGACGTGATGACAGAGGAGTAATTCAAAAGTTTGAAAATGTTAAACCTGAAAACACATAAAACAAATAAATTATCTTTGAAGAAAAGAGTTGCAAGAAGAGATATCTATAATTTGCATAGATCCATTAATTCATGATCTGTGAAGACACTGGAATATATACAAGCAGAAGTTATGGAGAACAGCAATATTCTGAGCAAGCAGACTAAAGCTGAAATAAATAGCTTAGTGAAAATGAGTATCAAATTAAGTTTGAAATAGAAAAGCAATATTGTTGACATCCCTATGAAGAAAAACATCTCAAATGAGAACTAGTGTTCCTTATTGAAAACATTTGTATATTTACAGGGTATACAATGTATAGTTCAGAACAGTTAAGAGTCCAAGAAGTAATGAACTGTGCTTTACTTTAGGCTTCTGCTGTAGATCCAGAGCAGCCAAATGTTAGAAGACTTCTAGTGAAATACAAGAAATTACATTATTTGAAGACCTGGCTGCTTCTTTCTCTGAATTCTATAGCACTGTGAGTAATATGAGTGGGAACAGAGAAATTCACTGTGAAGCCACTAATGATAAGGTATTAAGCCAGAAAATGGAAGGACAAAACCACATGTGATGTTGAAAGCAAATTGGATTTATGCAGAAAAGTATTCCTCTTACATGTAGTCAATAAAATGTGTACTAGAGAACACAAAGAAATTCAGAGTAGCAAGAATTCTGGGGCATCCTGGGCCAGAACGATGCAACCCATGAGTTAGCAAGAAACAAAGGCAAAAACTCCCATATTTAAATTAACTGGCAAGAATACAAAACAAATCTTTTCAAGTATAGTCTTTTACTGCACAATTTGCTATATAATAGCTAAGACAAATTCTTTCCTCTACATGTTGCTTCTGAAGAACCCTGGGAAGCACAACAGCACTGCCTGGCCCTCTGCATCTCTGGAAAAATCAGCAGCAGGTTGAAAGCAGTGACTCCCACTCTTATTGTGTGAACAGTGTGGATTTGAGTGGTCACCATTTACAAGGATTCAGATAATTTCACATCCTCATCTTCAGCTGACATTTGAAATTCGATTAGACCTGTCAAAGATTGTGAATTTGAGAGCTGCACACGTTTTCACTGAAAGATGAATCTTCAGTCATGAAAAGAGCTCCTACTCAACTACCTTCTTGGAATTATGGGGTCAAAAATAATTGTGGCAGCTGAACATCAGCTAATAAAATAGGCATTTTAAAAACAAATATCTTGACAGATGCAAACCATACTACTGAAAAATGTATTGTGTCTCTTCAACCAATTAATAAGTGATAGTAGAAGAGGAAATGGCCTCAAGTTGTACCAAGGAGGTTGAGATTGGATATTTGGGAAACTTTCTTCACCAGAAGGGCTGTCCAGCACTGGACCAGTCTGCCCAGGGCAGTGGTGGGGTCATCACCATCTCTGGAGGTATTTAAAAGACATATAGCTGTGGTACTGAGGAACATGGTTTAGTGGTGGATTTGGAACTGCTGGGTTCCCATTTGAACTTGATGATCTGAGAGACTTTTCCAATCTAAATGATTCTGTGATTTTATGATTTAAAGGTTGACTAACTAGAATTTAATAGTTATATTTTTAACCTTATTTAGTCACAGAGCATGTGTTGGACATCCCTCTTGATAAAAAAAGTAAAGAAAGAAAGAAAACCAAAGTAGTTTGATACCCTATTAAACATCAACTGAGCATACAGAAAACTCTAACAAAGCCAAGTTCCACCAAAGCCAAGCCAAGCCACTGTGCTCTTTGTGCCTGTGTTCAGGCACATGAAATCTGTCTTAATATGTTCTACTGAGTGTGGCATTCATTGTCTCTGGGACAGCTTTTCATCCTCTGGCTAAAAGCTCCCCTTTTGCCTTACAACCTGTGTGTCTCACACAGCAATAATAGATTTTATAATGCATGCACTCACATCCTCCTTATCCCCACAGCACGTTTGGTAGCAAGAGTATCTCCTCTGTCTAAACAGGAGAAAGTATGGACTGGGCTACCAATTTTCCTCACAGGTGAGGCCCTGTGGAAGGAAAATTAAGGTTAATGGAATTTAAGGTGCATCAGAAGACCTGTGCAAGCAGATGGTGTTTGTTTAAATAATAGCATATACTTGGGATTACAGGACTTGCCTTGTTGTGCACATATTGGTGAGTCTAGACCTCTGCTTTTTTCAGCAGGCTTGAGGAGCATTGCAATAACAGTGTGACAACCTCTATTTATTTTACCTGCTGCTCTGGGACAAGGACAATCATGTGCGTGTTTGACATGTTGGTAATGAATTTCTTTTGTAGCAGGCAAACACTGCAGAATGTCTCATCAAAAACATCCTAATTAAGGAGTGGATTTGAGTAGACATACAATCTCTAAAATATCAGAAGTTCCACTCAATTTAATGTACATCCAGCAGCTCCCAAGAGAGCATTTCAAAATCACTAAGCTTCTGTTTAGCAAAGTGGGGATGAGCGTAGGGGCTCTAAAGGACTGTAAATGAAAGATTACTTAACTCTGAGGGAATTGTCTGGCTCCTGAATATTTTAAAGCAAGTTTCTTTCTCAGTAGCTCTTAAAAATGTGTGTAAAGCAGATGTTCATATTGGGCAGAGCCTTCCATGGGTCCATTCAAATAGTCAAACACCTCTTCAAAGTCTGTCAGGAAGTGCTCTGTGAATCTGATCCATGTGATGCAGGAATTGAAACCCCACAAAAAATGGTTGGTTAAAGTGAAGATTTCGGTGTGTTTTCATTTGAAAATTCATGTATCTTTATACTCAAGATTATATAAAAATGAAGGTAAAAGTAAAAACTTCTAAAGAGCATTCATTTATTTAAAAGTTCATATGCAATAGAAGCAGTCAATTTACCTTAATTGTAAACTTTACCTTAACTGTGTCAGATTTGATGATTTTAAAAGGAAATTAAATTTCTTTTCAAAATACAATCCTTGAAATCATCAAAGAGATAAATTGGAGTAAACAGAAAGCTTCTTTCTACATTGAGTCTTGCCTTAGGAATCAAATGTTCATGGCCCCTTTCCTGAAGCTTTCTGGACCTACCAGTGTTTTGGAGAGATTCAGTGTTGGCAGATCTGTATATCTGCATAAAATGTCCCTGAAGTCTGTGGGACACTGGTGATGGGCATGTCAAAATGAATCAGATTCTAAAATTGTGGTTTAAAATGGGAAGATGCTACAGGCTGGTCCTTGACTGCCTGATCTCTGCTGCATGCTAAACAGCTGCTCTGAAGCCAGCAGTCTTGGCTCTGTGGTATTGTAAGATTTTGCTATTTTTTCCCTTTGCCTCATAAAAATTCTTACATACCAGCAAGTCTCTGCTCCGGAGGGATTATCTTTTTTTTCCCTATAATTTCAGTAGACGTATCCAGGCACAGATTTGCTAGGGAGAAAGAACAGGATCTTTAGCCTCCCTCCTTTCCCCAGCAGCAACAGCCTTTTGACAAGGACAAACTAACTATTAGAGAATGGTTTCCTCCTTTTAACTTGCAAGTTAATGCTGGTCCAGGTTCCCTGACCCACACCCTGGCACCCAGCAGGGCCATGCTGCTCTCCCAGTTCCACATCTGCCAGGTCACAGCTCTGTCCACTTTCTCCTTCATTATAGAAAAGAAGCAATCACACAGTAGGTGTTTTGATTGCATCTAGGCCACCATTATTTTTTACCTCCTTAGAAACCTCTCTTCTAATGCAATATTTTTCTGTGTCCTTAAAGACATCCCTTCTGGAAGCGTTGAATTGGTTTTTCAGCACCAGGTTTGATTTACAAACCTTGTGTAAAGACACGTGTGCCCAAAAACCCCTGCACCAAACAAAGCTGTGTGTCAGGGGCTCTTTTGTCATCAAAATCTGTTCAAGCTGCAAGAGGGAGGTGAATCCTGCCCTGCCAGCCAGGTGGGGAGCACAGTGGCACAAGAGATTTGCAGAGCTCCTGTTTGGCAAAGGACAAGCTACAAGCTTTTTATACCTTCTGTTAAACTTGTTGAGAGGGCATGAGAGCCTTTCTTCTTTAAGGCATGTTTGGAAGAACAATTCCACATCACAGAGATTGAATATGGAAAAGGTTTTCTAAGCAATTAAAGTGCTTTTTATCCTTTACAGTGAATCCTTTCTGAGAGTTTTTTCTTGACAAGGTTTGCTACAGATTGGGCTGTATTTGTGAAGTTTTCAGCAATAATCACTGTGACTGATGTTTGGGCCAGAAGCTCTGCTGTTTACCTCAGTCCTGAGCCTGTCTCCTAAACAGTCTGTCCCTTTAAAATCCCTTTAGGAATGTTAATTTCAACCTACCTAGTAAAGGCAGTATGGAGTTTAATTTACAAATATGAACAGGGTATGTCAGATGGTTCTCTTTGTTGTAGGAGAAGATGGCAGGGTCTGCAAGGTAATGAACCTGTATTAGAAGGCTTAAAGTAGCAGGTGATCACTTTCTTAATTTTCATGTTAAAGGAAGGGGAACATTTCTGGGTCAACTCACCCTTCCTCCTTTCTGCTCTCTTCCCCTCACATACTTGGATTATTTTCAGGTCCCTTTCAGGGATGAAGGAAGAGAGTTTTTGATTCACTTCTCTCAAATCTTTGGAACTGAATTCCTAGCCACTGCTGGATGGGAGCTCTAGCCTTGGGAGTTCTGCAAAACCTTGAGACCAGCACCAATGTACTTGGATGTCCCATCATTCCTGCCACAGAGAGTTTTCTTTGGTGATGCTTTTCCCAATACTGTTAACTGACTGCAATGTACAATCTTTAACAATATACATTAATATTAATTAACAACACCTTCTCATTTCAAGTCTCTGTGCCAGTTCATCTGCAAGATGAGTCTCTGATGACCCAGTACTTGAGCCACAACAGTTCAGCCTGGCAATTTTTTAATTCTTTTCAACATTTCTATCACTGTTGTGATAGAACATATGTGCTTGAACTTTAGTTGTTAAATTCTTTGTTTTGGCACAAGTTGTTGTTTGTAGTAATTTTTGTCAATGGAACTTTCTTTCTTTTCCATTGCCTGATGGAGGAGACATTTGGGCTTATGTTTTCTAGGTACTGAAGAAGAAATAATTTCCTCCTAAAGCTCAATGACTGGATGTTTCAAGAATTTCCTCTCTATTAGCAGTGGTACATTTTATCATTCTCATTTTTTATAGCACAAATAAGCTTGAAGTTAACTCTCTTAAGTAAGGAAACGAACCTTTAAACTGAGCCCCTTTTTCCCCCAAAGCTCCGGATTCCCATGCTTTGAGAAACATCCTTTTAGCTAAACTCTCAGCCTATCTCATTCAGTGCTTAATGCAGTATTCTTTTTCATTCCAGTCCTACATGGAAGATCACCTGAAGAACAAGAATCGTCTGGAGAAGGAGTGGGAAGCTCTGTGTGCTTACCAGGCTGAGCCCAGCGAGAGCGGCGTGGCGCAGCGGGAGGAGAACGCCCGCAAGAACCGCTCGCAGGCTGTGGTACCGTGTATGTGCCCCCCTTGGCTCTGGATGCATCCCCAGTGGCCTTTGCACAGTGCTGTGAGAGCTGCAGAAGGCAGCCAGACAATGTGGAGTGGTTTCTGTGTCTACAGGAAAGCTGTGGCTACAGCTGTGGGCTGGGTGCATGTCCTGTTGTGGTATCAGAGCCTGTTTATCTCCTTGTAAGTCACATATATGTTAAAAAATGCACAACTGTGCCACATAACACTGCTGCTGCAGCTGTGCTGTCCCACAGAATTCCATAGACAGAGTGATTTTCAGTGCTGGAATGTGCTGTCTTTACAAGAATGGCATCTGTAGCTATTCAATAGAAGTCTCTTCTTCTTCTGACCGAGACAAGTTGGTCTCTTGGCCAGCCAGCAGTAAAACCAGCAGTCTGTAGGAAGAGCTAGATGATCTGTTTATCAGCTGTACTCAAGGAGCCCCTTTAGGTTTCAGTGGATAAGTTTGCAAACAGGCTTCTCTCTGCAAGGCTTGTCTAAACAATATAAAAATAATGATTAAAAAAAAAAGGAACTGATGATTATATTCCTAGAATCTGCTCTTCCCTGTAAGCAGCCACCTTTTGAGCTTGAAATAAAAGTAATATATTTTTCCTATGCAAACATATATTTATCTTGTAGATTACATTGGTAGTGTATGGATGCATATTTCATTAAGCAACCAATGAAACAAAAATGAAACTGAGAATATATGCACAGTCCACAGCAACCAAACTGCTCTCAATCAGTGTGCCCACAATCCAGCTGGATATCTTGGCAAACATATATAGCTGGTTTAATTTTTAAAGTGCCCTGAAAACATTAATTTTTCCTAAGACAGTCTTGGGTAAGTAGTATTCATCCTTTAGAAAATGGGGAAATGACAGGTAACACCTTAAGTAAATGTCATAGCCAGATTTAGAGTGAAGAGTCTTTGGAAGAACATGATAATTTAACTTAGCTTATCAGTCCCTGCATATTTGCTTCAGCAGGGTTTGTCTCTTTTGTTTATGTAGTGGCTCTTTCTGCAATACTTTTCTACTCAGGAGAGGATTGCAGCAACTTGGTAATATTAATTCTCTTGAGTAAATATGGTGCTGGTCAGAAGCCTTTTGGGGCAACAGCAGCAGTTTGCTGACTTCCATTTGTTTTCATATCAGGCCTTTTGAGAAGTTCTTCATTAATCCATAACAAGAAGTCACCATGAAAGCCTTCTGTGCCCTTTTACATCTTGAAAAAACCTGCACTCAACTGACATGATAGGCAGTGAAAATTTTCCATGAAAATTATATATTGATCCAAGTTAATCTTCCTGCTTAAAGTGTTCCATCAATATGGAACCAGTCAGACCATCGGAAGATATTTCAAGTTCTTGTTCATAAATTAAGCTAGACTGGTTTTGGTTGCTGCCACAGTGACAGCATGGGAGCTACAGATGTTGCCAGAATTTGGTGCTGGTTATTTGACTGATGTTGAAACTGTGTCTTCATGATAGGATGAGCTACAAGATAGAAAAGAAACCTTCAGACTAGAATTTTCTCTCCAAATCCAGAAGTATCATGGCTGGGACAGTGCTACAGAGCAGAGATTTTTAGCTTGGGTGTCACAGAATCATTTGGGTTGGGAAAGATCTCTGAGATCATCACGTTCAGTCATTAACCCAGCCAAGTCACCATTGAACCACATCTCTGAATGCCACATGGACCTGTCTTAAATGCTCTCAGGGATGGTGACAGGCAGTTTGTCTTTTCTCATCACATTGTACTGTGTGGGTGTATCAGCCAGCACTGACCAGCCTTTGTTTCTCTGCCATTGCTTCTTGCATGGAATGATGTTATGCCTGGTTTTCCCATATCTGGGTCTAGGCTGGATCAGTGCTGCCTGAAGGTGTTTTGGTGAAATAAAGGTATTGGACATGGATAAAGTGACTGCAATTTATCTGAAGTTTTAACTGAAAGTATTTTAGTACATTTAAAAGGGTAAAATGATACATTTGCTTTGCTTCTTCAATGTGGAAACTTCTATTACAAATATTAGTGCACTGGGAATTTTCCTTTTTGACTGAATTGCACATAATTACCTGTTTTCACTTTCTGAAGTTGCTGTGCACTGGTAAACAGCTGTCATGTTATATATGTTTAAACTACTTACTATTTTGTTGATGGGTGGAAATTGTGGCATAGAGTTTAAACAATATGAAATTTTCATAAGGAGGGAGTTATTTTAGACTCTAAGATTAGACTGAGATGAGAAGGCCCAGTTTGCCCACTTTTTTTAAACTGTTTAACTGTTTTTTTGACATTAAAACTATAGCAAAGAAAGCCATAGATTTACTTCATAATGTATGAAGAAGCAAACCTGATATTCTTTTGATATTTTGATATTTATATTTGATATAACAGAGTTGTTATGCTACATTCAGTGTATTCTCACAGAGTAATGCCTTGTTAGTGTTTCCTTACTCCTTTCATATTCATAATCACCCTGACAAGGTAGAGCAAGATTGCCAATTCACATAGAAGATTTCCTCTTAGAAAGGCTTCAAAGAAGCTTTAATATCATGTTGTATTTGCTTTGTGTTTTTCTTTCTGAACCAGTCTTGAAGTAATACTGTATTATTTTTACTGATTATATAACTGATATAATTATTATCACAATTTTACTCTTACCTTTTCTATTTTCTATTCTATACAAACAGCTTTTAAAATACTTGATAGCAGAACACCTTGATACTGCACTTAACTAATTAGTAGTTTAAAAAATACTAACAATTCAAGTTACCTGGATCTTCTAGATTAACAAAACTGTATGCTTTTATCCAATCAAGAAGCAGATTGCTTTAATTTAGGGCACATAGTGTTTGTATTTAGTGCTATAATTTAGTGATGCCTGTTTTGTTTATGAATACATGAGCAGCTCAAGAAAAGCTTTCCAATTTTTTTTTCTCTTTTTGCATCTCTGAAAACTAAATCCATCTCAATAGAGTCAATACTGTTATGTTTTTATTTATGCACACCAAGAATATATACAGGTCTTTTAAACAAAAACTGTCCACCATAGCCATGTCCATGGGTCATGGTATATATTTAAGCAACCTGCTGATCTCTGTGCTTTGCCTCTCCTCTAAAGGAAAGCAAAGCATTTAGGGGCAGAACATGCACCCAGAGCTGTTTTCCTTTAGAACACAGCCTGGGGTTGTGCACCAAAGATGGGAACACCTGAGCAGATGGTTGTGTGCATTATCCATTACAAATGCATGTGCAAATAGTGCTCTGAAATGAGCAAACTTGAGCAGTTCAGAGCAAGGAACAGCTCCATTTTCTGCAGATCATCTATAGGCAAAATAATGATAATCAGCAGATTATGATTCTTCATCATCTTCAGGCTGCACCACTTTGATTCCTCAGTAGTTCTTCACTTTCTTAATTCAGTGGAGTGCTTTTTAGTGCTTTATGGGGAAAAAAAAAATCAGCCTAAATCTAGAAGGAAGAAAATTATGATCCAGGCAGAATATGCCAGGCTGATTGCTGTAAGATTTGCTTTATTCTGTGATGCCTGGATTCAGACAATTCAAATTTGCCCATATTCTTTGTTTTTCAACCTTATCTTTGTTGGTTCTGTTCCTTCAGAAGTATCTGATTAAAAGAAAACAAAAGACAGAGGGAAAATGTGATGCTTACAGTGTGATGCTTTCAATCTCCATCCAACAAGAAAAATAATCTTCATTAAGTTGCAGGGCCACTGTGAGAGAAGTAAAAGGTTGAGATGACATACTGTTGTATTGGTCACTGTTTAATAATTCAGATATTGACAATATAACAATGACATTTTATTCTCAACTAATTAATTTAAGCACAGGAATCCAGTGTTGTTTGAGATGCCTAAAGTACTCAAGGAACCCAGACAGAACTAGTGTAACACCAGCTCTGGGGGGGACTTGTGACCCTCCTGCCTGCTAGACCAAGATATCAGTAGGACTCTCAGATATCATAGAAACCTACAGTGAGGCATTGAATCCAAGTTTTTTGGATGTGAGTCTGTGAGATTGCAGATCAGGATGCCTGAATTTAAGTGTGTCCATGTGGCTGCCTCCATATGAGCCAGGTGTCAAAGCCCCTGGCGCAGCCAGTGCAGGGACATCAGGAGAGCTGTGCAGTGGCCAGAGCTGGTGTTTGGTTCACAGTGAAATGAACAGCTTTAGGATGCCACTGTGTCCTGTGTGAGCTTCAGATGCTGCTCTAATAGGGCAAAAGTCTTGGGGTTTTGTGTCCTGTCTGTTTTCCTTGTGCAATATCTCACCTTCCCTACAGTTTCTCAAACGGTGCATGTTCATGTTTAGCCACCTAAACCAAACTCCAGTAACCACTTCACATCAAGATATCTATGTCTAGATACAAAAATGTAGCTTTTTCACTCTATAAATTGAGATTTATGCATTACAAACTCATGTATATTTGCTTATATCATGTCCTTGATGCTCCGTCTTCTATATTTTATAATTTATATTTTACATGTATATAAAATGCAACACAATGGGTTGTGTTTCTCTGGAGCTTGAGGTTTATATTAACCTTGTTATTTAGGAAGCCTCTCTCTGCCACATGTATCCATGTATACATTTTGCTTTTCTTTCAACTGTGGCTTGGCTGTAGCAATAGCAAATGAAAAGCAGCTCAGCATTCAGCAGCAGCTATTGCAGATACTTAAAATGATGACAAGTTGTAGCTTGGCCATATTAGTAGCTAGTAACAGCATTTGTCTTTTCTCTCATTTTTTTTATTACTACCCCTCTCCTATTTCTTAATTCATCTTTCTTTCTCATTTTTTTTTAGATTGATCTTATGTATCTTCTTTTTCTGACAAACTTTCCTCACTTGTATTTCCTGCTTGTCCTGCTTCTCATATAATCAATATGCAGTTTGCAAAATAAAAAAAATGCTGTACATTCAGTATCTTCCCCATAGTTGCTCATTGTTAACATAACAAGCTGATGTCCATGGTATTCTGTTGGGTTTTTTTTTTCTTTTTTCTTGCCCTGCCTGCTTCAAAGAGCTATTATGCAAGTTCCTAGAAGCTCTGAGGTGATAACAGGCATAAACAAGCACAATCTGTTCATTGCCAATAAGAATGGTTGATGCTGCAACTGAAGCACACCTGGGTGCAAACTCTTGATATATGCAGAAAAACATGTACAACCTTTTGTGCACACTTCTTTTTTCCAAAAGCAAATACAAAGTCTCAACACCTTTTCACTACCAAAGCCTTAATATGTCTCCCCCTCTGATAAAGCCTCCAAGACAGCAAGATAATGACATGGCACACTAAGTCAGAGGGCCTGGATAAAACTGTGTTTTTAAAAAATAGATCACTGGTCTCACACCTGACTCCTATTGGAGAGTCACCCTGACATCTCTTTGCTAAATACTGATGAATCACTGTCTGCTCTCTCTCCTTCATCCATTTGAAAGCATTTCACACGTTTCCTTTGGTGATTAGTTCAAACACTTTTGCTGTTCAATGCACAGGGCTTATCCTGAGTGTTTGCTTAGCTTAAGGTGTGTGAGACACCACATGTCCTGCATGTAACCTGTGTATCTCCTGCAGAGCCAGATTTCAGAGCTGCAGTTCTTTAAGCATTCTGTGACAATGTTCATTGCAAAGCCTCCTATAGAAAATATTGGGTAGCCCAAGATCTCAGGTGTCAGAAGTTCATATTTATGTTTTGAATTCTTTTGTGCAGTGGTGCCAAAGTGGGGTGGAAATGAGTAATGATAATGAACATGCTCCCTGTCTTGTCTTTATCCTCAAACCTTAGCAGAGAAAGTAATTTTATGTGAATAGTAAAGCATATCTCTTCAGTTATTTGATATGACTTGTCCATCACTAATCTTATTCCTGCAGAAGATTGCTGACACTGTTGGGTGAGACTGAGTGACTATAAACAACACTTACAAACATCCCTTTGTCTTGCTCATCTATTGAACTGCAGTGGTATTTCTGCTGAATAAACCTACACAGAGCCCAGACTCTCTAACTTCCTATATGCTCCTTAGAATGTTTGATAATTCATTTATTGTTCCTTATTATTAAAATAATGATTGGTACTTAACAGCCATCTTGGAATCCTGCTGTTGAGTGGTGTCACAGGCCACTAGAAAATACTCTCTCATTTTGTCTATTTGAAAAATCAGTTGAAAGATCCTCTTCTCTCAAAACATCATATCTTTATTCAGCTGTAGATGGTGACAGAAATGGCAGCTCCACAGCCTCTTTCTACCATATACTGTTAAGGGTAGGTTTCCTGAGAGGTATAAATTGTGCTGATTATATTTTAGGTGCAAGTTGTTTGAGATTCATATGTAGATTTAGGTATCTCTCAAATTATCTGAGTGTGGTCTGGGCTTTCTTTCTTTAGTCTATGGAAAGAAATGGCATTTCTTGAACATTTCTTGGCCTGTTTGTGACAGCTAAATCAGGATGAAATGATCAACACATAGAAACATTTCTCATAAGAAAGTGAGTCTGGATGATTGGAAGAGATGCAGACACCTGCATTCTCTGCCTGAGTATAAACAAATAAAACCCATACATTATATGTGTTCTGATGTAGAAATAGGGTTTTTTTTTAAAAAAGGGACTGGAGTTTGGGGTGTACCAGCTTTAAATATAATTGAGCTAGCACCAGTAAAATCACAAGTTAAAAAGTGATAAAATAATCATGATGATGGGCAAACAACATGAGTATCTCCAGAACTGCTGTTTCCTGTACTGGTGTCTGAAGTAGATGTAGTAACAGCAGTGTAAGATGCCTGTGTGTGCTCCAGTTGTACTTACAGTGGAATTGTTGGCATTTCTCTCTCCCATAATCATCTCCAAGTCATGTTGTCTCCCCACATCACTAGAGGACCACACAGCACTGGTCTTTGATGAGGACAGATTAATTTACTGTCTAGCCCTGAGCTGTACTTCATGTTCCTACTGTTCATATTTTAGAGAAGCCAGGTGGACCAAATCCCATCAGCTCCCCTCTTCCATGACCCTGCAAGCACAGGAATGTTTCCTAAATTACTGGAAGTTTTTAGTGGTTTGCCTGGTTTAAATCTTAAACTCATTGAAAAGAAGAAATTCTCATTTTTCCTATGAGAGGTTGTAGCACATCACAGTGCATCCCATGAGGACAGGCTTTGTGATACTGAGCCTCTGGAATATTCCATTGCTTCATTCCTGAATGAGGCTGGGATGCTGAAGCTGTATCAACCCTATGGCTAGGTTGGGAGTCAGAAGGAAAAATCCTTTCTGATATTCACCTGTCTTGAAAAGCACATTAATCTGTCTTTGAATTGTCTAACATAAATTGGGTAGAATACTGGTATAGAAACTTTCTTCTCTTGTTTTCTCCTTTGCAGATGACCATTCCAGGATATGTCTGAAAGGTGAAAGTAGCCATGACAACTCAGACTACATCAACGCCAGCCCAATTGTAAGTATGGTAACCTATGAGAAGTATTCCAAATAGCTGATCCTTGCCATTCCTTGTTGTCAAAATTGGCTCACTCCAGGCACCTCACTGCTAATCCCAGGTTGTAAACACCTCACAACACTAGTGTTTCAGCCTGTCCTTTCAGATTGAAGGGAAGTGTATATGCATGTAATACCCTTGAAGTTTATTCACTAAGAAAAAGTCACTTTATAACCCTCATTCTACCTTGCAATACTGTCAGTTTTTCTGTACTTGATCTTAGATATTATTAACTTGCAGATTATAAAATTCAATGCTTTACTTTAATGGAGCTTTTCCTTCTCTGGAGAGGTAAAAATAGATTGTTCTTTTTTGCTTTGTCCTACTAGCTACAGTAGGAGAAACGGAATACAGGAGTTCTCTGTAGGCATGGAGAGCTGAGCTCCACAGACTTCTGAGCTTCTTCTGCATTAGGAAGTGACATTTCCTCTTACCTTTCTTCCTCTGTTGACCTAGAGATGCACAGTCTGGTGGCTCTGTAGCTCTCCTGGTTCCTCTCTGAGCTTGCTGTTTTGAAAGCAAGAACAGGATCCCCCTGTGTATGCATTCCAACTGCAAAGTAGGTCAGTCCAATTGTTTTGTCCAGATACTCCAGTGTGGCCCAGCTGCCACTTCCCATGACTTTGTGAGCTGAATGTGAATCCTTTTCTTGTCCATGAAAGGGACAAGGAAAGGGAGAAAAGGTCTCTGTAGATACTAAACAGGTACAGTAATGCCAGTGGCATTGCCCTGTCATAGCATCTCAAGGGAAGTGTCAGAAAATCCATGTGAAGGAGGAAAAAGGCACTGTGTCCTTGACCTCTGAGGGACTGCTGGTATTGCAGTCACTTTTTCTCACAGTTTTTGTTCACATTAATTAGGCACCAAAAAGTTACAGGCAACTGTGAGAAAGAACTGAGGATGGAGAATAAGATCTCTCTGCAGTGGGCTGTATTTGCCATTGCTGGCTCATTTTCCTGGGGAGTATCACTCCCCCAGTTAAATGACTTTGTGTGGGCAAAGCAGCTGACAATTTGCAACAGCATGAAATTGCAGGCTGCTTCCTTCCAGTGTTGTTGACAATACTTTTTTTCTTAAAAAAACCCAACAACTACATAGAAGCTGTTCCCTGATCTTTGTTTCAGCAGAGTTCAAAGCTTCATTTCCTTCAACACATAAAAGTGCTTTATTCAATGAATTAAAAACACACTGAAGCCAAAAAACACCTTTGGGATATTTTTGTCTTTGGCTTAGGGTAGAGGGGAAACCACAGCACCTGCATGTTGAGGGATTGCCAGTTTCCATTTCAGAAGACAAGGGTAGATATCACAGAGTAGAGTTTTTAAACTGCTTTTAGGTAGGTCTCTGACTAGACCAAGCTCTCTCTGGCACCAGGATCAGGGGATCACAGTAGGTTGTGTTCCAAGGAATGTGAATCCTGCTTGTAAAATCATACACAGAGGTCCAGCTCCAGGGTTTCAGTGTTCTGTTTGTGTCTTCAGGACCCAGCTGGTGAGTTATGTTTGGTCAAGCCTTCATCTGATAGTAGAAACTGAGAGGTTTTGTGGGAAGGATAGGAGTGGGAGGTGATAACTGGAAGTGAGATAGTGTATTCTTGTGAGATCTTGGTTGTAATTCACATGGCAACAACGTGGCATTACAGTGGAATTACAGCATCTGTAGACAGGGCTAAGTCACTAAGGGTTCAGTGTTGACAGCCATACAAATGCTGAGTTTTTACTGAAAAACTGGGCTTCTGCAACCTGCCCAAAAGTCTATGTAGACACAGCTTAACTAGTTTTAGACACAAATTTGGCTGTAGAAGGGGGTAAATTCTTGCATGTGTGTATATGTCTGTCACAAATGTAGTTTTGGATTATAGTATAACTATTTCTTTAATTACACTGAAGAGTAAAGTAGTAGTTTAAGTAGTGTTGGAAGTGAAGAAACAAGACTAAGACATCCCATTGACAAAACTGGGAAGAGCTTTTCTTTGTCAGGATGCCCAAAGCTCATGCAAGCACGGGATCCCTGCTCCCACAGCTTTAACTCTTGTGTTTTTACAGAGGGTTGCAATCTTGCCTTTCCATTCAGCTCTTAATAAGGGTCCTTCTGCATAGTTAGAACATATTTATTTTTCATAGTTTTCCCAGACTCAAGAGTGCTGTTCAGTAAAACAAGTCACACTGATGAACCAAAAATTCTTATGGCTGTGTTTCATTAGATTGGGACAAGTGCCTAGCAGCTTGCATAGCTAAGAACTGGCAATAAAAAATTTCAAGTTCCTCTTCCTCGTGGTAGGAATGAGACCCTACTGTGAGAAGTGCCACAGCTGACATTTGTAGACCTACTATTCCAAGGAAAGAGATGCTCCAGTTAGTCACATGAGTTTGCTCCACTAAGCCAGTAGTCATTTTGCTATTTTGAGTGCAATAGATCAAAATGTATTTTTGAAGGTGGTGCAGTGGGGGGCTGATAGGAGGAAATCCCTGCTTTGCAAGCCCAGGGTCTGGAAAGATTCCCTGCAAACTGCTGAATTTCAAGCCAAATTAAATATCCTCAGATTAGTGTAAACATATTTGTTAATCTGGTGTAGTTCCTGTATTAATGAGGTCGAATATAGAAGTGGCAGAGATTCAGTCTCTGTTCTCCCCACTTCAAATGCCTGCTGCAATATTGAATTGGGCACTTGATTCTGCAATATTTACTGTGCTTATACAGCTAGTGAAGTCTAGGCTGGACATGTGTGCTATTTCTACTGCTGTTTTCTTGAGATATTTTCTGGGAGCAGGCACACATTTAGTCTGTCTGTGTGAGCACACTGTGGATGTGGACTATCAGTACAACTGCTTTCACTCACTCTTGCAAAAATCCTACCATTTTTTCCTTCAGACTGTTTCAACTTAAATAACCTCAGTCATTATCCTGTCAATACAGGGATGCTCCTGGTGCATTTGCTCCTTGCATTGCCTGGGTGAGGAGTGAGCCCTGTTGTGAGATGGGCATTGATAGCACAGGATCAGTACAGGATGAACTGACTGGAAGAGGCTTTTTGCTCCCCACATGTGGGGGCTGTCTGCTGCAGGAAGAGTGTAAAATAAAGTAATTATATTTTAGCTTCAGAAAGGGAAGCTGTCCTGTACATGTTGCTGGGTATCTCCAGCTTCTGGGTCACTGGTCCAGTCTCCAGCTGGGGCTCACTCAACCTTCACTGAAGTCTAAATGAGTGCAGCAGCACACTGTAAAAAGCTCCCCGTGCTAGACAATGAGCTGGCCACCTGCCCACATGTTTCTTCCTTTTTAAAATTGCTGCCCTCCCTCAACACCTCAATACTTCACAGTAGGTTGTGAAACTGGGGTTATGTTGGTGGCCTCTGCAGCTGGGAATGGGTGAAGAGAATCAGGAAAGATTTAGTCAAGTTCTTCCCATATGTCCTTTATTTCACTGTAACATAAGGCTAGGCAAAATGAGTCCCTAGGATAAATTTGCAGGGTAAAAGTGAGGTAGAAATCTGTTTCCCTCCTCTCTGAAATAACATAAAGTACTATGATAATAACTCTGGTATCGGCAGCTGAATGAAAGGCTTGCAATTACTGCACAAGGAGACCCTGACTGTGCAGAATAAAACTGTGATAATTACTTCTGTCATATTTGTACTTAGTCCTCATTAAATTTCAGGAAAATCATCCACTAGTAAATAATGTGCAATCTTTGCTTTTAAATCAGAGGTCATGAAAGTAAATGGGAAATTCTGTTTTTCCTCATAGGGTGTCTGAGAGAGAAAAAATCCCATCAACTACATTTAAAAACTCAGTTTGCTTATTATTGAAGACAGCAGACTGAGGAATGTCATTAGCATGACAGTTTGTTCAAATACAGCATACAAATTTCATCAGCAAGAATAGACTCTGAAATTCATAATGGCACAGACAACCAGATTTGCTTCTTTCATTCCATTAGGGGCTTAAAAGGAAGGATTTAAAAAATTGTTTTAAATTTTAATTCAAACATGAAGATGAAGACTAGTCTACCTTTTTAATTTTAATGCTGAGATGAATGATTACAAAGTTCATCTGCATTTGCTGGATATGCTTTCTTTTGCAAAAACAAATACACTCTTTCTTTTAGAGACTGTCTGTACTTTGTGCAATAAATATATGCATGGAAGTAGATTTTCTTGGTGTTGTAAACACATTAAGTCTGGAAACCACACAGAAGCTTGGATCCATACAAATTTTTAAGGTGTTAATCAGATTTCAACTTCCTTTCTGTCATATTTGGTCTACAGTGGATTTCATTCTGATCAGGAATATTTCAGATGGACTCAGGATTTAGATGAAGATAAATATGATATGACTGAAAGCACATCTCACCCAGCATTTTCTCTGTGGAAAGTAAAGTTCTAACAAGCTGAAAGGGAAGGTAAAAGGAAAGAATTAGTGTTATCATTTATCATGAAATCAATTAGTGTTATCATTTACATGAAATTTCAAATTGGTCAGTGATGCCTATTGGCACTTTTACTTCAGTTTGCAGTTTTACAAGACAGCTTAAAAAGAAACTACATGTACCATACCACTGTCAAGGATCTACTCCCACAATGTATTGATTTTTTGCATTTCATCAGCATTATCAGCAAAATCATGCAGCAGCACAATCTCTATCAAAAACTCAACAAAATTCAGAATTCTTCAGGGAATCCTTGCAAAGTCTTAGAATAAGGCAGCTGGATAATAGAACTCTTGAAGGAAGAAGCAGCTTTTATTCTGTAGTAAAGCAAAGGTGGAA
This sequence comes from Erithacus rubecula, assembly GCF_903797595.1. Taxonomy (NCBI): domain Eukaryota; kingdom Metazoa; phylum Chordata; class Aves; order Passeriformes; family Muscicapidae; genus Erithacus; species Erithacus rubecula. The sequence continues at coordinate 8,426,950 of NC_136689.1, read as the reverse complement.
TCCTGGTCAGATATTAACCAGTTATTAACCAAGATGCTTCATATATTTTCCTCCTTTAAGGTACTGTAAGTCAGCTTATACTACAAAGCCCTGTAGGAAAACACAAGCTGTACCACTAAAGTTTTCTCTAGTTTTAATTTTCCAAGAAGAAATCTCAGTGTTCCTCCTTTTTATTTTCATTTGCTTTTGATACTGGGAGTGATGGAAATCAGTACAATCAATTGCAAGGCCAGTTATAATCCTTGACCCCTAATATAAAATCATGGAAAAATAGATTGAAACATTATCACCAGACTTGCCTTTGCTGTACTGCAGCAGAAAATGAGAATTCCACCATAGTAGAACAGTTGTAATAATTGTTGTTTTTTCTTTCCAACAATGGTTGTTCGATCCCATTTTGATGTAAGCCTTGTGAACTTGGTGCTTTGATGTGGAAATAGAGGGAAAAAGCATGTTCTTTTTGAACAATTACTATTAGGGTGAGTTCTGAAGGTTGTTCTGATGTAAAATGTTATCAAACAATCAATTTTTGTTTTAATACTTGATTGTATGAAGTCTGGAGTCCTCCATTCTTCTCTGGAGAATACATTTTCTATTTTATTTTCATGAAGTGAGAAATCTGAGAGATTCTTGAAAGAAGGTAATGACTACTGACATAAAAAACCCCACCTTTTACTTGATCCTTGATTAGTTAGTTTAAAACCCATCACTGATTTTATTTCTTTATTTAAACTTTTGTTAACTTTGATAGATTAAGATGCCCTTGGTGTTCTTGGTGACCTTGAGAGAAGAAAAAAGAACAAAAACATTCAAGAACTGTCCCTTGCCATCACCTACTAGCATTAAATGGATGTGACAGGACTAGGAATTTTTCACATTTTTCTTGAAATACATGGTCTTTTAAACAGTGCATGTAATACAAAATTAATGAAACCAGGAATTTCATTTAATTAGTTTAAAGTTTGCTCTAATTTTTGTTCAGTTAAAGATCATTTAATAGTGTGATAGCATTTTCTGCCATTTTCTATTTGCTCCAAGCAAGAAGAGTTTCTGCTCATAATTGTTTTTTTGTGCAACACAATGTGCTTGGAATGTAATAATTGTAATTGTCTTTTGAATTATTGTTAAACTGCTGATATACTTCACCACTCTGTGCTTATTGTAATGTTTGCCACATTCCAACAGCACCTTTGTGACAGAGGTTGATTAATGCTGAAATGCCAAGATTGGCCTATTCCTGATTTATCAGCTGAATGTTTAGGTGTATTTCCCCCATCACAGCACTGTTTGCATCATGCTTGATTTCTTCTGCCTTTTTTTTCTGGCATGCCTACTTTAAAAACAAAAAAACATTTAGGAAGAATTCAAAGTAAATTAAATTTTTTCTAAAGTTTGGTGTATGTGCTGTTGGTTACATCTCCAAGCCAAGCTCCAGCCTGTTGGGTAGGTTACATAATTTTTGACAACAATTTCCACTGGGAGTAGCACATCCTCCTTGGTGTAGGTCAATTTTTCTAAGTTAAGATTTTTAGTTCCAGCATAGGAAATCATTTCACCACAAGGTTAAATCCTGTGGATCTTTGGGATTCAAAGCAAAACAACAACAAATCATTTCAACTGTAATGGAGAATAAAATACCCCCTGCTTTTAAGCTTGACTTTGCTTGATCACATTTGCTGTTGTTTTCAGCTGTGTTTAGTTCAGTGTCTCAATTCTTACAAAACAAAGCAAAGCAAAACAAAACGAAACAAAAAGAGAGTTGCCCCTTTTGAAATGTTTCCTAAGGGCTTTTTTGTTAATACTGATTTCTGAAGAAAGCTAGTTTTCCTTTGTCTCAAAATACCACAGTAGTAAATGTCCTGCTATCAGAATTACTTTTGTCAAAAAGGCAAAGAAAGCAAGGTTGAAATTTGTTGTGAGCAATTGCTTGCTGGGAAGATTTATTTGCTGATAAGAGAAGCATTCCATTGAATCTTGAAATAAAATGGTGGTATTGTAGACATCCTGGTCAAGGTTTTTTATAACTATGGGTGCTGAATCAGAAGTAGGCTTTTAGTCTAAATGGATTCAGTGACTTTTACCTGTGTTGTGTTGTCATGGAGAATTTTAATCTTAAGTCCAGCTTAATTATACATCAGAAAATTAGAAACATAAAAGTGTTCCCTTCCTTTTTGCAACATTCATCATATTGTTGTTCTGTTAGAATAACTTACATCTGTTCTTTTATGGTTCTTCCCTCTTTTATGTTGCACATAATTATGAGGTGCCTTCTTTTACACTGACATGTACCATCACTGAAAATTTTGATAGGCTATGAATAAATTCAGGAGATGCCTGTTAATGCAAATGTGACTCACATTCATTCTTATTCAGATCTTTACTTATAGAACAGAACTGTGTATTGAGACAAATTCTGCCTTCAGCTACATGAGTATAAGTTAACTCTCACCACTTCAGTGTCACTGAGTCACACCCACACATCTCAGAGCTGAAATGGGTCTCTTTTCTTTATGTTCAAAGTTTTGTCCTGCCCAGTTCAGGGTTAGAATGAGTTTGTTTGTTTTTTAATCCTATCAGCAGATCTTCTTTTTCAGCAGAATGGGTCCTAAGATTTAGGACCAAGAAAACCACCCATCAGTTCGAAAACATTCATTGTAACACACTAATCCTATTTACTCCTGATGGCTTTGTTTCTTAGATTCTTTATTTTTTCTGCTCAGTGAATTTTATGCTCCTTGAATTAAACATAATAATTAAGGTCTTTAAGCAGAACTTCCTCCATTGAGGCCAAATCCATGCATTTAGATAAATCAGCTAACCAGAAAAAGCCACAAACTGAATTTGTTCCCCATTTTTGCTGTTTTTTAGCTACATGTGCCCTTGACTGGCATGGTGGAAATGGAGAACATATTTAGATGTGTGGAGCATTCTTAACATTCAGTGTAGAAAAATGTTTCAAAAGGCTCCTAGGTTGCTATGAAACCACAAATACTCATCTCAAATAAATGCCTTTGTCAGCCATCATAATGATCTTACTCTGCATATTGAGGCCATGGGACATTGCTCATCACATGTGCTCATATTCATCTGGTCATCAGTCTTTTGGGGGAAAACTTCTCCTCTGAGCTTACAAATAGAAATAAAACACTCTGCTTGCCAACAATGGATGGAGGGACATGGCAATTCCTTTAGGAAGTCCCTTGTTCTGCCCTCCCAAACTTTCAGTCTCTAACACTGCAAGGGATTTCCTTGAAATAAATCCAGTCTGTGTTCTTCTTCCTTATTCCAGATGGACCATGACCCCCGAAATCCTGCATATATTGCCACCCAGGGCCCTCTCCCTGCTACTGTTGCTGACTTCTGGCAGGTAAGTTAAACATCTCTTTGAAAACTGAATTTATGGCACAAGTTTTCCTGTGTTAATTGTAATGTAATTTGTGTAAAAGTATGTTGTGCTTGTAGGTGGAATAATCTTAATTCAAGTGTCTTTTTAAAATCTAGTGCATGGATATTCGAGCCATTTATGTCTCTGAAAACCTCAGGGCAAAGTATTCATATTTTTGTGCCTGGTCTCTGTAATTAAATTACTGACAGGGATTCAGAGATTTTTCAGAGGGCCTGAAGAGTGTAGCCAGAATTCATTGTCATTCTCTAGATGAGAAAGGACCTAACACTGAGTGCCATGAATTTTCCATTTAAATCTATTCCACACATGTCCCAGTTCTCCAATGTGCTTGAATCCTTAGGCTTTTTCCCTACCACGGGCAGTTAGGACCCAGCTGTATAAATTTAAGTAGGGGCATATTTTTTTGCAGGATTTTGGCTAAATGGAGTAGTTACTGATGCACAATTAGGAGCTTACTTTGCATGCAGGTGTTTTAATGCTGGTGCAGCTCTCAGATTTGGACCAACACATATTGCCAGGGTAGATGTGTGTGATGCTGTGATGGATACCAGTGTTAGATATTCCTTTGGAAGTGCAGAACTGTGTCTGAAAGTTTACAGAAGCTGCCTGGGGAGGAGGCCAACTGGGGCTTATTATCAACATGAACATATGCTTTTATTTTTTCTTTTGCATTATGAATTTAGAAGTTTCTGTTCTGAGGATGAGGGAATGTCTATGTGACAATTTCAGAAGTGTCATTGTATTTTAAGAGTTTGCATCAGTTGAAATCACCTCTTCTTCTGCATCACTTGACCTATCATTAAAAAGAATTACCTGATCCCTAATTGAAGACTCTTCTCATGTCACAATTTTTCTGATGATAAATCAGGACATTTAAGAAAAAGTTGTTGAATTTTGGGTGTGTGGATATTGAAGTGCCCTGTCCAAGATATTCTGAGACTGTTTTCTAGAAGGGCAGAGGAAATGTTTTCTGCTTGAAGTCAGGTGAGCTTTTAGTCTGGCTTAAATTTTCAAGTAACTTGTGATCTTTGTCTTTACTGTTTGGTAATTAGCTAGAACTGAGAAGACTGATCTTTTTTGGTTGGCACATGGATTCCTTCTAACAGGCATGATACTTGAAAATGTCTTTGTTAAGTCACACTTGCAAAATCAAACAGTGTGTTGGCTATTCTTTAATGACATTTTATGATTTCTGTGACCCAGGTTTTTAACTGTTAATTTTTACATATTTGTGTATCTATATTGTGTATACTTTGACCTGTAAATGCCCCTTTACATGTTGAAAAATATATTATTTTATTTTTAAATACAGTATTTTAAAAATCCACTTTGAGTAAGCATTGCAGAAATCAGAATCAATCATACAAGCATAGTATGAAGGATATCTTAGAGCACACCAGTTTGAAAAGTTATGCAACCTGTTTGCATGGTCACAGAAACTACAACTTTGTTTCTTTGTTCTGTGGCACAATCTTTTTCATTCCAGTTAAAAGATCTGTCTTTACTTTCTTTCCTCATGCTATTTTGTGTGGAAGAGCCTTCACTTTCCTTCTGCTCTTCTTGCTATTTCTCTTCCAGTAATCCATCAGTGAAAGTTCACTCCAGCTCCCCACCAGATTTGCTGTAAACATCTCCTCAGGAACTGTTTGGGAGCTGTGGTTCAGCTTGGGTCTGAGTGTGGCTGTGTGCATTTCTGATGTGATACTCTTTTACTATTTCTTCTGTTAGGTTCCATAGAAAATGTGTTTTCTGATGTTTATTTTGTTAATGTCTATCATTTCAACATAACAATCTACCTGTGCCAGTGTCCTGGTTTGGTCCATTACCCAATTCTTAAACTTCCTGCAGATCACATTTCAATGTGCCAGTTCTTGTCCCAAACTTTTTACACAGCCCAGGGTATGAAGCAGATATAATAAACAGGCCAAGAGAGATGAGCTCCTTGCAGAACATTGCATCCAGGACCACTGAAATGAAGGAGATCCAGTGTACAAGTCCAAAGCCATGGCTTGAACATGTTGCAGTTTATGCATAGTTGCAGGAGAAAAGTTAATTTCTGTTTTTCACCTAATAGTGCCTATTTTGATGTAAAGCCTAGGAAACCTGAACTTGCTATGGAAAATAGTCTTAAATCTTGTCAGGGCACAATCAGTTGATATTTATACTTGGATAGTTTTCTGTAGTTTATGGTGCTTCCATGATGTTGCCACCAGGGATTGTTTAAAGATTTAATTATTCATCCCTGATACATCTTCTCAGTGGTTCTCCTCCCTCTCCCTCCTCCCCTTAATGCCAGCTGTTGCAGAGTTGCATTGCTGTTTTTCCCTTTCTGTGCTCAGTGAAGCAGTTTTCTGACTGATAGTGAGAAGAGTGACTGGCTCCAGAGAGATCTGGGACTATTCTGCTGTTCCTTGTCTATATGCACAATGTCATGCTTTAGCAAGTCCAACAGAAACTCTTGGGGCTTGGCATTACCTTCCATGGCAATATTTACTGGATTCATTGCTTCTTATTTTTGCAGAGATTTAGCTGCTAAGATTCCCAAGAGCCAGGGTGCCCAGTGGGCATCAGCCACTTTGTTGTGTCTTGACTGAGAGGTTGTCCCAGCAAGATCCTGTTGTAATTGTTTCCACTCCTGAAGGCATTTCAAGCTGACTTCCAGAAAAGTCTTGTCTACAGAGCTGTTGCTCTTCTTGAAAGTGTAAGGCAGCTTTCTTGGCATTTACAACACAGCTGATATCCACAATGAAATCTAAACTGCTTCTGATCTGTGCTGTCTGTCTACATTTCATGCTCTCATTCCAGATATAGTTTCTAAACCAGTTTTCTCTTAAGCTTTCATTATATTCTCCCACCAATCAGTGACTACCTCTACAGTAGCAAGCAGTCTGGCCTGCTTTGAATGGATTTGAGGAATGTCACAATACTTTGTAAGTTTTACCAAACAGATAATTTCATTTTGGATGATCTTTTTTCCTAGTTTTACTGGCAGGGCCCTGTAAAACCTGTTATGTTGATCCAATGCCCAGTATTCCAGTGCAAGTGCTATTAGACACTCAGCAATCAAATTCCCATTTACTGTATTTGAGTTGCCCAAATCCAAACAAAGATCATAGTTAGCTCAGTGTCTTTGCTTTCTCAAACTAGGCATGCAACATTTTTCTTACAACATTGATGATGCTTGGTCCAGGCTCATGTAGTTTAGCATTCTAAGTACAGGTGAGAAAGGTGAGATGCAAGCCTAGTACCACTATGGGATTGAAGAGGCACCAGTTCCACTGATCTCACCAGTGACCACTTCTTGGAAGATTATGTCTTTTTGGTAGGTTGGAGAAGAGCAGGAATCATTCTTCACTACCATTTAACTTGAGCCAGTAGAGTTGGCCATTAGCCTCAGAATTTTCTGTAAATTTTCTACTCATTTGGGTTTCCAAGATGACTCGAGAGATCAGCTTGATGGAAGTTTTTCTTTCAAGGGCACAATGTTTATCCAAACAAACAGATCCAAATTCCTGGATATTGGTCCTTTCCAAATGGTGTTTGAATTTGTATATATTGTAAGAAAAATAGTGGCAAAAAAGGCAATAGTCTTACACTGACTTTTCTAATGGAAAAAAACTCCATGGTTATGTGTGTCCCTCCAGTTTACTTCTCCAGCTCCTTGGATTCTTGGCATAACTTCTCTAAGTCAGGAAGTATCAAGTTAGTTCCAACTTTCCTGGCTTACCTATTTCTTTGAAAACTTTCTAGCCTGCAGGAGTTGTGTTGTCAGTCATCTCATTGATCTGTTTTGCCACAGGGCTTCCTAATCTGTCTGGATGCTCTGTGTTTGCGGCTCAAGCAGAGATTTCATCTCTACCCGCTTGTCATCTCTTGGACCACTCTGGAAATTTTCCAGCCACAACTTTAATTAATTTTGAAAAGCCTCCAGCTGATTTAAGTCTTCTTTTAATTTTATCTGGTCTTGTTTTCATCTCTTTTTACCAATTACTATTTCTGAGAAATACATCCTTCATTGATTCTATTTTTGTTCAGTGGGAATTCCACCTCACGATTCCGTTTCTTGAAAACTGCATGACTGTCCTCACATGGTATTAATCCATTTTTACCTGAGTGGTTAAACAATTTGTCAGGTCTATGGGTTGTTTTCTTCTCAGCTGGAAAGAAAATTCATCCTCAGGACAAGGTTTTGCTTTGATAGAGTTCCATTTTATTTACAAAGAAAGAACAGAGTTTTATTTCCTTGAACAAAGACAGAATCAAATAACAGTCAATAACTTCTTTTTTCCAAACCTCACTCACCCAGTGTTTTACCCCCAACCTTTCTTTCAGCTTTTCTTCTAGCAGGATCACAATGCTAGTTTGTCGAGCTGTGCTGGTGGTTTCTTTATTCCTTTTACACATTTATGCTGCTTATCAGGATTAATCATCTTGCCTTGATTAATGCTCTCTCTCTGCATTAAGCATATCAGTTTCTAGAGAAACTCACGGGTCCATATGCTTCATGTTTCTCTTGTTTTTGATGATAACTTCTGTAATTTCAGTTATCAGGCTTCATAAAAGAGTTTGCTTGTTTCTTACATTTATCTTGAATGAAAGGTGATGATTTTGTCCAGCAGCTTCAGTGAGATTTCACTCATCTCTTTCACATAGCGCTATTAAAATTCAACATCTCTTTGAACATAATTCAAAAGAAAGAGGATGTAGAACATTTCTGATCTATAACAAGTTTTCGCAGCAGGAGTTCCATGTTGTGAATAATTCTGGAGGCATAAAATTTTATTATTTTCAGTGTGTGCTGGGTTATAATTCCACAAAATATTTGACATGAAGTACATGTCTTAACTTGCAAAGTGTTCTAAGAAGCAAGGGATAATAATATGCAAGAAACTATTTCTAAGAATTAGGATACTTAGAACCAACTCCTTTGACTGAAAAAACTGTTCTTAATTATGCTGGTTTTATAAATTGTGTGTCTGCTAAGGTTTGTCATCTCCAAATGAAGATTTCTGTAGGAGGCCATAAATTTTTCCTCTTGAAAATACCCATATTATGTCTTTCTTTCATGAATCTACCCACGTTTGCCTTTCTTTCCCTTCCTTCTTTTTGGAGGGAAGTGCATTTTCATGTTTTTTTATTTTACCAAAAGAAATGAAATAGGGGGAGGGAACAAACACGTCCTGCCATGCTTCAGTTACCTTAGAAAATGAAATAATATGTGATATATATATTCTTGTAAGCATGTGTTGGGCTCCTGTGATGTCCTCCCTCCATGAAGAACATATTTAATCATTATCTGAACATTACAGAAGTTTGCAGAAGGAGCAGAGAAATATGATATGCTGAATATGTGCACCTATAGCAGTAAGTCATTAGAGTAAATTAAATACAGTCCACACTCGTAGTGGACACACTGGTAGTTTAGACAAGAGAACTCCATAGATTTTGCCTAAGCAGATTTGTAGCCCAGGCTAAATAGATCCCCCAATGCCTTAGTGTGGCAAGGATGACAGAGCAGGCACCACTCATGAACAGCACCAAGCCAGACAGGAGAGGAAGGCAGAGTTCAAGTGCTGCCCCTTTGAGGTTGGGATGCTCCTCTAGGAAGCAAGGAAAAGCTTCATCATCCTACACATTCTGCATCAATGCTTTTCCTTACCCCATCTTTCCTCCACTACTTGTCAGAACATTAAATAGTCTGAAACTGGAAATGCTCTTCAGCCTTCTAGTTAATGCTGCCCATCTCTTGCTGACAGACAGAGACCACCCTGGAGTGGAGGTTTGCACTGTTGTGGCTGTAGTGTGAGGGGAAACCTCATCTCTGTTTCCTTGATTATTTTTTACTTTTATTGCAAGTTAGATGTGAAGTGCAGAAGGGGTCCCAAGAGTAAAGTTCATAGCCCTAATATGAGCCAGAGTTCAATTGCCATTTGCTTTTTGTTGCCCCAGTCCTGCATTTCTTAATCTCAAACTATGTTTACTTTTCTCTACCCCTGATCAAGAATAAGTTATCAGCATCAGTTCAAGAAACTGACTGCTGGCTTCTTCCCAGATCACAACAGCATATTAAAAACTGATTCCTGAATCACAGTCTTGAGGACGTGACAAATCTTTGCATGTCTAATCAGCAACACTTGCTTCTCTCTTCCAGTTTTGGAATTCAACAAAAGAAATACAAAGCACTGCCAGTTGACTGTTTCCTCTGTAAAAAGGATTAGTCATCAGTAGCCTCCAAGGGCAAATCCCAGTAGCAGGAGAGCATGTCCCCATATCTGAATGAGTCTTCCAACAAAACCAGTGTTCAAGCCTGTGGGCTGAGTACAACAACTGTACCAAACCCTTGTCTGCTCTAAATGCTGGTTTCTGTGCTCCCAGTTCAGCATGTTTTGTGAGTGCTGAAATTAATTTACAGATTAAATTGTTCTTCTACATTTTGTTCTGTGCTTTCAGAACAAGGCACAAGGCTTTCAAGTAGTTGTGATTCCCAAGTTTTATTTTCTTTGCCTGGAATGGGACTTCCTGCATGTCTAATCAGTTCTCACCTTCAGAAAGAAGAGCAGGTGAAAACCAACAGAAAGCAATTCAATGTGTAAAATATGCATATTTTAATTTAATAAAGGAGAAGCAGAAAGGGAGACATAGGCACAGCACAGTAGCCCCTAGAGCTCTAGTAACTTGTCAAGCAATGAGAAATAAATATAGCATTAGAAATTCCATAAGCATTCAGGGAAGGAGTCTGCTTTTACCATGCTCCCTTCTAATTATGGCTTTGGTTGGAAAAGGTACTTAGAAATGGTCCCTTAAATTTGTATCCCTTTATTGTTCAGTTTCCACATTTTCAATACTAAAGGAAAAGCTAATTTCTGATGATTTTGGTGGACTTTTGCTCCTTAATGTAATTTTCTCAGCAGAGCAACTCTAAACAGAGCTCATATTTAAATTATTTAATAATAAGGCTTGAGTTAGGAGTCTACTGAGAAGAATAAGAGTAGTTTGTGTCTCTATGAGAAAGCAGAAAGAGAAATTATTGCAACACACACAGTCATCTTGAATTTGCCTTTCCCAATGGATTCCAAACCAGTGTTGCTGCAACAGCAGGGGACATAATACAACTGTTCATTTATATATGGTCCTCTCTGAAGACATTTTTCCAGCTGCAGTCAGATACTTTTTAAATGAAATACAGATTACTGACCATTAATTTTTCAACCTACATATTTGCTTAAGTGTCAGACACAGTTATGATTTTGCAAACCACAACTCTGACCTTGCCATATTTTATTCATTTCATATTAAGATTATGTCATTTACAAACAAAATATTTCACAAAAAAGATTTTTATGACTTTTTGACTGGCATGCATTGTGAAGCTCTAGTTGATAACAAAAATCTAAATTCAAGCCAATTTTTTCCTTCAGCTAAAAGATCCCCCTTTGTTTTGTAAAGCTTGAAAGACATCACAGTTGAGTTAATTATTTTCACAATGTATAATGCAATGAATTTTATCTGATGCAGCAAAGGTTAGTACCTTGCTTTGTTGTTTTTTTAGGAGTCATATTTATTCATATTGAGTTTCAATTACCCTTAAAAATTATTTGGGCTGTCTTTGCTGGTTCATCTGCTTTTCCAAGTCTTTGCATTTACCAGTTATAGCAATTGTATGAGAAGCCTAAAAGACTGAAAAGGTAAATTCTGTAGTTTGCTGGAGGTCTCTCCCAGAGAGCAGCTGGTGTGATTAGCATGTCATATTTAGTGAACTGGCTGGATTTAGCTCATTATCCCATCTATTTTCTACTTTTAAATCACTGCATTTTAGAAACTTCTCCACTAGTCTCCATTAAGTGAAGAGTGTCTGGGCAGAGCTCATATCTTGTCATTTCCCCTTCACAAAAATGACAGAAATGGCTGAAAAAGGAGTTTGCGGAGAATAATTTATTATAAAAAGAAGCTTCAAAGTGATGAAGTGTCTGAAAAAGAGAAGGGGGTTCATATTAACCATTTTATTTACAAGCTAGTAAACAAGGACATTTCAAAGTGTAAACTATCAAAAACTGATGTTTTTCAGATTTATGGCAGTGTAGAAACACTGGTTCTGCTATTTGTGACTTTGTTTTTCTCATTACATGAAAAACCAATTCTGTGCTCCTTTTCAAGTAATTCTTACTAAACATAATTCATCCCAATGTGGAAGCCCTTTATATGGGGCTGTCAGTGCTGGATAACCACAGCATGAGGTCTCTACACTTGGTGGATTTCATCAACAGGGAATTCTGAGGATCTCAAATGCTGTGCTCATCTTTGGATTGCAGGATTCAGCCTTTAATTTGCAGCTAATGGAACAGGAAGGTGTTATTCTCATCCAAGAAGTGTTCTGAGAATGATGCATGCAGCAGAACCTCATTAAAGATCATTAACATGTTACTCTCTAGGCCTGTAGGCTGAAGGTGGACATGTCACACAAAATCATGCAGTGTCCTCCCTTTTCAGCAAAGAATACACTGCAGGCTCTGCAGTGAGCTCCTATAAGAACTCAGGCTTTATTGCTTCCATTCACAAGATTCTGTTCAACATTTCTTCTTGTACTCAAAGTACTGCCATGAATTACAAACATGAGCCTGCCTGTTTTAAGTGATTTAAATAAATTTTCTCTATTGCAAATATATACATGTGTATATTATATGATGTACACATACAGACACTTGGAGTCTAAGACTTAATTTTGCTGGGCTCTACATAAAAAGAAAAGTTTCTGCCCTGAGGACCTGATGTTCTCTTTATTCTTCTATCACACTGTACAAGCATACAAAGTTCAGAAATATGTGAATTACTGCATATTTGCAGTTGAACTTCTCTCTCCATTTTCCAAGGCCAGCAGAAATGTTTATTTGGTAACCACAGGTGCTTCTCCAGAAGCTGTGCTGGGATTGTGCAGACCAGGTCTGGTCAACCTGTTCTTCCTTTACCAAGACACATTCTTGGGGCCACTTTTTAGTTTGTGGGTATGTCTGGACACTGAGCACAGCCAAGTGTGAAGTGCTGGGAGATGCAGCTTCTGAAAACCCCACCAATTGCTTAAAGATGGGGAGGTGAACAGATGACAGTGTAAAACTCTGTGATCTGCCTTTGACTCATTCTGCTTCCAAGTTATTTGGAAATATATGGTAATAGATACCAGGCTGATGTTCTAATATTTAAATTAGCAAGAAAACAAAGAAAATGCTGTAGTCCTCCAGTCACAGGCTGTGAGGCTTAGTGAAAATCCCATCTCAATGGTAAGCACAGGAGATGCAGGGACAGTTGCTTATGGCAGGAATGAAGGCACTCGATTGTATTGCCTTCTTGATTTAGTAGATTTGACTTCTACTTTTCACACAATGACCTAAAAGAAATATTATACCCCAGAGTAACTTTGAAATTGTTTGTTTAAATTAACTTTCATTTGGATTTATGCTTAATGAAATCTTCAGAGATGCAGACAGCCCCTCTCTAATGAAATGCTCTGTCTTTGAACCAATGAACAGGGTTGCCAAACTGTGAGGATTCCTCTCTAAATGAGTGGGCTTTTATAATGTTACACTTGGGTGGCACAAGCAGAGTGCTCGATGATTAGTTTATGGTCTAGATCATTGTATTTTTATTACACTCATAAAAACTGTGTTTCTCCTCATTTTGGTAATGGCTTCAATGAGCTTCTATACCTTCCAGAGGCACATTAAATCGTTATGTGATGAAAGCACTGATTTAGTGGGACTAGTTTTAAAGTAAGATGCATGTTTTGAATTCTTATCTTAGTCTGATTGCTGGCTGAAAAAGGTGAAACTACTTTAGAATGAATGAAATCTGTATCCTCTTCCTTACATATAAAGAAGGTTTCCAGCTGGGGCCTGGAATAAATGAAGTACAAGAAAAGAGACAAATGATAAATATACATCTGTCTGTAAAGTGTCTGTAATTTTAAAGGATGTTTAAATGGTTTTGTGGCATTGTGAGGTTTTAATGTGAGGAGGAGGAAATTACAGACATTTTTATTTAAAAAACCTTTTTTAAGGAGTTAAAAAAAAAAAAAGATTATTCCTAAATTCCACTGTTATTTTTTTACCCCACTTCTTTTCAAAATTATAAATAGATCTATTCTGTGTAAACCCTAGATTCATTTCTCTAAATAATTCTAAGCCAGTTTTAAAAGTAGTTTTAATTATGTTGCAAAATGAAAAAAGAGAAGAAAAACATTATTTGTTTCTCTATATGCAAGCTATTCTTAAAAGAGAAGACAACATCATTATCCATGAATGGGAAACCTTTTTATTTGATATGTAATTTAAAAAAATAATCCTTGAATTGAATGTATCATCTCATCTTTGCACAGTTTAGACAAAGGCCTTTTTTGTTGACAAAATTTACATGTCAATACAGTTGCTTATAAATATTTCTGTGAAATAAACATAACCCTTCACAAAAAGAGCAGTTTACTCTTCATTTAGTAATTTTATATGCTAGCAAAAAGACAATGAAAGTTGTATGCAAATATAACATCAATGTACAGCATAATAATAACAATTTTTAGTGATTATGCTGCTTGGTATTAATTCATAGGAGCCTTTTTGTTCAGTCATGGGCTGTGTTTGGAACAGAGATATGCCAGACCAGAGCATCTCTGCTTGTTTGCTGTTTGTGAGAGACATCCACAAATCCTTTAGTTGAGGATGTGCTTGATTTTTGTATCCTACTCTGTGGCTGGTCTAAATTATTAAGTGATCATGCTGGCAGTGAAGATACTCTGCTTTCTTCTGTTTCTGCTGTACCTGTGCTCTGTGAATGCACTCTCTGCAGCACAGTTGGACTTTCATTCTACCTCCAGGAAAAAAAAAAAAAAGAGAAAAGGGGAAAACAGAACTAGAAAAGAAATAGGAAGAAAGGAAGAGGAGAGAGAAAAAAAAAATGAAAGAAAAATAAAGTAAAAAAGAGAGAAGGACAAAGGAAAAGAAAGAGAAAATTTTAAAAAGGGAAAAGGAAGAAAGAAAACAAAGGAAAGCTGTAGGAAAAGAAAGTAATGCACATTTGCAAGGAATGATTTATAAATGTGCATTTAGAGGGATGACTTCTCCATCCAAAATGTTCCTGGAAAAATAGATTTGCTTTGAATTTTCCCTGCCTTTTCTTCATTACTGTTGTTCAGATGCAACTTTTATGATTGTTTCAGCAATGCAGCACTTTAATGGCTTTCCCTACTTGGCAAACTGAAAAAAGACATGGGGTTGAGAACACAAACAGGTTTCAGTACACGTGAATTAGCAGATCTGTGCTGCCTCAGTGCTGAATATCAAATCTTAAATAGATGGGGGTTCTGCAAGCACCATTCAGTGTTCCTTTAGTGGATCTAAAAGTTTGACAGAAAAGCAGTTGAACACGGTACCAGGAGCAAGGAGAGATTTTGTGGGTGACCTGAATTGAAATCGCCGGAAATTCTTTAATATTTCATGGACGCCTGCAAAATATGGTGCCAGTTTATTCAGGGATTCGAAAGCAGCTGCAGAGTAAAAGTGTCTAATGAAAATGAAATAAATTTCCTGTGAATGGAATAAATTTTGATTGTGTGTCTGAGTGCAGTAATTATACATGTCACGCAGTAATTAGGCAGTCACAATGTGGCCACGGTGTCTTTCTTTGTCTGCAGATGGTCTGGGAGAACGGCTGTGTCGTTAT
This sequence comes from Erithacus rubecula, assembly GCF_903797595.1. Classification (NCBI taxonomy): domain Eukaryota; kingdom Metazoa; phylum Chordata; class Aves; order Passeriformes; family Muscicapidae; genus Erithacus; species Erithacus rubecula. The sequence continues at coordinate 8,411,841 of NC_136689.1, read as the reverse complement.
TGTCATGCTGACACCCCTCGCGGAAAACGGAGTCAAGCAGTGCCACCACTACTGGCCAGACGAAGGGTCAAACCTCTACCACATCTACGAGGTACCTGCACAAAATATCTGCTTGCAAACGGGGCAGAAGGATGCTGGAGATGATCTAACCTGCAGGTCGAGCTGTGGACTCTGAAATACACTTGGTTTGCCTTTGGGTGGTTTTCTGCATTTGCAAAAAAAGAAAATTTGGAGTGCAGCTTTAACAGCAAGGTGGTTTCCACCGAGTAAAATATAGTAAATAATGAGTGAAATATTGCAGTATTAAAAAAGCACAATAATTTTTTTGTGTTTTGAGTGGTTTTGCAAGTGGTTGATATATGAAAGTGTGTATTCATGTTTTAGAGGAAAATAGTATTTTTAGAGCTGGTGAATTTTGCCTTAGGACAGCCATATGTAAATCTTTGTAGAAAAATCTCTATATTGCTGTAGTAATTAATCCTATCTATTTTTATCTCTTGCCTCAGTCACAACAACAAATATATATTTTTATTTTCTGCTTTGCATTTCTAGCCCAAAATATCAAATCACGTGTTGTGTTGCAATGCAACATTGACGACTGTCAGATTTTTCCAGTGGTCCAGCTGTGTAGAGGAAGAAAATAATACCACAATGCCAAATACGAAGAAATGTGGAGAAATTGTGAAGAAATGCTGTTATTTAAACTAAAATGGGAATAAAGTCATTTTCTGAAAAGATGAGCTCTGCAAATAAGCTGCATTTTTTCAATGCTTATTTTTCTTCTTCTAGCAAAAGAAACTGAATTTTCACTTCTCGTGTGAATTCAATTCAGATTTTTAAGACCTCTGAGAGTGCCCTGGGCAATGTATTTGTGGACATTTCTGATAAGAAAGGAACTCCCAGTCTAACACATTTTCAATACAAAATATTTTTTGTATTCACATAATGATATAAAGATTAAATTCAGTGAATTTTGCTTTTGCATTAAAATGTCAATATTTTTCTTATGTTTTCAATGCAATAGCAATGGCAGCTAACTCCTTTCTGACAGCTACACTGATTGCTAAATCAATTTTTTTTTTCACCCGTACTGGCCAATCTGCTAATAAAAATAAAATTTTCGTGCAATTCCTTCATCCCAGAAATCTTACACCTGCAATCCTGAAGATGTGGCTTGCAACCAAAATTGCTGATCTGCGTTTGTTCCTTCCTGTGGGTGTAGGTAAATCTTGTCTCTGAGCACATCTGGTGCGAGGATTTCCTCGTGAGGAGCTTCTACCTGAAGAACCTGCAGACCAACGAGACCCGCACAGTGACACAGTTTCACTTCCTCAGCTGGAACGACCAGAGGGTTCCTGCTTCCACCAGATCCCTCCTGGATTTCCGCAGGTAAAGCACAAAGGATGGTGCTTCTTTTAACACGATATGGGTCTGAGGAATTTGTGCTTTTTTTGGCCTTTAAACATTTTTGGGTTGAAAGGGGGCTCCTCAGCCTGTGGTGCCACAATGCTGAAAGAGAAATATCTTCAGTAGGTTGATGTTTAGTGTTGCCTCACACAGAGATGTTACCTGGGTTTAATGCATATTCATTTCCTATTTAGAGATCAATACCTTTCCTCCCTTTGTATAATCTCAGTTCTTCTGTATTTCTTTGTTTTCCAAGTATTTATTCATTCTGCAACTTCCAGGCTTTTTGTGTGGCTCCCCTAAGGTCCTTATATCAAGACTCTCACAAGTAAATTAGGAAGTATGAGCATGCTTGAAAAAAAGAATCACAGTGGAGTCATATGGCGATAGAGTCATTCCCATGGGACCATTTGCTCATAAGGATCCAACAGCAAGGTCTGCAGACCTTTGGCTGCAGGAGGGTGGAAGCTTGAGAATGCAGATGAAAATGTTGACAAAGCGTACCCTTTGGAACTTTAAAGAAAGTGTGGCATTAAAATACAAACATACAAAGGCAAAAGCTGTGAAAGTCCTTGCCACCTTCTCTAATGTTTGCTGTGCCTATCTAAATTTTAATTTGAAAATTAAAGCCATGCATGATAAATACCGGAGCGAAATAATCTTCATTTGATTGCAAACCGTGCCCGGCGCATCACGTGTAGGTGTTAGCGTGCGCAGCTAATCCACGGCCATGCGCTTGTGCCTAATGAAAAGAATCTCCGGGAGGTTTGGGGAGTTGGTGCTCAATCCGCCAGCGGCCTGTGGGATCGTGTCTTGTTCTCTCTGCTCTACAATATTATCTACAACCCCCCAAAGTGATTATAAGGGGCTCAGTGCTCTAAAGGTCCAAACTTGTTTCTTTCGATGTGTGCTGGGAGCTCTGACTGATGCCAGTTGAAGTTGTGTGTCTGCACCCAAGGGGAGGAGCTGGCGTACAGCCAACAGGAGCTGGTTGCACAGTTGTCTATTGGCAAAATTTTACCTTTTAAAATGTAGGATTAAATGCCACCCTTCATCCCCTCGGTATTCTTGTACGTATTGCAAGGCTTTTCAAAGCAGAGAGACATCTCACACGGTGCAGGTCAGGTAATGGAGTGCAGCTGCTCTGAGTCACTTGGAGCTGTGGCCAGGTGAGGATGTAAGGATGTACTCCAGAGTCACAATACCAAAGCAGTAGTGGAGCAAGGAAGCACAGCCATAGGATGGAATTGAAATTCTAATTGAATTTTCAAGGTTTTCTTCTCTGGGTTCAACCTTAATATGATTTTTATAGGTTGATTTCCCTTTGCTTGTGGTACCGAGGAAGTTTCCTGTAGTGAATTTCTGTAGTGAGAATTGTGACTCGGCTCCATTAAGCTGTGTGGGGCTGCAGCACAACGCCCGGCTTTGCTCTTTTCAAACTTAGTGGGAAATCTGCTAGCAATTCTAACTAGAGCATAAATGAGCCTGTACAGCCAGGACATCTGAAGCTCAGGGCACCTCGCCTCTGACTTGTTTCAGGAAGGATTGAGGTCCCTGCGTGAGCTGCAGGATTAGATCCACAGTAAGTCACAGTTCACATCGCCAGGAAAGCGCTTCTTAGAGTGACATTGTGTAGGGGTTAAATAGCCCTGTTGAAGGAGTGTTGTGCAATACTTTGAAAAAGAAAAATGATAACTAGATGAGAAAAGTAGCAGAGCTGCCATTCTTTGTATTTTAAGCCAGTATGGGAATGAACCTGTTAAGATTTAATTGAATTCTGAGTGTTCATTTCACATGTATTCACAGTCCAGTGTAGGGTACTGTAATCATTTGCTACGTGCAGATTTTGTACAATGAACTCTTAGTACTGAATGCATAGTAAAATTCCTCCTGAAAAGGAATTTTGGCATGCACAATAGCTGGTCTATGAATCTCAGTTTTCTTGGTCATCTGATCTTTGGGTTGTTTTTTTTTTTTTTCATTCTTTTTTAATGACAAAAGAACTAATGCACTATTTCTAAAATATTCATTTGTACAATACATGTTTTGCACCTGAAGCTTTCTATTTAAAGTACAGACTCTGCTGGATTACAACAGCTGAGTCATAAAGCCCCCAGAAAAATGTCTGACAGTGCTACCATACTCATAGTAGGGTAGTGCTAGGAAGGGGCTGCTCTCATTTCTTTTAATCTTATCTATGTTTTTATGTGCATTCAGCGTGTTCGTATATATATGGATATGTGTGTATATTTATATATTCACATACATATATGAAATTAAGCATATACATAACCAACCCTCTATTTTTTCTAATTCATCACCAAGAAAAATTGGATTCCCAAAATTACCTTGCCCAGAGTCTGTGGAAATATGGACCTAAACATTTTTATTGAAATAAATTTTGCAAGTTTCTTTGAAAACTGAAAGCTTACATTTCTCTTACTCTGTATCAGACAGTGATTTAGATGATTTTGCATCTAGCAGATACATTAAACCTTGCTGAATAATCTATCATACTTTCATAATGTAGGAATAAATTGCCAAAAAGAGATTATTCTTTATAATTTACAAATCTGTACAAAAGACAGTCCCTGAGAGGTGAGGCTACTACGGAAACTACTGGTCAGTTTTAAATGCTTCTGGAGTCCTAATTTCATTTTGAACAATAGACCAATCATTATTGCTCTGGACTAGCTTGTTAGTCATGCACTGATATGTGTCATTAAATATTTCTTGAGCCCAGAGGGAGCACATTTACACTTTAAAGAGGGACTGCTAAGCTAAAAGATAATTAGCATCACATGTGAGGGCTTTGCTTAAAATATATATCTATTATGCTATCACTTCTCGCTGTGTGCAATGGCATTTACTAACACTGCTCACTTTAAAAATGGACAAATTCTTATTTTGCCAGCTAATTAGCGGTTGCCAGTGTCATTTTTGTGATGTTGCAGCTAGTAATATGAGCCCAGTTGCATAGTCACAAAAGTGATCATTGGAAACTGTGACTCTGCTGCAGGGACAATGTGGGAAACCCCTTTTCTGAGCCTCTAACGACCTCTGACCTTTGCTTGCTGATGGTTTGCATGATGATTTCTTTTTCACTCAATGAGCCAAGGGTTGGTTTGTATTACTAATCATTCTTTCTAAGTTAATTCTTCCTGTATATGTATATATATATAATATATAATATATATTTTCTTCAACATTCAAGAACTTCGCTTACTGATGAATTTTCAGCTCATTCTCATTAGACAGAACTAAGAATGAAGTGAGATGTTGCTGCACTTCTAAATATTTTCATGAGCTATATATAGACAAAGCTATGAACCAGCTGGATTGAAAACCTTTGTTTTAATGTGTTTTCTGAAATGTGTGATAATGAAAATGTTTGAAACGCCTTCAATAAAACTGACAAACATAAGGTGTCTTTCCCTAACATGTGTCTCTGGCTGTCTGATTTACTGAGAGGTCTGATAGATTTAGATTGAGTTTTTCATTGAAATTATATTAGGACTTTGGTAGAAGGTTAGTCACAACATGCAAATATCATATTAGTGGTGCCACGCAAGGAACAAAGGAACCACACAAGCAGAAAGAGAAACGGTAAATACCCCTCTGTAGTGATTAACTTTTATTTAATACTTGAAATGGAAAAACAACTCTTTGCTAATGCACATGGTGGGGGTGGGGGGAGAGTGACCAGCTGCAAGTTGGGGAATGCAGGCTGACTGTATCAGATTTTGGTACAGACATTTCAAATATATTTACTGTATAATTTAGAACAGAACAAATCAAAACAAAGACCAAACCAGGCTTTATATGATATAGAAGGAGCTGATCTTCAAGACATGACCATCAGGAACTGAATGGTTCATCCATATGAAAACTCTGCTGTAGCCCAAGTCGTTGAAGTTTTGTTTGGTACTACCTGCATATAGATATATTTATGGACATATAAATGGTCCATTTAACTTCTGAAGTCATGTGCTCCTCAATTACTTACCACTCATTTAATAAGAACATTGTTCTACTGCATTAATGACTTACATCCAGGGAATATAAATAGAGACAAATGTCTCTGCAAGTATGATTTACATAAGTAAGCAAGAGAGTAAGAATTGTGAAAAGTCGCTGAATTCAAACGTTTAAAAGGAATCCTTACAAAACCTTAATATTGTTCTCAAGTTTGGTTAGAATCTTAAGTAACAAAAAAGAAGAATGTGAAAACACGGTTTCATGGGATATCACCAATACCTCCATAACCCATTTGGGTTGAGTTCCAGGTATCCCAACACCCTGTCAGAAGTTTAGGCATGTTCAGGCTATACTTTAAGCAGTGTTTAAATATATGTGCATGTTTTCACAGCACAGATGTTAGTGAATAGATGAACAGCCAAGAACTAAATGATTCAGTAGGTTAGTTATGCTTTAAAATTCATAATAACATCACACCACTGTTGTCAAATTTCAGCAGCTCCCTTTAGTTCAGTTATCAAGCCCCTGTGTAGCACTTATGCTGAGCTGGGGACTATCAGACCACCCCTTGGAAGCTGCCCTATGAAACTATTTTATAGGAGACCTTCTAGCTCCAGTAAACTCAAACATCTCATCAAATAATTTGAATGAAAGGTTTTGATTTCTTGAAGCAATGCTTTCCCATTTTAGCCTTTATTCATCTTGCCTTGTTAACATATGTGTGCATATTTTATGGGTTTTTGGCCTGCAACATACTTGACATGCAAAATATATCCTAGAGCAAAAGAGAGGGCTTGGGATTTTGGTTTTTGTAAGGCAATTTAAATAGATTTAAACCAATTTCGTGGGCTCTATTCTTAGACTGAGTATCTTGGTTTGCTTAAGCAGTAGTTAATTCCTTCATTGAGTTTACATATCAGCTGACCTGTTCTGTGGCTGTACTTGTATCGATTGATTTCACATATATTCTCTTGCCACTGAGAATGTTTAACCAGGGAGCTGTCGAAGACAACAGTGTGTAAATATTAAATATATAACACTTTTTCAATAGAACCAATGCAGTAGAACCAAAGCTTACTGATGGATTTAGTTATTTTTACTATGATAAGATTAGATTTTAGAATTTTTAAGAAGCGTTTCAGGAGATTTGGCATTTGCCTTTCTGAGAAGAAGTGGTGTTACAGATCAGCACACATTGTACAAAGTGTAATGGAATAGCCTTTTTTAATTTTATATTCAGTTTGATGTCCCTTGATATTTTCTTGAGCAAGCTCATGAACTCAAAGTTTGCCTCAAAATCAAAGCATCTCAAGATAATCTTAGTTTTGGAGCTAAGAAATGAACCATTTGAGAAAACAGCTCATTTATTTTACCGAGACAACAGTAATAATTGAATGTTTTCAGGGATTTCTTAGGCAGCACACCAGAATCAAACTTTAAACAACATTATCTGCTTAACAGCTTGTTATATTAGGAAACTATCAACCTGAGTATTTCTCTAAAGTCAGCAATATTTGCATTTTCTCATTGCTTATTTTTGACAGTTGGCTAAAGAAACAGTATATAATGTGCTTAATTAATTTTTTGTGTCTGTTTTATTTCAGAAAAGTAAACAAGTGCTACAGGGGTCGCTCTTGTCCAGTAGTTGTTCATTGCAGGCAAGTACAATTTCTAAAACAGCTTTAGAGAGATCTGTATGTATAAGAATTTAACATAGATATAAACAAAGTGGGCAAATCAAAACTTTACATGAATCACAAAATAGTGAGGTAGGCTAAAAGTTTTAAGTATCATTCCACTGAGTTTTAATGCTGTTTAATACTTAGGATCTGTTTTCATCATAAAATTATCCTTCTATATGATTTTTAGATGTTGAGCTGTGACTTAACAATGTATGGCCACACTTTCTAGTATAAACAGCATCTTCAATTTCATACATCTCCTTCAAAATTATAGATGTTCTCTGCATGCTCTCCCAATTTAGTCTGCTTTATTTTATTAACAGTCAGTTATGTTTTATTTCTTCTTTGCTTGTTTTTAACAATCAGAGTAAGAAGAGGGAAGTGTCAGGGAGTGGAAACCTGCCCAGAGATTGAGCAATTCTTTAAGCACAGAGTATTTTTAGGCCTGACAATGTGATAGATGCACATGAAAGCTGTTGGGCAGTTCAATGGCAAAGTTCACCATAATAACATTAATTTTGGGTTTTGCCATTGGAGTTTTTGACTTATTTATTGAAAATATCCTCGTAGATAATGAAGACAGACAAACAGCCCTGGTAAGAGGCAGGATGTTTGCCATGTGGCATTTCACTTTGGGTGGGAGTGAGGAGGGAGGGGATGTGTTTCTCACGTGTGGCTCAGCCCAGTGAGGATGCAAGGAGCTGAATGCTCCATAGGGGGCTTGTCTGCATTGCCTTCAGAAAACATGAGAAAAGAACTATTTGATGCACAATAAAGACCCTTCAATTTCTCACTCTTTCCTTACTGTGATGGATGGAAATATCTGCCATGAGCTTAGCAGTTTTTGTTTTTATTGTGTCTGGTTGCTGTCTTGTCTCTCATTATTCAGCTTAACTAATAAGATTGCCTCTTTGTTCCCTTTATAGACAGAAGAAAAAATTATTACCACTAGCTCCTTTTCTCTAAACAGTGATCTAGTAACTGAAATAAAAAAATGTCTGTCTACAGAAATTAAGTTTCATAGCCTGCCTGTAAACAGAATGCAATAACGTGCTTCATGCTGTTCTATTATTTTTTCTTTCGTTAATTCTTGTACACAAATTGAGCTATCAGTAAAAATAATGGCTTAATTAATAAAACTACATACCAGCCTAATGGGTCACACATGCACCTTTGTAAAAATTTTGGGGAGGGAAAGAAAAAAAGCTTTTACTTAAAGTCTTAATTATGTTTGCTAACAGCAGCTCTAAAAGAGCATCACGCTGGCAATTACACGTTGCTCTCTGAAAGGGACACAAGCTGCATTCAGATTAGGGAGCTTTCCCCTCCCATGGCTTGGTCTCACATCTCTGAGGAAGGGCTATTGATACACAAAAGTTAAAGCTATTTCTTAAGAATTATAAGATAATAATTCTTTCTGGTCATTGCTACTAGAGAAGAACTAAAGGGAAAGGTACAGAGAAAAAACAAACCAGTCATATACAGTGAAGAAAGATTGCAGTCTTCAGTAATCAAATATTTGTTCTTGAGCAGGTCTCTGCATTCCCTCTGACCACTGTGTTTAAGTGCAATCTGCAGCAGTTTTGGCTATTCTGGATAATGTTCTAGTCAAACTTACTCTGAGCTCTTCATCTCATATATGTGACTGTAAGGTCACTATATATACACATTTTGAACAGAAATGGTATCCTGGTTTAAGGTTTTCCACTGTTGTTTAAAATGTTTTTTCTTGCATGAACACAATTTGGCTTAAAAAAATCAAAGCAAAGCCCTGTTATCCATGCAGGGTAGTGGTTAATCTTCCACAACCAGCTTGTGTTTATTCAGTGCAAGCTTTCTCTCCTCTCTCAGTACCCTCCTTTAACCCCTCATTCTCTCCTCTCCCACCATGTGTAACACTGTAACATTAAGGGCAGGTACCTTCATGTTGAGTCTAGATGCACATTGATAGGCTTTATATTTTCTTTTTCCTTTTCTGTTGGCAGCGATGGTGCGGGAAGAAGTGGAACCTACATTCTAATTGACATGGTTCTCAATAAAATGGCCAAAGGTGAGAATCGAAAGGCTTGTTACTTCCTCAGTACTGAAAGATGTGCTTGTGTTGCCATGACAACAGTGGGGGAGCAATATTCACAGAAAATCTGAGAATAAATTAGAGGCAAATTGTACTCTTTCCTGAATGTTCCGTAGTTTTATTTTCATACCTAATGCAAATGCTTTGTGAATAATGAGAGGTGTGTTTGTGCTGTTGAGAAGTATTTGAATTTTTAAATTTATCATTTAAAATAGTTATTACAGTTTTTGCAAAAGATGCCTTGGGGCTGTACAACCCTAATTTAGTGGTTACAGGAGCTAGGTCCTGAGCTGTGTCATGGCTGTTGCCCAGTCCCCTGTCACCTACCTCACCAAGACAGTCAGCTGCAATTATTTTACTTTTTGGAGCTGCCGATTGCCACCAACGTGTGTGTAAGTGGTGGTGCCAGAGAGGGTATTGTGTCTGGCACAGATTTGTTTCTTACAAGGAAAAAGACTGTAGTGAACAGGACAGAGGACTGAAAATAAATCTCCATTGCCAGTTCTAGCACTATTTGTTTGATATTGAACAATGTATTTAACTTTTCTGTTTCTTAGAAGTCTCATCTGTGATGTGTCATTTTATGACGTGGGAAATAATCTGCCAACAAAACATAAACTTGTTTGTTAAAATGAGCAATCTATAGATTCCTTTTTTTTCTTGATTCATAAATTGTTCATGTTGAGAAGTATTTGAGATACTCTGAAATAATCTTTGTTAGAACTGAACAAATTTTTAACACTGGTACTGTCTTCAGAAGAAGGGGGGTGAGAGTGAATGTGTAAACCTGACCAAATTTGCCTTTATTAATTCTTAACCTGAGTTCTTAAGCCACATCTGGCATTATGCACACATGGGTATTTAATGAAAAAGGATTAGTTGTAAAAACATGGTAATTTATAAAGAGAAACAACAGTTCTTTGAACAGTTTTTATTTAAGATCTTGTAACATTGACATGTTTTTCATGTAGTTTAAAAATACTCCCCATGCTTTACAGTCATCTGCTGCTGCATCCTAAATATTCCAGTCCTCTGGGACATGGTGGCATCCGGTCCCTTTAGAAAGATTTTAGCTTTTCTTTTTTTTTGTCTCCAGATTCTGTTAACATGTCTCATCAAACATGGACTGAATTTTCTGCCCGCAAGCATCATGTGGAACTTGCCACTGATGCTAAAAGAAGTTGTATGTTTGCCTTCTCCTTTGCGCTGTACTGAAAATAAATTTTTCAGTGGGATGAGATTAGTTTTTCATGCTTGTTGGAAAATGGGTTTTTGCTCTGTGAAGGAATATGGAGATATTTCCAATGCTTGTTACTTGCCACGTGACAACCTGGACTTTAAAAATAGAAGCAACTGTACATCATAAAATTAATGTGGAAAAATTAATGTGGACCTTTGTTAAGTGTTTGTTCATTTCGGCCATCAGCAGCGAGAAGCCATAATGAAACCTGGATTTAAAGTTTATGCAATTTATTGGTATATAGAAGTAAATGAGGAGTATTTTCTGGCTTGGGGCTTTCAGCCACTTAAGGGAGGGTTGACTTTGTTGCAAAAGCACTGAAGAATGCCATTTATTGACTCCATTGTACCATGTAATGTCAAATTCCATTTTAAGTGTGGGCTTAGCGCTTCACAATGCCAGACAAGTCATGTGAAACTGGCCAGAGAAAGGCGTCACAGGCCTTTCTGGAGATCGCTCACCCCCATTTTGTTCTTGACCTGCTCCCCTCTGCCCGTGGGGGTGTGCGACGCGAAATCCCCTGACCTGGTGCTTTGGCTGGAGTTTAAATGAAAGATCAAAGGGCAGAGCGGGCATCTCAGCCCTGCTGAGGTGGGCCTTTCCCAGGCTGTCACACTGTGCGGCCGCCAAAGGTTTTGTTCGGGCGGGAGCCGCGGCCCAGCCTGTGCGGCCGGGGCCCTCTTTGTCTGGCCTGAGAAGCTGGAGGCCCAGGTTGAGGATCCAATGTTCATCAAATGATCAAAGGCCTGAAGCCCTGGACATGAAATCTTTCTTTCCATTTCCTTTTCTTAGAGAATGAATTGCACGAGTGGCAAAGAATGCCCTTTCCAAAGCTTTTATGTGCAGTGCGAGGGCTAACTTCAGAGTCCTTCAGCGCTGAACATAAAAATGTAAGTGCACTTTCAATCTGGGCCCAGCTGCAGGGCCAGCATCGAGGAACCCTTCTTTCAAAAAGGCTTTTAAGGATTAAGGCCTTCAGTCTTTCAAAAAAAAAAAAAAAAAAAAAAAAAAAAAAACCTAACCGAAAAAAAAAACCACCACGGACTTTTAAGAATAAACTTAGAATAATTTGAGTTTCTTGTTCCATGGTCTGGTTTATTAGAAAGAAGACAATAATGCATTTTTAAATCAAAGTAAATAGAGGAGTACTTAGTTTCAGCAGTGGGAAAGTAGAAAGCAATCAATAAATACCTTGGCTCTTTAGTGGGGTCTTTAATAGGTTGGGCAAAGGAGCTCCTTTTTCATGTAATGATTTACTTCCCCGCATTCTCTTAGACAGTTAACTGTAAATGCCTTTGTCATTTACAATTTCTTCCAATGCTCATTGAATTAGTGCTAACACTTAGTCTATTAAACAAGTTATAAATTCATATCTTCTACTACCCTGCTGTTGCCAACCTTCCTATTATTTTAGGTGCTGAAAACCACCAACAAGGGACCTGTTCCTAAAACCTAGAGCAGGGGAAAGGAAATAAGTTGGAGAGGATTTTGTGTTTGACATCTGCCACATCAGTTTGACAGCCCCAACCCCTTCGAGGAAGGGAATTTTAAAGAATTAAAATTTAAAGAAGCAAAGCATCTCTGCTCAGGGCGCTTACAGGACAGTAAAAGTTGGTAACAAGGGCAGAAACGCTCCCATGGTGTACTTGGGGAATGAATTGAGCTGGTGGAAGGATGTGCAGGAGCTCACAAGGGCACTGGGATGGATTTGCTGTTGGGGGAGATTCTTGATGAATTTCACTGTCCTCGGTAAATGCAATGACTGCATCTGTGCACTTATTCCTGATGTCCACATTAAATAATCTGAGGTACTGGAGTAGTCAGAGAGCAGCAGTGTCTGTCCAGAGCTATCATTCCTGTGTCATGTCAGGAAGCAGGAAGTTTAAATGCAAAATATGTCCTTTTGTTTCATTGTTCAAATAATTAATGTGGCAATTTATTGTGTAGTTTATTACTATAATTTTTTGTCTTCCTAGCTTCATATGCTGTCACCTGAAAGTTTGTACAAGTCGATCCTTGAGATCCCATTCCAGCCTAATGTTCTGTGATTCTGTGATATGCAGAGACCCTGATTCTATACTCATCAAGGCAATAAGAAAAATGAAATAGTGCTGAATCTCTTCTTACAGTAACATATTTAAATACTATATACAGTATTTCAACTATGATACCTATTTAATGATGATAACTATTTGTACATGGTGTTAGAGTTTTAACACAGTTACCTCTCATTTTGGTGACAGCCATCTTAGGACAAGCTTTAGTTTTGAGTTAGAAGCAGAGAAGTGATTTAGTTCAGCCCATGTGCATTTTCATTATTTAAATAAATACAGAAAATTATAATAGATTGTTTCTGTAGGTAACAATGCTTGCTGGATTTTTGATAGGGACTATTTCTCTCAGGCTGATTTCTGCTGAGAATTTCAACATTCTTGATGTGTTTACAAGTTTTATTCTTTGTTACTAGGGAAGATAAGATGATTTAGATTTGGTCTACTTGATATTTCTTCCTCACTCCAAACTCGCAGTAATGCTGAGCTGATCAGATTTTTTTTTTCTTTTTGTGTAATATAGAGAAAAGTTGAGAATTTTCTCATTTCATTCTCTTTTGCGCAGGCTTATTGTAGTGACTAGATGTGTGATATATTGCAAGATATTTTTATTGAGTGTTTCTGGCACAAAAAAAAAAAAAAAAAAAAAAAAAAAAAAAAAAAAAGATGAGATTATGGGTCCTCCCACTTTCATTTTTCTGAACTGAGAGGCTTGAATAGTGTAGATAATAGTTTGATTTTTAGATATTCATCCAGCCAGCAGCTGCTTAGGGTTTGCTGACCATCCATTTTCTTGTGTTTGAACTGGCTGAAACGAGATGAGTCAAAGGGAAGGTGAATATGAATTTTAAAATCCTTTTAAAGTATTGATTTCCAAATTCTAAAACCCAGCAAAAAAGATTTGATTTAGCAAAGCCGAACCAGCGGTTTATTCTCTTGCATTCAAAAGCTTGGATTATAATTGATGAGCACACACACTCTGGCCTGGGCTGGCTGTGGAGGTTATCTCCCCAAGTCCTTCCCTTGCCCCTGCTACCCTATTGTCTGAGGGTCTTGTGAGTCAGCTCCTGAGCAGATGCAGTTTATACCGTGACATTTTAAGGCAAAACAAAAGATTCCTTAATTCGCCTTCTGACTCATCGTGATCAAATGATTTGGGCTAATCTGAACCCTTGCTGAGGTTTTGCTTATCTGCTGTTTGGATTTAACAATCATAATGAAGTTGTGGGGTTAGCTCCTCTCTGAAAGGGTTTTATGAAAGGAAATGCTTGCCCATACTCGTGTTAAAATGGATTCAATCTGCTTATTTTTGAGTCCTTGTGCAAAGTCTGAGAAAATTCTATTGTTCTGTTGTGCTGATACAAGTGTAGAGCTAACTATTTCTGACATGCTTTTGGTGAATGAGGGAATATTTCCTCAGCCCAGGATCAAGCTTCTCCTATGAAAACAAAATTTAACATACTCCATTTCATACAGAGGTTGAGAGAATATATAGTGTAAAAGGGAGATTTATTTTTTCTTTTTTTGAAGGTAATGTATGGCTAGAGGGTCAAAAAGTGGGGTTAGAAATAGGTAGTATTCCACAAAAAAAAATCACAGCAGAAAAATTCAGGATTTTATAATTGTTTTCAGGGTCTGAGTTTGACTTAATTACATGGCTAGTCTTTGAGGTTTGGGTGACACAGATTATTATCTCTAGGAACAGAGAAAAAATACAGAGCCAAAAAATTGGAGTTTGCTTTGTTTACTGTTGTGCTGTCTACAAGACTGCCTCAGTTCTCAGCAGCAGTAATGCCAACCCTGTAAATCTGAAATGCTGCTATTTCAATTTCCAAAGGAAGTTGCTCGTGTCCATGTAAACATATCGTATGTTATGAGGCCGGTTTTTCGAACGAGCTGCATTTATGTATTGTAACTTTTATGTAATGAGTTACCCTGGAAACACAATTAGGCAAATAGTGCTCGTTCTTGCAGCCTTTCCCAGCAGATAATTAATCACAATGAGAGCTGGGCCCCCAGCTACATGCACAAGTGTATAGGGAATGTATAGGATAGTTTTTTCACGGTCGAGCCTGAAGATGCTCAGCAAACTCTTACTATTTAGAAAAAGCTGTTAAAAACAATGTTTATTTCCTTTGAGAAACACATTTGGACACATGATGCTTTAAAGCTTTTCACATGTTTTTGCCTGCATGGAGCCACCAATTAATAGCTCATAGAAGGAAGATAAAAATGTCACATGTTCTACAAGCTTCTGTTCTGAAATGAATTAGTGACCATGGGGAAGGTGTTCTTGGTTGATATTTCCCACTGTATGTTGTATGGTCTGCATTTTTAGGTGGTTTCCTTTATGAAATATAAAGATTTTTTTTAAGCAACAAGCAAATGTTATTGATAGAATTTCTTTATCTCTTTTTTTTTATATGTATAATTTAGTGGTTAGGGGTTACTCTAAAAGAGCCATATTTCTTGAGTTATTTGCTATTCTGAGGATTTTATTGGAAAATACTTGGGAGTAGGGAAGTATGGTAGAAAGCAATTCTAATTATCCAGGGTTAGGGGCAAATGAATTGTGAAGAAAGACTGATCAGACATGGGCTATTCCTTGGGAGAGGGAGCACGAAGGGGGGTCCCCATAGAGTGCTGGAAGACCCTGAAAGAAATGTATTGATGTCAGTAAGCAGCTTGAGATAGTGACTAATTTGAAAACAAGAGGTCATTGACTGAAACTAAGGAGGAGACAAGCAGATAAGGAATTTGTGCGGCGTTTTTTTCCCCACAATGGGTAGGTTAGGATATGGAAAAGTGAAAAAGCTGGGTCATAGAAGTACTGTGCTATTGCTTTGAAAGCAGCTGGGCATGATTGGAAAAGGAAGTTTATACACAGAGAGTAAAACCATTTCTTTTTCAGTAGTCAATCTTATGCAGCAAAAAAGCGTTCAATTGACCAGTGGTGGTCTTCTGGCTGTTAAGGGTACAATTTAGTAGCTAAAGTGTAGTTATTCCACAATTTCTATAGCTGGACCAGTTTAGTCACTTTTAAGGATAAACTGTGTTTAAAGAATTTAAAGAGCGAATCCATAACAGTTGCATCTTTTATTCAGGTCACTCCATGTATTGTCTTGTAAGAACTTTACCACCTACATGCAACGTAAAATGAAAGTAATGTAAAATGTAGTTCTTACAATTTAATAGATTTATGTAGGCGAGCTACTTCTGTGTCTCCTGGAAAGAAAATGCATATTTTCCAAAGGGGACTTCAAGATTTTTTTAAGGCCAAGTGAGACGTGTTTTCATAAATGTCATTTTTGCAGTAAGCATCTTAACTTTGTTCGTGTTCAATTCATCACATGGAGATCAACTGTCTTTCAGGTAATGTTCCAAGAGTTTCTGGAAGAGGGACTAAAGGAAGCAAATTGTGTAAAACTCCATGGGGGCTGATTCTGGGGAATATCTATTAGCAGGAAGTAACAGCACATTCACAATACTTGCTCTGTATGTGCTCAGAGTGTGTGTGTGTGTCTGCACATGCACGTGTAAGTTGAATTTAGATGTGTGCTCTGGTGTTTTCAGTGACAATAGATGATTATGGAACATTTTACCCCATACAGAAAAAACTCATTGACATCCATTTCTTTAGCAATTCTTTTGTAGTAATTTAGGCATATTCGTTTTACTTTTAACTTCTGGGGAAGATGGAAGAAATCTAATTGTAAAAGAGAAACAATTCCTATCATGTATAGAATGTGATGTGACAATTCTCACACACACGGGAAGTGAGGAAGGATCAGTCCTCAAATTAGCATCCATTTGCATTCAGTTACAGTGAGTGGTTTCTGCATGTTTTTTCTGCACTGACAAAGGATGTTAACTTAAAAACTGACATGTCAGCAGTGAATTTCTATCCCAGCAAGGCTGTTAAAATCAGTGTAAAATTTAGAAGCATTATTTTCTTGTATCATTTTTTTAAATATTGGTTTGTGCCTAGGTCTTCCATCTTCAGTGTCACCTTCCTTTGGATTCTGTACACAGCACAATATCACATTTATTACATGCAATCTTCAAGTATTAATATAAAATGTGTAAACAGTAACACATTATGTAAGGCATATATGTAATGTATACTCTGTGTGTGCATGACTGTCACAATAATTTTAATTACTTCACTTTTATTACTTTAAGCACTCCCTTCTCCATTTACATGCTTGCTTTGCCCATTGGGTACTTTTGTGGAAGATGTTTTTGTTTGGTTTTCTTTTTAATAAAGGTAATGAAATTTTAATTTGGGTTGTTGTTAGATGCATAGAAGCACTTAGGTATTTTATCTGAAATTATAGACAGTTCACTGACTCAGCCATAGGCTGGGTCTATCCCTAACTACACACACATGCACACAGATTTTGTTCATCTCAGAGTGAATAAGCTTATAATGAGAATGCCAACCTGAATACATTAATCTCTTTTGTTATCTTTAAAAGTGTACCCTTCACTAGGATTTTGCTGATGCTTTTCTCTTTCCATGAAAAGAGTCAAATGATCCTCCTGGACAAGAGCAGAGCTACAGCAGCAGACACCTGGATAACTACAAATGAAAATTGCTTTTATTTTTGTAGTTTTTTGTGTTTTGTAGCTGATGGTCAGGCCTCTTTTTATCTCTAATACTTAGAGATGTATTTTATTTAGTGGACACTTAGACAATGCAAGTTGAAGGGAGAAAATACTCTTGTTTCTTTGCAGCAGAGCACTGTACAAACAGCAGTTACTCATAGGACACATTTTTATTTCCATGCCCTTCAGTACACTGTACTGCTGATTTATCTTTTCATTGTGGTTCCATGTTGCCTTCTTTCTGACATTTCCCTCAAAATCACCAAATGTGGATGTCAGGGAAATATGGAAGGCTACAGACACAAAGCACAGATATTAAAACACTGTAAGCTCTAACAGATTCTAGCATTTGTGAGCCCAGAAGTGAATAGCAGAAACTGAGCTCTTTTCAGCCCAGGTTCATTCCAGCTAACTTTGGGCACATAAAACATCTAGCATTAAGCATCTCACCTAACCTAGTTGTCTGGGTCTCCTCTCTCATCAAGGAGAACGATACACACCTCTGGAGGATAATTCTCAGGCAAATGAATTGCCCATCACAGCTTACCCTCTCTCTCTTAGCTGTTGAGAGAGGAGATGACTAACTCCAATTCGAACTTCAAGGATGGCTGGAGTAGATGAGATGAGGTTGGGCCTTTGAGACTAAGCTAGTTAGTAAATATTACTGGTTTGCTATTAAAACTAATGGTCAGTGAAGAAGTGGTGTTACACTCCCCCTAGTTATGACCCTTTTCTCTTTATAATCAGATTGAGTTTGCCCCTCATATGGTGTGATTAAATGTTTTGCTGCAACATTAAGTACTCAATGGGGCAAACACTTGCTGGGGCAGCTACATGAGCCTTCCTTTAGAAGCTGTCAGTGGGAAGCTGGAGGCATTTAGGAGATTTGCAAGTCTAGAGCATATCTGTGCTATGTCCAGCTACATTAGACATTGGAAACACATGGCTGTGACAGTGTAATAGCCTATGAGTGCTGATTTGCCCTCTTAACCCCCCAGAGAGCCCACTTCTGTCTCTGTACACTATGGCAGACACAAGTGTAGATGGGTATATTTGTGTTTTGGGCTCCTGACACAGACATGGATCTATTTACTGCCTGTCCTTTGGTCTCCATAGTTCACTATCCACTTGCTGTGGCAAAGCAGAATGCTGAAAAGGGCCAGGAAATCCAGGACCAAAGAAAGCCTCTTTGTCAGTCTTGAGATGGGGAGGGAGAAAGGCCACGTGGAGCTGCTGGGCTCAGTTTGCTTTGGCCATGAGTCATGCTATAGACATGAGTCATGCAGCCATCACCCAAACATGACAAACACTTGTGTTCTTCCTCAACACAGGCACACTGATGAGACATCTGAGTGTCCTCACTGGCACTGTATTGTTTCCCTGATTTTCTTCCTCAAGTGTATTTTTGCTGTTTCACATTATTACAAGTGCATCTTCCACAGCACTCCTGGCTGCCTGAGCCATGCAGGATCTGAGGCTAAAAGCTGCTGATCCTGCAAACACTGATTGGTTCTTTTTCAGCTTCTAGCAACAACATTGTGAAGAACAGTAGCAAGGACTATTCCTTCAAGATTTTAACCAGCCAGTTTTTAATCTTAGCTAACAAGTCCCTTTGCCCTTCAAGGCCTAATTCAAAATCTATACAATATAATAAATATAAAATGATGCATTAGGCAGGTAATATCTGACTAGAATGAAGCTGAATACTTTCTGCTACAAAAACAAAGTCATTTGAAGTGTCATTTCTGTATTGTCCTTGGAACTCTATTTTTTTCTGTTGGGATAAATGCTTATTTCCATACGAATCATCATCATTTCCTTAAAGGGAAATAGCAAAGGTGCTAATAACCCCCCTTTACAACTGCTCAGCATGACTCCCACCTCATATAGTCACTATTGTGATCACTTTATGATCAAAGGGAACAGAAAGAGGGCTGAGAAAGGTGCAAAGGCTATTGGAAAAATAAATAAGAGGATCTATCTAGGTCTTCACCTCTCTAGTGTCCAAGTACCTTATAATCATTAATGGATTTGCTTTCATAACAACTCATTAGGTAGGAAAAAAAATGGTTCATTTTATAAATGATGGTGTGAAACATAGGGTGAATTTAATGATTAGGCCCAAGAGGTGCAGGAAGTCAAAGTCTCAATCTGGAAGAGAACTGAAATCTGTCTAAACATAGCCTCCTAATGACCAAGCCATCCTTTAGGACTCACAGTAACAAATTTATGGCCATTCTGCAGACTTATAATAAGATCTTTTTGAGGATATATGCCAGTAGATGTGGAAGTTTTTCCTAACTACAAAAATCCTTTTTAATTTAATATTTATGAGCAAAATGTATTTGTGAAACATTCACAAAGAAAACTCTTCACTTTGGGTTATTTAAAAAGAAACCCCCCACAAATAACTGCTTTGATGAAGTATTTAAGCATCATTTTATTTTTATAAATACACAGAAAATTCAGAGCATCTAGAATCTAAAATATTCCTTTTAAGAGAGAGCTTTAATATAAAATTCTATCAGTCTTACAGAATCTACACTGCACTTTTCATTAGTACTGAATAAAATAGAACATTTGACTTTGCTTTCAGTGTATGTTCAAGCTTATTACATAAAAATCTCAAAGATTATCTTAATTAAGCTAAAACTTCTCCTGCATTTATGTAACAAATGCTGATTGTTCTTCTAACTGAAAAAAACCCCAACCCAGCACATTTTCAGATGCACAAACTCTGTAGTTTGCTGAACCTGAAAAAAACTTTTTAATGATATGGCTTCATTTTTTCTCCCCAGCTGATATATTTAAAGATGTTACTCCTCTTGACAAACATTGTCATATTCCTGTGCCATCATAGTGACAGCAGCACTGCTACAGTGTGGAAGGCACCATCCTCCACACACTATTTCTCATGTGTCTTGTGCTTAGCAAAATAGGACCCCTGCCATGTCTAGGGGAATGAGAAGAGAGGGAAGCTTTCATTATCATAGTCATAAAACTAACATTAGGTAACTCATGGTGATTTTAAATATTGTGAGCTGCTGGTCACCTCATGGAGCAGAATTAGGCTGGGTCGTTATTTATTGCAGGAGAAAAGGGGGATTTACCCATGTTTTTATGACATGCTGGATACTCCACTTACATGACTGTCTAAGGGCAAACACTTTAACCCCTTGAGATCTGCTAATCAGGAGCACCAGCTGTTAAGTGCCAGCATGCATCCAGCATTCATGCCTGCAGGGAGAGAGAGGGCTGCAAAGGATATGACCCTAAACTTCAGAAACTGCTTCTCTCCTTGGGGGCAAAATATCATTCAGCTTGCATCTTCTCTTGTTTTCTTTTAGTTTATCCAGTTTAATGTTCCTGATGTGGGTTGTTGTGCACTCACTGTGAATGCTTCAAGCCTTTAGGAAGATGATAGTTAATTACTGAAGTTAAAATCTGGCTTACACTGGTGTGGAAGTGCTTTCAGAGATATTTACTCAGCCAGCTCACTGAGCTGCTAGGGGCAGGGGAAGGCTGGCAGTATCTGGCTCACAGTGAATTACTGTAAATGTATGTTCTGTTTTTTAAAAAATAGCACATTCCACAGTCATTTTTCACAATGCTGCTGGTACAATATTAGCTCAGTCTCACACTAAGTTACATTCGTATGTTCCTTTAAAACAAGCAATGAAATCCATTGTGAAAAAGCCTGTCACAAACACAACCCAAATTTATTCCCTGCAGAGTAAAATACAGTCATAAGGTGAAAAAGCAGTTCTTTATTGTTTAAATGCTTCTTCTTTTATCCCTCTCTTTAGCTCCTGAAACCAGTCTCACACAGATATATATTGGTGGGAAGAAAAGGTAGAAAATACTGCCTTTTTGACATATTTTGTTTTCTTTTCCAAATGTCACTTGCTCTCCTGTCTAGTATTTTTAACCCTTCCTGTAGATTATTTGTTGTATAACAATAAATTGACATCTGTGTCTATTACTGGACTAAATAGTTTAGAATCCTAAGCAAGACACTTCCAATAATTAGATATCCTTGGAATCAGTGGATCAAGCTCTTCCAGCTTTTTCTCTAAACCACTGCATCAAATTTAGTTTGTGTGTGGCTTTCCAGATGAGCAATGTTTCAAATGCCTTAGCAGTGTGTGGATATTTTGCAGCCATCTCAGTAAGAGCATGACTTGACCCTAATGTCCTTAGATGTTATAGCCCTCTCTCCCAATGTCATGTAGCATATGCTGTATTTTTTGTCACCTGAAATGGCTCAGAAGCATAAATAAATTGTTATTGGGTACTTTAGAATGTAATGACATATTATTGCACTCCCAGATTAAAGAAATGGCAAAGAAAATGTTGAATTTGGGTCAGATTTCAGCAAAATAATTCCAAAGAGAGTTGGAAGTTCATGCTGCACTCTAACACTGAGCTCTTCTCACCTGTGAAGGCAGGTTGAGTTCAAACCTCCCTTTGTGCCTTGAAAATTTATTTGTGTCTGTCACCAGAAAACTTTTTACAGACTATTGCATACTCCAGTGGTAGTGAGCTGAATTTACATAATGCAGCAGCAGAATATCCTAAACTTGAAGAGAAAAAAGCCCTCATTACAAAATGAGATTTACTAGAGGTCTAGCAATGTATAGTTCAACACATTTGTTTTAGTCACAATAAGGGAATAGATGCAGATAGATGTAGAAGTGGAGGAAGAAGAGAGGCTTACTCATGTAGAGAGAGAGCATGTCAAGCTGGCTTTTTTCTATGCCATTGATCTCATCTCCTGTCCTGTGAATTTTTGAATTTCTTTGTTCCAAGATGTTTTCCTTCTGAAATAGTGTCCTGCCTTTGCAGCACTAAGTTTCATTGATCAATCTCTGCAGGCACTCAAGTATTTTCCATCACCGTAGTATCCAAGGCATTCACAGGTGGAAAAAATGGTGTAGCAAACCAATCTGTGCCTCTGCTTTGGATTGTCTCTGACCCAATGGCATCTCCACAAGACATTTGATTTGCTCTGCTTTTCCTTAAAATTACCTGTGGCTGAGGACATCAGAAATGCTTTTGGGTGGCCTGCTGATCACAACCCTTAGGCTGGGGACATTAGTCAGTAAAAACTGATGTTTTAGAGACTTTATTGACAAAACACTTCAGAACAAGCTTCCCATTAAGCACACCAGCCCACTAGGACTGTTCTTATGTTCCAGTGCATGCATATGCTTTGGTGTTTTGCTAAATCAGGATTTTTAATTAAGTGTTGTTCATACTATTAGTCATGTCATTCTCTTAATGATGATAAAAAAGCAAACATCAGATCACTAGTAAATGCCTGCAAACTGCATCAGAGAAATGGAGGAATTAACTTTTTCAAAGGCAAACTCAGAAGCCTGTCTGGCCACTAAAGAGTGTAATTATGTCTTATCATGAACCATTTCTCTTTTTGTCCTGAGAGCAGAGTATTTTCAAATAAAGCTCATCCCTCTGGGTCCATCCTTGCAGCATACACCTGGGAAGCTCAGAACTGTGGTTAACTTTGCCCATGGATGGAAGTGTCTTAAATATTTCTCATATCTTAATTTCTGAAAGGAGAATTCCTCTTACTTTGAACCAAGATGTTACTGGAACGTTTTATTTCCTGGTGATGAAAGGAGGCCACAAGTGAGGCTGTAAAGCATGGGCAGTACTCACATAGCTCTGCTTCATCCACAGCTGTGGTGGAACAGGAAAATCCCACCTAACTGCACATGTATGTGTGAGTAATCACTGAAGAGAACTACTGTGTTACACCAGTGTTAGGGTTTGTGAAAAGAGTATCTTTAATGATGCTTTCCAGATGAATTGCCACTGCAAAACCTGCAACAGATTTAAGGTATAATTACTGTCACTGTTATCAGACTTTATAGTGTATGTAAGTATTGCTTTTCTCTGTTGTAAGGAGATTTGGGGGTTTTTAATTTTAAAATAAAACCTTCTATGTTTTTTCAAAGCTCATCCCTCTAAATCCTGGGGAGGGGTGGGAGCAAAAAGCATGCAGTGCCCCAACCCATGGTAATTAGCAAAACTGTCTGTCAGATACCATTTTTAAGTTGTCACTATTATATTTTTTGAATGGATTTGTTTCATTTCTGATACAGCTGAGGAACATATTTTCATTGATTTAAAGAACATATTCCAAATCATTCTTGTAGAGTTGATGTTATTTTTAAATATAATTTCATATCTTTTATCAAGGAAACCAAATGAAATCATTCACTATTCATTGCA
Organism: Erithacus rubecula; assembly: GCF_903797595.1. Classification (NCBI taxonomy): domain Eukaryota; kingdom Metazoa; phylum Chordata; class Aves; order Passeriformes; family Muscicapidae; genus Erithacus; species Erithacus rubecula. The sequence goes on along the minus strand of NC_136689.1, from coordinate 8,388,546 downwards.
TTTCTGAATTTTTTAGAAGATGGTGCTGAGCTATAAAGTTGAGTTGGGTAAATGAGGAGGTGCATGATATTTACATTGATTTGTACCCAACTACAGGTAGACAAACCCTTACAGGATTTGTAGGAATAGTGGTAAATGTTGCATCCAATTCTGCAAATCCAGTTCTGGGAACTCAACAATTATGTGTTCAGATTTGTACAGGTTACACTGCAGCATCAATGCTCTAGGTGCATGGCCCACAAATTGGCCACTGAGACCCCTGTGAATATTTGAGGATGTTTAAATGCCTCCAGAAGGAAGTCATAAATTGGCAGAGGTTGACCCAGGAAATTTGTAGAACCAGGCAACAGGAAGCAGTTGATAAATCTTCAGAGCACACCACTGAGTATCCCTTAAAATAAGGCAGATTCCAGAACTGTGGCCAATCCCTGCCCTTGATGAACCATCCAGTGACAGAAGTGAATGTACAGAAGAGGAGAGACCTGAGGTCAACACATTTCCAAGCTCCTGTAGCTATGAGCCCACATCAGCCCTAGGAGAATGAACAGCCACCCAGGGCAGTAGGGCAGAGTGGGGCAGAGATGAGATACTTACACCTGCATTAGGATGACACTCTGCTCATCTGCCTGCAGCTTTGGCACCATGATATGGTCCTGTAAGATGCAGAAGGGAAGGCCAAATTCTGCAGGTGAACTTTTCACCTCAAAGGATTTCTCACTAGGCTTCTACTCTTTAAGTTCATACAGGAGGGACCAAAATCCTGATTCTCCCTCAATCCCTTCATAAAGACTCAGATTAGGCACTTAAGGAAAATGAGGAGAGTGGTCTTGAAATATCAGTCACTAGAGGAAAGTGAGGAGGAAATCAGCATCTCCCTTCAGCTCTCTAGTCTTTGTGGATTATAAGAAAGGGAAGAGGCTCAAGGGCTTGCTTTGATCTCCATAGCTCATGTGTTGAAAGCAGCTCCTCCATGTGCATGGGGCAGGGAGCCAGTCCCAGACTGGCTGTGCCTGTCTCACGTGCCCTGGTGCTGCTGATGGCTACAGGGCAGCTGTGTCCAGATACCCAGAGCAGAACCTAAAGAAAATGCCATAGACTGCCCAGGTGGAACAGTGACCACACAGCAGGGTGGTCTGACAAATCCTGAACTAGGAAGCCACAGACAGGTTTTTCTGGATGTCTGCTGTGGGTGACAAAAAGTCACCTGAATCTTGTTTTTACATCATTAATCTTTGTGTGATTCAGCCCTTAATTCAGTGCATACTCTAAGAAGTGACAAAGGGACACTCAGTGGCATTGCCATGACAGACCCTCAGGTTCCACAAAATATATTCTGCTTTAGGTGCAGAGACATTTTTAAGAATTTGTTTTTCTCTGGCTTCTCTTGAATTAATATTAGTAAAAGGTGCCTCAACCTCTTATTTTTCTATATGAAGACAAAAATTGCAGCTGCCTGCCAAGTCTGCTGAGGGATGGATGTAATAATTTTCAATTGGACTGTTAGCCCAAAGGGAACCCGATAGCAAGAGATTGACAGATGCAGCATGGATTATCTTGTGCTCTGAACTCAGCCCAATTTGTGGTTTGTTGCAGGTGCTAAAGAGATTGATATTGCTGCTACCCTGGAGCACTTGAGGGACCAGAGACCAGGCATGGTCCAGACAAAGGTACTGTCAATAAATCCACAGGGATTTTAAATACATTAAAGGTCTTTCACAGTAGTTGTTTTCATGACAGAAGAGGGAGGGTATGACCTAATTTAACGCAGGTCGCTTGCTGATTACTCTGTTTGGCTCCCTACCAACTGAGGTTTATTTATGCTGAAGATTTATCTGGGTTACTTTCTTTGGTGTTTACTGTTCTTTCTTGTAACATCTCCAACATCTATCTTGATTACCATATATGAAGGGCAGTCAAGACAACAATCTATAGCCTACTAAAGAAAATGTGCATTTGAAAGAGTGTTCTTGCTTTCATCCTGTACTATGGATTATTTTCTTAGAGTATCTCTACTTAACTCGCATGTAATATTTTTTTTAAAGCTTCTACTCATTAAAGAGAATGAAACCTGCATTTGATTTTTTTTTTTTTTCTGGAAAAAAGAACCCAAAAGTTTTGAATTAAAGACAATAAAGTCTTGCAGGAAATCAAGTAATTTTTAGTGTCTTTGAATGGAAGACCTTGCATCGTGCCTACAGCCTTTATGGATGTATAACTATACATGGTAACTATATTTTTACACTTTGGTAAGATGAATGCCTTACTCTCAAATTCCTGTCAGCTGTAATAGTTTTGACATTTTTCCACAATGTAAAACTTAAACATAGTAGCTGATGGTGCAATTCCAGTCCCTTAAATAGTAGAAATGAAACTTTCTGTTATTAACAATTCCAGCAATGTATAAGAATGATATTTTGGGATTTGTGCTACAAGTTAAGAGCTGCAAATATGACAATAAAGAAACTCTTTCATGGTATTGAGGCAAAATGAATCTGTTTATGGCCTTTTAAAATATCAAATGATTGTTACAGTCCCAAACTGAATAGCAAGAGCAATGTTACAGCACAATGTCTTGGCCAGGCTGGAACTGATAGGAAATTCTGCAGTGTGTAGGGAGTTGAAATTGCTGAGGGGCAAAGGTGAAATAAATGTCTCTTGTAGGAATCATTGATTCATAATTTTTCCTGAATCTCTTCCCAGTCATGTTATTTCCCACTAATACTAGGGGAAAATACTGCTGAAGAACAGCTTGGGGAATGTTAATTATTATTTACCAGTTAAGTAAGTGCATGAAAAATAAAGATGAGCCAGTCAAAACTAACTAATCTTTATCTGCATGGAAGACATAAAATTGCACAAGTCTTTCTTCTGCTTTGATTATTCAGACTGGGAAAAAAGGCAAATAGCACCCAGTATCCAATGTCATATATGTTTACTCTGAGGTAAGATGCAAATCCTGGACTACTCTGTGAATGCATTCAAAATATGTAGCTCTGTGGCAACACAGAGCTCAAATTCCAGTTTCCTTTTCAGAGCAGAAAAAGTATGGCTAGTTACCTTCAACAGAAGAAAAAACATCGCTCCAGAACCAAAGAATGAGGTTACGTGAACAACTTCTCCTACTTAGCTCAGCAATAGTTACCTGAGTTCCATGAAAATCTCCCTCAAGACATGATTTTCCCCTCCAAACATTTGTCTGGAAGAACTCCAGAAAACAGATGTATCCTGTGTTTTCATCCAGGATGAAAAATTTTCTCAGGATATTGCTTATCTCTCCTCTTGCTCCTTCTTCCATCATTGTCATTTTCTCAAAACCACCGAAATCACTTATTCAAGCTAATGTCTTGCAAATTATAAATATCTGGTTACATGCTAGCAATGCACGATCCCCAGAGAATATTTCTGATGGATTTAAACAAACCCCTGTGCTTTCCCAACTGAATACAAATGAGGAATATTAGACTCTTGGAGTAATTTAAAACGATGGATTAAAAGTCAGGTTAGAAATGCCAATTACAGAATATCCCTAGGCAAAATAAACACAACTTCCCTCAGCAATGTTATTGTGTTTCCAGCAGGCAGCGCTCCACCTTTCCAACAGGCATGGGAAAGATTTGTTTGCAGCATTTTGTCTTCTTTAATTCAAAAGCACTGTATATAATAAATTGTAAGGAAATGATCATAATGACATTCTGCATTTCTGAGAAGCATAACAGAGGGTATGTGGGTTTGTTGGATTTTTTTTTTTTTTTTTTTTTGCAGGGGAATCATAAAATAGAATTGATATGTCACATGTGAGAGGAAAAAGTGATGAAGGAGGAAGTGTATTCATTGTGATGGGAAAAATATATATTTCCTTTTTTTCCTCTCTCCTATATCCTCTCACAATCTATAATAGTAGATAGATTCCTTACTGTGTTATATATGCTACATGAACTCACTTTTTTTTCCTGGGAATTTTTATCTATAGACACAATGAAACATAGCCACATTATTTTTTACCAAGTATATTCTTGTCACCTCTGCATTATAGGTGAACTGACACCACAGCATGTCTGTCCAGCTCTGTTTTCTAGGCAAAGCTAGATGTTAAAATTCATCTCCAGGCAGTCTTGTAACTGCAAATACAATATGTGAATGGCAGTGTAGCTCTACTAAACAACAAACTGAGCTCCTTTAAAATTACTGACATTAATTTGCTCTAACTGCAGTTGTCCTTATGGAAAAGTGTGGAAGGTGTGGGAAGGTCTTTCCTGGGAGGGTGGTGATGCCCATCAATGGAAGCTGCACCCCCTGCCTTTCACCTGGCTGTGTTATGCACAAGGATGGAGGGGGAAAAGCTCAGCTGCACCACCCCTGACAGGCAATGTCCCCACACATCTCGTGTCTGCTCTCCTGTCCCTTTTTCTACAGTCAGTTTTGAGCTCTGGCTGTGCAGATTAGGCTCTGTAAATTGTTTTGCCTCAGTCATTAAGGTCACACCTCCTGTTGCTCAGTCCCTGGGTGAGGCAAACACTCTTCCTCAAGCTTTTTGAACTGGCACAAGCACCCAGTTTGGTTCTGTCCCAGCATGTCCCATATATGCCCTCTCTGACCCTGCTGCTCTCCAGCTTCTCTCACACTCATGGTGCTCCAGGTAAAATACAGCTGATGCTCCTGGATGGCCCCAGCATTCCCAGAATTTCCTTTAATTGTAGAGACCTTAGAGAGTGCAGGGAGCCTTAGGCAGTCATGCACACCATTTTCAGTGCCTGTTGAGGGTGAGTCCTGCTCTTTAGGGTGAATTGATGTCTGATTAAAAGCTCTTGGCTGCAGTCCAGCAAGTGTATATGGATGCCACTTTGACAGCTCGAAGCAGACAGCAAAATTCCTGAATGGCAGTGTTGCTGAGAAATTATTCTGAGTTTTGTTCTGCTTTTTCTGCTCTGGCACTTTGCCCATCATTACTTCTCTGAAGCATCTCCACATGGGAACTGACTGCAGTGGGGTAAGACAAGGCAGAGAAGACTGGCACTGGATTGCAGGAGTGAAGAGTCAGCTGCCTTTCTGAACTATGAGTTGTACATCTGTAGTTTGTTCTTTCATCCTTCCTGTACATTCAGCAGTAAAATGAAGCACCATGGAAAATTAATGTTACTGGTTCAGTGATCAGTTCTGGGTATTCTGTAACCATCCTACAGCACCAACTGAGGGGCTGGAGGTACAGACCATCAATTTTCTAATGACAGACAGGGACAGTATTCCAACACTGATCTTGGCTTTGCAGGTTGCATCTCAAACCTGCATCCTCAGAGTCAATTCCTCAGCAGCTCTTGACCCCAGCTGGCTTAAAGCTCTGGACTACTTCCAGAAAATCCAGGAATTTCTCCACAGTCCTTATTTGGTATCTTTGATTTTCCTATATTTTGAGAAAACTTTCCACTGAAAAGTCTCAAACTCTATCACCCTGTCAGTTACTTCAGTAAGCTAAATTACTGAGAAAAAAAAATTACTTGCTTGGAAAATATTGCACCTGTTAACCTTGAGGATTTAAAATTGCTTTGCCTTCTGTAGGAATGCACAGTTCAGGAGTGTGTTAGGGTTGCACTTAGGAGAAGTAGATGCTCATGGCTGTGTCCTTCACACCTCTGCCAACCCAGCACAGAGGCTTCTAAATAATTTTGGTGTTGAGGGTACAGTAAATTAATAGCAGAGGAAAGTCTTCCCAAGTATTTTTTATATAGGAGTGGTCTTAACAAACATTAACGAGAGGCTTAAAGATCAATGACAGATAAGTCAAAAAGCAGATACTGTTCTATATAATAGAAATCAGATAGAATATAGATAAAATACATCATTTTATTTTAGATTATTTCAACTAGAAACAGTCCTGTGAAAAGCCAAAGTCTCTGCTTTACAACATTTCACTTCCTTCATATTTCAATAAAGTACTGAGTTCCCATATCTGTGTCAGAAGGAAATGGCTGGTGATCAGATACTCCCAAACCCTTCTGACCATGCAAAGGCAATTTATTTTCGTGTCCCTATAGCTTGGGTTCTGCTACTAACATTTTTCTCCATTAAAATTACTCTGGCTTCAAGATGCTGTCAAACATGTTATATGACACCAATAATCCCAGAACATTTTGTTCCTTTCCATTGCAGTGTACAGTTCATCCTGCATATTCATATTTTTAACAATGACTTGAGGAAGTTCAGCTGTGGACCAGAGAGCTAGGCTTTCTGGAAAGTGTTTTGTTTTTTTGTTTTGTTATTGAGGGTGTGTGTTTGTTCTCTCCACAGGAGCAGTTTGAGTTTGCTTTGACAGCAGTGGCAGAGGAGGTGAATGCAATACTCAAGGCCCTTCCCCAGTGAGCATCTCAGTCTCCTGAAGGTTCCCACAGAATCCATCCCTCGTTTTCCTCATCCTCAGCCCCTATGAATGTTCTTGGAAATCGTGACCTGACCTTAACTGTGTATCTTCTGTTGTAACCACATAGTGATAGGATCCTTACAAACTCCTTTAGCTGGTAAAAGTTCAACAGTTAAAATGTGTATTCTGGTTTTTGGGGGGTTTTAAACGAATTTTTAAAAGTACATCAAAGCCTCGGATTAAGTGACAGAACAATCCATCTAATTCCTCCCACATCCTTGAAGCCCTGAATGTCACTTTGAAAGCACACATTCATGTTCTTAATAGCAAATATACAATATTGTGGGTAATTAGTGCAGTCAATATAGTCTCAGAAAACAGTGTTCTGTTATATTTTGTAACTTCTCAAAGGCTGAATAAGAGTGAGGGCCTGAAGAGGATGGTGATTGTTCCCATACAGTGCCAAGTTGGAGCATGAAACAGTGCTGTGGGTGTGAGCAAACACAGGTCCAGGCTCTGGCAAGGAGAGCTTGCACCTTCTCATGCCAGGCTTTGGCAAGCAAATGTTTTCTTAACTGTTGTTTACTTTTCAGCTTTGTGCCATAAGAGGAAGAAAATCTGAACTATGAATAAAAGAGGCTTGCATGGTTGTTGCAGCTAGGGAGAAAACATGTTGTTCACATTAATGGGCAGCCAGGGGACAATGAGCACAACTCTGACCATGTACCTGGCACTGCCAGCACAGGAAAGGAGAGCAAAGGCTCCCCTCAGATGATGGGGAGGGTCCTGTCAGCAGTCAGGTAATTGTCCAGAGCTGCTATGGAAGGAAATTGTTGGTTTTATGGGATTACTGAGGAAGAAAATGGGATCCTCCCCTTTATCTTTGCATTTTCCTCTGTAAAGCTCCGCTGTGCCATCCTTTATTATACCAGGAAAGTATATTTCTGTAAAAGCCTGGCTGAAGAAGAAATTTCCCATCTGCATTTTATGACTCTCATCAAGTTTGTCTGATCCAGGCATATGTTGCAGCTCTCTGCAGAGGCTCTGCTCACTCCTTGTTCTGCAGGAACTGAGCATGAAGGGGTAAAGCAGCACAAAGATTGAATTTCAGAGATTCGTGTGTTCTAAAAAGCCTAATGCCTACTGTTGCAAAGTAATGCTAAAATATGTCTGTAAATGGTTTGGATATGCAATCTTGCTTCTGTGATTTCACAGGTTTATCTGTGGCACTCTTCTAAAGCAATTTACATTATTGATAGAAAATACTCTGATATGTTTGAATGAGGGGCCTGAGACTAAAATTATTGAAGGTACCTAAGTGGTGTAGGCTATTAATTCCATTTTCAAAAGTGAATGCTTGGATGCTTTTTCATATGCTATCCTACATCTCCATGGCTTAAGAATCTGGGGTGCTTTTTGCCCAAAATCTTATAAGTGTTGTGTGCTTGAAACCATATTAGGTTAACTGTAATTTCAACACTGGAAAACATATCAGTGAATTTAACTTGGGAAGGCGAACTTTTATAAACTTCTAATCAGTAAAATGTTACAAATACAAGTATCACACAGTTTTGCTCACCCAGAGGTGAGGAGCATCAATCAAAATCAATCATGTTGCAATTTTGTGTTGTAGGTGTGGATATTGGTGATTTCTTCTTTTTTGGCAATTAAAGAGTTACCAAAAAAAAAAAAAATTAAAAAAAATTAAAAAGCAGAAAGCAGAAGGCTTGTTACTTTTTGCCATACATTTTTGTATGCTTTACTTGATATATGCTGTTGCTTAATTTGGGCATCCCATTACTATAGCAGTGCAGAGCAGATACTGCAGATGCCATCATCCTCTTAAGTACACATACTGTACATTAAGCCACATGTTTATTTTATGGCCTAAGCATTTTAGAGCTTTCCTAGCAATAACTAAAAAAACTAATGGAGTATAAATGAGAAAATTGCCTTTTTCATTTGATAATTTAGATTTAACAGGATTCTTTTATTACTTTAGCTAACACAGAATTGCAGATCAGGGCAGATGAGATCAGTTTGAGCTGTATCAGCAAGTGTTTGAAGTAGATTTACTGTGAGCCACGTACTGCAGCTTTCTGAAAATACAGGTAGCTGTATGCAAACAACTGTCCAAAGAATCAAAACTGGGGCATCCTGAGCCAAGCCCTCTGACTACTGGGTGGAATGATTTCCCAGTGTGAGATGCTGTGCCATCACCCACTGCCAGTGGGCCAGTGGGGTTGTAGCACAGGTTTCTGCCCTGGGATTCATCAGTGTTTGCCTCCTGACTGTCCCTGTGCAAACCACAAACATGACTGACGAGCCTTTCATTGCACTTCAGGAATATTTTTTTAATTGTTCTTTTGCAAATATTTGCATTTCATAATAGCAATTTCAGGGTGATCCCTATTAATTCACAAGCAGCCGAGTGTGGGACTTCATGCTTCAGAGTTTATTTAGTGTAGATTAGAGGGCATTAATCTTCCCCAAGGCTAATGGGGCAGGAATGTATTGTTTTATTCATCCTTGTGGAGCAGTTTACACAACAGAAAGATGCAGTCACTCAGAGGGTTAGAGCATCTCCCACTGACCATCATCGACAATCCTGTTATTTCAGCCATGTTTTGTACAGTTCTTCCACAAAGAGGTGCAAGGCTTATTCTGTTGACTGTAAAAAACCACACAGAATATTTCATCTGTGCATAGCACACTGTTCACACCTCTCAGTAAATGCCCTGCTGCTGGGGGCAGTAATGTGCTGCAGGGTCAATTAGTGAAACACAAGTTTCAGTTGCACCAGGACAGTCTAGAGGGGTCTGTCCATTTGCCAGGAAGATGCCAAAGCCATGGATGAAGCCACAGAGATGGATTTGCCATGCAGGGCAGGTATTTCTTTTCACTGCAGTTAACTTAATCCTTGTGATCTGGTGAAGGATGTTATTCAGGCCAACCCCCAGCCCCTTGCACTGGACATGGGATGCACCCCATGTTCTCTGTCAGGCTGAGTTGAGTTTCTGCCTGAAGACTGGAATCACCTGAGAGCTCAAAGTCAAATGAGACCCACCATCCTTCTCTGGTCAATTTTCTGCTGATCTTTAGTAAACTCATTGTGATTGAAGCTGGGGCTGGTGTCTGACTCTAGGCCACAAACAGCATGTGTTTAATATTGGACATGCTCACATTCTTGACAAAGACAGATGGAGTGTACAGGTTGTGTTTGTGTGGTTGAATCTTTAAATGGTGTTTTAGGGGGCAGCCTGCAGGAGGGCATTTTAACCCCACTGCTCCTCGCTGGTCAGAGGCAGAAATGTAGCACACACAGCTGCTGTCCCTGAGCAGGGCAGGGACATGACCAGACCCCTGTGATGCAGTCAGTGTGTCCAGATAGGAGGGACAGAAAGGTGGTTGTCACCAGAGTTGATATTTCAGAGAAGTAAAAGCACAGTTGTTCTCTCCAACCTTTGCCCTTCCCATGAGGTTCCATGGGCTGGGACTTAGAGGGATGGAGAGGCAGGACAGTACCATTCCCCACATCCCAGATCCCTGAGGTTCAGCCTGAGGCACAGGGCTGAACAAGTGTGGGGTTTTCTGTTGGCTCCAGGTGTTCAGGTGTGAGCTGTAACCATTGCTGTTGGCCACTGCCAACATGGGACCTGCTGCAGCCCAGGTAACTCTCATCCCAGTGGAAGTCCTTGGCCAAGAATGAATTTCAGCAGAAAATCACAAATCCAAATCTCAATCCAGTAGCAAAACAAGCCAGATTATTTTTATAAAAGCTACTAAATGTTTAACACATTTCAAAATATTTTTAGAATCTACACCCATGACTAAACCTTGTCCCTTGTCTCCAGCATGCATGCAGAACCAATCCCCATCCATCCCCAGGGGAATGACAGCTATAGTACCTGTAAGGAGTTCATGCTTATTAGTCAAGTGGAACATTAATAAAACCTGGCCCACTTCATAATTTCCAGAATAGTCATTAATTAAAAAAACTGTTTATTGGGACAGAAAACAAGTATTTGATTAGCTTTGTTACAGAACAATAGCTCTCCTCATTTTTATTCTGCATATTTTATTGTTTCTTTAGAAAATTCTCTTAAGAAGCATTTGAGATAATTCGCTTTTTAAAACTGTACAGTTTCTATGGTTTTGCTTTTTAAATGAGAGTACACTTTGTAGATTTGATTATTATATTTTTCTGTTAATATTACATTGGGCATTACAAAAGCATTCCCCACCACAGTGAAAAGAAAGTGATCCTGTTGGTTTATTGTAAAAGAAAAAAAATAATTAAAACAAAATTGCAGAGCTGTGGCATACTCAATCCAATTAGAGCATGACTCTTTACTACTCTTCATTTACCACATGAGAAAAAAAAAAGTTACACCAGCAAGATTTCATTTGAAGCTGTTCATGCATGCTGTTTGTACTGTATTTGATGGCATAATATTGTTTTGTTTACAACCTTTTCTTTCTTGTCATTCTATTATATTCTTTATATGTATATAGTTTAAAAAAAAGATTATACAAAGTATTTTGTTCTACCTCTGTAAAAATCATATTTGTGAATAAAGTCACGTTGTCTGTGGAGTATGGTATTGTGAATACAGCATTAACAGCTGGTGCTTTGCTTTTCTTTGGGGGGTGGAGTGGGGTCTGTGTCTCTGGCTAGGGGGGAGTCTGACTATCCAAGGTGGGAACAGGAAGTTCACAGTTAGAGGCAAAAATGCCCTGCTGATGGCTTGGAAATGCACATTTCATCTGCTCTGAAAAGGTATTTCAGCCAACTCTGGCTCAGGCTGTGGCTGCAGTATTGCACCTTACAGGATTTTGATTTAGACAGATTCCTGTGTTCAGGCCAAAAGCAAAGCAGGCAAAAGAATGATTAAGTTACAGGGACTCTCCTTGTACTGCTAGGAAGTGGAAAAAAATCACCTAGAGCCACAGAGTGTACGAGTTAACAAACATTAAATGGTACCTGCTTTCAGGAAAATTAAAGGCAGGAATGTTTTTTTTTGAAAGAAAGGCTGGTGGAGCAGACCATCACAAAATGGCCAAGGATTTATAGTTTTAAAATAGTACAAGTTCATAGGAGTATTTGAGCAGGCAATGGAAACTTCTCACTGTTATATTAAATAATGTTAAGAGGAATAAAGTATAAGGTTACCACACAAACACAGCATTCAATAAAAAGTCTTTTTCCTGGGGTATAGGAAGTCATTTTCCCATAAGCATTGTCCATTATATGAAGGTTTGGATATTCCCATGAAATACCTACTGCTGGCTGCCAGAGCAGGCTTTGGGTTTAGACAGCCCTGGCATGGCAGTTCTCATGGTCCTATGTTTTGTGTTAAAATTTCACTTTTGTTTTGAGGAAGACTTAAAATATGTTTGCCACTTACCTCAAAATGACTAGAAAAATGCAAACAGAAACCTAAAGTGGTCCTAGTCCAGCTCGCTTCCTTCCCATCAGAAGAATCACATTTTACATTCTTTAACCTTGTTTATGTAGTTGCATGTTTTAATATCTGTTCCTTTCTCAGTGTAAGAAGGTGACTTTCATCTTGGAAGCAAAATATATGCACCATTACAGCTATTTTCCTGTTGGTGTAATTTAGGAGGTCTTTCATCTCCCAGACAGCTTTCTGAAAACTCTGGTAACATCAGATGGAGGACAAAAAGAGAAATGTGTTTAACTGTATAACTACTGGAGCATTGTGAATGCTGTAGGTGAGCCCAAAGCCATGAGCTGTGCATCATTCATTCATTCCTGCAGGCAGTGCTGCTCTGGCCTCACACTGCACAGGTGCACACAGCTGTGAAACAAGTGCTGATGGGACTGGCATTCCTGTTCTGGATGTTGAGCCAAGAACTGCACACCCACAGGGAGGGGTAGCAGGTACACGGGTTTAGTCTTGGCTCAAACGTAGGAACTTTCAAGCACTGTGTGCTTGAAACAACTGAGTCCTTGGGGAAATTCTTCTTAGGTCAAAAATTAATTTCTTTCCTTGAGAGTGCACCAGTTAAGCCCCCACATGCAGGCAAACCAGCAATACAGATAAAACACTCCAAGTGGCTGACCAGTGTGGGAATTCAGACTTAGTAAGGTTTGGGCTATTTGGCTGATGTACTGCCCTGCCCCAGATTTTTCCAGCAGCATCTTTGGTCACACTTCTCAAAGATACAGGAATGTGTTGCTCCCATCATTTCCAACATATAGTACTGGTGGGATTTATCTTAACCAGCATTTTTCATGGACTTCTACAAACCACCAACTTGTCATAAGCTTCCTTTGTGGTCAATAAAGGAAAATTGAACATTTTTTGAGGGAATTACCTGGTTTGGCTTCCACTTCACCATGAGGTGATTCATCCTATTCACTCCTTACCCTGAAACAGGGAACATCAAAATTTTACTACGTGATAAGTACAAAAACATTTTATATTGTAAGCCTATTCCCTCAAAGCTGCATTGGATCACTTGTGAGAAAAAGGGAAGTGATCCTTATCCTATTCCTCCTTAGTTTCTCCTGTTCCACACAGATGACTCATGTCCCCTCTTAAAGAAGCTTTCTTGTGCCTTTGATCACCTTTGCTACCCTTCACCTTAACTTGTACAACTCTGTTTTGCTGCACTCCAAGATACACAGGGCCCAGGCTGTGGTCCAGTGTCACAGTGATGTTTCTAGATATTTTAAATATTTTCCTCTTCTTTGGAATGTCTAACATTTTGTTGCCCTTTTCCACTGCTGACCATTGAGGTTCTGCTCACAGACTCTCATTCACAGCAATACCAAAAGCTTTTCTTCAGGTCATCTTTATAGATAAGGTATATTTCATTATATTAATTACTTTATCAACAGTGATTTCATCTGCCATCCTCACTATCCTACAGCATCCCAAAGTCTCTCCATGACACTTCACAGCTATTTTGTTTTTATAAGGGTAGGTAATAATGTGTCATTGACATTCTGCCACCTCAGTATCACCTCTTCTTTTTCCTATTGTTTAAAGTGGAGAAACACCATCACTACAAAAATTGCCCCTTCCTTCACAACATGTTTCTTAACTTCTAATCCTTGATTAGCCGACAAAATCTTCCACCTAATGTAATGGCAACTCACTTTCTGTAAGAACCTTTCATGGGACAGCTTTCACCAAATGCTTTTAGGAAAGCCAAATACAAAACAATCATGCACATCATTGAACTCACTGATTCCTTCAAAGTCTCTTAGGAGGCTTTTGCGACACAACTTTCCCCTGCAAAAGCCTTGTTGCTTCTCCCTCCTCTTCACACCACCAGTTATGCAGCGTCTAGACACGGGTGTGGATGCAGCTTATAGAGTAGGACACAATAAAATGGCTTTGCTATGGTTTTGGAGTAGTGGAAAGCTACTTGAATGGCTAAAAATGCAGCTCAGCTAGTGCAACCCCCATTCAACACAGCACTTGGAGCACAGAGCTCAGGGTCATTCCCAGGCACATTTTGAGTGTCTCCAGGGATGCAGACTCCTCTGAGTCCTCTTTGTGAAAAATATCTCTTGAAGATCTCATTGAAATTTCCCTTGATGCTGATTGATGGCCAACCAGCTCCCCAAAAGGAGATGCCTTGTGCGGACAAATCCCTCTCTAGGTTCCACCACCAAGGTTGTCATTGTAGAGCACACTCAGGCAAGTAGCCCACATGGAAGGATTTTAAATAAATTCTTAATCCAAGAGCCAAATCCCACCCTCTGTCTGGGCAGGATTCAGTGCTTGCTGAATCCCACATCATGTGTGTAGTAGTTGGATTCTGTATCTTCTACCAAAATTGAAGGTATGGGAGAGAATTTGACAGAATAGCAGCTTCCCAGATAACCCACCACTCCCAAAGAGGCAGCAGCTTCTGAAAATCCTAGTTTTGCTGTCAGAGCTGGATTCAAGGCAGGGCTGTGACTTCAGCAGCATCACCTGAGTGTGTGCCAAGCCTGGGCATGAGGTGCTGCAATGGGCACAGCAGGGCACAGCTGGAGAGCAGCCCTTGTTAGGGCAGCACTAAAAGGCTTCGTGTACCTCACAGCCAGGGAGGGATCAGAGGCACTGTTGCTTTCCAGCACAAGAGGGCAAAAAAGGGAAAACTGGCCAAAAGCATGAGTTCACATGAAATAAAACCTAGTGTACAGCAGCAGCACTTGTTTCTAAATGTGGCATCCATTTCCTTCACGCAGGAAATCTGCTCCATAGCAGGTTTCATTTGTATTGTCCAAGTTAGAAATGTTTGTTCCTGAAGGTGGATATTACAATAGACAGCATCAGCAAGAGCAGTTCTTGAGGTGTTCCTGATGCTTCACCTGAGCTGTTGAGCAGAAGCCAAAGTGGACCCACTGCTTTGTGATCCTGATAAAAGCACTGCCAAGACTGAAAGGAAGCCAGGGCTGTGGTAAGTGGCTGAAGTGGAAAAACAAACTTCCACTTTTTCCAGAAAAACCTTTGATTCTTTAGACATTTCTTTCCATAAGCAGGAATACACATTGCTTTTTGAAAAGGGAGATTGATGTTGTCCCAGTCTGGGGTTCCTCCTCTGCCCTGAGATCACCCCAGAGGGACACAAAGGTGGTTCAAAACCTGGTTTTCCCCGAAGCCGCCGAAGAGAGACTGCCGGAGACAGTTTTCTCTTTTTCCAAGGACAGTTTATTGTTTCTTATCTCTGGGACACTTTGCCTGGCCAGCAGCGGTCTGCTCAGCCTGGCATCCATGGTGGAATCTGCCTGGTCAAGGCAGGGCTTATCTTATATAGTTAGTACTACGTATTACATGTTTACAAAATTTTACCAATACAATACAATTTTATTAAATGGTCCAGCCCTGACCCCAACCAATCCAAGAGGCCAACGTGTCACCCAACATGGATGACATGGAGAAGAAGGAGGAAAAGGTGTCCACCCCCCAAATTTTCCATCTTGGCCATGTGTCCCTTATCATAAACATTCAAGAAAACCTATTTATCTACGTTCTAACATTCTAATTTACACTCTACTCATCATTATTTTCTGTGTCTCTTCTCTCAATGTGGGCAGATTCTCCCAAGGAGCCAAATCCAGCCCCTGCAGCTCCTGGGCAGCACTCAGGGGTCTCTGAGGGGTCTGCCAGGGAGGTTTTTGCACCCCCAAAGGAGCCAGGAAAAAACCCTGGACTCCCACATATGTAACATCTGGTGTGTCCAGCTGTGCATGGTTGAAGAAGGTCTTTAGCATTGACTTTCTCATCTGTTTGACTCTTCATTCTAGGAATACACAGTATTTTCATTATATTTTATTTAAATATGGTAATATAGAAACTGGAGTAACAAGCTGGGATCTGTTAGGGTTAATCTGAAATTAATTAACTTCCTGCCCATGCCATATATTTTCATTGCAAAGACCCTCAAGACAGGCAACCAAGCCAAACTGCTTTCCTAAGCAGTTAGGTAGGATTTGGCATTCCTTACAGTTAGAGCACTAAATGTTCAGCTTTTTGAAGAAACACTTTGATTGTGTTTGCTATGTGAAATCACCTTCTTTATTTTTCTCTCTGCAGTTCAGAGAATAAAGACACTGTAATAACATGATGAGTTAAATGAGATGACTCGGGAAATAAAATATTTCTTGATTTCTGGCTCATAAGACATCCAGGTATTTTGTTCTGGAAGATTTTGTTATGGCTCTGTTTGCTGAACCAGACCCCTGTTGGATTCTCAATTGTGCCAAATTCCTGCCCTGCTTGACTTCTATCTCCTTTATCCTCCATGGCCAAGAGGCCAAATGGAGATGGATGTACTCAGTAGGCTGGTCCCCCTCTGAAATGAGGATGTGAGGCACAAGAACAGAATGTTGCAGGAAAGATGTGGGTGCTTGCTGTGCATCTAAGAGCTTAGAGCAGAGGATCCCATATCATCACATTCTCCAAGGAATGGAATGGATGCACATCTTTGCATCTTGATACTGATCTGCCAGAGCTGTCATCTCATCACTGAGAAAGTTTTAGTCTCTAATAATCTTGTTCTTCTCAGGAAAAAACAAAAACCAAAACAAACAAACAAACAAAAAGACAAAAAACAAAACAAAACAAACAAACAAACCAAACCAAACCAAACCAAAAAACAAACAAACCCCCCCCCCCAAAAAAAAAACCAAGCAAAAAAACCCAACAAACACTTTTTTTGTCAGTGTTGTAGGTATTTATCTTGGAAGACCTTCACAGATCTTTTTCTGCATCTAACTTGCTTTTCTGTAAGTTGCCAACACAACATCTAACATGCACAGAACCACATAAATGTCAACAAAAGTTATTTTTTTAGCAGAATGCTGGCTTGAAAAAGCTTTTTCAATTCTCTTTGGTGATTTCCAGTCCTGTAAAAGCAGGACTTACGTAAATGGAAGTCACAGCTGCCCTGCCATACACAACTAGTGCTGGTCCCCCCCAGTAAAGCAGACTCCTATATCTATATATACAAGTCTAGCTGCATCTGATCAGTGTGAGTCACTGAGACCATCCCATTTCAAATGTTTCTTCAGAATAGATGGCTGATGCTGCATGAGTTACACTATTTTTAATGTATGTCAATTAATTAGCAATTTAATGCTGCCTGAAAATTCCATTATAGCTTTTACTTTTGGCTTCTGTGAAAGCTCATTTAATATTATTAAGTATTTTAAGTCAGGGAAAAGTAATTTAATTACTTGTCTGGGTTTCCCTTTAATGCACAGTGAGATACAGAGAGTTGGCCAAAAAGGAAAGGAAGAATAAGAATAAACTTGATAAATTTCTCCTGCCCATATCCAGGGTCAGGGACTGCACTGGCAGGTCAGACCTTCCAGGACACAAGAGGTGAGAGCACAGCAGTGTACCAACAACAGATATTTTTATAAAAAACCCTCCAATAAGTATTTACTGAGACACACACTTTTCCTCTCCCCATACCATCTGCTCCCCTACCCTTCATTAAGTAATGTAGGTATAGAAGGTGGGATTTGCTTTCTCTAATCCAAACAGCTAAAAATTAAGTGGCAGTCCCAGATAATCCTTTCAAGCTTTCTTCCAAATAAGCAGAGAGAAAGAAACAGTGGTAAACTACTTATCCTATAATTATCTGTGGGCTAAGAGCAGAAAAACACTATCCCCAGTGGAAAATACAGGCAGGACATTACTGAAACAGCATTCCTTACAGAAGAAAAGCATCATGAGGTGTGGAAGGAGTCCCACCTGCCAAGGGCTTTAGGTCCACCCTGGAAGTTGCCATTGCCCAGCGTGTCCAGGGCTGTGGTCAGGGACACAGGGAGCTGGTGGGCAGCAGCTCTGAGATCCTGAACCAGAGCAGAGAAGCTGCCCTGCCATGGTGTGAACTGGCTCAGGAATAGATGGGGATGGAAGGCAAACTGTCTTCAGCAAAGCTGGAAGCAATCTGGGGGAGTTTGTTGCCATATGAGTTAGCACCTTGTCCATGCCAGAGATGCAGCATCACCTCCTGGCCCACAGTCCAGTTTTCTTTTCACCATGTTTTGGCCAAAATTTCACTTTTATGGAACCTTTTGGTGAAGGATAGGGGAATGAATTCCACCCACTTTGTGCCAAATTGGAGTCAAGGAAGGAGCTTTTGTGCAGTAACAGAATAAGCAGCTCTGGTCTGACAAAGGTGTGAGGTTCTCCATTGCACACTGTGATCTCTCCTGACCTCAAAGGCTCTGAGATCAGACAGCAGCCCTTGAGCAGAACAGGGCTGACCTCTTACAGCACCAAATACAGGAGGGAGACCAGCACCAAGGAAGCTGAGCAGGGATTTCTTTCCCTGCCTCACCTCAGCATGAGGTATGCTGATAGTGGCATCATTTTGTGAATGACAAGATCTTCTTCCCCTAGAGAGAGGGGCATAAATTCATTAGCCAAGCAAAGGGCTCAGAGGTGAATCATGACAGGCCTGGTAATCTGATAAAAAGAAATGTTTCCTTATTAACATACAAATGGAAAGCTTTATTATTGTTGTTTTTAAATCCTGTCTGCCCCACTAAAAGGCCAGCAGGTAAAAGATAATTTTTGTTGGCTCTGGGAAAAAGTGAGCTATGGACAGAGGGGACAGGACAGGTTTGCACTTTTCACCTGGCTGGTCTGGAGACTTTATTGCTCATATTCCTTATGTTCTTTTATGTCTGCCAGGCTACAACAATCCAGTCTACTTTCCTTTCATATTTGACAACATCAGAAGTCTGCTGTCTCTGAACATCTTCTGGCACTTGAAGAGCAACCAAATGAGTTTGTAGTGCCTTGCTAACTTTATTTCTGATATTTTTTTCCTAAGCTTTATTTTTGAAAATGCATTCTGTTGACCAGTTGCAACTAATAGGACTGTGCCTATGACTTTTGAGTGCAAATTTTTGTTGGTTTCTCTGCTAACACAGTATTTTGTCTCTATGGACCATACCTTGCAACAGATGTTTATCTGTGCAACTATCTCTGGAGATTTTTTAGAGAGATATATATCTCTCACAAGTATAGACATAAATAAACAAGAGCAGAAAAAAAAAAAAAAAAAAAAGAGAATAAATAAGAGCACAGCTATGTGGACAGCCAACAGATGGATAAATGTCCCTGCAGACATCTGTGCAGGATAAAATAGCATCACAGCACTCCTACCAGGCACATGTTCACTTACTCATGGTTGGACATCTCAAATGTTTGGTGTAGGAGACATCCAACCCTTTGCTACCACATCTGGGAGTTATTCTGGATCTGCTGGCATCCTCACACCTGGCTGGCAGCAGTGCCTCTCCCACCAGTCCCTTCCAGTGATTCCACCAACACAAAGTGGTTCTAACTGGTAGGAAACTGAAAATCTGATGTAATGGTAAAAGCTGGAAAAGCTATGGGTTGAGATAAAGACATTTTAACTGGTAAAGCAAAAGCCACACCATGTGCAAAGCAAATGAAAGAATTCATTTACCACTTCCCATGGGCAGGCAGGTGTTCAGCCATTCCCAGGAAAGCAGGGCTCCATCACACATAGCAGTGACTTGGGAAGAAAAACAGCATCACTCCAAATGTTCTCCACTCCCTCCTTCCTCTCCTGCTCTCCACACTGAGCATGATGCCATATGGTGTGGGATATCCCTGGGCCCAGCTGGGGTCAGCTGTCCTGGCTGTGTTTCCTTCTACTATCTTGTGCATCTCCAGCCACTGAGAGCCAGAAAAGGACTTGGCTCTGTGTTTGGCCCTGCTAAGCAATGACAAAAACATCTCTACATTATCAAAGCTGTTTTCAGCATCAATCCAAAACACAGCCTCATACTAGGAACTGTGAAGAAAATTAACTCTATCCCAGACAAAAATAGCACAGTGATACACCTTAGACCATCCTCCCATTAATTCATTGCCTGCTAGATGCATTCACTGGGCATTTATATTTATTTTCTTTTTTTCTGAAGGTTTAACAGAAGGTTTGGGTCTCAGTACAGTACTCACTGCCTTTGGAGCAGGCAGCACAAAGAGCTTTGTTATTCCACATCCAATCCTGACACTGCCTAGCCCCACAGAAGGGGTGCTAAGGGCTCTATCCCTACACAACCATTCTAAATAAGAGGGCAAGTTTGGGATTCTGGACTCTTCTGTCTCAGCTTTTGCCTGGGCCTACATCCCACATGCTTCACCCATAGACAGTCCTTTCCATGTTTACTGGGAAAGTCTGTAAACTTTGCAGTCAACACTTGGAAAATCACCCCTGCTGGCTCCAGGGAGCAAAGTCCTGCACCTGCAGCACAGGGAAAGGATCACTGTTAATGAAGCTGACAGAGCACTGCCCTATCTCCAAGGGCAATCCACTCCCCTTCACTGGCTGTTCTGTGGGAGGTGTTCACACCAGCTTCTTCATGGGTCTAAATTAGCAGCCTGAAGTTATTTGCTCATCAGTAGTTAAATGCTGGTCCCTGTGACAAAGCAAACAGCTCCCATGGTGGCAGAGGGAGCTGAGATCTCACCTGCAGTATTTAACCCAAATAGACATCAAGTTTTGTGGGAACACTGCTCCCCTCTCAGAGGGAGGTGAGCCTGGGCATGTCCCTGCCAAGCCCCTGACCAGCTCAGGTTGTCTTGGCTCAGCCCATCCCCAGGGAGTGCAGGAGTGAGGCAAGATACACTGCTGGTTATTAGAGAGAGAGAAGGAATAATTTTCACAGGTTCAGTTAGGAGCTCTCAGACAAATTGCTGAGACATAGCAAGTGTACGTGATGGAAGACTAAAAGGTGAAACTCTGAAAACATGAAATTATTCTTGCTCTTAGCTCCCCTGGGCCTTATCCAGAAAATGCTTGACTTGGCTTTTCCATGCAGCACTATTCAGGAACGGTGTTCACAGCGTGTTGCATAGAGCTGGGTCTTTATTTTATCCATCTGCATTTCTCCTCTAATTTATTGACTTCTCCAGTTCTGATGATTAGGTCAGGCAGTGTCACATGCTTCAAGTACTGAGGCCAATTAACACTCTTTCTGGGTGACCAGGATTGCTGATCGATTAAGCTGCTCTGCCCCACTGAGATTCCTTGCTGCTGCAAAGGCAGGCACACGGTCACATAAAATACATTGAAATAGAATTAATGAAAAGGCAGGCCTGAATGACAGCTGAGATGTTTTTTTAATTTCTGGAAGGAACCCAAGGAGGGGTTTATTGGACTCCTCTTCCTAGCAGTTACAAAGAAATAACAACTGTTATTAAAAGAAAGCTTTCTGGGGAGGGGGAAAGCAGTTCAGAAAAATGGATAGAACCAGCTAAAATAATCTCTGAACAAAATAACCCTGTTCCTTCCAGAAAATGGTGAAAGTGAGAAATCATAGCAATAATAAAATTGAGGCTTCTTCTAAAAGATACACACATTTAGCATACTCACATCTATCCAGGAAAGATGTATTTTTAAACAATATTCAAAAGCTATATAGCTTATGTCCCTTCATTTTTTTACACACCCAAATGAAAATGAAATTAACTGGATACAGCAACATGCATGACCTTGAAGTGCTGTTTTAACAATTTAAAATTTTTTTTTTACAAAAAACATTCCAGCTTGCATGATGCTAAGAGGGGCAAGAGTCTGCTGGATATCCTTGCACTAGGTAATGAGGGTGGGGAAGAAATGGAGAGTGGTTCTGCTGCTGGAGGTGACTCTCTGCCCACATGGTACTGTCTCTTTCTGGCAGTGGATCAGACCAGCTTGATCTACCACCAGAGACACCCCTTGGACACTGATTCAATTTTCCTTGCTCCCAGACAGAATAGCTAAAAAAGCAATCCACATCATTGCATAAAAAGCAAACTCTCATCATTTTCTCTGACTGAATACATCAGAAGAGCACTGGGCATTTGCAGAACTAACACTTCAATGCAAGTGAAACTTGAATGAATAGCAGCACTAACTACCAGCCTGCATCCGAATCATGGACTTGTCAAACAGTCTGGGCTGGAAAGAGCCATTAAAGCCCATCCCCACTGCAATAAGAAGGGATAACTTCAACTAGATCAGATTGCTCTGAAAGCCTGTACAACCTGACCTTTAATGTTCCCAGGCATGGGGCATCTACCACATCTCTGAGCAACCTGTGCCAGTGTTTCTCTACCCTCACCATAAAAAAATTCTTCCTTATATCGAGTCTAAATCTACCCTTGTTTTTTAAAATCATTACCTCTTGTCCTGCCACTGCAGAACCTGATAAACCTCTGTCCTCATCTTCCTTATTTGCCCCTTTAGGTGCTGAAAGGAGCTCTCAAGTCTTCCTGAAGCTTTCTCTTCTCCAGGCTGAACAACCCCAGCTCTCTCAGCCTGTCTTTGTAGGGGAGGTGCTCCAACCCTCTGATCATTTTTGTGGCCTCCACTGGACTCACTCCAACAGGTTCATGTCTTTCAAAGGCTGGGGACCCCAAACCAGACACAGCACTCCAGGTGGGGTCTCATGAGAGCAGAGCAGAGGGGCAGAATCACATTCTGCTACCTGCTGGCCACACTGCTTTAGATGCAGCCCTAGATAAGCTGCCCAGCTGGGCTGCAAGTGCACATTGCTGTCTCATGTCCAGCTTTTCTTCCACCATCACCCCCAAGTCCTTCTGGGCAAAGCTGATCTCAATCCCTTCATCCCCCGAGCCAGATTGATGCTGGGGTTTGCCCTGACCCAGCACTTTACACTCACCCTTGTTCAACATTGCAAAGTTCTCATGGGCCACTTCTCAAGCTTGTCCAGGTCCCCCTGGATGGATCCCATCCCTCAGGCACATCAAGAACACCACTCAGCTTGGTGCCACCTGTAAATGTGCTGAGGGTGCATTCAGTCTCCCTGTCTGTGCCATTGGTGAAGACATCAAATAACACTGGCCCCAGTACAGAACTTGAGGGCACATCACTGATCTCCACCTGGACTTTGAGCTGTTCACCACTGCCCTGTGGGTGTAAGCATCCAACCAATTCCTCATCTAACCAAGAGTCCATCTATTAAGTGCATATCTCTCCATGTTTTGGGGAACTGTATCAAAGGCTTTATGGAAGTCCAAATAAATGACATCTGTAGCCCTTCCCTTGCCCACTGATGGAGTCACCCCATCATTGAAGGCACTGGATTGGTCAGGTGGGGCTTGCCCTTGGCAAAGCCATGCTGGTTATCTCAAATCACCTCCCTGTCCCCATGTGCCTTGGCACATCTGCCAGGAGGTTCTGTTCCATGATCTTCCCAGGCACAGGTTGGGAGTTCCAAGGGTCTTTCCTTTTCCCCTTTTTTAAGATAGCTGCAATATTTCCCCTTTTCCAGCCACCTGAGACTTCACCTGACTTTTCAAATATCACAGAGAGGGACTTGGAAACTACATCACTCAAATCTCTCAGGACTCTGGGACACATCTCATCAGATTCCACAGACTTCTGTACAGTCAGGTTCCACAGCAGGTCACAAGCCTGATCTCCTGGAACAATGGGAGAGAATTTGCTCCCCCAGTCCCTGTCTTATGATCCACTTGGGAAGAGAGGCTGCCAGTGAAGACTGAGGCAAAAAAAAAAAAAAAAAAGTCCCTGTATGCTGTGAATTGTCCTCATGGAGCAGGGCCAGCAGAGAGGAGAGTGGAATTACTGGATGGCAGCAGCTTTTATCAGCTTTTTTAGGTAGGTGGAGCCTCAGGCCTCTCAGAGAAGTACATCATAGGCACTCTAGCACATTTCGCATCAAATGCTACTCAACTTTCCATTTTTTCTTTTGTAAACTGCCAAGAGTTACTTCTATGACACTAATGCAAGCTGAGTTGTCCCTGCAGTTTGCAGCCTCTGAAAAAAAAACAGTTGGTGAGAGTTCAGTCAGAAATGGGGTTGGGAAAGGCAGAGCCAGGCTGGGGTGAAAGGCAGGCAGAGGGTCCAACCTCCAGAGCAGGGCTCTGGGAGGACCAAGGTGGGAGAACAAAACACAAAGGCATTTGGATTTTCCTTTCAATTGAAAACTGGTATTTACCCAGGGGCAGCCATGGTGTCCAGCTCAGGTTAGCACCCTCTGGACCAGGCACAAACCCACCACAAGCTCTGCTCCAAAGATTAAAGTTTAACTGCACAAGAGACATGAAAGTTAACAATGGAAGGAGGGAAATTATTGCTGTAGTTGAAGGTATTATAGAAAACCTGAAAAGGTTCCTGGGCTGGTAGACTTTGTGTGGCAGAACATCTTTCTATGGGACAAAGTCCTGTTTCTAGACTTGACCCCTCATCCTGGAATTTTCATGCATGGCAAATCCTGTCTCAGCCTGGCTGAAGATCTGACAGACTCTGCACATGCAGAGTATCCTGTTAGCATCCCTAAAGATTTGGATAGAACAGACCCACACAGGACACTGTGAAAATGGGATTGCACTCTCTCCAAGCCTTCTCTTGGGTATGTGCATGATTTCCTCTGGGATCTGCACCTTCTGGCTCCTTGGGCTGGATGGTCTCTAATGCCAGTCAATTCATCAGCTTTCTGCAAAAAGAGAGTAATTTTGGAAAGCTGAAACATGGTCTTAATTAACATGCTATTGTGGTTAATCTGTTTTACCAATCCCTTAATGCAGAGAATCAATAGTTACAGACATCAAAGTTGATGAGTTTCCTCACAGGAAAAGAAAAATCTATAAAACATAGATGGTTACACTTCTCAAAGCTGCAAATTAAAAACAATGAGTTTCACTAAACCTTACACCAAGGTGAAAGTTGCTGATATTTTAAATAAGCCTACAGCTGGCTTCTGGGCCAAAATTATTGCACAGCCCTTTGAGCAGCAGGAAGATTGGGACAGCTGCCTTCATAACCTTCCTAGCTTGAATGGCACCTCAGTACATGACTTGGTGGATTTGCAAAAGTAAAATTTTTCTTATCAATTGGCTGTGATATTGACCCAAATACAGCAAATCTTCCAGACATGCTGAGAAAATTTACCAGGCACAGTATTAAATGGTCTTACAGGACTACAGTGATTGATGAAGGCCAAATGTGAATAATAAATACTTAACTGCCAAAAATTTCTATGCCACGGAGTAAATATTGTTTCATTTCAAAGTATGCAAGAAAGTTGTATCTTTCCAAAAATTTGGCATCTTCTTTAATATTCCACAGGCTAAAAAAAACCCCAGAGACCTGGCTAAATTCCACCTGCCCTGGAGGAGTGGCAACCCATCCACTGAGGGTAAGAGCTTTGTCCATCTTTGCAGCTGGTTGTTATAGTCTAGCTAAAATCTCTCAAATTTACCATCTGTGTAGGGTTTGCTCCTTTGCCTCTGGCAGATATGGCCACATTTCTTAGTGTTTTAAAATGTTTTTTAAATGTTTTCTCATAGCAGATTTTATGTAGAAAAAGCTTCTCCCATCTTTCACGAAATATGCAGGAATTGAGGTTTGCTCTGTGTCTAATCACATATAATTTTACACTTTAAAATTATTTAAATTTCTAACTCTTTAGCTCTTCTACAAAAGGCTAAAACAATACCCATTCTCCTCAGACAATCTGAATATTAGAGCATTTACTGTAGGGAGGAGCTGCAGTTCTGGATCTGGGGAGGCAAACAGCCATTGAAAAGTAACTTGCAGTTTCAGTGCCAAAGTTCTGCTGCATTCCTGGTAGCCTCCCTATGCTAAAAGGCATTTCCATTAGGTACTTACAGCTCTAGGAAAGAAGACTTAATCTGGTAGGTTTGTTTATGGGTATTCAATGGGACACAAGGGAGTTTTATGGTGCCTTTCCTTGGACATTTGGCAGAGGCATGAATCCCCTTTGGTGTGAAATCACAAGATCAGAGCACATTTACCATAAATATCTGGGCTGTAGCAAGCAGATGTTTTTCTTATATTAGATACTTCTCACATAGAAATACTGATATTTTCCAGCCATTCAAGATTTTATATTTTCTTTGGAGAATACATTTTACAGACCTGCCTAAAAGGTAACCAAGAGCTGAATACAGAGCACTGGGCAAGTGTAGTAGTCAATCCCTGCTCAGAAAAGCTTTTGCAATCTCAAATACCATGTTTAAGCCTTTTTTCTTTTTTTTTTTTTTTTTTTCCAGCTGTTGCTGTTTGAACATGGCTTTCAGTGAGGAAGCTGAGCAAACAGGTACCTTCTCTGTAAAGGAGCAGCAGTTTTGGGGGTCTCAGAACATCTGGGCAAATAGCAGAGTTCATGGTTGGAATTCTTCCTGCTGCCAGGGGCCATTCAAGTAACAAAACTTTTGGTGCTTGACTGCCTGGTGAGGCAGCCAGGGTGAGTGAGGTGCAGCACCACAAATCCAGGTATCACAGTAGACCATTGCACATCTCCTGTTACCCCAGCTTCTGTGCCAGAAACATTCTCTCCCAGTTTTCTAGTAAATCCTGACTGCTCTTAGCCTGAGTTGGTGATTTTTCATCTCTTGAGCAGGACCTTCCCAGTGTGGTCAGTTCAGTTTTACTGGACTTGTATAAATACTCTGGTTTTGGTGAATCTTCAGCATGGTGTGCCTGGATCCACAATGTTATTTTGCTCCCACCAAGACTGATGCTGTCATGACAGCATCTGAACAGGGAATCCCAGTGGTCTAGCTCGAGGGACTGTGTTGTCACTGGGGGAATTACAGATGTTCAAACTGAAAAAAAAAAAAAAAGATAAAAAAATTAGTTAAGTACCATTCCTCCTGGCACTAAGCAACCAAATTCCCCAAGGATTTTTGCAAAGCATTCCTCATAATATCCATCTCTTCATCTGATTAAAACCTCTTCTTTGTTTAAAATTAAACCTCTAATCCTTTCAGTTTTCTAAAAATATTCACACTTTTAGCTGAGATGCAGCTAATTGGTGACAACTTTGTATTCTGAGTCTTACTCATTTCTCATCAAATGCAAGAGTCAGGCTTCACTGATTCTTTATGCTGGTTAAAAGCTTTACACACTGGATGCATCTTCCTGTTTTATGAAAAAGAGAGCTTGTTTGGGTTTTTTTTCCCTTAATGTGCATGAAATTTTGAAGGTCATCTCCTCCTAAGGCTTCTGACCTGGCTTATTATTACAGTTTTCAGTGTTTCTGTTCTCTTTCTCTGGCATCCTCTTTACAACAACTGAGAGAAGACACTGTGTATTTTAAGGTCTGCTGGTGAAACAAAGTCACGTCCATGAATAATTGAGCCCAAATCCAGTGCTATAATCTATGTGGGCAGGATGCAGATCCATTAATTCCATTAGGAGCCTGTGTGTAGGACAATCCTGTGAACAAACCCAGGGAAATCAATGATTTCTGGTGAGTTAAATTCATTGTCAGGGAGAGGACTTGCATATGGAATGGAAGTGACAGCACATAGAGGATGAGATTCTGGCACTGTCCATGTCAGGGATGGGAGTTTTGAGTCAATAGTTTAGATTCCACACATGGCTTGCTGTTTTCCTCCCTCCAAGTTTTACAGACATGCAATTATTTGTACAAGTAGGACAGGACTGGCAAATTCAATAAGGCAAGTTTTTGATAAAGGTCTTTGGCTAATTTAGTGCCAGACTTGGAAAAAAAAAATATATAGCCTTAGGTTGTTGAGATTAATGAAGTGCATTTTGGTGGTGTCCTGAACTGGATGCATTAGCAAATAAGCCAAGATAGCACCAGCAGACTAATCAAGCAAAATGCTTGACTTAGGGACTCCAGCAACTAAAAGAGCTCATTGAGGAGCCAGAAGTAAATAAAGCCACAGTAAAATAGGGATGCAGTGGGCTTCTAATTGCTCTGGGCTAAACAGATACAGAGCACCCTACATGGAAAGAGACAGAAAATGGGAAATCCCTCTAGAAGGTGCCAGGCTGACGTTGCCTCTGTACAGTAGAGCAAGCCATCTCTTATTATCACTTCCATCTCTCATGCCGGGTTTTGTAGTGTGAGAAAGAATTAGGTTTAGCAAATTAGGTAAGGGAAAGGGAATTTGGAAATGACATCCCCAGTGATTGATGATACTAATAAGTGTTGTGTCAAGGAGATCCCCTTCCCCCCTCACACAGGGCACATCCACACTGCCTGGACACAAACGTCACTGCATTCCACGTATATCGAGCTATTTACAGAGGGGGAATAAAAAATGCACACAACAATATTTCTGCATGCAAAATCTGTGCAATTCTAAGTATGCACACACTATTCATCCAAGAAGAAGAACAGAAAGAGGGACACAATTTATATGCACAGAAAATATGTATATTTTAAAAATCCCCCTGCGTACGTATCTCCCTTTACAAAAAGATAATGGAACCAAACCATGACAGATGATTGTTAATCTTGCACTGCAGGAAACTCCAGCTCAGTTCCCTGGGTTTGCTTCATTTGAGGCAAAATTCAAACCATTCCCCTGAGGGGAAGGTGTTCTGCAGAGGAAATATTTTTGCTTGAGTATGTTCGTTCAAACAGGGAGAGCTGGCAGTAGGGTTATAGTAGGATGTGGGAGAGGAGTCATATTTCTCTGCATCAAATGATTCAGAGCAAAATTTGAACCTGTCTGTCACACATCAGTTCTTAAACCACCAAGCTGGAGGGGGCTGCCAGGGTGGCAAGACTGGCAGAGATAAAAATGAATATAGGGCCACATGTGTCCCTAGACTGTCCACGGCTGAACCGCAGCTCATTTTCCATCTTCCTAGAGTTTCAAAGGTGCTGGATAGTGAAGTGAGGAAATTCTGCATTTGGGGTCTTTAAGTCCTGCTTCAGCTTAAGCTGGAACATTTAACATATTCTCAGCTACTGGCAGCACCTGTATCCAGGAACTCTGAATAAACACAGGAGTGTGTGGAAGCTTAATAATCTTTTTGTGGCTGCAATAGCACCCAGCTGACAGATTTGGGTGCTGAAGGATACCTAAATACCATTTGAAGAGCGGACCTCTGTTGCTATGGTGATGAGAACTGTATAAAAAGCTACACAGAATGGAATAAAATACTGTGTTTAAATAGATCCACGGAGATCTACAAGTTTATTTCTTTTTTAGGTTTCATACTCATGCACACCGTTGTGTGCCTGCCATAGCTCCAATTTCCTTCTTCAGTTTGACACATGGGATTAGGTGACACGGAGTGCACTCTGTGCTCCCCGTGCAGCTGAGCCCAGACGCTCCAAGACTTGGAGTGCAGCAAAAACTGGAAATGCTACTTTTGCCCACTCAACAGGAACGTGTTAATCACATAGGAAGTATGTGGTGAGTGGTGTTAGATGGTATTTCAAAGATGTAGATGTGTGTGTGTGTGTGTGTGTGTGTGTGTGTGTGTGGACAACAGCCTTCTTTGTTGCAGACTGAACTGGGGGCTATCACCACATGGATGTCTGCAAGCCTAAGATTTCAGTATTGCTCACTCCAAAACACAGTAACTGTAAAATTAATGCTGACTTCTCTCCCCCAGGTATTTCCTTCTCTCTCCCCAACATTTTAATCCAGAGTACAACCACTGTCAGGAGACAGAAGGGGCCCCACACACACACTCACTCCTTGGTCTCTGTGAGAATCATTTTGGAGCATAGGAAGACTCTGTTCTGCTGTCAGCTGAGAGGCAGCTTTTCACCACTCCAGCAAGCAGAGTTTCCCTTCAGCAGGGTCCTTCTGAAGTATTCCCTAACTCTTCACACCGTGATGAGAAACTCACAGTCAGCCTGTTCAATGTAATGGCAAACATGCAGCTCTTCAGCTTACAATAGCAGATGGATACAATTCTTCCAGTTTTCTGGTGCACTGGTTTTTAGAGCAAAACTTTTGCTCTTAGTTCTTTTGTGTTCTAGTCTCCTGCTCTGACTTAGTCTCACTTGAGAAGTCTGGGACTGCATTTCAGCTACAAAATACGCTAAAAATCATTTAAATCACAGAATCACAGAAATGCTGGTTGCAGTGGACATCTGGAGAACCCTAGTCTCCATTATTCTACTCATCACCCAAAAGGGACCAGGCCTGTCACCTTGCGTAGCTGAGATATGCAAACTTCTTGGAGGTTGAGCAACATTTCTAGTGAGCTCTTCCACTGCTGTGCCTCCTGCTGAATTTTTTTTTCATGTTCAGATTGAAACACCAAATCTCATTTTGTAGTCTTAGATCTTCTTATAGTAGCACTACCAAGAAGGGTTTGGGTCTTCTGTCTTTGTAGCTGCTGATCAAGTCCTTTTAGTTACAAGTTTGTCCCTTAGCCTTGTCTCCAGAAAGGCAAGCCAGACTCAACTCCCTTGGCCTCTTTTTGTGAGCCATGAGCTCCCAAGCCCATGACATTTTGGTAGTTCTCCATTACAGCTGCTGCAGTTTCTTCCTATCCTTCTTCAGCTGGAGCCCAAAGCAGACATAGATGGGATTTCATGAGCCCAGCACTCTGCTCACTGCCAGCTTTCAGCCAGACATCAAGCCACTGATTTCTTCCCATTTCTTCATGAAATCAAAGGGCACCTAAAAATCTGCAGGCATCACAGCCTCGAGCATCAGTGCTCCTGAAGCAATTAATGTGGTATTTTCAGCTGTGCCCAGAAGTTTCTCATTTTTGAACAATCTGAGCAGTTCAACATTCATCTTAGACATGACTCCTGTTGGTACCCACAAATGAGGCATCTGTCCTGCATGCAGGGGAGCCTAAGCCTGTCATCAAGGAGAAAAAGACCAGATGATTCACAGAAAGGCAGCAAATAACCAGCAAAGTCTACTGTGACAACTCACTGCCAGTCTCCTGTCAGTGACCCTGCAGATTTCTCTTTTCCAGGATACTGGCTGCCTGTGACATTTTTCCTTCATCCAACATTCAAATTAGAATGATCAGAAGCTGACCTGCAGAGTCTAGTTCATCATGAATTTTTTCTTACTGATTGCATAAATAATCACAGGCAGGAAAGTGCCTTTTACATCAACACACAATTGCATGAGCTTTTTTAAGAACATAAGGAGGAGTATGTTGAGTGGTAAAGCCATGCTTGAATTGTCTTATTTATCTTGTAAGTCTAAAGGCCTGTCATGTGCAAAGCCACAAAGCTGTCTGTTTAACCTAGACTCATCTCCATTTTCTAACCTATTAATGCATTTGGAGTGCATGGGTAAACATGCATTTAGCACTGATGTTCTTCTGGGATACTCTTTTCTCTGGCTTCTGAGAGATTTTGTATATTTTGCACCCTTTTTTTGAGGTATTAATGGCAGAATCATAGGCAAATTCAAGGGATTAGGATGGGATTCTTTCTTAAACAAAAGAAATGTGCAAAAGCAAAGGAATAGGCAACCTGCTATGCAAATAAAAACTATGAGGTTAAGTACAAAATAGACATGGAATTGCCTGGAGGAATATGATGAAAAGAGGCACAGATCTGTGAAAACATGACAAGGAAAAGGTTATCAGCTTCCTGCATTCAACAAAATATGGGGACTGTGCTGTGAGGTCAGACTCATGGAAAAATCTGCCTTTTGTGTGACCCACCTCATCTTTGGTCTTCAAGGAAAGATGGACAAATGCAGCACAGAGGTGGCTTCATCTCGGGTAGTGAAATTTCTGAATAAATTCTCTCCATTTCATCCGAGTGACGTGTCTTTCCAACAGATGATTGAAGGTCATAGGAAGGAAGATTGGAGACTCTGTTTGGTTATGCAGTTGGGGTAGCAAATAGAGAAAATGAGTCACAAGCTCTAATATTAAACATAGATGTCTTTCCATTTCCCAGAAAGTGGTCTTTATATGCAGGCTCTGCAGCCACTCAGCCAGCTGGCACAGGAGCCCCAGACACCTTCTGAGCATTCTTTCATGTCACTGTGGCAGAATTTTCCTCTGTTCCCTTCTCTTCTGGCACAGCTATGGAGCCTGTTTGTGGCTGGCCAGTCTCTTCAAGCTTCAGATCTGTGTTCAGCATCACAGCTGGGCCCTGCTGCTACCAGAGCTAATTAGAGTCCTGCAGGTCACTGCCTTCATGAAGATGTGTTTGTTGTTTTGTACCAAGTACACCATTCCCTGGCTACTGGCACTTATCCTGCTTTCAGCACTGAGCCCTAAAGCTCTAAGACACCGGAGAAGACAGACTGTCAGTACAATAATTAGGCTGAAACACAGAAGAAAAGCAATCCATTTTCTCCTGTCACAGCTAGCATCACTTCTTAGGTCCTCTCTCCCACTCCCCTCCCAGATTGCTGTGTGGTGTGTGTAATGGAAGCATGCTCCAATTAAAGCATTTGGGTCTAGTTTGTTGCATGTATGCTGCATAGGGAGCTGTGCTGCAGGTTTGTGGGGTGGATCTTACAGGGGAATGACACTTGTTCATCCCTGAAGGGGAAGGTTCACAGGCACACAGGGAAGCTCACAGCTCACTTCTCTGGGTACAGTCTCTATCCCTGCACATCCCCCTGCTGCTGGCAGTGCTGGCACTCCATGTCCCTCACATTGGCTCAGCTAGGACACTAAACATCTATCTCTGCTTTTCTTTATGTAGGTTAATGTGGGGTTTTTTCTACTACAAGGTCCAAAGATCAGAGTAAATGCAAGAGAAGCAGTTAGACCACAGGATCTGTACAGGAGGACATAAGATTTTTGCAGACTGAACTGAAGGCTGAGCTGCCTCACAAAACCTTATTCTAAGTACCTGGGCTGTGACTGACTGGGGGAAAACAAAATAAAACCAACTCCAGGCTTAAGCTTTTCTTGGGAATATTTAGCCTTTCAAACATGCATGCACTAAGCAAAGATCAGCCCATGAGAGAGACACTCTCCATAAAGTATTTGTAGCATTCTCTTAAAGGTGCTACACTTACATGCCATATCTTATGTCAAGAAAATCTTGACATATATTATGTCAAGACTCATCACAGAATCAAAGAATGGTCTGGGTTAGAAAGAACCTTAAAGATCATCTAGCTCCAAATCCCTGCTGTGGGCTGGGACACCTTTCACTAGACCTGGTTGCCCAGAGCTTCATTCAACATGGCCTGAAACATTTCCAGGGATAGGAAATGAACCCTGACTTTTGCATCCTGAGCACAGGTAACATCAGTAAAAAACTATCAAGGAAAGAGTGGCTCTTTATTTTTTTTGGAGCCTTCAGATATGTAGTGAATGTCTAAAGAGGAAATTCTGTGGCAATGGTAAAACAAGAGACACTTTTTTATGCAGTGTATGGATCAGTCTGATGACAACTGTCTGGTTAGGTATGGAACAAATCCCATTCTCAAAGAGGCACAAGTGAAACACTGTTTTACTGATCAACTTCAGTGATAGTTGCCAAGGGTTATATCCATGCAGCATCCAGAATTAGACCCTTTGTGCTTAATTTCCAGGCAAGGTTAAAACCTTTTTAAATAATGAAAATATGTGAATGTGGATTGCATACTGTGCTGAAGCCTCTGGAGCCTGACTCACTGGGGTACTGGAGGTGTCTAACTGCTGGCACAAGTGCAACTTCCAAACCAGCCATCTTCCAGACCTCCCTGGTACCTAAATTATATAGATACCATGGCTGTCCTCCTGTACAGAAATCCCTGTGGCACCTGAATTTCAACTACTGCTGCTCCCTATCTCAGGCTTACAAATCAAACGTTTCCCTGCTTGCTGTGCTCATGGGACCTGAGCTATTCCATGCTGCACTAAAAATATACATATTCATTAAGGCATAGGGAACAAGAAGCTGTAAAGAGTTGACTCTGCAGCCTTGAGGGTTGGATCCTTACCTGCACTGGAGGAGAGGCAGGGCTGGCTGCCTTGGTCTGCACCCTCTGAATTGCAAATGCAGAGGAAAGGGCTTCTATTACATTGAGATTAATTCATGGGATTGACCAAGACTGCCACACCCTGTCTCAGTTAATACCCCATTGGCAGAAAGTTTCATAGAGGGGAGATCTGGCTGTGAGTTTCTGTCCCTAAACAAACAAAGCAGGGATTTTGTCTCAGGGATACCCAAACAGCTGGGGTTTGCATTTGTAGCAAGGAGGAGTGTTTGTAAGTGTCTGTGTTTTTTGAGAAGATGCAGGGATATGGAGGGAAAGGATGGTTTCAGGATCTGCTACTTTGGGAAAGAGAGAAAATTTGTCAGTGAAACAGATGTCAAGCACCTCAGAGTCATCAAATTGCAGGTGAAAGTCTATCTGTGCAAGCCCAGTGCCATGGCACCTGGCAAAACTGACCAGTGGAAACTTTTGTATTTAGGGAATTAAACATTTTCTGTTTAAATAAATTCAATTAAAGTGAGGAGAAGACAGTTTTAAAAATTTACAGTTAGACTTAGAGCATAAAATGGCTGCTAATATCCTAATCTGTCCTTGTAAATCCAGCCCCAAGGCTTTTACTCACTTTTTTATTGTAAGTTATTATTTTTAACAACTTGTTCTCTCTCTCTACAGAATTTTCTAAAAATAGTAAGGATAATAATATGGGTGGGAAAACCACAAAATCCAAAGACCCTAGGGGGCAGAGCCAGCAGCACACAAATGATCACCCTCTCCCCTGACTGCATGGCAGGCAGTTATCAATGCCAGTCTGATTCCCTGTCTCCACTCTCGTGGTATCAGCAAAACAAAAGGGGCCAAGCAAATCCCTGGTGTCACTCCAAGGAAGTTGCTGGAGCTACCTCAGGCCTGGGTTTGCCCAGCACATTTAGCAGAGTGATGTATGCTAATGTGCAGGCATCTCCCCAGGTGCATCTGCACTTGCCCTTGGTCCACACCAGTATCTGTCCATCACTGCATTTCTCTGCTTGTGGTTTGGATTCCTGTGAAATATATTCTTGCCTCTTTTGTTTAACCTTTCTCTTCCAGTTTTTGTCTGCCTTGTGAGTTCTGCCTAATTAGGAACCTTTCAAATTCCCTTGTGGCCTCGAGTTTTCTCATGCAGAATTTGGAATTAGTGCATTATTTTGTGGCTAGTTTTCAGGGCCAGGTTCATGCTTTTAAAGTGCTAAAATAACAATTAACAATACTTTGCACTTCCATACAATTTTTTTTCCTCTGGGGATCTGAAAGCACTTTATAAGCTGCAATTAATTAAGGTTGAATATTATGAAGGGAGAAATGTATAGGGACACATTTCTACTGTAGGAATGCATCCATTTCTGGGGTAGCTAGTAATGTCTAGTTTTAAAGTTACTACAACACATTCAATACCAGACAGCAGTTTTTAGACTGTAAAAAACCAACACAATAACCAGGTGAATGTGCAAAAGAGATTAATAGAATCAGAATGAAACTACAGAAATCAATTTTGACCACATTGCCAAAGTCAGGCCCCCTCTCACCCATGGCCAGAAATGCTGCTTCATGTCCTGCACAGAAGCCGCCAGCCCTGATAACTGACTCAAACTGGGCCTTAAGGCTCCCACACATGATGCTGGGACTCAGATTTGTTCCTAAATTCAGAGGAAATAGTGCCACCTACTGAACCAGCACCCCACCAAGGACCAGTGCTCAGGGTAAACTCCTGAAATGAGTGATACCCACACCCAATATGCAAAATCCAGCATGTTTTCTAAGTGATGTATATACAGTACATATACAGATAGACAGGCAGACAGCAGAACAGTCAATATGCCAGAAAAGATGCAAACTGGGGCTTGTGTGATAATACCAGTTTTTTATTACAGCAAGGAGAAAAGACTTGAGTGTGGACTGAAGTACCAGCTGGGAGCTGTGTATTTTCAGGCCCCACAGTAACTAGCAGTCATGTCTTGCCTTTGCTTCCACAGCCTTCAGCATGTTAATGAAGGAAAGAGTGTTTATTATTTTGAACACTCCTCCTCCCTACAAGGATAGTATTAATGATGTAAGGAAGTAAACAACTTGCTGAGCCACAAAGCTCTAACAGTCATTAATTTCCAAGGAACTATCCTCACACCAATCTAGGAACTGCAGCATTGAAGAATGGTGTGAATAAATATGAACACAGACACATGCTGGTTTACAAATATCAGACACTGGTCCAGTTTGTCAAAACTGCTCCTTTTCAATAGTTTCATATTTGGATGATGACAGCTAAATCCACACAGGTTTAGCCTCAGTTTTGCCCACATTCTTTGCTGCAGTGGCTGGTGCAGGCAACATGGTTGAGGCTACTGATCCTAATGCAACCCAAGCATAGACCAACAGGCACCTGCAGCTCTCTCAGCACTTCTGATACCACCAGGGCCAAGCTGGGGTAAATCTGCTGGTGGAGCTCAGCATGGCTGAATAAAAACTAGGAGAAAGCCATGGTAAACCTTGTGCATGCCTGATGACTGACCATGCAGTTCCCTCCTGCTTGCTGTCTCTTCCATGTGACTCTTCACAGCTTGGCTGTACCCTGGTTTGGCTTGGAAAGAAGAGCTGGCAATTGCTCTCATCCAGGATACAGTAAATCAGGGCTGGAGATCTGGGAAATGGGAGAACATTTGTTCCTGCATCAGAGGAAAGCTGAGAGCTAGATAATCCCCATCTTAAATCAGTACTCTGCTGCCACACAGTTCATAACATAACAAATGGCACCATCCAGTACTAGAATCCTGCCTTTATAGAAAGGAGCAGATGGAGCAGATTTCACCTTAATAGAAAGGTAATGGAGCAGATTTCAAAGGCATGAAGACAGCTAACATTTCCAGTGAGTCTCCTATTCTTTCCTCACACATCACAAATAAGGGAGACAGGATCAACCTCTGGAAGAATTTATTGTTGCTTATGCCTTTTCATTGACTGGCAAAAAGATTTAGGTAGCTGCATCCATCTCTTTTTCCTTCTGCCCAGGCCTCTAAAATTTAAACTATATATGCAAGCTAGATCTGCTTCATTCAGGCCACTTTCACAGATTGATGGAACCATAGAATAGTTTGGATTAGAAGGGACCTTTAAATTTCATCTAGTCCCACCCCCCTTGGAATGAGAAAGGATATCTCTCAGGTTGCTCAGAGCCCCAACAACATCCCTATTTCCAGGAATGGGGCCTCTGCCACCTTTCCAGGCAGTAGTTCTCATCACCCTTTTGCTGTACTTCATCAGGGCTTTTTGTGCAGTGTCAGGAAGTCTAGACCTCAGGCAACTCTGCAAAATGCAGGCAAAATCTGCAATTCAGGATCAGCTCTCAGCAGAGCTTATGAGTGCAAAGTCAGCTCAAGGCCGATCCTTACTACAGGTAAAATTCAATTCAGCAAAAGCAAAACAAAATATTTAGAGGAAGACTGCGGGAAAAGCTGTGAGACACCAGTTTGGGAGAAGATTGCCTTTCTAAGTTTCCTCTGAGCTACCTACCTGAAAACTTTGTGAGTGGGAATAGGAGATACTGGATCAGGTGAGAGGGGGAAGGGGCAATTGTGGGAAGAACTAGACTTGCTTCTTTTGTTGATGCTGAGGAGAAAGAAACAGATTAGTAATCATTGTCTTTGACAGTATTTGCCAGTACCTGTGCAATAGAGACCAGCCAGACAGGGACTGGGGAGCAGGGACTGGGGAGGGCTTTGCCAGTGCCTTGTCCAAGCAAGGCAGCCTGCCAGCCACTGCTGCCACAGGGAACCACCAGCTCTGCCTGTCTGCAAAGGTGATGCTAGAGGAATGAAGACAGAGACATTAATTTCTATCCTGGAGCACATTTTTCCCCCAAAGCTCTGTGTTAGTGCAGGGTCTCATCTTGCTGGAGTTTCTTGGAGGAACAGGACCCTGGTCAGGAAGCTGTGCTGCACACCATGGCAGCTGTCTCTTCTTTTCAACCACTGCTGTCTGAGGTCACTTATCAACCTGTTGGGAAAGGAATTCAATTTTTCTGAAAGGGAATAGTTTCATTCCTTTATATATGAATCCACATTTGATTGCAAGTTGTTTGTAATGTGGTACTGAGCACAGAGACCCTAATCCTCACCAAAGCCTTTGGGTGTGCCTTCATTACAGGAACAAACAAAAAATAGTGATTGCATTAGTTATCCATTCATCAAACCTGGGTGCCATTTAAGGATGCTGTTTCTTGCTGTCCCTCTGCAGACCACTATCCTCAAAGATAAAAATAATTTCAAATAATCATTTCAGTTTCAGGTTGCTCAAAGCAAGGCAACTGTAAGGGCAGGCTGTCAACTTTCCTGCACCAATTAATGTATTGATAAAGCTTCTGGAGTAGTGACATTAACAGCATTATCTTACAAAGATACCTGCAGGTAATATCAACACAATTACTATTGAATCCAAAGTGGGGAACTGGTGAGCCTGCCTTAACAGAATTACTAAGATACATTGAATTATTTCTACCAATATGGAAATATCTATAGGAACAAAGCACTGAGTGAGACATATTTGTCTTTGTTGAGCAAAGCTCAAGCACAGATGTTCCCCAGGCCATTCTGGCCCATGCTGCTGATATATTCAGAGCTCTGGATGTTTCAAGTAAATACATCTTTAGCCACACTCCCTCTGCTGTCCCTACTGCTTTTGATTAAAGGAAAAGACCCTTAAAGCAAAGGGTTATCCAGCTGCAGAAAGGTGATTTATATCTGTGGCACCACAGCCAGGGGAGGAGGCTCAGCCCCAAGGTGGGATGTCAGAAGAAGGTGCACTTACCAAGGTATGGATTGGCACAAGGCATTCATCCATTTTCACTCCAGTAGCAAAACCCAGTGGCCAAACCAGTGTTTAACAACCTTTGGACTTAATCCAAAGCCAGTGCAGAGATGTTAGCTTCAGGGTGAGGAGAATGGGGAATGTGATCAGACAGGAGCAGTCCCAGAGCATCCCAGTGAAAACAAAAGGAAAGGATGCTGGATGAGAGAAAGTTGGGATGTGTCCATCTTAGTCCTATGTGGCAAATGCCTCTAATCTCAAAATTTGAGCATGCCCTTATAAAATCTTAATGTACCCTAGCAATGGTCTGTCACTTTTTCACTTAACCCATTCATGTATACATGTACATATACAAATATATGATTTTAATATATAATAAGTGACCCATTGAAGAAACACTACACAGGGTAGGCAATCCTACTCAGAGACATTACCTTCCCTATTTCACTTGCTATTGTGCTGAGATATCTTCTGTTTCCTCTTAATTATCCTTAATTCTATTAAACAGACAAACATCAACTGCAAATAATGCATGCTTAATTATGCAGTGTTGGTGGTTGATACTGTATTATCACCAGCTTTTCTTTTAATATTTTGGCAACACACAAATGAAACTGCTACAATATGTTTAAATAGCCTCTATCCCAGTGATGGTCATGAATCCACTGCATGCACAGTAAACTCACCTCTGCCCACAGAAGGCCAGCAAAAGGGAGCTCCCATCCCAAATGAGCTTCCAGATGCCCTTGCTCAGTATGGATCTGATGGCAGGAGGTAAGCAAATGGTTGCCAGGGGACCCAGAGGGAGGCAGGAAGCACCACCATGCAATACAAAACAATCATTTTCAAAAGAAAGCAAAAATTCTCTGGGTTTTGTTATCATTATTATTTGTAATCACTTCTGAGGATGGAGAAGGCTTGTCAGACCAGATGGGACCAGAATACATAATGAAGGACACAGTACATTGCACAGGAGCCAGAAGTAACTGAGAGCAATAGGGCCCCAGGACTGTCACTATTGCATTAGGGACAAACCAAACCAC
This sequence comes from Erithacus rubecula, assembly GCF_903797595.1. Classification (NCBI taxonomy): domain Eukaryota; kingdom Metazoa; phylum Chordata; class Aves; order Passeriformes; family Muscicapidae; genus Erithacus; species Erithacus rubecula. Next base: position 8,349,166 of record NC_136689.1, on the reverse strand, counting down.
AGGGATCCCAGTAAAAGATGCATCTATTTTCACAAGGACATTGCAAAGATGCCACATGACAGACAGCATTTTTAATCACTAAATAATCATCTGGTGCAGACACTCTTTACCTGTCATGATAGACTTGGTCTGGGCCTCCACAGGTCTGGGATTTTCTTGGGTTTGTCTCTGTGTCATATTTGTGGCAGAACCTGTAATTAAAAACAAAATAATTTGTTTTCCATGTTGAATAGTTCCAGGAACAGACCTAGGTGTAAAAGGCTTGGTGAAATGGAATTTATTTAGCTAGATGCTTTACTTTGCTGTCTTGTCTTTTTCACCTACATATTACCCAAGCAGAAGTGATGCAGCTTAAATAGACCCATGAGCCATCTCCCCATTTCAGAGGGCACAAAACACATGAGGAATGGCCCTGTGCCAGCATCCAGGTGATGACAAGAGCTGAACTGACTCCTAGTGGGCCCAAAGGAGGGTTTGGAAGTATTTAGATAAACAGTCCTTTTACAGTGAATTGGTCAAACTGTTTCATGTAGATTCATCCTCATGCTAATTTATAGGAGTCCTGCTCAATGACACTGCATTTCTCAGAGACTATAAAGAGGATTCAGCCCTTGACCCATTAACTATTCACCATTCCAAACATAACAAGCCAGGTGCATATCTCCTTCCAGACCCCTCCTAAACACCTAAAATAGGAGTGCTGGCCCTGCTTGAAATGGGAGTTTGGACTGGGTATTTTCCCCAGGCCCTTTTGGTGTGAGCAGTGCTGGCGTGATGCACTGAGAAGGAAACCTGGGCACTGTGAAGCCCCTTCACAGTTCTTGAAGCATCTTAAACTCATATTGGCAGAAGTGCAAGGAGTAGAGATTCCTTTCTCTGCTGACCAAATCAGCCAAGAGCTTGAAACACCTTCAGGGTGCGGGAGCAGCTCCTGCACTCACATGGCTGAGTCACACAAGCCAGAGACAGCTTCTGCCAACGTGGGATTGGCACAAAAGCTGAATAATGAAGAGATGTTTATGCTGCTGCTGCTGCTGCTGCTGCTGCTGTTGCTGCTGCCTTTACTCATTTTATTCTTGCAGGCTCTCAGGCAGTCACCATTCATGCACAGGTGCAACCATAAAAGGGCCAAATGTGGAAGGCAGGGTGTGACTAAGCCCAAAAATGAGCGACACAAATGCATTATTCATGCAGAAAGCTTACAATGCTCCACAGTTCCTTTCTTCAGAGCAGATCACTCCACTATCAACGTCAGCTACACGATTCTTCATTTCTGACACCTGCCTTTGTTCCCTTTCTACCTCAGAAGCGAGGTGACCTGGGTGTTTGCCTGCAATGGTTGCTCATGATAAATTTTCTAGCAATGCTGGCTAACAGTCTGGGACATTTAGGGTATAGAAGTGACACTAGTGGCAACAGGATCCTGCCCTCTTATGCTTCTGCCCCTCTGAGCACAGGAGTCTGTGTGATGTCAGGAACTTTGCTAGAGAATTGTATTAGAGAAAAAGAAGAATATAAAAGAGAGAGAGGAAGAGGGGACCAGAGAAAGCAGAAAGGGAAGGTGAAGAAGGGAAGAGAGAAAAACATCCAATCAACATTAAAAAAAAAAGATGGAAACTTGGCTATGTTGTTGAAAATAATAGGGGTTTTAACAGTTAAAAGGTTTTAAAAGGTCATTATGCATTTAGCAGCAAAAGAGCAATATGAATTTCTAAGCAGCAACATCTGGAAGATCAAAAGAAATCATACTTCAATCAACATGAAAATCTCTGCTCATTACACACAATCATATTTAGTTATTAATAGACACAGGCTAGACACTGACATTTTACACATTTCATCCTATGATGCGCCAGGGACACTTCTGGCATTTAGTTTATCATTTTCATCAGTGTCATGGAAAGAGTGACCGAAATGACCCCCAAAAATCTCACACTGTCAGTCATTGTAAGTGAATTTATCAACACATACGAAATCAGAATCCACATGAGAGTTTTAACTGTTTGCATACTAAATCACTTCATTCTTCACGCTTCAAAAAAAAAATCAGTTTTACATAATAAATAATGATAAGGGCCAGCGGACAATTATATAGGTGGAAACAGTATGCAAAGTACTTGGAATTCAAATTTGATGTGTGAATATATCCAGAAGTTGCTTAAGTAATCAGCTCAGCAGCTGTATTAGCCATTGTTAGAGCTTAATACAAAAGCTCTTCAGCTCACATTAAAAGCAGCCCAACTTAAACTGCAGTTGGCACATGTCCTATTAGTATTTTTGTTTTGTTAGACAGCTTCCAACAGATTCAGATGTGCAATTAGGTCAATATTAAAATTAAATGGTCTGTTGTTTTAAGTCAGAATACAAAGAGGTCTTTGGGAGGAAGGAGTCAGTCCAAAAATAATGTTGACTTCAACATGAGCACAAAAACAAAGTGCTGTAAGCCAGCAGCCCCAGCCTAAATCTGTACCTTGTGGTGTGAGAGGGAAGGCTCTTGGCTGAGAATCGTTTGCTAAACTGGCATATTCGATTTCATGACTGATTTTTGTGTGTAATAATTGCATTAAAAAAATAATGAGAGTGGGTTTCTTTCTAGTTTTAGCAATCACTATGGCAAACATGCTGAGATGCTTCAGACAGAAATGTGATTTTACTTCTAATGACAATTATTTTTGGACTGAATTGTAATTTAGTTCGTTAATTAGATCTGTCACTGCATTTTCTAACTCGGTTATTGCATCCTTTGATGATTTTACTAGAATTATACTTCTATTTCTGCCACTTTGCATTCTATGCTTTAATAATTCTTCAGACAAGTATGCTAGGCAGTTGATTACATTTTGTGGCAGCAGTAATGTAAGCCCTCTCCTGTGTTACATTGATTCAAAAATCACGCTGGTCACTGAACCAACGCACTAAGCCAATACTGCTCTGAACGAGTGAACTATTCAGAGGAATTCAGCCAGGGACAGATTGTGGACATGCTTTTTTAGTCATTAAATGGATATAAACAGTTACAAGCAATTGTAAATGAAAACAAGATTTAAAAAACAAAAAAATACCCTGAATGTTCTAAAACTCATTTAACAGCAAAATGAGATCTTATCAACTAAATTATTTCAGGGCAAGCTGGCGTAGGTTTATTATATATTAATGAACTGACAGATTTTTAAAGATCTTGCCATTCCAACAACTTTAGAAAATTGATTGTTTTTATGCAAGGTCTGGCTTTTTACTCACCCAGAACTGTGGGTGTAGCTAGAAATTCGCTTTTGGAATAAAGACAATATGATCAAAATAGTCATGTCCAAAAAAACTCCAGCACTCCCAAGCTCCCAGCCTCCCTGTGTACGCAGACATCTGCCAGTCAGGTGCTGTGTGACGTGGATTACAAGACAAAATCCTGCTGCTGAAAATACCCACCACTAAACATAGCTGGCAGGGCAGTGAGTAGCCCACTGGACTATGCTGGCTGTAATTCCACTGTCTGTCCTGCACAGGAGACAGCTTGGAGCAACAGGGAATGATCACAGTTTCTCTCTTCTCTTTGCTTGCTCAAAGGAGAAACATTTGCTCTGCTTCTTTCCCTGGACCTGCTTCTGTTGTCTCTCTTTCAAGAGAGGGATCACAGAGCCAGAACTCCAGAAATTACCTAGTTCTGCCTGACATGCCCTTACACAGTTCTGTCCCACTCCTAAAAGAATGTATTTGATAGAAGATTTTTATTAAACACATTCAGTGATATTTTTAAGGCCAGTTTAAGAGCACTTTCATGCTAGATTTTTTCAAAGTAGCTGTGCACGCCCTAGGAAGACATCCTGTGAACCCAGTATTTGGTTGTTTGGCTTTAGGGGTGCTATGAATCTCCTAGCAGTGACCTACCAGCCCTTCCAGGACACAGGGAACAGCTAATAACTACCCAATAGTCTTCTTCCCACATTTCATTTAATTCATTTAATAAGTGGACTCAATTTCCAATCCACTAAGCAACAGCACAGGGTAAAAAATATTTGTAATTCTAATAGTTGATTTGTAATCATTTCTTAATCTCCACGGATTTCTGAAAGTGAATGCTTTCTTGAAATGTTGGGCTGCAGAACAGAAATGGATATTGTTTTAAAAGGATCTATAAACCTGGGAAATGGAGCAATGCTCACAATACCTGGTGGACAGAAAAGCCTTGCTGGGGTATGAAGGAAACACTGAATCAACACAGCCCCATGAAGAGGCTGCCCATTATTGCACAGCCCAGCCCTGAAACTGAGCACTACTTTTCTTTCTTTAAATCCTCTGCCATATGGTTTTTGATTGTAAAAGTACACCTTCAAAAATATAGACATAATAATGACAGCTTTGAACCTGAATTGTTAAAATTTCCAAGGATTTTACTAAAAATACCAGTAATTCCTTATGAAGGTGCTTTCCAGCCTGAGAGATACATTCCAAGCTGGTGGGAATGAGCTCATGGGCTTGGAAGTGGAGTTGCAAGAGAGGATGTCTAGGAATTTCTGCCTTATCATTTCCACAGGTTTTTGTCATGCTGTCATGGTCTAATTTTGGCAATTTACCTCCTCTACTATAAATACAGTTAAAAAACCTGAGAGGCAGTTCACTCATGGCTTTTCTGAACCAGTTTTTTGTTTTAACCTGTTAAGCAAAATATTGATACTTGAATGTCTACAGTGCTTTATGAAGAAGAAAGGCAGAGAAAAATAAAGTACATGGGCATGAGAGAGAGGTGGGATATTTGGCAAATTCCTGCAAAATTAGACACTTTGAACAAAACAAAGCTGTTTAAAGTATAAAGCTGTAGGAGCACCATATGAGCAGGGCAGGAGGAGGGTGGGTTTGAAGGGCAACAGCAAAAAAAAGAATCACTTATCTTTTAACGACCACTACTTATAACGATTTAAAACTTTGCAAAATCATGTGCACAACTTTAGGTGAAGGGAATAGCAAGAGAGCATCTGTATTACAGTAAAGCCACTTGGATGCTGCAGGGTGCTGGCCCTTGTCCCCAGTGCTTCCCTCCTGCATGCTCTGCCCCAGACACTGGGAGGTCACAGCAAAGAACAGATCCAGGGAGGACTGGATGAGCTCTTTTACTGGGAGAGAAAAAAGCCCTGAGAAATCCTGGGGCATGACATCCACACTGGATCAGTAATTGAATGGAAGAGGGGAGGAGGGGGAAAAGGAGCGACAGAGCTGTCAGGCAAGCAGAAAAGCAAAGGAGCAAAAGCAGTTTTTTCTCGGCATGAAAAGTGCCCTGTGACATCTGGTCAGGATGCTTGTGGAGCAGTTGGATTCATGCAGGTAAAAAAACCTATCCAGATGCAGGCCTGAAGTAAGGCAAGGTGGGCTAGCTGTGGGAGGACTGTCAGAAGGGATGTAGTCACTCTGAAACAGAGATGCCTCTGCACAAACTTGTACCAGTGCAACTCATTCCAAAACAGAGTCATGCTGCTTCCAAAGTGGTTTAATTAAGGCAGAATCAAAATGTCAGCTTAAAACAAAGGAAAAAAGAAAAAGAAAAGAACTTTTGTATGAAGACACAAGGCATCTGATGCCAAAAACCCCCACAAAAATTACAGGGGAGGGGAAAAAAATCTCAACATTTCCATCTTGCCAAAGACCTTTCTCACTGGAGGGAATTTCAGTTGAATAGGTGCCACTGGCAGCTGGAGTTGCAAACTGAGCAGGGGAGCAGCAGGGTTCTCATTCTCCTGCCTTGCTGACCAAGGGCTCTGACAATCCAGCTCATTATTTTCAAAAGCTCAGCTCAAAGCAGCAGTCCCAGTGCTTGCTGGGCCCACATTAGTCCATTTACAGCATTTGTACCATCCAGTGACTGGGATTCTGGCAAGAACTGAGATAAAATCCATTTTGGAAAGGAAGTTTGGCAAAAGGCAGTGCTAAAAAGTATTTCTGATTTTGCTATGCAAGAGGAAATTCAATGAAAAATCCAGCACAATGCTGCAGCCAGATGCAGTTTTGGGGGAGCAGTGTAAGGGACAGGAAGGAAGAGTTTCATTCCAAGTGGAGAAGCCTTGGGTGCCCTTCTTCCACTGAATGTTTACTGGAGGTTTATGAACCTCCACATGCACTTTGGAAGGGGAACTGAAGAAACCGAAACCATGATTGCTGCTTTTGCTCCAGACTGGCTTGGGCATCTGGGTAGTGCCTCAGCTGCAAAGCAGCACTTGCCTTCCCTCATACAAACCACAAGCAAAGGTCCAGGCAGCAGCTCCAGAGATGGTTTTGGAAAAGGTACCCCAATGCCAGACTGGACCAAGTCAGTTCACAACAAGGAGAGACTCAGAACCCCTGCAGCAAAGGTGGTTATTGTTGTTGGATGTTGTTTCAGCTTTTCTAATCTAAAAACAGCAGTTAATAAAACTTAGCAAAATCTTCTCTGAGAAATTTCACCATTGTGCAAATTATTATGCCCGAGTTATAAGCCCAAGTAATTAACAGCACTCCAATTGAAATGACAGTGAAAAACCACACTACAATAGTGCTGTGGGGAATGCTTTCCCTTTGTCTTGTCACAGTTCTTTTTTCCCAAGTTGGAAATAAATATATAAGTTAAACAAAATAAAAATGCCCACCTAATTGTGCAGATGCATAGTTAATTAATCACTTAATTTAACCCACTTAGCTTCAACAGGAAAGAAATTCAATCTGACAGTCAAGACAATATTTTTCCATTCATTCTAGTGTTTGAAAACATCTACTTTATTTTAATAGCACCTGAATTCAACGGATTGATGCTAATGCTTTTGCTTAATTTGGTTTTAGAAAGGTTGTATAACATTAAGTAGGTAAAGAACATACCATGGGTAAAAATAGCGGTGTCATTATGTTTCTGGCAAATATTAACAAATGTTATTAAAAACAAATACATATATTTGTGAATAGATTGATTAAAGAGGTACTTAGCTGGGAAAATTTGCCTTGGGATGAAAGTTGATTAAAAAAAAAATCATGTGCTTACGGCTCCAAAGAAAACACTGCCAGAAAACACTGAAGTGTGTGGTTCGTTATATTTGAAATCTGAGATTCCCGTTAATGGCTTCCCGGTATTCATTACCATAATGCAGCATTAAACAAGCCATGCTACACTGCCTCCACAACACTGCTGTCCATCAGCAGGGAGCAGGGCACTGGGGACCTGCTCTGCAGCTCTGTGCAGCCAAAGGCTGATCTGCTTGTTTGCCCTGGCTCTCCCTTGGCCCCCAGCACGAGGAGGCACCTGCGGCACGGCAGCAGCTCGCGCTCGGCACGGCTGAGCAGCCTGTGCTGCCCCTGGGCACCTCTCACTGCCCAGGACTGTCCACAGATACAGGCAAGGGCAGCTCAGCCTCATGCAGGAGGCAGGCAAAACTGAGATATGGCCTCAGGGTGAAGGATCAGGGCCGGGTTGCTGGATCCATGGCCACCAAAGAAAGCTTGGAACTGAATTTACCTATCCTGATATTGTCAGGGATGGCAGCAAGAACATCTTCACAAAAACCTGTGTAACTACTGCCCTCAGCATTCTGTATACCACTGCCAGCACACACTTATACTACATCATGATGGTTTCCAAATCAGAAGACAATGAGGGATTTGGGGGACTATTAAAAGGGTTAGTAACAAAATCCCACATTGTATATTCATGGGAGATTTTTGGGAAAGACTTAAGCAAAACTTTCCTGCAAAGCTCAGTGCAAGTATTGATATACTCAAATATAACCGTGTGCTTAATTCTTGGCCCGGGTACATTTCTGGGTACAGAAATAATATCCACAATAATGCTGACACGCCTCTCCATGAGCTACATGGAGCCACAGCATCTGAGGGCAAACCCCTGTGGCACAATGCCCTTGTTTATAAATATACACTCATGCTTTCGAATAGATGCATATATAAACACACACACACACATATATATATATATTTTTTTTTTATGTGTGTGTGTGTGTATGCCAGCATCAACCATCTAAAGATCACAAGATGCTTTCAACATAACTTTCATGACTTAGATTCTCTACTCTGAACTTTACAGATAATGGGTTTTTTATCTCACTAGTAGCTCTGAAAAAATGACGTTGAAATTACTGTCTCATTTCAAACTATTTTGTTACTTAACTGCAAAGAGAAAAAGATTTTAAAATCATTGTATCAGGAAAAACAAAATACTTCATGTACAAAAATATTTTATTTTTCATCTGACGTTAAGAATTTAGAACTATTTTGGAATAAATTTTAATGTCATTTCTAACTAAAATGCAATTTCCAATAAAAAAAATCAAATATACCACCCTGACAGTATTACAAAGAAGCATACTTCATATGAAATTAGAAAGCAAAATTCACAGTGAGGTAACTTTTTTTTACAGGTAGATATTTAGTATATATGGAAACTTCTTGGTTCACCTTGGTTCATCCAGTTGTGTATTTGGGCCCAGCATATGGTTCCTGGTTTTGAAGCTGTAGACAGACTGAAGCAACTTAAGGTATTTCCTTATTTCCCCTGCCTTCTTTATGCAACTCTATATTATGTGCTGTTGGGGTAAGAGACCTTAGAGAAGGGAATACACATTTCTTGGTTCTTGAGCTGCATTAGTACTGGGAAATGAACTATTTACTTTGGCAATGAATACAATAGCAGTAAAAAGGGAAAGGAGAATTATGACTTGTCCACAGTGTAGCAAACTCTTTTACTGAACCTGCTTCTGGTATGCACCATGGGAAACAAGTCCCTGCACTTTGTCACCATCCAGCTTTGCCTTTGTCCAGAAGGAAACAGTGCAGGAAATTCCTCCTGCCTCTGTCCAAGGCCATGGCAAAGAGGCTGCTGCCTGCACACTGCCACACCAGTGCAGGCAAGGGGAGGATAAACAGATCTGGAAAAGCCCTCTCTGGGATGCTGGCCCTGCATCCAGCTCTTCTCCTCTCATCTTCACTGAGCTGCCAGAGAAAAGAGGGAAGGGAAGGGAAGGGAAGGGAAGGGAAGGGAAGGGAAGGGAAGGGAAGGGAAGGGAAGGGAAGGGAAGGGAAGGGAAGGGAAGGGAAGGAAGGGAAGGGAAGGGAAGGGAAGGGAAGGGAAGGGAGGGAAGGGAAGGGAAGGGAAGGGAAGGGAAGGGAAGGGAAGGGAAGGGAAGGGAAGTGGGCTCAAAACCAAGACCCGACTGCTGGACGTATAGGACATGCAAAAAGCTGTTTATGCCCTGCCTCACACATTGATGTCACATTTGTCAGGCATCCTTCTCCTAGGAATAAACATGGGACCATGGTTAGTCCTGGCACTCTTGGGATCTCCAAGCTGCCTACAGCCAATGGAGTCTGACAGTCCCATGTCCAGGGAGCTGAGAAGGAAACCAGTCTTGAGGAGAATGGAGACAGGTGACGGAAATCAAAGAACGCCTAAAAATTGTTATTACCAAAATGCATAGCAACAGAATTTAATGACTATTCAGCTGAAAAGATAAATATCAGCATATGGAAGAAACCCTGAGCAGGAAGTAACAAAAAAAACCCCAAACAAACAAACAAACAAACAAAAAAAGGCCACGCTAAGCTATAATTTGTTTAATCATTAATATAATGGATGATGGTGAAGGAAAAGGTCTTGCCAGCAATGCAGTTTAGCTTGATCCTTAGTGAGGCATATGCTTTGCTCTCAGAAAGTCTTTCTTGAAAAATAAATTCATATTGGCTTGAATACAGGTACTGTCACACAGAGTGACAACTGGCTGAGTGGCTGTAAACAAAAGGTAAAGATAAATGACACTGCATCAGGTCGGTGTGTCTGCATGGAAGTGACGGCCAACGAGATCCCATCGAGGAGAGGCTGGAGCTGTCAGAGAGCTACCCTGGCTTTATTTAACATCTGTGCTAATTATCAAGAAAAGGGAGGAGAAACGCACCGCAGTTACTTCGTCTGACTCTCAAGAAAAGAGGCAAGGCTCTCAGCGGCTCCTGGGAGACCCCTAACACCAAAGCACTGCTGTCCCAGTGTCGCAGGGAGATGGATTGCTCCGAGGCTGCGCAGGCGATTGTTTGGGAAAACGCCCGATGGTGGAGGTGGTGGCAGCAGTACAAAAGAATATGTAGCAATTATCTGCCTGGCGAGGGGGCTGTACAGGAGCAATCCAGCTCTTGACGTAAGCAAAATGCAGTAAAGCAGATAAATAAATCTCTGTGTGTCGAGGGGGGTGTTTTCAATAAAACTGCAAATTATTTTAAGTATCTGTGATAATTCCATGGGGAATTTCTTATCTCCTCCTTCCATTGTGAGGGCGTTCATTCACCTTGCAGGCATATGAGTGAAGAGGTGAGACAGCATTCATTACTTGGATGTTGAGGTTTTGCATCACAAGGAGGGGGAAGAGTAGCAAGAGGAGTGTTTAAGTGGGCAGCCCAAAGAAGGAGAAGAGGCAGAGAAAGAAATGGTGAGGATTAGGCAGAGATCTCACAAAGTATGTCAAAGCCAGAAGGAAATGGACTCTTTTCTTTCTGCCATTTAGATGAAGGCAGGCCTGGCTCTGTTGTGTCCTGCACTCCTTACTGCCAAAAACAGAGCAACACTGTTTAAATGAGAGAGGGAAAGACTTCAAGGCAGGGAAAATAGAATAAATGGTAGAATAACAAATAACCCTTCATGCTGGAGGAAGGGATAATCCCTCCATAGGATAACAGGCCCAAGGGATAGAGATTGCTTTGGTCTCCTGTGGCTAGAGGAAAGAGGAGGAAAAAAGCAAGCAAGTCCTGACAGATTTCTCCTACACTGCATCTAAATTTTTTCATTCAGAAGATGGTTTTTGCAGCCTGCTCAGGAGGCAGATCACCTAACCACTCCCCTGATTTCTTGATCATTTCTGCTGTATTGTGTAGGTGGTGCTATTGTCAGATGCTGAAAAGAAGAGAGAGAAAGAGCAAGGCTAGGAAAATAAAAACAAATTATTTGTAATCTCTTCAAAAATTCAGCAAGTGACTCTAGAAAATAGGTCTGCACTTACATCCTGGTTTTAGCAAACTAAGTGTATTATTGCCTTTTCTCAATTTTGTCTTATTTTCCTAAAGGTATTTTTAAGTTATTTTTCCTGCACTATTAACCAGGGAATAATATCCCTCTATAGAGGGGAGTTCTGTCATTTCATCATAATGTGCAGAGGGAAATCTGTTGTTGCTCAAGGTCAATCTACTTGCAAAACCTTGAATGTTGAAGCTGAGAGACAGGGGATGCTCCCAATAGCCTGAGTCTCATCCTCAGATTGCAAAGGTAGAACAACAGCTGAAGTGAGCTGATGCTGTTTCATGGAAGTCAATCTGGTTGTTCCCACACCTGCCCTGAAAGCTGGAAATTATGGCTTTCAAGCAATGTCACTCAGTATGTTTGGACCAGACATGTGCATTAATAGATGCCATTGGAGCACAAATAATTAATAAATATGACCATGAGTGTGTCCAGTAAGTGCTTCACCAAAGACCTTCAAGCATCAGTATCCAACAGCCTTTTAAACAAATCTTTCTACATTGCCATTATAAAGTGAAAGTGGCACTTGACTCTTTAAAAGGTTTTTTCCCTCAGTTCTGAGTGGTATAAATGCAATATGATTTCATATGACTTCAGACAAGTGATACTGTCCGGAGCAGGCTGCTCTGTATCGCTGAGGTGCCAACATTTGGCTAGCAGAAGTGGAAACAGCAGGTAACAATCCAACAGAGGCAGGCTGATAGAACTATTTTATTCTGTTCTGTGCTGTGACCCATGTTACAACAGAAAAATATATTGGATTGCTGGTCTCTCCTTGTGACCCAAAAGAAGGGAAAGTTGTCAAGACACAGACACAACCCCAGGCCAAGAATTACTGATGTGATGGTCTAATGAAACTTTTCTCTTTCCCTGTGGCAATGCTGGGAAACTGCCACCTCTCTTGTCATAAGAGATTCAACAGTCAGAATCCCATTGCTATTCAAGGGCAGAGATGCCACTGGTATCAATAGGAGCAGCACTGGTATGAAATAGTTGAAATGTCAAGTGTGTATTTGCAGAAACTGATTCTGCTGAAGACTATGCAGATATAATTATGCTGCTCTTTTCCCCATTGCTCTCCTTTTATATTATCTAAGGCAAAGTGCCCACAGAGGACACAGATGCACTCTATTAGATGTAGAGTGAGTATTGTTAAAAATATCCTCTCTAAAACCAACTAGATATTTACTCCTTTGTAACCTCATCAACTGTGACACGATGTAATTACAGATTGTTCAAGAGTCTTGTCTGCCCACTCGGTGCCAGACTGAAAAACAACTGAAGAAAACATAAAAAGCAAAACAGACAACTGAGCATGTGCCCTCCACCACATTCCCAAGAGGCTCAGTAACTGAGTATACACTACACATCTCAGGGAGGAGAGTGCCCATCTACAACATTCTTCTCTTCCACGAGGCACTTTTACAACACTAAAATTGCTAACAGTAGAAAATGGCAACATGTGAGAAAGTAAAGTTTAGAGAGAATCAATGTGGATGAGTCACTTCAATTTTTTTTTTTTCTGCTGCACTAGCTTTCAAAAAAAGTCTGTGGTGTTTTTCTGGGTAATGATTTCCTCTCTCATGCTGTGTTGGTGCACCCAGAGCTGTGCCAGGACTCTGCCTAAAGGCCCTGAGGTCTGTCCCCATAGCACAAACCTCAGTCCTTGTCCTGTAATCAGCCCTGCATGGGCAGAGCATCAGCACATGCAGAGCTCTGCTGAGTTTTGGGAGTTCTGCATGGATGAGACAATCTTCCCATGCAGATCAAGGATTGAAAGTGGGGCTTAAGAGAGAAAATAATAAACAAGAGGATAAAACCCACTGTGAAATACTGGGTAATTTTTTAAAATGTAATTTAGCAGGTGTTTAGTGATTACCCTGAAAATAAGGCACAAACACTTTCATGACTCATATTTGTGCTTCAGTTGAATTCTTTCTTCCATGCTATAGCTGTAATTTAAAACATTTGCTTCACCCTGAGAGGAAAAATGAAGATGTTTGAAATAAAGCACTGCTGCAGAACTCACCCCATAGAGCACACACAAAAACTACACCACCAGCAAAGACTGAATTCTGCTCATGGCTCTTCCTTGGGGAAGAGCTGTATTCACCTTATTTTGAATTCCTCTCTCGTTTTACACTAAATGCTTAGACTTGTGCAGCTATAAATAGCTAATGTTACAGTATAAATAGTTAATATTATAGATCAACATTTTGGTGCTGTGGGAACTGCCTTACATTTTTGTCCTAATCTAGTGATGTTCTACAATGGCAGGTCTTTCTTAATGTTTTCATAATGTGAAAGGTAAGTGCTGATTATATGTATTAATAAGTAGAGGGGTAGGGTGACAAACGACTTCTTGACAGCAAATTGGTAGTGAAATTATAACTGTTCCTTTGTGTTTAACATGACTTGCTAAATTAAATGGTTTGGGGTTTTCTGCAATTTCACCGTGACTCTGCAGAGCACCACACAGGATGCTACAGGTTATCCCTTATCCCTGCTTTAGCCAGTGTTCCTTACCATCCATGTGCTTCTTTGTAAAGCTCTTTCTACATCCTCAAATGCTATAAAGAACAACTCCACTGATAGGTGCTGACCACCACTGGAGTTTGGCTAGTTTATGCCAGGTGTGCTCCAGGACATGGCACTGCTTATCAGTATTGCAGAAATTAGTTGAAAGAGAGTGAAAATGCCTCTTCCAAGCACTTCCTTTTGAATTCCTCTTTCTTTCTTAGTTAATTTCTTCATCTTTTCTCATCTCTTATTAGAAGACAGTGTTGGTTTCTCACCATCCAACACAGAGAATGAAGAAATCTCTGGTAGGAAGATGTGAGGAAAGCAAGAGTTGGGAAATCATTTTTAGAGGCAGAACATGAGGTAAGTTATACAATGGCTTTATCATTTATAAAGGTATTCCCTGGTGGAAAAGATACCTAATAAAGGACTTCCAATCTTGTTGACAAAACTGGAACACGATTAAATGGCTGGAAGTTAGACAAATTCAACCTTGAAAAAGATGTAACTTTCTGGCAGACAGAGTAATTAAACACTAAAAGATTTCCAGCAATGGTGAGGGTCTCACTGCTGGCTGCAGGTTGCAAGGCAATACCACACACCTTCCTAAGAGATGAGGTTTCAATGCAACCTCAGAGCAAGTATGGGGAAGAAGGATTCCCTCTTCCTCTCGTGCTCAACTGGCCAGATGGACATGACTGGGTACTTGGAGATTGGGATTTTTGTTTATTTGACTGTTTGAGGGTTGGGGTTTGTTTTCAAAATTACAGACTTGCCATAACTGACAAAAAGGCACCAAAAATCTGGTTTCTGACCAGATAGAGACAAATGTTCCTAGATACTATTCATGTATTTCCATCTTAAATGCACAGAACTATATTGATTAAGAGTTGGAAAGAATTTCTCAGGTCCAACTTGAAAAAAAGATGGGAGAAAACACTACTTTTACTAATTGTGATCAATTAATGTCCCATTTAATAAACTCTCCATCATCACTGAGGCCTCACACATACTTGGCACTACAGATAGTTCTTTCTGTGTTATGCCTGTGGCATGCAACTGCTACCTACCCCTGAAGACAAATTCTTTAATCTAATTAAAACTATCATTTAAACCATGAAAATATTTGTGTATCAACTAAAACTGAATAGATCATTTTATACAGGAGATCAAACTAAAGGATCTTCTGGTGCTTTCCTATCTTAGAAGGAATTACTTGTAAGAAATCAAGGATCAATGTTTTTTTTCCTTTACCACAATATGAGATTTGATACCAATGCCAACAAAATTCCTAAATATGCACAGGGATATTCAAACCTGCCATTTTTGCCAGTAGCTATAAGCTCAAGACCTGCTTGAAAAGCTCAAACAATGCACAATGCAGCAGCCCTCTGCATTACACAGGGATTGCTGAAGGTAAATTGGAGCTTTTTGATTGCAAATAAGCTGAGTAATGTTTTAACTATTACACTCCAATTATCTATGCTGCTTTTATTCACACAACCTGTTACCCTATCAACATCTCTGCAACACAGGCTCTTATTCCCTGTGAAACACCCATAATTCTGGTACCATAGTGCTTTGTCCAGAAGGAACCTATCCATCATGGTACCTTTTCTTCCCTGGGCATATATAACAGAAGCTATTTGTAATCTAGTAGAATTATGGCATGTGGGATCCACATCCAAAGTGCTGTTATTCCTCTTATCTCACTGTTTTATTTCAGTTTTGGATAAATGGCAACATCTTGACTGATTCTATTTGATCACAGAGCATGGACAAAACAGTGGGATGTGTCACTATGGTAATCATGGCAAATACACAGTGATTTCTGGAGATATATTAGACATCTCACTGCTGGCTGGCTGTAGCTTCACAACTCAGCTGCCAGCTGTCTTGGAAAGCTGAAGCAGCTACCAAGCTGCTGTTAAAGCAGATTC
The DNA here is from genome assembly GCF_903797595.1 of Erithacus rubecula. Classification (NCBI taxonomy): domain Eukaryota; kingdom Metazoa; phylum Chordata; class Aves; order Passeriformes; family Muscicapidae; genus Erithacus; species Erithacus rubecula. The sequence continues at coordinate 8,333,686 of NC_136689.1, read as the reverse complement.
CGTGGCTACACTTGCCATGATCCTACCAACAACTGATGCTCAAAAAGTGGGGAGGCCAGTAACCAGTTGCTTTGGAGTAACGGTCCTGGCTCAGGAACAGAAAAAGGCTCTTTCCAGGTTCGTGACCAAGTTTTGTGTGAAAGAGGATTGTGTGGTAGACAGCAAAGAGTAGCAGGGGTGAGATGTTTCACAGAATCTTTTAGGCTGGAAAAGACCTTTAAGATCATTGAGTCCAACCCTTAACCCAGCACTGCTAAGTCCACCACTAAACCAGTCCTTAGGTGCCACATCTGCACATCTTTTAAATACCTGTAGAGATGTTGATTCCACCACTTCCCTGGGCAGCCTGTTCCAGTGCTTGACAGTCCTTGAAGAGAAAACATTTTTCTTAATATCTGGCCAAATCCTCCCCTGGTGCAAGTTGAGGCTGTGGCTTTTTGTCCTGTTGCTTGTTCCTTGGGAGGAGAGACTGACCACCACTTGACTACACCCTTCTTTCAGGCAGCTGTAGAGAGTGATAAGGTCTTCTTCCCTGAGCTTCCTTTTATCCAGGATAAACAATCTTGGTCCCCTCAGCCACTACTCATAATATTTCTGCTACTGACCCTTCACCAGCTTTGTTGTCCTTCTCTGGGCATTCTCTAACACTTCAATATCTTTCCTGTAGTGAGGGGCCCAAAACAGAATCCAGGATTAGAAGTACAGGCTCACCAGTGCCCAGATTGTCCCAGGAAGACAATCCCTGCCCTGGTCCTGCTGGCCACACCATTTCTGATCCAAGTCGGGATGCCTTTGGCTTCCTTGGCCACCTGGGCACACGTGGCTCATGCTCAGCTGCTGTCACCAGCACCCCAGGTCCTTCCTCACAGGGTCACTTTCCAGCCACTCTGTCCCCAGCCTGTAGCACTGCCTGGGATTGTTGTGACCCAAATGCAGGACCCAGCACTTGCCCTTATTGAACCTCACACCACTGGCTTTGGTCCCTCAGTCCAGCCTGTCCAGATCCCTCTGCAGACCCTTCCTGCCCTCCAGAACATCAACACTGCCACCCAGCTTGGTGTCACCTGCAAATTGACTGAGAGAACACTCAATCCCCTCACCTAAATCACTGATAAAGATATAAAGCAGAATTGACCACAGTACTGAGCCCTGGGGCACAAACTTGTGACTGGCCACCAGCTGGATGTAACTCCACTCCCCACCACTCCCTGGGCCTGGCCATCCAGCCAGTTTTTATCCAGTAAACACAGCACCTGTTCAAGCCATGAGTAGCCAGTTTCTGGAGGAGAATGCTATGGGAAATGGTGTCAAAGGCTTTACTAGAGTCCAGGTAAACATCTACAGCCTTTCTCTCACTCACTCATTGTCATAAGAGGAGATGAGCTTGGTCAAGCAAGGCTTGCATTTCATACACCCTTAATGGCTGGGCCTGATCCACTGGCTGCTCTCTACAGAAGTCTTTTGAAGCAGATATAAATTGAGTTTCCTGAAAAGCCTGGATTACCACAACAGACTGACAGAATATTCATTTTGGCCTTGTGATCCCAACACACCTACTTCTGGGACATGGGTTTGTCTCAATCTGAGGAAGACAGAACTAAATAGATGAAGCAAATTATGTACCAAATAATGTTTATCTCCAATGCCTGGGCTCACTAGATCTGCTATACATTTCTCATCTCTAAATATCTAACACAGGAAGGATGAAATAAATGCTGTCACTGTGGAGAGGAAGGTTTGGATCCACAGTAGATTGCATCATATTGGCTGCTCTTTCTCACAGGACAATTACTCTGCAAACAGAACCAAATCTGAAAGACTGTCTGGCTCTAATAACCGTAAAGTTTTATGGCACCAGTAGCCTCTGAGTCACTCATCTGTTTCTTCCCAATCTATATCTCCCAATATCCACTATTCAAACAATAAAATGTGAGAACATATTTGCATATTATGACAATTTCTAAATGAGTTGGCCCCATCAGTCTGACTAATGCTCTGGCTGAACTTACATACTTTGTACTGAAAAAGTTTTTCACCTAGTGCTGTATCATAAAAGATGCTCAAGTCATATCCCACAGCATGTTGACAGTGCACATTACAAAATACACTGCAGAGTTTTGTACTAGGATTTTTGCTCTGGTCCAAAACACAGCATTCAAGAACTAAACATGCATTTTAAGGGATCTCTGGAAATCTGAAGAGATTAAAGAATATCAGCAAGAAAAGTCATGCCGTGCTGTTAACCTGCACAATTCTGAACAATCATTGCAAAATTCTTTGTCTTTTTGGTGCATGTCCATGGGATATCTACATCAAAGTGCCTATTATGGCTCTGAATCCACAGAGCCAAGCTGCTTTGCTGTTCATTCCAGAGTGGTTGTCAACAATCTTCTCTTTGCAGCACTTTGCTGGGACATTCTGTCAAGCAGTATCAGCATATACAATGCTCACTCCCCCAAACCAGCTCCTCTTCTTCCTAGTCACATGAAAGAGCATCCCATCCTTCCTGAAAGAGCTACCAATAGAAAGGTTCATTCAGTTATTACCCTGCCCACACTTTGGTCCTATTTCTTCAGATGTTCCACCTGTCAACTTAGTATTGCATCAAGAGGTAAGACTCCCTTTAAGTGGTGACAAACAAGGTACACTCACAGGTACGTGGCAAACAAACAGGGGGTGAAGAAAATCCTTGCTGTCAAGACAAGTGGAAAAAAAAGAACAGTTGCCCACAGTTTTGTTCACTTTCAAGGTCTGGCAGTGAGCCCACAGGTCCCCTAGGAGCAGGATTTTCACTGAAATCCTGGCCTTTAGCAAACCTGATGGGGAACATTTAAGAGAGCAAAGACGGTATGTTTTGAAAAATTCCCAGCAATCCCACAGAGGTGAGCCCAAATGGGATGAATTCATGTCTGGGAAGCCAGGAGGAGGCCCAGGGATAGATTAAAAAGAACTCACCATATCCTTGTTCATACTAATAACAAGAGCTGCCTGTCTTAGGGTTTGCTAACAGACTGTTCCCAGTGCCCTTGACCTGAAACTCACTTTACTTTTGACATTTCCTGAGCAGCTGGCATTAAACAGAGGGTTTCTTTATCTGGGCTGCAATACTTTACTTTATCCTTTGTTGATTCTCATCAACTTCATCACACTATACAATGTTTGTGGATTAATGTAAACTCTATGAAGATTACTGATAGCATAAACTGGTTGAAATTACTTCAGCAAAAAAATGTTTTAAATTACAGAAGGATCTTCACAGAAAATATGTTTGTGCTAAAGCACTATTTAAAAACCATTGTTAAAAATGCAAAGCTTTTTTGTTTATACAGTCTTAATAGAAAAGAAGCATTAGAAAGTTTGCAGTTTTTTAAGTAAATTGAAAGAAGCCTTTTGTTTCTAAAAGAAAGAAGCTTCCACTGAAACAATAACATTAAGAATTTGGAGGTGAATATAACTGTTATTTTCCATGGAACTAGATTTGATTTTTTTTTTTTTTTAATCAGATGCTACAGAAATGAAGGAAAAAAATACAGTTTTCACTATTTTTCCTTTGTTTCTCCTAGCTGCTCCCGTTTTCTGAAGATTCCCTCCTGCTCCATCCTGGCCACACACCGACCTCCCCCTCATCATACACCAAAATGTTCTCTTTCCTCATTCAACTCTTTCCTTAAGAGCTGCTTCTTTTGTGAAAGCTTCCTGCATCATTTTTCTCCCTGTTGGTGACTCCAGACCTTCTCACACTTGAACTATTGTCCAGTATGTATTGTATCCATTTGAGTCAGGTTGTTAGGTCCATACCCCAAAGGCCTCCAGCCCCTCCTTCGCCCCTCAGCACACAAACACAGCAAAGGGAATTATAAAATCTTAATCAGGAGAACTCAGCAAGGTTCCTCCCGAGGAGCTGCCTACAAAATGTCCTGGGGAAGATGCAAGGCTTGCTGGATTTGAGGTCTCTCTGCTCTGAAGGTTCAAGCATTATTTTGGTGAATTTTGGACCAATGCACAAAGGCAAAAGCTGTGCTGCAGACATCATTACAAGAGCTTTCCACAACCTGACAGCAGACTTACAGAAGGGCTTGGCTGCTGCTGGTTGAATTTTTTGTGATTCCTCAATAGAAAGCATGGGAGAGATGCTAAGGCCATTTAAAGCACTGGAAATATGGATTTGTTTAAATTGCTTATGTTCTTAAGAAGTAACTTGCTGCCTCTCTGCTGACTATTTAGGCTATCCCAAATCTCATGGTATGTGCAGCATGTATGTGTATAGGTGTGGGAATAATCATCTTCCAATGCCTTAGACACAAAGTATTGTATACAAAACTGAAGATCAATAAATGAAAAGTGTAAGCCACAATTATTTGATTCACAAAAACATGACCTAAATTTCTTGCAAGTGCAAACTGTTAACATATCTTTTGTTTTAATGTATGTTGCAGGGAACCACTGGCACAAAAAAAAAAATTAATACATCTATATGTAAAAATTTTAATCCTGTGTTTTCAGCTCAGCGTATCTCAGGCATTTCTCAACTTTAAACACTGTGGGTTTTCCAATGCTATGACCTGAAATACTTTTTTTTAATGGAATTTAAGAAAGCTCTTTCAAAAATGGGTGGGGTAGACAATACAGTTTTTCCTTTATCATTTTCTTCAGTAGAAAACATTTTAATAATAGAAAATAATAAAACATAAGAACCCTTGCAGCTGAAGCTCTTAGGGACTGCCTGATGGCCAGAGCTCACCATAAGTGGTTTTTTTCTCCTATATGCAGTGTTTCACAGACTTTCTTATTTTTTAAGTGCTCATTGGTTTTTCACAACAGAACATTTAGTTTAACAATCCTAGAAACAAGACATCATTCTACTCTGAATCACAGGAGGGTCGGATATATTTTATCTTCATCTCAGAGCTCTTACTCAAGTATTCTCATGAACCAGTCAGGATCTGAGGTGCAAAAGGCATAAAATTCCACAATACAAAATATGTAGGAATTAATCCAATTGCTCAGTAATTTCCTTGCTGAGTAAACTGTTTAGTGTGGAATTCTCTGTAAAAGAGGGCTTTGAGGAGGAGCAGGGCTATCTCATCTCTCACATCAGTGATGAACCTTCCAGCTACAAAGAGACCTCTGCTGAGGTCAGTATTTGGACAGCTAAGGGTGCCCACTCAGCTGAGTCTGGCCAAAATTACACCATCTGATTCAAAACAAGGATCAGGTTCATTATTTTTAGCTAGAATTAAGAATTTTTCAAGTCACATTTGTCCATGAAGACTTGACACAGAAAGGATTGAAACAATTTTTGAAAAAAATACCCCAAGCAAGCCTAAACTCTGCACAAGAGAGGTGTCTCTTCTGACATCAGTATTCATTAGGTATAGGAAAATATTATCATTTCTGTAGCATAACACCCACTGTACTTCTTATTCCAAGAAGATTAAGGGAATTAAATGAATTGCAGCAACCTGTGTATTCAGGTATGAAGCACCAGAGGCTTTGTTCAAGCAGGAGGGGGGATTCCAGCTGGGGAGGGATCTTTGGGGAGCAAGATCCAGTTTTGCAGGGAAGTGAAGCGGGCAGGGAACATCTCCCAGCCGAAGGGAGATGGCACCATTGCCCGAGGCCTGAGCCACCCATGGAAGGCCTTGAGTCACGCCTGGGCAAAGATACTTTTAGGAGGTAAGAAAAGCCAGCCTGGCTGCTGTGCTCCTCACACACCGAGGGGACAATTTCCTTTCCAACTGTTAGAAAATACCACTTCTGGTGTTTGTATCCTATTTTGTCTCCGAACCAAAGAAGGGGGGGGGGGGGGAGAATAATACCCCAGCAGGTCACGGAGTTCAGTGAGAAATCCTACAAGCTTTTCCTGAACAAATAACAGATAGTGACCTCTGGCCTTGCCTTTGCATGAGAATTGCCATCGGCTTCGGGAGCTGCTGCTGCGGCGGGGGACGCGCAAACGGCAGATTCTGATTTAAAACTGATTTCACCAACCCCCCCACCTCCCGATTATTTTTTTTTTTTTTTTACTATTTTTTTTTTTAAGAACCTAGAAGAAAAGGGGGGTGGGGGAAATGGTGGGGGGGAGGCCTGGCAGCTCATCTGCATCACAGATCAAGCCCTCTTTGAGCAAGCCAAGCATCCATAATTCATTACATGGTTCCTGCAGGGCCTGGAGACGGCAGAGCCTCCCTAGCAACAGAGCCATGGCAACAGCGCGCGCCGCCCGGCCAATCCGCGCGCGCCTTGCAGCCGCCGCCGGGCCAATCAGGAGGCGCGGCACAAAGCGGGGCGGGTTGTGAGGGGAGTGCGGGTTTGGGGAAGGGTCCGGTCAGTCCTGAGCTGTGAGTGTCGTGTGGAGCTGAGAGAAACTTGAGGGGTCTGAGCGATAGGATGCGGGTTATTTATCTGCTTGTTTGTTTAATTTTGGGAATTTTTTGAAAAATGTATTTTAAAGCACCCTCACCTTGAGGATTTCTCGGAGGGAAAGTGCCCTGTATGCACCTAGCACAAAAACCTCTGTAAATTTATGCCCCATGCCTTTTTTTTTTTTTTCTTTTCTTTTTTTTTTTTCTTTTTTCTTTTTAACAAAGATTCTAAAGTATAAATCTCTGTGTAATTTGCGAGAACAGGATTTTTTATTTGGTCTTCGTGAAGCAGAAATGTTCCTTGAGAGTGTGCTGTACTACTCCAAAAATGACACATCCCTTTTAGAGAATCAGCTTAAAAATCAGATTATTTTTCCCTCCACCCTCCAGCAATAACCATTGCATTGTGGCTTTGCCCTTCCAAGCCCATGGCTTGTTTTATCAAGGACACAGCCACTGCTCTAGGGTGACATATGAAGCAAAAAGTGACACAATGGTGGCAGAAACAACTCAAAAATTTGCTATAGTAGAAGTTACACCTGGACACAAAAAGTGCAGAAAGAGTTGAGTCTCACATGCAATTGATTTGTGGAGTTTTATTAACTCTTGTTGTAATGCCACACACACAAAAATGTGTGATTTCCCTTCTTTGAGGGGAAGGAAAGGGATTGAGCTTTGTTTGGATTAAATGAGAGCAGTAAAGGCAGAAAAGCTCGATGATCACTGAAGGCACACAGTGGCAGCTTAGTGCAACCATCATGTTCTGTAAAGTAGTATCATTTTTCTCAGAATGGCGTAAGGAAATAGTTGCTTTTGAAGTATTTGCATTTAACATATATTTGAAAATACATACTTGATGTCCGTGTGGGTACAGAGGTCTGTAAATCCTAGTATAAAACTCTTATCTTTTATCTTCGGGGAAAATGAAAAGCAATCATTTATCCAAACCTGAACATTGCACTTGAAGCTGAGATACTGTGGGTTATCTAAGTAACCCCTGAACCTAAAAGCTGATCCCAAATTCCACTCTAATGCATATGTTGCTCAGATAGTGAGAGCAGAGATCAGAAGATTTGCTATGGATGCTTCAAAGTACATTTTGGGACCCAGTGCCCTGTATTGAACTTCAAGAGATGATGCATAAATTGAATAAAGCCATGAAGGCTGCCAGGGGAAGATTGAAAAATACATTGCAATCTCCTCTCATATATTTTATAAAATGTTGCAAACTACCTGCCTTTTCAAGGCCATGCCTTCTGAGATTCCTCAGAAGAAAAAATACTGTATTGCTAACTTTTTTGATCTGATAAATGGTTGAGAACTCTTCTTTATCTTTCCTTTCTTTCAACAAATTAGTACGACTAATTACTATGATTTCTGTTCAGAAATGGCAGCTTCCCCCTTGTTTGAAGAGAAACTGTGTTAGGATTTTCACAGCAGTATTTTGCAGCAGACAAACCTGAGATCAAAATATTTATTTTACCTTAAAAAATCCTAACAACAAATAGTCTGAAAACATAATTAATGACCGTATTTTTTTCTTCTTGTCAAGAACGATTCGTTTAGCAATTTCATGTTTTGCTTGCAATTAGACACAAATGAAGATTTGAACATCAGGATTGCGACTGTTCATTAAAATCATTTAATGAACCCGTGGTCTACATAGCTAAAAATCAGAAATTGCCTTCCAAGATGGTGAAGTTGTCCCATACCTTTTTCCTTAACTTTGACAGATTCCACATAGGACTGGAGGCATGCTCACTGTGAAAGGCAGTGCTCTCTAATGAGCTGTTACAATCACACAACTTAAGCTAATGAATTTCTTATCCTCTTATGTGGATAAAAGTTTCTGTTAGAAGTCAAAAGATCTCCACTTTTTAAGTGGATTTGTATTTGCCATTGGGGAGGGAGGGGAGGAAAGGATACTGCAATGTGTGAAATTCATTGTATTTTTCTTAACAGACAGCACCGTGTGGCAATAACAAAACCATTAGAATTAATAAAGAATCTTCACATGCTCCATTTGAAGTGTGGAATGCTTCATGGATCCACAGGCACAGGTGGACATAGGAGGTCACACTTGAATGAGTCAAGTGAGTCTGTGCAGGAGAGAGGACCCTGTCCCCCCTCAGATCCTTGAATGACTCTGTGTGGGGAGAAAACTCAGTGGTGGTAGAGGACCCCACCTGTGTCACTGCAACACACTGTGTACAATAATGTCACTTCATGTGCAAAGGCTAAAATCTTCATTTGTAAGGGGGTTTCCTGATGTACTGGTGAACAACATCCCTCCTGAGCTTCACAGTGGTAAGGTGCTGTAAAGTAACAATATTGCACACTTAAATGGGGATCTGGAAGCATTTTGTAACCATTTACTGCTCACACCTTGCAGCATCACAGAGATATATATCACCTAGGCCATAAAAACTGTGTTGTTCCACATTTAAGTGCTATTGCTTGTGTAGAAACTCTCTGTAATCTCAAGAGCTGGAAGCGAAAGTCCTGAATTATTTCAGTGGAGACTCTGATGTGCGGAAGGAAGGAAGGAAGGAAGGAAGGAAGGAAGGAAGGAAGGAAGGAAGGAAGGAAGGAAGGAAGGAAGGAAGGAAGGAAGGAAGGAAGGAAGGAAGGAAGGAAGAGGAAGGAAGAAGAAGGAAGGAAGGAAGGAAAGGTAAGGAAAGGAAGGAATGAAGGAGGAAGGAAGCTGAAGAAGGAGAAGGAATGAGGAAGGAAGGAAGGAAGGAAAGGAAGGAAGGAAGGAGGAAGGAAGGAGGAAGGAAGAAGGAAGTGAAGGAGAAGGAAGAAGGAAGGAATGAAGGAAAGGAAGGAAGGAATGAAGGAAGGAAGGAAGGAAGGAAGGAGGAAGGAAGGAAGGAAAGGAGGAAGGAATGAGACAGGAGGAAGAAGGAAGGAAAAGGAAGGAAGGAAGGAAGGAAGGTAAAGGAGGAAGGAAGGATGAAGTAACAATTCAAACCCCAAACAACCAAGCATGAATAGAGTGATTTTATGTATATGTTTCCTGTACTGACAACGAGAGCACAGAACCCAAATTTTCCTGTGTATTTCACATGATCCTTGCTTTCTTAAAGTACTCCATGGAAGCTCAGCGTTTTCCCTCAAAAAATTTCGGGCTGATGTGTGGGGAGAGTCAGTGGATTTGCTGTGGATTTGCAACTGCATGAGTGGTCCCAAAAACCTCCAAGTGGCTCGAAACATGTACTTCAGCACTTCACTTTTATTTGGATTTTAAAGCTTTGCTCAGCTAATTCTACTGTGTCCCAGCAGCCTGGAAAATCCCCAGGAAAAAAAAAAACCCTAGGGACTGCCCTTTTGCTATTGTCTCTTTCCAAAAGGGGCCCAGGTAGTGACTTGTGAGTTCCCGCTACACAAAGCAGAGAGAGGAAAAAAGAACTAATCTCCCCTGCCCCCCGTGTGCGAGAGAAAGGCAGGGCTCAGCAGCGTGTGTGCATCCCAGCGAGAGCGGGGCTGGGGCACAGGGTGACCTCCGGCTGCCTGCAGCCACAAAGGGACCATGGCATTGACACAGCCTGGCTGCTCTCCTTCGCAGGGGACAGATTGAGAGGAAGTGACCCTTGGTGCCCCCCTTCTGCAGGGGACCTTGTGAAATAAGTGTTGCTCTTCTCTTCCTTCCTTCCTCAGGCAGCTCAAAGAATTTAACGATGAGAAATCGCTCGCTTTTACTTCATCATTCAAAGAGCAAGCAATGAAGAGACTTTTCCCTTGAAAGGGATGAGGAGGAAGTGTAGAGGAGCTAGCCTTAACTATTTACTTCTATCTTGGGAAATCCAAAACTGGTCCACAGGGTTCACGGATGACAGGGCAGCAGGCAGCAGCAGCAGGAGCTCTGGGTGAGGCTGTGGGAGTCTATCGGGGGCTGTTTTCTAAGGGGACTCATAAAATGATCCCTGCGGCCCCATTCCCAAGAAGCAGGAACATCAGGGTGTTCAGAGCTGTTTAACACAACTCCCCAGTGGCATCTGGTTAGTTTCAAGTGAAACCCAGAGCTGGGAGGACAAGAAGGATTCTGGGGACTGTGAAAAGGAAAAAGCTAGTTTGGGGGAAAGGAAGCAGAAATGGTTAAGCCCATGTCACAGCTGTGTGATCAGTCTGTGCCCATCCATGCTACAGTTCACAGTGCCAAACCTTGAACCTAAGGCCAGGCTTGGGTGGGTTTGAGCATCAAGGTCCTATGAGATGCAGCTGGAGGTGTTCAGCCTGAAGAAAAGGGGGGCCTTAAAGCTCTCTACAACTGGAGAGGTTGTATCCAGATGGGGATCGGTCTCTCCTCCCAAGTAAAAAGTGGTAGGACAAGAGGAAATGGCCTCAAGTTTTGCCAGGGAATGTTTAGATTGGATATTAGGAAAAATTTCTTCAATTAAATGGTTATCAAGCATTGGCACAGGCTGACCAGGGATGTGGTGGAGTCATCATCCCCGTAGGTGTTTATAAGACATGTAGATGTGGCATTTAAAGATATTGTTTAGAGGTGAGCTTGAAAGTGCTGGGCAAATGGTTGGATTTGTTGATGTAAAGGTCTTTTCCAACCTAAACAGTTCTGGGATTCTATGATAAACATTTCATGTGCAACGCTGGTTCACATCTCCTGGCTGTAGGTAAAGCACATGGACTCTCCCCTCGGTCTTCAAAGGAGTTTTAAATGTCTCTCAGATGCACTTGGGGTAAGTTGGGGAGGGAGGGAATGACCTTTGGATTCTCCCTCCAGAGGGAACCTGAGAAAATGACCTTTTGGCCCTTTGCTCTGCAGGGGCTCGGGAGAGGTCGGGAGGAATGACTCTTGGTCCAATCTTGCTCACCACAGGGGCCAGGGGAAGGCAAAAGAGAAAGAACTCCAGGAATATGTGATCACGGGAATTTCTGTCATCTTCTGAAAAAGTGGCATGTTTACTTCATAGCCCTTACAAGAAAAATAACCTGCCACTGAGAAACAAGCAAGTCCATTTAAAGCAAGAAAAAGCATCTACTCGGTGACCTAGAAATCAATGCTGAAAGTAAAAGCTGATAAATAAATAAATAAGTAAATAAAATAATCAGGGATGTCGCGCAAAAATCAAGGGGTGCCCTCTGAAGAGGTGTAATCAAGGCTCTGATCCTTCAGTTATAATGGTTTTGATTAAAGAAAGCTGTGCAGAAGTAATCTATTTTATTTTTAAATGGCCTGATTTTCCCTCACTACTCTCTTGGAGGCTGAACCTAGAACAGTTTGGAGGAGGACATGAAGTGTTCAGTGAAAAAGGCAAGAGAAAAGGTATGCATTTAATAGAAAAGAAAACTGACATCTGCTTATGTTACTTTTGGGGTTTAATGGCACACATTAAAATTCACTGAAAATAGCAGTGCTCTGGTAAAATAAAAACATTAAATACTGGCTGATCAAGCTGCACAGTTCTGCACTTCTTCCACAAAATCTGCAATATAATTACAAGCTCAGTTGTCACTTGAAGCTCAGGATGGAGCTGGTCATGTGCCGCGTACCTGGGGGTTTATTTATTCTTTTTACTCTTCCCAGTATAAAAAACTTTAAAACTTCCTTCCCACAAACTATATATTTATTCACAATTTTGAACTCTTCACTTGTTTCCATTATAGCTGAAAACTTCTTCGAGTGTGAAAATCTTCTGTTCTTATATAGGGTCAAACATATTTTCTTTGCTTGATAAATAAAGACAAATAATAGAAAAGAACCTCAAAAGAATCCCAGCCTGGGTGGGAGGGGAGGAAAGTTTACATTTTCTTCCTGGAGAAGGTCAGATGTTTATTCAAGCCTATCTGAGCCTTTTGAACAGAGCCTGGGCTGTGCTGAAATCTCCTGAGAGCAGTGTTCCTTAGAGAATGGAAGGGAGGGCTGCCTTCAGAAGGGCTGGCCACAGAGTGCTCTGCTGGCTTCAGAGTCTGGCAGTGCCAAAGGTGCACTGAAACATAGTGTGCAAAAACAAAATTTTGAAATGCTGTCAATGCTCAGCTCTTCCCTTCGTTTTTTTATTTTTTTTTTTTTCTTTCATTTTTGAAATAAGCTGCATAAACTATTAAAGCCTGGAAAAGCAAAGGGAATCCAAAACTTCTACCAAGTGTGCAGCTTTGGTTTGGTAAGTTACAAGTTTTAGTGGAAACCCAGGCCACATCTTCATTTGCCTGTGGTCAAATTTTTGGGAAGATAAAGAAACTGATTGCAGTTGGTTTTCTTTTGACGCCTCTTAATGCTTCAGGCTTACAATGGTGTTATTTTCACATTGGAAGTTTGACATACAGACTAATGTACACAGAAAGAAAAACATCATTGTGTAACTAGGCCTAGAAAAGCTTCAACAGCATGTTTACAGCACAGCAGAGCTGTTTAAAGCTGAAAATCTTAACACTTCTTCATGGGAGGATGGCTGTGAACATGAGCACAGGCAAGATGCTGATGTCCTCTTTGCAAAGGTAGGCAATAGCATTAGACAGTGCCTGCAGCCACAGCTTCCTCTGCCAGCACTAGGGGCTGGAAGTACTTCTCTCCTAATAAAATACAAGAGTCCAAACAGACCTGCAAATTACGATTTTGGGCTTGGAAATTATCTTTGGCCACAATGAATGGGCAAAAGCTTATTGTGTCCTCCAATCCCCAGTCATAATTAACATTTGATTTCCAAAAGCATGGCAATCTTGTATGTTCTTTGCAGGAGCAGCATGTGTTCTCTATTCAGAGGAAATCAAAGTTGTATGATGTTTCCATTTCAGCAGGCTTCAGAGAACAAATTTAACCATTCAAAGCAGAGCTACTTCCAAATAATATTAAGATAACAAGGAACTCATGGAACAAAGGACCAAATGAAGTTACATTTCTCACCTGTTAAAATTACTTTTATAATATGCTGTCTGCTGCCTTAGCTTCTGAGCTCCGCAGGTAAAATAAGCAATGGTCTAAACCAAAAGTTACTTAACCCTTCATTTGTGAGGAATAATGTCTTGCCACTTGTGGCCTTGCCTGTATCTGGACCATCCCTTTCTTAAAGTGAGGCTCAGCCTCTGCAGCCATCCGGGAGCATCCAGCACAACAACCATGTTTCTGCTGGGAGACCATTTTACATCCTTTTAAAAAACTTTTTACCAGGTACTTGTGCATTGGTGTGCTGTCCAGTCTGAGGGACAATTATGGGAAAGCACACCAGAAGTCATTTATAAGGCCTGTGGTACCCTAAGGTTACCCCGGTCACATCTGCATAATGCTGAACCATGCTGTGTAGGCACATCTCTTTGTTGCTCTTCAGGAAAAAATTGACTCCATAATGATAAGGAAAAGCTGAATAAAACTTGATTTATCCAGAAATAATGTCATTTTTGTCCTCTTGAAGTCAGAGTTTTTTATGTGGTAGGAAGAGACCTCTTTTGCCAGAAGGAAAAAAACCAGTCAGCTCTAAGAAACAGTCACTTGAAATAAATTAGAATTCACCATATGATTTTCCTCATCAGTGTAGTGTAGAAATGCACTGGATAAATCCCCATGTTTAATAAGGAGGGAGAAGTTGCTTGGAGTGTCACCTACAAAGCTTGGATTTGGCTTCAGCCAAAGCTTTTTCTCTTGGTTTGTGTCCCAGGCTTGTTTAGTTCATGTGTACATTTTACAGGTCATGCAGGGATCCCTGGAGCTCACATTTCATGTAGATGAAATGTAAATCCACTGAGTTTTTGCCACTGATGATGAAAAATGTGTTTAGTAGATTATTATTAAGTGAGAAAAAGCAATGTGTGATGGAAATCCATGTCTTTGACACCATTAAAATTCTTTCTGTTAATATTGATGAGCAGTAGTTGTAAGTCTTGTATGCATTTGTGTGAACAGGATGAAAAATAATAAAAAGATGACTGGAATCACAGAAGTTCAGGGACACTAGTACAACCATCATTCTTGTACAGGGATCGGCTGCCATGTCCCTGGCATGTGTTTTTTGCCAAAATACCACTGAGCAGTGCATGTTTGCTGGGTGGGTATTGTAACACATCCTAACACAAAAGAGGGAGGGGGTACTCAGTGACACATTCTGATTAATTGGTTAACAGGAGCCTCCTCGTAGTCATTACAGCTATTCAGCCATATCAGTTTTGAAATCTGAAGGCACAATTTTATCTGAGACTCCATATGGCTTATTAGGAAACTGTGCATATAGAAAACTACCACTATCCTGAACCAAGATAATATTTATCTAATAGACCATTATGACTCAGAGAGAGTCAATATGGTCTCTCATTTGAGCATGCATTTTGATATGCATTCTACCTATCCAAACAGAAGTCATTTACATTGCAAGCTATCTGTCTGGTAAATCCATGTTTAGGTAATTCTTATAACGGTGGGCCTTTTTTACAAGAGAGATTATGAAGATGACTTGAATGCTTTGTAGTCCATGGACTAATTTGGAAATTACTGAGTATTTGCCTGATAGATTGTAATGGACTCTTATGGAGCTGTTGGCTTTTATCAGCTAAACTCATATTTTGGTATGTAAGCAAATTTGAAAAAGCAAAATATTTGCAGAATAATCAACCAAGCTGCTCTGTTTGACTTGCAGACATCCTGCCTGCTTTGAGCCACCAGGTTGATGGAAGGAGGGACTGTCTGCTACCAGGGCACAGACCTGGCAGAAATGAGCCATTACTGTAAATTCTCTTGTGTCCCTTCAACTCTGAGCAGCCTGAGAGTGTGGGGAGCAGATTGCTGTGGGCTAATGGCTGAGGAGAAAGTGAAGAGGTAACTCTGCTCACTTAATCCCTGCAGCTCTGCAGAGAATATCCTATGGTGAAGCTGTACTTGCCATGAGAGTCCTGAGCAGATCCCTGGCTGTGTGTTTAGAAAGCATTTAACAGGTTAGTTAAATCATCCTCACGCTCTCTGTGCTTTCTGTTCTATTTTTCTTCAATTGGAAAAGCAAAGGAAAATAAAATCAGAGAGAAGGCAGAGAGTATTGGAATATGGAAAAAGAAAAATAACAACTAGATATTGTTTAGGTTTTATTTGAGTTTGGATACTGTTCAAAGTGAAGGATCAGAAAATTTTCAAAGAGCACGGGGTTTTGTGAAAAATACACTCAGAGAGATTTTCACTTTTAAGGCAGCATTTTCGGCAAACCCCAGCCAAAAAAATTAAGTCTTCCTGAGGAAGGATTGTCTAAAATCACAGTGGCCCCTCAGCATAAGCTCAGAAAGTCCACAATAAGAGAGATGAAGGTGTCTCTCCTCTTCACTGAATGTAGAGGGACCCCACGTGGCTGGTGTAGATGATGTGCCTGCTTCCTAAATGACTCCAGTTAGGGGAATTGCAACCTACTCAAATTCTGTTTTTTCACCAGATAATATCGTTGAAGAAAAAAAGAAAAGCACTCAGGCAGCACCAGCTTTTCCCAAAATTTTCCTTAAGTTACCACAGCAAATCTCCCCATATATCAATGTGCACAATCCTTTTGATTAAATTGATTTCAGTCATGTTTATACCATCTCCAGATCATTTGGTGGCATTTCCAGAAGAGGCAAGAGGTGCTGACACTGGGTGGAGTAGAGAGGGAGTTATTCTGTGTTGGAACCACACAGAGGATAAGTGATACTATGTGCTACAGTTTTGGTAAGTCTTCATGCAACTGTGCAGAGTTGCAGTTATTATCATTATGAGACATTTATGAAGTCTAAACTAAAATTCTGATAAATAATGTAAGCTGAAATGCAAATTTTATCAGATCTCATTTTTTCTGGAGGAATATCAGTAAAATAGCAGTTGACATGGTGCCAATAAGATAGTGCAATGAAAGGCAGTATTTAATTTCCTTGAAAATGAATTTAGATTTGATTATTGAGGATCTGTTGTCAGCTGTTAAACTGCTAGAACAGGCTTCAAAACCTACTAGATTGACTATGCAACCCAAACCTTTCCTATTAGTTAAACAAATAAATGTAATCCATATTCCTCCATAACTATTAAAGAAGCAACTTGTTGTGTGGCAGAAATGAAGGTGTCATGAAGAAATTAAGATCCTGAGCATAGAGCTTGCATGTATCACTGCATAGGTTTGTCTTAGTTTTAAGAAGAGGATTAAAAGAAAATATACTGAAAAGAAATATGTGCTGATTTTTGCCCTGACAAATCTTGCACATCTTACAAAGTGAATGAGGGGAGACGAGCCTTTCCACAGTATCCCTCACTTCTGCTGATGCAGTACAGGACTACCTAGGAAGCTCCAGGTTCCTGTGTACTCTGCATGGTAAGTAAGCACACTGCATTTAATTTCCTTTGAAACAGCAACAGAGATTCAACAGAGCATCTTCCTGAGGCTTCCTACATACTTTCATATTTCATCTGTCACCTGCAGTCTCAGTTCTTGCTCTTCCTCACTTCCTACTGCCATTGAACCCCAGTGATGGTTGTGCCTGATTCTGTGCCTTCTCCCCTGAGAAGGGATTTGAGACAAACAGTTACTAAGTTCAGGAAAGCAGCATTTGCCTTCAGTGAGGATGCCCATATTTGAAGTATATATTTAAGTGCTTTCCAGAATCAGAGTTCCAGTCAGTCACCTACATGCCTCGGTTTCCCCAGGGGAGTTGCTATTTACTCACATTACTGATGTGTGGTAAGCTCCAACTGATTGTGTGCTCATGATGTGCTTGGGAAAATGCCATTCATTTTTTAAAAGTCTGAACTGCCTCTCTTTAATTGTAACTGGTTTTGTTCATAACCTCCAATATTCTTTCACTGTAGATTGTATCAGTGTGTGATTTCTTTACGGGTAAAATTCAAATGAATCAGGAAAGTTCCTGAATAACAAAATGCAGCACTCCAGCCACCTGGAGTTTTACTCTATTTGTATGCCCACTCCTGCTTCAGTGACTCTTTCAGAGGTTCCCACTCACAGCTGCAGCTAAGCAGGCATGTCTAAAGGTGACAGATTGAGAATAAATGTTCAAGTACATATATAAGTGTATATATAGATTTCCATTCCTCCTTTGCTTCTTCCTCCTGTTCACTGATGTTAAAATCACACACTTGCAGTTTAAACCCCACCATACATTGTTGTTTTGTAAAATAGTAAAAATACTGCTCACCTTCATCCCTTCCCTTTCTCAGAATTTCACGAACATCATTTCCCTCACTCCTGGTTGACAAGGGACTCTCATAAAGCTAGTGATCCTCTTCTTTGACCATATCCTTGTCATCCCAGCAGAGGTATTTCCTGCACCACACCGTTCCCATGGAGGTCTAAGCTGACAGTTGACTAGGAAGGCTTCAGATCCAAATCAGACTTCCTGACACAACCGATATGTTCCTCACAAGACTCTGTGGAGTGTCATGGCTTGTACTGCATTATATTTACCTGAAAAATTCAGAATCTGGTCAATACTGTAAAGCTTTCAAAGCTGAAGGCACTCACACTGGCGAGGGGGGGGAAACATGATTCTGGGCTTACGTTTTTACATCTGTTTGCTTCAACCACCCTGGTGCTGCTTTTGTGTTCACTTTCTTTGAATATTCATGTGACTGAATTCTGTGTCCATTAACATTCACAGAAAGTGAACCTCAGAGCTGCACATATATTTGCAGAAGCAGCGGTTTACATTTGCACACTTAGGTATTCATAGCTAAAAGCACTCACTCGAGGAACAAAATCACTACCATTTAGGCAGCCAGTCCCATGCAAAACTGTTTATTACCCACAAAGAACTGATTTTTGATCCTGCTATAGAATTTTTTTCCTTGCTTTTAGAAAAAATTGTGTATGTAAATCACTACTTTCCATACATTTGTGCAAGTAGAAGAAAAGCTTAGACAGATTATGTATTAGGAAGTATTTGTTTAGAATTTAGATACTACTGCCACAAAAGCGTGACCTCTAGTAGATTTTGGTGGTATAGAAACTATGACACACAGCTGAGCAGATACAGGCTTTTCAGCAGAGATGTTACACATCCACCTGACACAGTTAATTAAAATGTCACTTCTATAGGAGTAAAGGGAGATGAATGTGAGCCAAACAGCTGAGCAGAGAATTTTGTTTTGCCTTTGAGCAATTCACTGTAATTTTGTTTAAACACAGGGTGGGGGGGGGGTTCCATTGTATTATCAATAAAAAGCTACAACATTTACCCTAAAAAACACATATTCAAATAGTTTTCTTAATAACTTAAACTTATTGGTCCCAAACTTTCTAGCCTTTCTGCACAGTGGCCTGACAAGACCCCTTGTGATTTCAGTGGAAGTTATAACAGTCTTGCCAGAAGGGTGTTTAGCATCAAAGGCTTCACTGAGTGAAAACATGGGGTTAAGCATGCTCCATCAGGGTATGTGAAGTAGCATGTGGTTTGTTGAAAATGTACCCTAAATGCAAACACTGGGCTGACACAAACGTCAGGAGCATTTGATGGTGTGTGTTGATGGCACAAAGCTGGGAGGTGTTCCCAACAGAGAAGAACTGATATGTGGTACAAGGAGGGATTGCATGGTGCTTCAGACTGAAATAATAGAAACAGGGTAAAATTAATTCAAGGTGCAAATATTAACTGATACATTTGAAACTAACACTGATAAAATAGGCCCATAAGATGGGAGCTCATCATTGGAAATGACTGAAAGGTCATGAGCTGATTTTGTGGCAGCTGTGAGCCACCAGCCCCGGGGCAGTTGTGAGAAGGCTGCCTTGAGCTGTACCAGGAGTGAAATTCCTAGGAGAGCCAAGGATGCATCAAGGTAAGAGTCATGATCTTCTGGGCTGGTCTAATGGCTCACTCCTGCCCTAAAAACAGACACGAGTCTCATCTCCTTTTCCTACACTCAGACACTGCTCCCACTATCTCCTGTGCACCATCTCTCTCCTCCTCAGTCCTCATGGTCTTCAGCTGCCTCTCAGTCCAGTCTCCTGCAATTTTTTGTAGCCAAGGAACAAAAAATTGGGTTTTTCTGAATGAATGATCAAGCATCCACCTGCAGAGGGATTCAGAGTATCACATACCTACCACTTGGTTAATGACAAGAGTGTATAGCAGAGAGCAGAGATGGGGGAAAGAGACAGGAGCAGGCACTGATTCTACTGGAAAGTGGCTGTTAGGTCAGTTTATCCCATTTTGGGAAAACTGGTGCCACAGTGGCATTGAGTAATGCTTTGTCTGAGGGGAGCACATCCTCAGCATTGCACACATGTGATGGTCACACCAAGATGGATCTTTTGGTGTTGTCTTTGCAGAGCAGCCCGAAAAAGGAGGTTCAGACTGTCCTCACTGCCCTCCAGAGATGCTCCTGAGACAGTCAAGGGTTGGGACTTGCTTGCCAGCTGGAAAATGCATTGTGCCAGTTGGCAGCCTCCATGGGAGGCTCGCTCCCAGATCTCCAGTTTGTGATAGCAGCTCATCAATGAAAAGCAGACTCCAGAGTCTGCCATGCCAGCACACAAGTGCTGTAAACACCATTATATAGTCCTTTTTGTAAGCCTATTAGGGGTTTTTGCCCTCAGCTGAAAACCTGGTCCAGAACCTGCCTTCTTTACTCAGTAGAAATGTAGTGATTTTCAGCTAAGTATTTAAGACCAGGGTATGCAGGAGATCAAGTAAACTCAATGGAAAAACAAGAGAAGGCAATTAGCAGGATATATGGCCAGGCTTTTAATTACTGCATTGAAAGCAAATGGTCACAAGGATGCAAATACAACAGACAAATCTGCTCAGGGACAGCAACGAGCCTCCAGCTCCTAGACACCCCAAGAGCCTTTTCAGCTACCAGACCTGGGAATCAAGAGCTTCTGGAGACACTCTGCCCTCCAAATTTCTCCCCAATTTCCACGTATGCTTGTATTCCTTGTACTGTACCAGCTTCAGGAGCAGGTGACCTGTTTTTATCCCATAATACTTTCCTGGGCATTCCTTCAGCATCAGGTACTTTCACCATACAGCAACTTATCCCTCTTAGTCACAGAGGCTTTGACATGTGTTGCACAAATGATGTCTGTCTCAGGATCCAGATCTGGAGTGGCGAGAGGGATCCTTTCATCCTTTCCTGTGCCAGATTTCTCTCCCCCTGCAGATATTCCTTCACTGCTGTGCCCAAACTGCAGGTCCCAGCATCCTGTAAGTGGTGTCTGAAAGGATCCAGCACAGTGATGAGGAGTGCCAGGGAATGCATCCAACCCGTGCAGGAGCATGAGGAGGATGGGAAAAGCGAGAAGGATGAAGTGTTTTCTGCCTTTCAGAGAGAGAACTGGGAAATAGGTCTGGGAAATAGAGCAGGAGGTGTGAGAACTGGATGATTTATGTGTATGTACACATGAGAAAATGAGAAGCAAAGTTTCAAACTGGCAATTCATTTGGGTTTTTTATTGATTATAAATTGAATCTCCAAGCTATAATTAATAACCTGAGCCTGAACCATACCTGTTGTAGAGAGTTGCTAACACATCTCTATAAAATGTCTAGCAAGTCAGTAGCTAAACATAAATTCTGTGAAGCTTATGATTCTCAGCATGTTACCAACTTCCTATAAAGGCAGTCTGTTGTTATAAAACATGGCAGCAGAGACGGCCATGAAATGCTGCTGGAAAACATTTCTTCTAGCAATTGTTTTCAGTGTTACTGCACTTTTTGTGTAGCCTTTGTAAGGTTTCTGTGGCCCATTTTCACCTCTTTCCTCTTTGTGATGCAATAGTCATAAGTGAAAGTATATTTAAAGACCATTAATGTTATTTTAATGTCTCTGTTTTTGTCAAAATTTACACTTTTTCCTTTGGACAGCTGTTTATACTCACAGCTGAAAATTCAGCTTTGGGCTTGGGGCTGTGTGATTTGGGCTGAAGTGGCATTGCAAATTTTGACTTTGTGGATGGGGATTTTTGTATATACATATATATATACAATTTTTTTTTGCCTTGACAGGCCTAAAAGAGGGCAAAAGCACCCAAATGCTTTTATCTCTTCTCTTACATATGACTCCAGCAATAATATAATAATTTTCATTTTGAAGTCCACTAATGCCATTTTAATCATTTTTTGAGCAACTAACATAATACAAAGGAAAGGATGAAATGGAATATTTGTGGCTGCAGAGACAGATATCATTATTCAAGGGTAGAAGCATGTGAAAGGGTAAAGGGGGTTTAAAGAGATACTCTTTTGTTGTACTTAACACTGATAAATGACATACAAGTCAGGATAACAGGGCAGAGCTCCTGTCAGGGAGACAGTGATAAATGTGGAGGCTGGGACAGAAAGGTCCACTAAACAGAAATCTGTATATGACACGTTGTACATTTGATAGACTTGTCTGCATGGTCTGAGCCACAAAGTGTTCCTCTTGGCTCAAATTATGGCCCTCGAGCACATCTTACACAACCACTGAGCTCATGTTTGTTTTCCATTTCCGTGTGGCAGCAAAGATCAATTCCCCTTAATCAGTGCAACACACAGGGCTAAAACCAGGGAGGAAAAAATGTTCTTTTGCAAATATAATTGATATCTCTTTCAGGCAAATCATTATATTATATGAAACAAAAAGTAAACAGACCTTTTTATTATTAGTGCTGTCTCCTTTTCAAAAAATGCCCATCATCATCCTGTTAATCAAAAGATTTATAGAAGAGAAAACAAAATCTCCCATTATTTCTTTGTGAATGAAACAGAAGGTGTGTGATTTGTGCATTAAGCTTCCTACATGCCATGCAACATGACCTGTACTTCTTGAATGTCCTCAGCATCAAAAATAAAGACAGAGGAGTAGACACAGACCGAAAAGACATTTATGTCCTCCAGAAGCTACTTTAACAGTTCACAAACAAACAAACAAACAAAAAATCCAAGAAGTCACTCATGTAAAATTCACTATGCCCTCCTAGCAGATGACCAAGGCTTGTGTTTTCAATAGGAGGAACATGCATGAAGGAGTCTGTGTGATACCAGCTGAAAACACAAGGAAGATTGAATAAAAGCAATTTGCAAGACTGGTGGAGGATTAGAGACTGATGGTCAGTCACTTTTGGGTTCCTTTAGGGACACAGACATTTTGACTGCTGTGTTCTGCCAGTCTCACTGAGCATGTGAGTCTGGTGGTGCGGTGAGAATTGCCAAGTCCTAGGTGGGAGCACTTTCTCTGTTACAGCAGGTTGGATGTATCACAGCTGAGGTGAAGCTGCTGTACATGTCTGTGGGTACCAGTATCATAGGAGCAGAGTTGGAGGGCACCCTAAAGGCCACCTTGCCATGGGCTGGGCCACCTTCCACTCAGACCAGGGTGCTCAGAGGCCCAAAGAACCCAGCTTCAAATACTTCCAGAATGGGAAATCCACATCTTTCCAGGGCAACCTGTGCCAGTGCCTCACCACTGTCACAGTAGAGAATTTCTTCTAACATCTCTTTTTAACCCACTCTCTTAGTTTGAAGCTGTTTTCCCCTTGCTCTATCACTTAATGTCCTTGTCAGAAGTCCCTCTCCAGGTCTCTTGTAGCCCCTTTAGGAACTGGAAGGTGCTTTGAGGACTCCCTGGAGCCTTCTTTTCTCTAGACTGAGCAACCCCAGCTCTCTCAGCCTGTCTCCATGGCAGAGATGCTCCAGCAGCTCCATGTGCTGACACAGTTTAACTAAGATGAGTCACAAGGGCAGCGTTGAAACCTGAATTTCAAAGTTATCCAGCTTCATATCTGCCAGTGTCACCACTGGCTGCTTTTGTCCCTTGCCATCTCCAGCACAGCCCCAGGGAGTGACGTGGAGGCACATCTGTGCTCCAGGCCATGCTCACCTCTCACTGACTGAATTTAGGGCTGGAAAAACATGGGGAAGAGCTCCCCTCTCCAGCACTGTGCAGAGGAGACAGGGACAGCAACACAGGTGTCTCTGTTCACTTTTCTGCTGAGAGCTCCCTTCTTCCAAAGTCTTCTGGGACTGTAGGAGGGATCAGCAACATTGCTGTAAAAATTGTTTTATAGGGATAAGTTATTGGAGGCCTTGCACTTAAGTGGCTTCACTTTCCAAGCACTCACTAAGTTCAAGAACAGGTTATCCAAACTGTTCTGCAGGGGAGAGAGGGTAGAGACCATCTCTGCTATCATACAACTGACTTGAAATTCCAGGGAAAGGCTCCTGTGAGGGTGGCCAATCTCAAGACCCTCTTACCAGTTATCAGTGTGGGAGGTGTAATAGTCACAGATTTTAACACAGTGAGGCCAGACAGGTGGGTGCCCACACAGAAGCTGTGAATTTAGGGGTAATCTTAAGAAGAAACAAGACCCTTTAATAAATCCTGTCATATTTCAGTCCCCTGCTTTGCAGGAGCTATGTTTAAATTTAATATAATACAAGCTGCCCCTTCAAAGCATCTCTTTTCATAACACAGTGCTCTGACACCACAGCTGGCACAGTCCAAACAGATTGACTTGGGGAGGGAAGAGGGAGAAGGGAGGAAAATAATGTGTTGTCCCCCCACATGCTGCTTTCTGTCTTAATTTGCTACCTCTTGCAATGTGGGTGAGAATTGGCATCCTGATCCAGAGAAATTTCCTGTTAGCCTCTGGAATAAAAGAGTGCATTAAATAACAGATCTCACATCCATGATTTTAAAACTGTGTTGCAAGAGTTTCTCTGTTTAAAATGTATTTCTAGTACCAGGTCTAAATATTAATTTCAGGCTAGAAAATTTTCCATGTTAGGGTAGAAGGAGAGAAATATGCTGCATTTTCCCATTTTTGACGATTACATTAACTTTTTTGTTATTAAAATAGCAAAAAAAGGAAGAATTTTTCAACTGTTAGCTGTTGTATATTTTGGTTGTTTTTCCATTTTAATCCTGTAAATTTTTGACAGGAACTTAAATAAGCTCTACAGGGATTTTTTGAAGAAGAAAATTCTATTCAATAGTAATGAAAAATGCAAATTAAATATTTGTTCGGTGTTTAGTCATTCCTCAGAGACTAAAAGAAATTCTTCATCACGACCTCTATACTGACCTTCACATCAAATTAGAAAGTTATAGTGTTTATGTGGAACCATATACACTGTCCCTATTGTAAAAAAGAAATGAATATTTTACAGCAATTGCAATTTGTTTCAAGGATCATTTTCTGAGATCTCTGCTTGCTGAAGACTACAATTTACCTTTTTACAATTTCATTTAATGATCTGACATTTGAGACACTTCCTAATTAATTCTGTGGCTGCCTAAGCCAGCTGTGATAAATATAACCTGTGCATACAGGATTACAGTGTCGCTTTTAGAAAATACATCCAGTGAGAAAAGGTGAAGTTTTCAGGGTGGGACATTTGTGTCATCCATGCTGGAAAGTATGAAACTCTGGAGTAGCCACTGCACTGAGCTGGTGTGAAAGGCTGCACAAAAGATGAGAGCAGAGACTGCTTAGTACTTAACATTTTTCATGGTTTAAGTTGGTTTTTAGCAGACAGAACCAGCTGTTTCAGAGTTTGCCATTTGCAGGATTCTTCTTTATCCATAGTTCCAGAATCGGCTGTGGTCAGCCTGAGGCAATGCTGCAGGAACGTGGGGTGTGTAATCCCCTTGGGAAAGCAGAGGGAATGTCCTGAGCATGGCCAGAGCGTGGGCTGCAGCCCATGGCTGGGTCAGCTGGGGGATGCTGTGGTTAAAGAAGTCAGCCTGCAAAAATGGTCTCTGCAAGCCAGACATGGGGGCATTTTTAAAATGGCTTTGCAAGCAGCAGCTGTGACAACTGATGACACAATGTAGAGTGACCACTGGGCCACCAGGCTGAGCAGATTGTTCTGTATACAGTCAGTCATGGACCCTGCTTATCCATCAGAAAATCAAACAAGTTTTAAATTTTGTCAGATTTTTTAATCTGACAAGTGCTCCTGGATACTGCCCAAAAATTGTGCACTGCACATGCAAACTTCTTCCTTATATCTTTACTTCCAAGTAAATATTTCAAGGGTTTTTTTTCTCTTATTGTTCAGTGAATTAAATCAGGGATGTGAAAGGGAAGTTTTTCATGCCACAGAAGTTGGGGTTTTTCCATTAAAGAGTAAAAATATCTAGAATAAGATTATAACAGATCTTGAACTGTTCATTATTTGTAATATAACAGATCCTGCTGTGGAGGAAATAGTAATTTCAACAACTGGAATAAGTCTAATACTTCCAAATTTCTGTTTCTATGGTGACTTTAATAAATATTCCTTTCAAGATAAATTTAGGTACTCAGGAACATAAATGCTTCCTGCCTTCTGTTTCAGATGAAAATAGAATCATGTTTGCACAGAGATATGTTTTAGACACATTTGGCATATTTTCCCCAGATTGCCACTTTCTTGATGACTATTATTTTTTTCTGGAAAAGCAGCAGAAATCCATAAATATTACTTCATTTAATTAGAGAAACTGTGATTGCAATAGCAGGAGAAGACCTGGTGTGGAAAAGGGGAAATTCTGCAGCTTCCAGGGACCCAGAATGAGATAATTTCACTTTTGCTGTTGCCATCACTCACAAACCCCTCAGCAGCAGGAGCAGCCTGGCCTTCAGAGATTATTTGTTTGCCTAAATGTGTCTGGTGCTGCAGACTCGAGCTATGGCTGTTCCCCACTCAGTCTTGGATTCTTTTCTTGTGTCAGCACAGGTGCCCTAAGGCAGGGCTTTGCCAGAGCAGGAATTCCAACATTGATTCCCCATTGTTAAAGCTGTGAGCTGTAACACTGGTCCAAACTGACACAAACATTTTTCCTTTCTTTCTTTTCCTCCTGTGTCTATAGAAACAATAACCTTATGTCATGTTATTTCTTTGATTTTTAAACCAGAAATAATCTGCAACCAGAATAACAACCGTGTTTGGAGTCTTCCATCCGAGAGGGAGCAGGAGGGAAGAGGCTGGAAGTGCTGGAGCTGGGTTTGGTTTTGTAGTGGAGGTTTCCCTCCAGTGGCTTCTCCAAAAAGTGCAGCGTTGAAGAAGCAGCTGGGGTTTTATGCTGAAATAAGGCTGATTGAAATCAGGTGCTCTCACGTCTCCCAAAGCTCACCCCATGATCTGTTACCCTAGAAAAAAAGCTAATGAATGGGACAAACTGATGTGTGCATTCAGGGGTCCTAAGGGAGTTCACAATATCCAACTAACAGGAAATTTCGGTCTGTCCTCCTGTTGAATGGGAATGTTATTACCCTCCTTAATTTATCCTAATTGTTACTTTGGTTTTCTTTAATAACAAACTCCTGAATGCAGTTCATACCCCAAGGAGCTTATAACCCAAAATTAAAACTATACAGGAAATAAAAGAAATAATTAACAACTACATTTATTCTGTATAATACAATATTTGTAAAATGTACTATGTCAAAGGTGGGTGGTTTTTTTCTTAAGCCTTATGGCAAAGTATAATTAAAATAAGAGCTCTGAAGGCAGGTGATGATGTCATTTTGTGGCTGTTTGCAAGATGTCTCTCCCAAGCCCTAGGGCTTATGGAAGAAAGCACACAGGTTCTTATTGGAAAAGTAAACCAGAAATGATGGCACCCTGGCAGGGAGAGGTGGAAGCTGAGGCAGGATTTTGGGAGCTGGCCAGGCTGTGCCCAGAGAGCCAAGGCAAGAGGCTGATGTCCAATATCTGAGAAAAAAAGGTGTCAGTGTGGAAAAAGAAAGGTGAGAGGCAATCCAGGCTGGAGAATGACCTTTTGTAACCTGTGGAGCAGGATAGAATTGAATTTCTCAGGGGTAATGGAAAGAAACCTGCAAGGATCCAAGTGTGAAAATGGGGGTGCTTGGAGGAGAGGTTTACCTGTGGGTATTGCTGGGAAGGGTTGGCTGCTAGAAAAGTCAGAAATGAAGCATTGAGATTTCAGTAATCACAGCTCAGCCAAATCCCAGCTGATACAATGGCTGTGCTGGAGCCTGAGTGACAGGCAGAACAGCCCTTTCACTGCCATGATTAGGAAAGGATGTGCAAAGGAGGAGACATTATGGGGAAAGATTAAACACTGAACAAAAAGCAACTGACCAGTCACAAAGATGTGCCATGGTTTTAGTCTGGACAGCAGAGGTGGATCCAGACCCTGCTTAGGACACAGAATTGGAGGGATCTGCCAGGGTGGCTGTGTGTAGGGCCCTGTTACAGTCACTGTCACTGGGAGCCCTGGAGCCCACAGGGGGAATTGTGTGGCCAAAGGCAGGTCAGAACTTCAGGATGATCTCCAATATTCCTGTGGGTCACTGGATTGCCCTGCCCAGAGCTCCTATCTGCTGTTGGTGCTTAGGCATAGCTCCAAGGACACAGGTACATATGGGTGCTTTCCACCCAAGGAACCCAGTAATCCAGATGTTGACAGCAGTGAGAGGATACTGGGATCAAAACCAGTGATGCCCCAGGATTGGAAAGAGAGATGGTAAAGGAGCAAATGGACATAAAGCAGGAGAATCAGTAAGGGACAATGTTTAGTTCTAAAATTCTATGTAGCCTGAGTGAGAAGGTTTTGAGTCCTAGGTGGATTTCTTTGAAAATTTTGTTGAAATTTCTTTGAAATTTTTTTTTTGTTTGCTTGCTTTGTTTATCTATTTATTAGATTTGAAACAGATACTTTAAACTAGAGATACTTTTTCACATCACAGCATGACCCATCACTGGCCAGGTGAGAGAAATTTTGACTACAGTTTAGCAAAGCACACTGCATGTAACTTAAAGACTGGTCCCCCTGAAAGCCAGGAAACAATTCACATATTTTAATGCATCTAAAGACTTAACTTGGTTTTAATCATAATCACAGAAAATTACTAATTTAAATACTACCAGGGATTGTAAGTCTTTTCCCTATGCTCACTGACTTTTACAGCCCTTGATTTTTTAGCATTTAACATTAAAATATAAGTGTTACGATTTTTATTTTTGGAAGTGCTTTTACTTTGCTCTAGAGCTGCTTAATTCTCTGCCATATCTGGAATGACATTTGCCATGGATGTCAGCCAGTAAGTTTGTGAAAGTTTTTCTGGTTCCCTGGAAACCTTCCCTAACATCCCACCCTGCCCAGAGTTTAGACAATGACACATCTCAGTGGTACATACTTCCCATGCCTCAGTTCTGAAGGGATTTTTCCCCTTTGCATATGAAGAAGAGCTGACATAGCCTAGATTGGCTTTTGATACATTCTTGGAATACTCAAGATGCTCTGTGTTTAAGGGAAATATTTATTTTACAATTCACAGCCAAGGGCAGCTGGCCTGGCTCAGAACCCGTTGACTCCATGGGGAGTTGGCTGTGGCTGAAAGAAGCTGCTCCCTGCCTGCCAGCAGATCCATGGCCAGCCTAAAGTGTAAACCTGAGTACTGGGGGAATTGTGCTACCAGTTAATAAAAAGTACAAGTTTATACAGATTACACAAAGAGAAAGTTCTTGGCCTGCAATTTTAGGAAGATTTACCTTTGTCCAAGACTTAGTTTAGAGAGCCAGATCTGAGTGCAGATCTGGGCCCAGTCTAGTGCACCCTGGGGACACAAGGAGAGACACTTATCACCCATATCAGTAGCATGGAGTACCAGACACCAGCCTGAGACCCATGCAAGGGATAAGCAGCCCCTGTGGCAACATTTCCAAAGGATGAGCACTCAGAATTAAAGAAATTAAAACCAGATAGAAGTTGGTGTACTTCAAGAAAAAAAGCCAACCCACAGTATAATAATTATCTATAATAATATTCTTCAGGCTTTCACCATATAGTCAAGTCCTCCTGCACTTCCTCTGTCAGAGACATTTCTAGCAAATTTTCTGATTCCCATCAGATTTCCCAATTTCTAAGTTTT
Source organism: Erithacus rubecula (assembly GCF_903797595.1). Lineage (NCBI taxonomy): Eukaryota > Metazoa > Chordata > Aves > Passeriformes > Muscicapidae > Erithacus > Erithacus rubecula. Next base: position 8,304,549 of record NC_136689.1, on the reverse strand, counting down.
TTTGGTCGGTCTCCTGTTTGCAGAACATCTGTTTCTTCCAAAATAAGCAGGACTTATTCCTGCTAGTGAATTTTTACACATAAAATAATCTGAGTAGAACAATAACAACCAGATGTGATATATGATGCATCATAATCTCTAACAGCAACATCTCTCTCCAGCCCAGGAGGGTTATTTCATTCATCAGGTGTAACGAGTGTTCAAGCAGTTTATGACACGTACTGCTTCACACAATCTAAATGCAGCTATGTCATTATATCAGATAAATCTTCCTAAGCAAGAATCCATGTTATCACTCAGACACACACAAAATTGGTGTCTGTGCTACTCCAAGGAGTCATGTTTTACCAAATAAATTCAATTGGGATTTAGGTTAATGGTTTTAAATGTAATTATTCTACACTAACAGTGAATTTATGGCTTTCTAATATTAGTTCTGCTCCCTGTGCTGGGTCAGTAGGAAGGTTCTGAGGCCATGCAAAGATTAACTAGCTCCCATGAGAACCCTGGCAGAGAGACTTTGGGGTGTCCTGCTAACAGCATGATTTTATTCTGAGTTTGTGAAATCTGTAAACTGTATTTAGTAATAAAACCTACACAGATTAGAAGTAAAGAGAAGAGACAGCATGAGAGTTGAATTAATAATACTGTGTTTTCCAGGCAGGGGTCAAGGTCAAAGAGCATTTTCATAGTGAAATCAACAGCCATCATTTCCATGTGCCTATTTCTTGTCCCCAGCCTTACATGATGCTGAAAGAGCCACGTGTACGTCAGGAGCAGACTGATGAGAGCTTCTGGCAATGCTCCAAAAATAGGCTATATTGAGCAATTGACAGTTGGGAACTGGCAAATTTCTGGTTTCCTTCTAAGATTTTAAAATATGAATGAGTTTTCCAGGGAGTGAGGGATTTACCAGCAAAATATTTCCCTGGCATCAAAATTATTAATCTGAAATAATTCAAGGATGACAATATTGGTCTGCAAAATCCCAATTAGAAGTGTTTTTAAAACAGGCAAACTAGGAGGAGTAGGGATTAGAATCACTTTACTAACAATATGGAACAATACACATATGTTTATTTTGAAAGGTTATCATTAGTGCCAGTCATAATAAAATGCCTGGAGCTAAACACGTAAACTTGTAAAGACATGGAGTCCATTGTAATCACATAATGAGCAATGAGCAATGGATTCTTTGATGCAGTTTGCCTGGATACAGCCCTATCTAGACCAACAGCATCCTTGAAAATTATTTGATAACATAATATTCATATATTGAAGCAATTGTTTTAGAAGTCTTGAGGTTAAAAAGAAGTGATGCAAATTCAAACTGGATTGATGGCTTCAGAATAAATTCCTGTTTTAACTTGGATGATTTAGATTTATAAACAGATATTGAGTTCTCCAATACCTAGAAAGAGCACTGTTGGAAGTCAAAGACCTTAAGGAATGGCATCAAGATAAGGTAAACTGACCTCACAAAGTGTTACAGGGCAGGGGGTAAACACATCACTTTTATATGGAGTTGTCCAGAGAACTCCACTGATTCCAGATGTTAAGGTCAAGCTTTCCCACATTTATGAAATCCTGGAATTGCTGTCTGAGATCTGCCCAGTTACTCTCCCTACAGCTGCAGAGCTTTGTGGGCAGCAGGCAATGCTTCAGGCAGCTGAGGGAGGTGAACTTGCATCTGCTCCACCCCAGCAGGAGGATTCATCCCCTGAGCATAAATCGACCACCTTCAGGCACGTGGCCTTTTCAGGGCTCTGAAGGTTCTGAAGGTGAGAATGGGCACAGAGCACCTTGGTGGTGACCCCAGCAGGAGCACAGGGTGTGCACAGACTTGGTGGCTGTGTGTCTCTGAATGCAGAACATGTGGAGGTGTTGAAGGAGATCTCCAAGGAGAGCCTGGTGAAGCCCCAGGCTTAGGACACTGTCAGATTTAGCCAGGGAGGGTTGGTGGCTGAAGGCTAGGCAGGTAGGCTTCAAGCTTTGGAATTGCTTTTTTATCTCTTTCATGCCCTGCCCGTAGGAAGGAGATAACAGTTTTTCCTCCAGCTGTTGATAAAGTGGCAAAGAAAATTAAAAGAAAAAAAAAAAAAAGAGAGAGAAAGGGAGACAGTTATATAAAGCTAGACAGACAGAGACACATTACCTCAACAGCACCAGAATCTGAGGCTGAAAAAGAGAGAGAAAATTGTGTTTGTCCTGGAATTAATAACTTTTAGAAGAGCAAGTTGAAAGCCCAGTAGACTACAAATTAAAACTCTATTTGTTCTCTCTTTGGGGGAAAACTAGTTAAAGATACAAAGCAGATGGTGGGAGCAAGACTGAGCCACAGAGGGATGGAGAGGGGCCAGAACAAACAGGTCTGAAAATGGGCAAGTAAAGATGCTCAGTTTTGCAGCCCTGGCACATTTGCTATCAATTGACAGCAGAAGCCATACAACAGAAAGACAAGGGGTGCACCAACTTCTCTGTGTGCCTGGAAGCTGCCAGCAGCTCAACTGGAGAAGCTGCAGAACTGAAGAGAGGGCTGGAGCTGGGCTGAGCCTCAAGGAGATGGTCCCTGGAGGCACCTTGTGAAGGAGAGGACCAGAGCACAGCAGGACTCCACAGCAGTGATGCAACCAGTGCCTCCCTCAGTGCTTGGACTCGGACACACACGAGCAAAGGCACAGTCTGAAATGCGAGGGCTTAGTGAAAAAGTGTGGAGTTTTGACAAGTGTCTTGGGTTGCCATACAGGATGTGGACAGAAATGTGTGTTCTATCACCATTTGTTGAAGGTGGGGCAGTGATTTCTTATCTCCATGGCACATACCATCTGCTAATGGGGCATCTTTAAACCAGCTGAGGCAATCATCTTTATCTTTTCCACAACTCATCCTCTCTCCAGGAGATATCATCTGCTGCTGAGCCATTGATTCCCATTGTATGACTGATAAAATTCTATCATCCCACTGGGAGATGCTCCAGCCAGGGGAGGAGCCAAGCATTTCCTACCTAGATAAAAACTGAGATTTTGGACAGCAAATTACCTTCTTTCCACTGGATTCCAGAGGAAAGCCAGACCTTTCCACATCATCCCTGGACCTTCAGAGGAAACTGCACCTTCTGCAGGAGCACTGCTCCAGCTGAACCAAATCTGCCACTGCAGGAGGATGCAGCCACCATTGAATGGGACTGCTGCCACCACCCTGACTGACTGATGGGTGTCAGCTTGGATTCTGACTCTGGCAGTGTTTTTGGGATTGTTCCTTGTAATACTGTATTTATATTTTAATTTTCCTAGTAAAGAACTGTTATTCCTAATTCCCATAGCTTTGCCTAAGAGCCCCTTAATTTTAAAATTATAATAATTTGGAGGGAGGGGGTTTACATTCTCCATTTCAAAGAGAAGCTTCTGCTTTTATTGACAGACACTGTCCTCCAAACCAGGACAATAAGGAACAATTTCCTCACTCTGCAGTGACAATTTGCCCCATTGCTGCTGCTGGTGAATGCAGTGGTGCTGTCTGTGGGGCTGGGAGCTCCTTGTCCCAGCACAGCCATGCTCGAGGGGCTGCTCAGGCCATGCCTGCTATTCCTGGAAACCTGAGCAGATTCAGATAGCTGAACTCTGGTGTGTCTGGGATCAGGAGCCCAGGTGAGAGGATTAGGAGGAAGGATTTGTGGCTGCCTCCAGCTCTCCTGCAGCAGGCAGCATCCAGGATCCTTCATCACCACCTGTGTCCTGCCCTTCTCACAGCCAGCCCAGCTCACTTGGTGTTCAGCAGCATGGGACATGGGTCCTCAGAGATTCACCCAAACTTGTAAATTTTTCACACTGTGCAAAGCAAAGTACTTTTAAAATGGTTAAAGTTGATGGACCTACAAGGATGGACCACAGGCACTGGTCCTGCTGGAAAGGCATCACTTGAGGGGTAATATTGTGTCTGTTTTTTCTTCCAGTCTTTACCACAGCTGGAAATTATAAAAAAATACCAAAACTCCACCACTTTCTGTTTAAGTTGCTGTAAAAATCCAGTCCCTGGGTGCTTTGATAGGAGATAGCCTAATCCTCTTCTTGCTTGAGTAGTCTCTCCAATTTCTGCTGTAGAGCTGACAAGTCCTTTGGGGTTTATGGTGAGGGATTTTTTTAGTCCTTTTTTTACTGTTTTTTTTCTTCTTTTGCTCTACTGATTTTGCCTCAGGGGAAATCACCGAGGTTCTTTTTTTTTTAATTTTTTTTTTTTTACAAGCAATAGCTTCTTATTTATTTAGCTAAGATATCTAATTCCATTAAAGATAGCTGCTTTGAGGGTCTTTTTTAACATTCCTCCTTTTGCTCTGGATTCTTGAGATTTTACAGCATCTTTTTACCACTCTAGTTGGCTTGGATAGTTAGAGTTCCATTACATTTGTCTAACAAGCAGGAAAATGTATTTAAACCCTTCAGAAAGTTGAGTCCCAAGGTCTGTTCCACTCCAGTGGGACTCACTCCAGAGTGCTGGGGCAGAGCTGAGGGAGAGCCAGAAGATTGCTGGGTACTCTGCCTCTGCACTAACCCCAAAATGTGAGTGCCTACAAAAGGGCAGGTCACAAATACAGAAGATAAATAACTGAAGGAGTTTAATAACTTTATCAGTAATGGATGTGCTGAGATTTTCCTATGAATCAAGATTGTGTCTTCCTGTGGTGCTGCTCCGTGTCACATCCCAGAGTGGTGGGATCACAGCACAGGAGCAGCTGGACAAAGAGTTACAGCTGAATCATGCCAAAGGGCAGGAATGTGCTGCTCCTCCAAATACCATTTCAGCTGTTCAGTTTTGTTTTCTCTTGACAAACAAGGGATGAATTAATTACATTATATTGAGATAGCTGTGGATGGAAGTGAAATAGAGCCCCTTATCTCTGGGAAAGCCCTCGGATGTGACTGTGGTTGTACAAATACTTGCACTGCAAATACAATTACTCACAATGAGAGGGGCTGCAAGGAGAGCCACAGGCAGAGGGTGGAGCAGGGCACTTAGCAGACCTCACCCATCTCCTTCTCTGGTGTGTCTAGATTTCAGGGACAGGGAGAAATGCTGTCTCAGTGTTGGCTCTAAGGAGAAAGACCCTGTAGGGTTTAATTTCCTCTTTGTAAGCTGAAACAAGGCTCTTTATTCTGTATTATTCCACATTGTTTCCCTGTCTGTTTGCCTTGGGAAGCAGCAATTTTGGTTTCCTGGTCTGAAAAATTAATGAGCTAAATGCACTGAAAGAAGTGCAAGAGATGCAGAGGGGGAACAGAGAGGCTGACTGGTAACCACTCTAAGATTGGCTCAGGAAATCAGGAACTGCATGAAAATCCTCTGAGTCCCAGTCTCTTAACCCTGAACCCCACCTTGTCAAGGACAGAGTTCTGTTTATAATGCATCACACATCAAGCCACTTTCTGCCTCACTTGTGCAAATATTCAGCTTTGATTTTCATGTCTATAAGGGCAAATTCCTCCAGAAAAAAAAAAAACCCAAACAAAAAAAACCCAAAAAACACCTTGCTATTCCAGAATAATATATTCAGCAGCAAAAAAATGCTCAGGAGCTGCAAATAAGATTGTAAAGAAATAGATACTAGTTTTTTACAGAGCTGATAAATCAAGCTAATATGTTGGGAAATTCAGCTGTTTCAAAGGTTGAGGTAGTAGCTTACAAAGCAGAAAGCACTTGGCTGATGCCAAAAAGCTGTTTCAGTATTGGTTTCCATTTGACAAGAGTCAGGAGCACAGCAACCTCTTCCCAGGGGGAAGGCAGAGCTCTGCTTTATTTATGAAGTCAGGAACCTGACTGGAGGATGTTAAGCCTTGTGGAGCAAAGCTCCCTACAGGCTCATAAATGGTGTCAGGATTTGGGGCTGTCCTGTGTGTGTTGGAGTTCACTCATCACAGCAAAGAGCTCCACGTTTGGAGCAGCACAAATCAGTTGGTGAGGGCTGCTTTAGGGAAAGTGCCTTGATGGGATTTCTTCCCCACTGCACTTGGAAGGATGCATCAAGATTTAATTCACTGAATATCAGCATATATTAGTGCAAATAGCACAGCAGCTGCCAGGGCTAAAATAAGGAAGGGTTAGCTTCCTTCAGAAAAGCATTGTGCACTCCACAAGGTTTAATTTAAATAGGAAGACCTTTTGGGGATCTTTTATAGAGGACACAATTGATAATGCCACCAAATTCTGAGGCTGTAACATGGTACTTCTGTTATTTGGCTTCTCTGTTTTGTGAATAAAATATCCTTTAAGAGTGAGATTCAGGGTAATGATGCTCATAACAATGTTTTATGTTACATGCATGAATCCTTAAATAATTCCAGAATGTGTGTTGGTTTAATGAATGTTTAACACCTCTCTAAGTTCACATGTCATTATTTCAGTAAAGGAATATTTATCACTGTAAATGCAGTGCTAAAACACACAGTGCTGAGTCTTGCACCAGGTGAGCACACAAGTACAAACACAAAAACATCCCCTCCAAAAAGGGACAGCAGAGTGGGAAAAGCTGCACCTGCAGGAAATGCATCCACGTGATAGAAATCCCAGACAGAAGGCAAGGGTCTGATATAAAAAGCATGGTATTTATTTTAAATTAATCTTCAAAGTGTAAGAATACAGCTGTGTCCTGGGGCTCTAATTTCAGATAAGGAAACAAAACTGTGCACTCCCTTTGACAGCTCTCTATCTCTTATCCAGCTCTTGCAAGTGGAAGAAATAAAATACACCAAAATCCCCTTAACAACAGTGTAATTATATTTATCAAAGTCTGTGTAATTATAGCTACCCTGGAAACTGTATTTATGCCATTTCCCCCACTAAAACCCATTCCTTGCAGCTAACTCAGGACAAATCCTGTGTTTAGTCCTGGCCAGAGATGCTCCTACCTGTGCAAAGACCCTGCAGCCAGCCAGGCAGGTGTGTAGAAGAAGCTGCTCTTTGAGGAACTGAGTAAACTGAAGCCACTTCTGTATGGGATGATGCTTAAGAGAGATAAATATTCCAGTTGTGGATGGGTGTTTCTCCATGAAATACACTCTGGGCTTGCCATGAGATCATAACTTCAATGCAGGCATCATTAAGTGAAATTATATGGTCCCGTGTAATGTAGCAGATCAGATTATTATAATATTCTTCTCTTGACCATAAAACAAAGGAGTTCCACTAAGGAATCCTAAATCAGACTTAGGTCACTCCAGTGTTTGGCACTGCCTGAACATAAACTCAGAGGTCTGAAAAATAAAGGTTCTGCCCAAGGATGTTCAGAAAACTGCTGATTCCATTGCTTTAGGATTGATAAAGGCAATTCCAGTTTGCTTTAGCTTAATAGCTGCTAGGACAGTATCCATCTTCTTGGCCTTATAAAAGTAGGTAAAAACATCCCAGAAGATGCTAAAGGTCTATATACATGTGGATGTGTATGCTTGAATATTTATTTCTGTGAAGGAAGAAACAACTTGAAGGTATTCCCTTCAGCTTGAGCAGAAATTGGCCCCACAACAGAGCAAGCAAGTTGGAAAGAAGGAGTAGTAAAACCAATCCAAAATACAACTATACCTGACAGAAAATTCACTTTTTAAAATTAATGGTCCAGCTCTTCCTGTCTGATGTACCTGCTTCCTCTGGGAACATTAATCTTTGTCAAAATACCTTAATGAAAATATCTTGATTAACTGTTTTTCTGAGCAGCTCAGTTCTGTATAGAGAAATAATTTTGTTCCTGTGTCATTGGTGCTTTGTAATAGGTGCATTTTCAGTGTTCAGCCTTTCCTGTGCAAATGTGCAGATGAACCTCTTTGGATGTGGAGCTTTTTTACCACTAATTTTACAAAAAATAATGTGGCCCCTTATGCAGTGCATTATAAGACAAGAGGGAAGGGAAGGGAAGGGAAGGGAAGGGAAGGGGAAGGGAAGGGAAGGAAGGGAAGGGAAGGGAAGGGAAGAGAGAGAAGGGAAGGGAAGGGAGAGAAGGGAAGAGAGAGAAGGGAAGAGAGAGAAGGGAAGGGAAGGGAGAGAAGGGAAGAGAGAGAAGGGAAGGGAAGGGAGGGAAGGGAAGAGAGGGAAGGGAAGGGAAGGGAGGAGCCCAGGAAGAAGGAGCAGAGGTGGGGGATAGGTGTTAAGGGAGGGAGGGAGGGGGGCAGGTGTTTTTAAGATTTGTTTTACTTCTCATTATCCTGCTCTGATTCTGATTGGTAAATTCAATTAACAGCCTCAAGTCAAGCCAGTTCTGCCAGGCTGTTAATCTGTGTGTGATCTCTCCCTGTCCTTATCTCAACTCATAAACTCTTCCTTATATTTTCTCTCTCCTGTCCAGTTGTGGAGGGGATTGGCAGAGTGGCTTTGGTGGGTGCATCCTGCCAGGGTAAACCCACCACACCATAGCTATTTTTAAATAAAAAAAAAAAAAAAAAAAAAAAAAAAAAAAAATCCTAAGTGATGCAGGGTATTTCTTAGTTCATTTGCCCTATGAAAGGTAAAAAAATTGTTCCCAAATAGGTGAGGCCATTATTTATTTGTCCTTCAAGAAGCACAAGACATTTTCTGCATTGGCATTAGCAAGGAGAGGGCCCACTTCTGTTGTGACTGGGGAAGAGCTGGCCCAGGACAGCCAAAGCCAAAGAGCTGGCAGCAAAGATTGCTGAAAAAGAGCAAGAATGAAGGAAAAAGCAGAAACAGCCTGACAGATTGCCCCAGACATGTTTGGGCAATGCCTTGCACAGCTCTTAGGGGAAGAGGTTCTCCTTGCCTGCAGTTACCCTGGTCCATGATTTTTGTTATCAGTATTGTGGGATTTTAATAATAAATACTCAGTGCTGACCATCATCTCTGCCATGGGGGAAGTGACAGCAGGTGCTCAGCTCAGCTTTGCCCTTTCCCCTCCTTGCAGCACATCCTTCCCTGCCAGCCTTAACTCACACCTGCACAGCTGCTTCCTCCACAGGCACCAAACCCTAAAAACGACAACAGATGTTTTCCTTATCATATTTTTTTTTTTAATTAATGAAAGCTGAGGTTAAAAAAAATGTGTCTATAATTTCTCTGCAGCACTAGACAAACAGCCTTCATGCTCCAAAGGCCTTATTTCAGGAAAGCAAGCATGCTGATGGCACAACACAGACCACTATCAATTACTGCTCCTATAAATCACATTTATTTTCCAAATAATAGGAAGATTCATTGTTTTCTGCCAAGAAGTGTCACCTGGTAATAGGAGCCAGTCAAAGCAGCAGTAATTTTCACGCTGTAAAAACAGTATCAAGACTGTTCACTGAGTAGGATGAATGCTATTGATCAGGGGGAAAAAAACCATATAAAAACAGGAGACAAAAGTGAAGAAATTAAGTAAGGATGTATTGGGTGTGTAATGAAAGGTCTGTTAACATTTCCATTATTCAGCTGCCCTCCCTGGTTGCCTCCTCTGAAACATTGATGACCCCACTAGGAAACCTTCTCCTCAAACCAGGGCTGGAAGGGGTTAATGGTGTGAGACCAACACTTTGAGAGGGGCAGCTCAAACCATTGTACAAAAATGAAGGGAAAGATCCTGCCCTGGCCTCTGTCTATTGACACAGCTAAAGCCCCAGAGCATTTCACTGAATTGACTTTTTCTGCTGCAGAAAGACACAGGGCTGGAGGGATGGGACTGCAGAGGAGCTGTGGCCAGGAGAAGGCACAGAGGAGACACCTCTGCTCACCCCAAATCTGTCCCTGTTTGGGGGGCTGGAAACTACAGCCCCTTCCACTGAGTCCACTAGTAATCAAAACAAACAGCACAACAAGAAAAGCTGAATATACACATCCTTATTCTCAATATTTACCTAAACTTCTGCCAAAAAAAACCCCAAAGAACCCCGTTTCTACTATGACCAGATACTTCCAGACTGGCCAGCTGAGAGGCTGCTTGCTTGTGCAAATCCATGGGTATCTCAGCTGGAAACAAAGCATCTGGCTGAAGGTCTCACCAGAGCAGGGGTGGAGAGGGGCCAAGACCCATTGGTTTCCACCATTTCCATCATCCACATGCCACAGACACAATTTCATACTCAGACTTCTTCATGTCCTGAAGGAATGTCCTTTTTCCTTGTGAATGACCACCAGGAACAGAGCCAGCAGGGACAGAAATACAAAGCCTGACTTGAACCCTTCTGCCTGTGTGGAGGCATCTGTCCCTCTCTGGATGAAACTGAGAAGAACAGGGCCTGTTCTGTGACCTCCTGGCTTTCCAAATCACATCTCCATAGTCTCACTGAGCAGCAGCAGGATGGCATCATCACCCCCTTCTAGTCAAAGCCAGCAGAAGGTAGACCTAAAATAAAGGCCATCTCAGAAGCTTTCCCCTCTGCCAAGGGAGACAGTCTCATCCTGATGGCTGGAGTTTCTGAGCACATATAACCCTTTCTAGCTAGAGACCCATGACTTTGCTGGGTGGAAAATAAATTCTGAGGCAGCTCATTGTTAGCAGCTTAAAAAAAAACCACATTGCTAAATGACAGACCAGAACCTATCTGCAAACTAACCTAGGAAAAACTTACTAATTCCTGCATGAACCAGCAGCTGTTTCATAATTGGGCTGGTGGAAACACCTATAGCTCTCTACCTTTCTCAGCTGACACATCACAATAAAACATGATATGAAGTGACTCATTACCATCGTGTTCTGTCACATCCATCTCATAATGCAACCTCAGACTTGCATTACATGAGCTGAACAATACTTTCCTAAGAAATCATGATAGAAAAATCTGTGGTTCCAAGGGAAGTAATTTTACTGATTAAAGAAAATGTCATCACCAAGCCTGAATCCTGCTGAGGAAAACAGGGGCTCAGGTGCACCCAAGCACCTCCTCCCTGTACACCCAGCAGGGCTGTCTGCTGGAGCAGAGGCACAGCAGGCAGGGTCACCCATCACCTGAGTCTGTGTCTGCACTCAGGGCAAAAACCTGTTGGGCAAAATCACATTTGCAGTGGAGCTGGATCTGACCCAGAACTGCAGAGCCAGACTCACTCTGGGCTTTGCCAGGATCTGCCACCCCCTTCTGGGGGCTCAGACCAGTGAGCTGTTCTGCCCTTGCACTTTAACTGGCACTGTTTGCTGTCCTGCCCCTCCCATCTCTCTGGATGTTCCCATCACTGACGTTTCCTCAGAACTATTTCCCCAGACATTTAAGATTTCCCACATGACGTGGATGACCCAAAAACCCAGTAAGGAAACACTTGCATGCGGCTGTCCCTGAACAAAATATGCTGACAGGAACAAGGAAACTCACAGCCCAGATTGCTTCAGATAGGAAATATCTTCTGCATATTGAACCAGAAGGGGGTGGCAGCGGAAAAGGGCAGTGCTGCAGAAATTGGGGACACAAGGAATGACACTGCCCAGGACTCCCAGCACTGCCTGCAGGGATGTGTTTCCCCAGGAGCCTTCCCAAGGTTCCCTGGCTGGCAGGGACCCTTCAGCAGTGCCAGCTGTGTGGGACAGGCAGCCCTGCAGTGGCCATGGACAGCCCAGGTGCTGCCAGCCCAGCAGAGGCAGGGACAGAGAACACTTGGAGGAGCACTGAGTGGCAGCAGAGCTGAGCCTGAGTCAGGGGGAGCAGGTCCCAAACGCTGCCAAGGAGTGTCCCATGACGTGGCTTGAGCTGAGGGGGAGGGAAGGTGTGGGACCATGCTCTGGAGATACCATCAGTGCCATGAGCTCATGCACCTGCACCCAGAGCCTGTGGAGCCTGGTGAGGCTGAGGGCAGCACAGCAGCCCCAGTTCTGCCCCTCCTGCACCCCATGGCACTCTTCTCTTTCTGTCAGTGGAGTATTAGCCAGCTGATATCAGGCTACTCATGCTTGTTCAGATGGTCAGCACAATTTATGGAGCTGAGCCACTGCTTAATCATCTTTCTCCATTCTGAGAGGGTGATCAAAGGTAGGAATGGCTTTCTGCAAGGAATGGCTCAATGTGCTGAACCCCTTGAGCCATAAAAGAGTTAACCAAAGGCTGGCATGAGTGAGATGTGTAAAATCATGAGTGCCATGGAAAAGGTGAGTGAGGATGTGGGGGGCAGTATCTCATGCTGGGATGGAGGAGGGGAAGAAGCCAAAGGAAGATATAGGAGAAAGTTTTAAACCACAGCACCCATCTCATTACCCAGTGGAGTCACATGAGGAATGCCTTGTCATAGGACAACGAGTATGGAGCAGCTTTCTAGGTTAACAAGTCAATGGGCAAAAAACACTGGGTAACAAAAAGGCCATTTCTGGATCCAGGAGCCTCTGACCCCCAAAATGCCAGAGCTGGGAAAACACTTTGGTGAGGTATAACAGGCTTGGCCTGTTCGTGTGCTTTCCCCTAGGCAGCCACATTAGTCACTGTCAAAGACAGGACAGTGGGCCAGGCAGCTGACAAATCCTTTTCATGGGTACAAAGCGTGACTCACAGCCCAGGGAAGGCTCCAGTGCTGGTTCCTCCTCCCCTCACATCCCAGAGCAGTGAAATCCATGTTGTCACAGCCCTGCCAGGATGGCAGGTTGTAGCTTGTGTCTGCTGCCAGCATCAAGCCAACCACCTGTGGTGAATGTCCCTTCCAGGTACTGTGCAAGTGGGTTTTTAGTGTTCCAAAACCTCTCCTCAGTGCTCCTTCCCTTCCTTGGCTCTGAGTGTGCAATCTGTTATAGAGGCTGCAAACCCTCTCCTGATGTAGCAATATGCAATAGCACTGCTCATCTGAACATATGAAATCATCCAAAAGTGCCACACATCTGAACTCAAAAAATCAGGCAGAAACACATATTTTAGAGGTTTAACCCCATTACATTTCAGGGGTGTATGTGCATAAAAGCTTTGGTGTGATCCATGATTTTGCCATCTCGGCTTTCATCTCAAAAGCCTGGAAGTAAGTTTTGTTTTTAAGTTAAAGGAAAATTTCCCAGCTGCAATCTCTTAACATTGAAATAATGTAAAAATAACACCTACCATATAACAATACTTCATTAAATTTCAACCACCAGCAGCCTAAAGAACAAGCAAATTGCTCAGCATTGACCAAAGGATGAACACTTCCCAAACAAGGGATGGAGAATATGACATCTGCTGTTTCAGTGCAAAGGTGCATGTGTGTGCCAATGGAAACAGCCACTGAAGAGATGCAATTACACATCCAGCCAGCACAGTGAGGTCCCATTCCCTCCTTGAAAACATCCTAGAAAATCCATGATTGCTTCCAAGCAGATATTGAGGCATTTCCCTGAAATCAAAGCATTCAGACTCATTATCAGAGCAAGTGTTGAAACTGTAGTTCAAGATAAGCCAAGTGACATGGTCAGTCTCTTCTTGTCCTGGTGAGAGCAGGAGGCAACTGCCCCATGCTTGGAAATGTCATCTCATGTCACTCAGGCACTTTGTGAGTGCTTCTCCTGCTGTCAGGAGTTAACAGCTGGTGGCTGAGAGGGCACCAACAAGGTACATAACAAATCTGACACTTCCTAACACCCCACCTAATCCTTTTTGGCTACAAGAGCTTGTGAAGAGATAAAATGTGCTGACACAGGGCAGGTGAATCAATCATAGTTCCAAATAAAAACATCTACTGAGATCTGTATGTGGCTGTAAGTGCCCTCTTTTAATTCTCATCAAAGGGGAGGAAAATTTCCTTGCCTGGAGTTTTTAGTGCAACAGGTAGCAATGAGAAAAGTTTTGCAAACAGTGAGAAGACCAGCTTCCCACTTAGAAAAAAGATAATTAAATCTAGCTCATCAAAGGCCAAAAATGCCAGGCCCACCCTCCCATCAGTGTGTGAGTTACAGGCAGCAAGGTAATCCCCAGCCTAGGAAACATGAGAGAGCCCTAAAATGTGAGCTCAGCTTGGACATAAAAGAGCAGAACTGTACAAGATAACCAAGATCTGAAATGTAGGAAGGACTAACCTGTGCATCCAGGGAATCCTGTGCAACTAGCACACCAAACAAAAGGGAAAAAATGGAAATTAATAGAATTCTTTACAGATAGATTAAAACAATGACATTTGATTGAGTAACAAGCTAATCCCACCACTTGATAGGCACCACTTGGTGGCACATGGTGGGGAACATTCCTGAAGGACAAGTGGATATGAGTCACATATTTCAGATGTGGTTGGGAAAACAGGCAGCTTAGTGCTTACCTGATGATTTCTGCACATTTTCCAGATGTTTGACTCATCATCTTTTCAGTTATTTCAAGAAATACATACTTTTCATGAGATAGTTTAAAATTTGGGGGAAAGGGAAGTCTCTGTAAAGGCCAAGCTGACAGAAAAAACCAAAGCTTTGTGTTACCTCTAAGAGCAGGATGTGCAGGTCTGCAGGCTGCTCATGAAGGTGGCACCAGCACGGAGCAGAGACTGGGAAAAAACTTGAAAAATACTTTTTTATCATTCTGACTCCTACACACTCTAAGGTAATTTATTTCAGATCAAAGTCTTGCCAAATCTTGGTTCAAAGAGTAGACAGTGCACATCTCTGAAAGGTGTGGGGAAACAACTGAATTTAAACCATTTTCATAGTGGCAACTTCCAAGTGAGGAGCAGAAACATTTCTCAGTCAGCATTGTGCTTGTTTGCAATTGTGTGCCCTTTATCTCAAAATTGGGGTATTTTTCAGTGTATCTTTTTAAGGGATACTTTTCAGTGTATCCTCCATGTTACTCAACTGTTATCTACTCTAGTAAATTTATTTTCTTATGGGATATATTTTGGGTCTTGGAGCCCAGGTATCTGCTCCATAAAAAATCATTTTGCAATACATTTTATACATCACATCAGGCCCTGTATTTAAACTAGCTCCGTTTCTGTTCTCAGCTCTTCCACAGAAGTCTTGTGGGATGGGCAGGAATCATTTCCCAGCTTTCACAATACATTTATTCACAGCCACTCTTGGGCCAGCATCATCTGTTATCAGTTGTGGTGTCTCACACCCACCTGCATTTTTTCCTACCCCGACACATATTTAAGCATCCACATCATCAGGCAGCCTTCACCTGTGGCAGAGGGACACAGAACCATGTCCCTGCTCTGCAGACACAGCTCCAGCTCCAGCACAGCCACGGGAACACAGTGCTACAGCCATGCTACACTTGAGCAGTTCCCCTTCAGCCAAAATCCACAAATAATTAGGCTGAGAAAGAAGGAATTAGGCTCAGTGGCCATGGGCCCACATCTCTTGATTTCTGGGCAAGCTGGGACAGATTCTAGGTGGTGATGGGAGAGATGATGCCGTGGTTCCCTCCTCTGGACTCTGTTTCCCAGGAGTTTCTCCCAGTGGAAGGCTGGGGTGTAGGAGGGCAGCACCCTCCCCTTCCCCTGGAGAAGGATGCCTTTGTTCAGACAGGCTTTTCCTCACTAATTTAGAGCCTGCCTGCAGGTCTCCTAATTAATGCTCTACACACCTCCTAACACAGGGATTGAGTCAAGGAGATATTTATGTACCCAATCCCTGTCTGCTCTAACTCTTCAAGGCACATTCCTGATCTGGAGCCACTCTGTCCCATCACAGGAGGCTGCTCCCAGCACAGGGACAGCCCTGGGGAGACCAGCCCCGTGCTGTGTCACCTCTGCCTTCCTCCACCTCTGCTGCTTTTCCAAAGCATGAGCCATGTCCCCAACAAATAATGAGCAGTAAGAGCTTTAAACTAACATATGTATGGGGGCATTTCCCCTGGAGTATGGAAAGCAGCAGTGTTGTGCATTATCCAGGATGAATATTCCTTGCATGGCAAAAGTGCAAGCTCTGCCTGAAGTGTACTCTCCTCAACATAGTGATGTTTCCAGCCTGAAAGAGCCCTCATTTTCCAGTATCAGCCATTTGACACAGGGACTGTATTGACTTGCTCATGGATTTAACAAAAGGAATTACCTGGAATGCTTGTGGGTGTTGTGTGAATGAGGACTCTCCCCCCTGTGCTTACAGCCTGAACTTTAATGGAAATGAACCACAGACAACTGATGCCAGTCTACAGTACAGGGCAAGAGGACAAAGTATAAAGGCAGATTTTCTTTATTTTTAAATATTAGTAACACTGCACAAAAAAAAAAGGTGGTACTTAAGTGACAGAAAACCGATACTGAGTCCTTATTTGATCTTAACCATAATTTACAGACCTAAGAGAGTTCACAAATGGTTATTGTGTGTTATGTGGTGCCTGCAGAGGGTTACATTGGGGATTTGAAGCTAAACCATTCAGATACCAGAGACACCAGAATTTGTTATATCAAACCATGCTAGAATGCAGACTTGGCTTTTCTGTTTAGCTCCTCTCTTACACCATTATGTGCATTCCTACACCTTGGAAACGTTAGGATGAGTGAGTTTCTTCAGGAACTGTGGACTTTCAATATTGCCAGGTTTAAGGCTGTTACATCAACAACATATTGGCAAGAGGAAGACAAAAGAAACAAAAACAAAACCATAAGCTGCTAACTCCTACCTGGAGGTTAAAAAATGGAGACAACACACTGACAAGAAACATGCAGGTAAATGCTTAAGGCAACAGAGGGGCTCTGTACACACTAAAAGGTTAAGAGAAGCAATGTGTCATGCACATGAGACAAGTATGGGAAGCAAGGAAGTCATCTTGCCAGGAAACACATATTTCTTTTAGATCTAAGACATCTTTTCAAACTAAAACAAAATTTACCCTGCAATAAAACCAATGCAAAATGCTTTCATACATAAAGGTATAAGCTCTTTGCAGAAACAAGTTGATAAAATCTAAAATGGATGCTAAAAAATGTTTGTTATCTAAAACCTACTCAGAAGAAACAAAGAGTAGTTTTAAAGTAGCACTTGGAACATTTGTCTCTAGGTTCTGAAAATAAACTTTTAAAATAAGGAATGATTTCACTAAATGATTCATCAAGAATCAACTAAGCCTAAAGAAATCAGTAGGAGTGCTTACAGGAGACCATCATTACACTACATTCCTTAAAATCAGAGGATATAACTTCAAGATACAATTTCATATCAGGGAACACTTTAATAGCAGGGACAGAACTGCCCAGCCTGGGGGAAAAAAAAAAAAAAACAAAAAACCCAACCATAAAAGCCACTTATTAATCTTGCATAAATTACCCTACAAGAGCTCATGTCTCAGCCCCACTCCCAATGACATGAGTGAACAGGACTCTTCTTTCAGCGGGCCTGGTGTTGATGCCAGTGACCAAACAAGCAGGCATTTGCCTTTTATATCCTACAAGACAAATAAAAAAACACTAGACTAGAGTTGTCTTAGTCCCAGGGAAGGAAGAGGTAAGAAATTCTGTAACTTTCCAATCTTCAAACATAACACACTTCTAACCACGACCTGCCTCGTCTGAATTCCCTAACCTGAAGGGGCAAGAAAGCCACTCTGTGAAACTAACAGGAATAACATAGTGCAATTTTAGTACAGTTTTAAACATGAGTCACTTCCTTGGTAGCAGTGTGAACAATCAAAAAATATAAACAAAAGAGGTGTGCTTGAAGGTAACATGAAGTTGTTGTCATTATTAAAAGGCATTGGCATAGCAGGGAAGTCCATTTTAGTAACTCGCTTTGGTTGCCTTCTTCTTCTTCAGTTCCTCTCTCTGCTTCTGCTTCCTCCTCTTGCTGCCTTCTTTGTATCCTGAGGAAACATGGCTTGTAAAACACTTTTCACAGCATTCATGGACTTTTCTTTCTAGCAAAAGCACATGTTCTCTGAATGGTTTAAAAAATATTAAAGAAAAGGTCTGGCTTCCTAATGTGCTTGGTTTGTTTTTGTTTTTTTTTAAATTGCCATTTCTACTATATCCCCCATTCTACTATATATAGAAAGAAAATACTACCAATCTTTGAAGTTTGAAAAGACCTGGAGAACTTTCAAAATACTTCAAAGCCATTCAGGAAAAGCTTCAAAATTAGAGCACATGCAAAACCAGTCTAATTTTCAAAAAGGAAGCAATAAATAAGATTTATGCAGCAGGAGCAATTTAAGTACTGGCATTTCCTGCTTGCAGTAGTCAGAGTTACCACGATATTTGCATTTCCATTTTAAGACTAGGGAATGCCAAGAATCCTGAGTAAATAAGAAGGTGCTCAGTGTTTACCAATATATATTTTATATGCTGGTCATCAGCCTGCTCATGCTTAACTATGCACCACAGGTTATATTCAACTGCAGCCCCAATGGTGCATGAAAGCATTGAGTTCAAGCAACAATTATTTGCTGCAGGTTCAGTAGGCACAAGCTTCCAGCCATATGATCATCATTCCAATGGTTTATTACTCCCACAGAGATGTGTGAAAAAGAGTTCTTGCTCAGCATCACCTTTTCCTCCAAACCTGCAGCAAAATCCAACTTGCAAGGGCAGTGAACTGTGTGAACCACCACATCTACCCAGGTGCACTCATAAATCTAAACTGAGAGACAGTAAACATTTCCCTCAGACAATCATTCTGTGATGTTTTCAGACAGCTGGAGGGATCTTTCAGCTCTGTCACTGGAGATCAGCACAGTCCAGGGACCAGGACCAGCACAGAGCAGAGCAGCCCTGCAATCCAGCAAGAGACAGGGCTGGGACTCAGAGGAATGGCCCTGGAATTCAGCTCTGCCTGTATGGAAATCCCTTTTTTTCCCTCTGTTCTGTCAGCAGATAGGCAGAAATGGCCCCAAGGAAGCATTTTCACCAGTGCACCTGGTTCTCCATCAATTTATCAATAGCAAAATTAAGATGGGAAAAGGAAGTGGTGGGAGGCTGGGGGAGCACAAAGCCACGCTGTGGCTGCAGTTTGCTCCTCACCAGAGCTCCTCCCAAGCACTGTTAGAGATGTGCCCATGGCAGAGCTGAAGTTCCTCAGTTTAAGACTGGGGGGGAACACAAGGTAAGTCTTTCAGCTGGAACCATTTGAGACATTATCAAAGGTTAGAGGAAATACACTCACTTGTAGCAATGGGAAACTGTTCTAGGTTATCACTCTAGCTCCTGTGCTGTACCCACAGCATGACTTCATCTTTTGTAATCATCTGAGTCAAGAGGCAGGATATTTATTTAGAAATTCTGCCATGAGTGATCACCCTGCACAAAGTTAGAGTGGAAACCAGTTTTCTTGTTTAAGGAAGAGGGAAACTGGCAGTGCTTAGCAGAATTGCAGATGACACTGGGTTTTCCCTGCACTCTGTCACCCCCTGAGCTAAACTCCTGTCCCTGGAGTCACTGTGTGAACATCTCCTCATTAAGAACTCCATCCAGGAAGTTTCCTTCCACATCAGCCCCTTGGTCACCTGTACATCACCAAAGAAAGGATCCTTCTGCATTCAACCCACTGAGTAAGGCACCCATCCCTG
This sequence comes from Erithacus rubecula, assembly GCF_903797595.1. NCBI lineage: Eukaryota > Metazoa > Chordata > Aves > Passeriformes > Muscicapidae > Erithacus > Erithacus rubecula. Next base: position 8,285,209 of record NC_136689.1, on the reverse strand, counting down.
AAGGGCTCAAGCATCTCCCTGCTCTCCCACAGAGGCCAAAGGAGGTGGAAGAGATGGGAGATGTGCTGACTCCTGAGAATCAGTCATCTGGGGGCTGGTATTCAAAGGATTCCTCCCTTTACTGGAGGGAGAAACACCATCACCTCAGCTGATCAGAACTGGCTCATGGAATAACTATGAAACAATAACACAGATATTTGGGAAAGGATCATTAAACCCTAGCAGGTACTAGATGCATAATTTTTTTCATTTTTCATTCTCAAAACAGTGTCAGTATTACTAAAAGGTTTCCACATCCAGGCATGATAGCATTTGATGCTGCTATTTTATGTCATTATATTTTTTTTTGCAATAGTTCATTTTCTTCAAATGCTTGAGATTTTGAAAGCAATTCTAGCAACTGTTTCTTAAAAATATTGAGTCAATGTGAATTATGACTTGAAGTCAATGCCACATAATTTATTGCCTTATAAATGAAACCACTTAAATGTTAAAATATTATGGTATGAAGATATTTAGGCATTTGACAACATGGTCTCCCACCAGCCCCTGGAATGATAAGGCTGAAAAGTGGAAATCTTTCAAGTGTTATCACTGACACACAGAAAGAGATTGCCCAAAGCAGGTGATAACACACAAACACAGAGTATTCCTCAAGAGAAAACTGCCAGGTCTTTTCTGTTTTGAGCCTGCTGTGATAAATAATTTCACTGTCTGCCATTTCCTTTTCTATCCCCACCTAAGAAGAAAGGATGGGTCAAACTTTGCCAGTCTGTTGCTCCAGCACTGCTGGGTGATAACAGCCAAAACCCCAATCCAAACAAGTGAAGCAGCTCCTAACATAAATAAGAATTGCACACTGAAGATGTAACCCTTCGGTGCATATTTCACTCAAATACTTCAACCAGCACTAATTAAAAGCTTATTTAGCTGTCTTGGTTACAAGACTAGCCCCAAAGTCATGAGACAACAAAATCTGAATTAGAAAGCAGCAGCCCCATGGCTGGTCACTCTGCAGTGACCCCGTGTCCTGGCGAGTTGCCAGCATCCCAAAGTGTCCATAGAAACTTCCCAGAGTAAGTGCCAGGCTGAACTGGCTTCAGCCAAACAGTGCTGGCTCTGGAGAAGGCTGTTCAAATTTCCATCCTTAGCAGCAATCTTCAGCCACCCAAACTCTAGAAATGCCTCATGGGGCACAGGGAGAACAGGCTGCCAAGAGCTTCCCCAAGCTGTGACGTTTGGACAGCAGATTCACTCAAATGCAGATAGAAATCTCCCTAAGTTGGTATTTCTTGCTTTTGTCAGCTGCCAGGAGCAGAGATGGGTGAAGCAAGAATCCACACCATTAGGAATTACACCTGCTTTACTTGGATAATTCTTATCTAAAACAAACAGCATCAGCTAACCCACTCTCCATTTCATCCCCTTCTTTTCTATTTCTGCAAGAGCCACAAGGAGCACAGAAGTGATTCCAGCTTTAATAAAGCTGCTGAAGGCTGCAAACAACTTCCAGAAACACTTAGGTGCAACTCCTTCAACCATCACTCAGCAAGGACCCAAACAAACTGGGAAGCTTCTCTGCTGTGTCCCAGACTGACTTTCCTTCTGGCTTTTTATTTCCCTGCCATGTGCACCTGCCAGGGTCACGAGTTTGTTGGGTCACTGAGTGTGAAACTCATGGCATTCCTGGTGGCAGCTGCCAGGGAGGTGTGCACATCCAAAGGCACAAGTGTCCCAGGGAAGACACTCCTACCCAACACATTTCTGGTATCCTGCTTTTTCCTGCCCTGTCTGACATCTGCCTGCTCTACCAAGATGCAGAGACTGGCCATGGGTCTGCTCCTCCTTCCTTCTGCCAGCACAGAGGAGAAGAGTCAGCAGAAGGAAACAAGGTGTTCCATCAGAACTGGCAATGAACACACAGCATTGCTGCTGCTTGGCCCACATCAATGAGCAACAAGGGCCAGGGTGTGATTTTTGTAATGATCTGCTAAGGTGAAGACTTTGGAGGAGCCTCTTTCCACTTTCAGAGTGAAACACTGAGTGTGGGGGAGAAAATGTTCTCCAAGATCTACCAACTTTTTGCTAAGATTGTGGCCTTTCTTCAAAGCATGGAAACAGCCATGGCCTCGCCACCCACAGAGCTTTAAAAGGGCAGTGAGGCACTTTCAAGCTGGGTTTTGTAGTGCTCTTTCTAATTTTCTGCTCTTAGAAATGTCTCTCTAGTCAAAACAATAAACTGCTATTTCAAAGGCAGCTGGCTTACCTCTGAGTTGCAGCCACTCTCTGTTATTTTAGACTGATCACACTCACATATGCCATTGTAAAAATCCACCCCAGATCACAGCTTCAGTATAATTTAATATGTGACTCAATTTGCAATTACAACTTTACACTTTCACATTCCCTCCCCTCAGCCTGAGCCACTGCCCAGCACAGAGCACAACCTGACCTACTAATTCCTTCTCCTCACCCACAGCTCCTGCCTGTGCCATGGAGCATGGTGGAGAGGGAGCCTTTAGCCAAGACCTGGGGTGACAAAACATCCCACCCTGTCTAGGTATGCTGTTCCACTATTCAATTATCCACACTGTTAAATCCAAGGGCTGAGATCTCCAGTTTCACTGGCCAACCCAGTGAGGTAATCCCAGCTTTGATGTTTTAGGGGACAGAAAAGCTTTACCAACTTGCAGGGGCCTCCCTTCATGCTTGCTCACCATCCTATTTCCTTTACCAATTCTGCCTGGAATTGCCACAAGATTCCACCTGTTTGCCTCCTGTTAATTAGGGTAACACCAGCACTGAATAGAATGCCAAGGTTTTACTCCCAAATGGCAAGCAAAAGCTTGCAAGGCTATGCAGCCATGGAAGCCCTTCCACACACAGCCCAGCTGTCTTTGATGAGTAACAGGATGATTTTGTACCAGCAACCTAAACACCATGCATGAAGGCAGCTCTGGGCTAAGCCTGGGGGCATCCAGCCACCTTCCAAATCCACCAGCCAGTTTCCAAATCTACCAGTCAACTACCAAATCCACCAGCCAGCTTCCAAATCTACCAGCCAGCAACCAAATCCACCAGCCAGCCTCCAAATCCACCAGCTAGCCTCCAAATCCACCAGCCAGCCTCCAAATCCACTAGCCAGCCTCCAAATCCACCAGACAACTACCAAATCCACCAGCCAGCTTCCAAATCTATCAGCCAGCCACCAAATCCACCAGCCAGCTTCCAAATCCACCAGCCAGCCTCCAAATCCACTAGCCAGCCTCCAAATCCACCAGCCAGCCTCCAAATCCACCAGCCAGCCTCCAAATCCACCAGCCAGCCTCCAAATCCACTAGCCAGCTTCCAAATCCACCAGCCAGCCTCCAAATCCACCAGCCAGCCTCCAAATCCACTAGCCAGCTTCCAAATCCACCAGCCAGCCTCCAAATCCACCAGCCAGCTTCCAAATCCACCAGCCAGCCTCCAAATCCACTAGCCAGCTTCCAAATCCTCTAACCAGCCTCCAAATCCACCAGCCAGCCTCCAAATCCACCAGCCAGCCTCCAAATCCACTAGCCAGCTTCCAAATCCACCAGCCAGCCACCAAATCTACCAGCCAGCCACCAAATCCACCAGCCAGCCTCCAAATCCACCAGCCAGCTTCCAAATCCACCAGCCAGCCTCCAAATCCACCAGCCAGCTTCCAAATCCACCAGCCAGCCTTCCCAGCCCTGCCCCACAGGGGCACAGCTGTTACCCCATCCTATTGAAGTTACTGCCAGGGGATGTGGAGCAAAGGGAGGGGGAACTCCATCTCCACACCTCCAGCATTCCACATGGATTAGATTTCCACAAAAAACAGTGGCTTTGCTTTCCTTTCTCTTTCCATTACATGCCCAAAACGAAGTTTGTGATGGAATTATAAAGTAATTAGTTTGGATAACAAAGCACATTACTGTTACTAGTTAGTAAAGTGTAATTCAGGAGACTGCATGTTGGTAGAAAGAACAGAGACTGAATTAAAGATTAAATGAAGTACAAACAGCTCAACTTTCCAAGAGAGGAATCCATGCTAGGAAAGGATCAAGATTAGTTAAGCTAGTTATTTTAAAATGGTTTCCTCTTAACAGATGCCAGCAAATGAAAATGTAGCAACAAATGAATTATTAATGTTGTAAGTTGTAGGTTAATACAAGCTATTTCTTTGAAAAGGAAGAGCAAACCTTGCAATATTATTTCCAATAATAAAATTTGTATCATATTTTTTTACTATTTTAACAATTCAACATTTCAATCATTCTTGATGGATAAAGGTCAAAACTCTCAAAGCCAAAGCAGTATTTTTAAGGGGTAGTTACCACTACCTCTGGCATTAACAGCTGCCATCCCCAGGTCTCTGCTGGCATTAACACCACTTTGACACAGTTCAGATCCCACCAGTCAGCCATGTACCACACTATCAGGAAGCACAACACTTGCAGTATCTGAATTCTTATTGCAAAAATTCCTTGTTGGGAGCTAGAGAACTGGTTGAGATATGCAGTGACTGGGGGCATAAGAGGTGAAGTTTTAGAATAAAAGGCCATTATGAAACCAGGAACAGTTTCCAGAGCAATTTCCACTAAAACACAACGTGTCCATGATAGATTAAACTCTCAGTTTTTGGTTAAATACCCACTGTGATGACTAAGGAGAGGATTCATCTCACCTCTGGATTTGCCAGTCTAAAGGAATTGGCCAGCCTTTGCTCTTGGGCACTAGAGAGATCCCACTACCAGAGGGATTCCCACCACATAGTCAAGATGAAACCTCTCCCCTTCTCCTTCATTTAAATTTCCTGCTGACTTACAAATCAAAATTCAAACAGTACCATTCTTAGAGCTGGGAAAAAAAAACCACTTAACAGCAAATGAATCATCAATGACTGAGGGTTTGCTTGAGATGCTCCACCTGGGACAACATCTACAACTGCTGCGTGGTCCTGCTGTCAAGGGCCCTGTGCTGCTGGTGGCAAAAATGTCTGATTCAAGGTGGAACTGCACCTGGCTTGAGACCATTGAACTGGATTGTTTCCCAGAAATGAGAGGGCTTTGGAGCAAGGCAGAAATGATTCTGCTGGCCCATGTAAGCACGGCAGTGATGGATGAGAAGCCAAGCGAGTCAAGTGGTCTCTGTAATTACAGAGCTGTGCTGGTGAAGCTGCTTGCAGGGCAAGGCAGTCAGCAGAGGTGAGCACCCATGAAGGGAAATGGCATTACTGGCCAGGGCTCGTGCACAAACTCCCCAGGGAGGGATTAAGACACTCACGTAGGTTTTTATGACTGACTCGACCAGTCCTTCAGCAGCCCTGCCCGTCAGAGGAACAGCAGGCAAAATATTTAAAGCAACAGTAAAATCTTAGTCTCACTGCAATCAAGTTTTCACCCTGAGTCTTTTTTGGCAACTCACAGTCTACTGGTAGAAGAGACTATTTTGTGATTGTAATACTTCTGGAAATTAATTTTAATTGCAAAGTTGTGCGTCTTGGGGCATAAATAAATTCACAGCAAAAAGTCCTAAGCAATCTTACAAATTGCTCCAAAAATTGCACGGTGCATGTCAAACTCAGCTGCTCCTTAGAATCCATTGCAAAATATTGTGATTGCAGAGATCTTTGTGTGTCCAAAGACAGAGTTGTTTTGCCAGACACAGACACAGGAGACCAAACCTGTCTCTTGCCCTTGCATGGGAAGCTTCAGGACATCAGCCCAGAACTTTACGTTCAGGCCTCTGTAACTTTTTGTCAGTTTTTTTTCCTTTCCATTTTTTTCTTTTTTAAATAAAATATTCAGCTTGGTCATCTTTAAAGACAAAGCTTCCAGCAACTTATCAGGAAGATATTAATCTAAATTATTCTCTTTTTTCAATCTGTCATAATATCTTTAGGCCTTCCACATAAAAGAGAGTGTTAGGTTTAAAGGCTCATAAACACAGCTCTGGGAGTACATGAGCACCTGTTTTGGGATACATTACATATTTTTCATGTGCTGTGTTTACCCTGAGACACCTCATAGGCTCACACTTCCCAGCACTTCACCTGATTTCACACTACTAAGAAGGGTCCTTGGTTTGGGCATCCAAGTAGAAAGGCATCTTTCATCTCAGAAAAACCTGCCCTCACAGTCCTGGATGATTTCTGACCACAGGTTCCAATTAAGTAGTTTTGAGGACTTTCTTGTCCAAGATGGCCTCTGGACTACATTGCCAAAAAATTACAGGCTGGAAATATATCAAAGGACTAATTACTTCCAAAAATAGCCCAGACAATTGCCACATTGCCACGTTTGCCTAAATGTTCTCAGCCTCCTTTATTAGGATTTAGTTGCCTAAAATTGCAGCTTCCAGAAATAACATCAACTTGCTGAACTTCTCCTTGGACAAGGAAGCCAAGCACAATTTAAGTAAATGAATGTGCAAAGTATTGTGATGAGTTAACCTCTAAAATGCCTTCATTTTTAACAACAAAGAGCAGAGGCACTTCAGCAGCACAACAGTATTTGCCCTGGATCCTTAAATATCCCAGGGCATTAGTGAATCTAGGCTAAATGGAAGATCAGAGCTAAAGCAGGATGAAGGCAAACAAGCTGCTATTAATTATCTGCCAGGGAACTACCATTAAGTCAACACACAGCACCAACTTTTTGCATGGCTTTTCGAGTTTGGTTTTTGACTATGTGATGGGTCCTTCTCTGCACATTTCTCACCAACATGCTTGTGCACACCTGATAAATAAAAAGGGGCCTCGAAGCTGCTCATAACCCGGCTCCTGTCTTGCTCTTCCACCTCATCAGTGCTGTAGTGGCAGGGGAAGCGGGGGGAGCTGGCAGCTTTGTGAGGCTTCAGCAGGCGCAGGTTGGAGGGCTGGGAGGGCAGAGCATGTTGTCCTCTCCTTCTGCACTCCTCAGCAAAGGCTTCTTCATCTGCCTCCCCTGCAAAAGGCAAAGAACGCAAGAGAAGTGAGCTGCACACAGAATGCATCCATTCAGCCTGGGAAAAAAGCCCTCAGAAATGGGCTGGGTGTCAGGGCTCACAAAATAATGTCTTGGCTGTGGTTGGTCATGGACAGTGCTGTGTGTCTGCAGGCTGGGAGTGTCTGGAGCAGAAAGATCCATCAGTGGCCATCACTACACTGAAGCCATCCAAAACAGCCCACTGGATGACTCAGGGGCCACTGTTCCCTTCTGCCCAGAAGGCAGGGTGAGGGAGCTGAGCACATGGCCCTGGACAGGATTTCTGTCCTGTGCAGAGCATGTCATCTCATTCAACCTCACCTGGACTGTCCTGCTCAAAGGAGAGATAAATACCCAAACTGGCTGCAAAGGTGGTGGGACAAGAATTAAACCAATATGGGTTCAGAGGGGCTGGATCTTGGACATCACAGCTGGAAGGATGGTGGAGATGTGTGATGGAACACATGAAGACAAGAAATCATGTTAAAGGTGTGAGGTGAACACAGCCCAGAGGCAAGGCAGGCACACACAGCACAGGCCAATGAACACAATGGAAATAAAACCCAATGTTTGCAAAAATTGGTATGAAAGATGAGGTATTCCCATCATACTTATGTTGTTTTGCAGATGACACTTTCCTTTGCAGCAGAAACTGTAACAGTACCACTGCTGCAAAGCAGAGAAATCAACTATCATAATACATAAAACTCAGCAAAACCACACATTGAAAAACAAACAGACCCCAAAAAGTCAACAAAATATGTTCAACAGGGAAAATAAGGGGGGCAGGAGGGAAAGACTGGGAATAAAGGTGTGTACCACATTTGTTTCTTAAAGGCTTTTTAAAGTTTCATTAGTTCAATTACTTAAGTACTTCTAATAGAGATGATGAAATATGGCATAATTTTATTTTCATCAAAAGTGGTGTGTCATATTCTGGAAGATTTTCCTGGGATGTCCTGGCATCAGCTGCCCAAGGAGGGGTGTGTGCTCTCAGCTAATGTGTGTGCTCTTAGTTCATGGCTGGAAAATGCTTTGAAGATGAAGAAGGCACCACATATGAAACACAGGACAGAGCAGGAACACCCACTTGGTGTGTGCCCCACACCACCACTCCCAGACACAACGGGCTGCAGTGTCTTTACCTTGTAATTGTACATGGGGAGATGCTTCTGAGGGCATGAGGAAAAGGAGGCAAGGTGTGTTTAAAAAGTCATTTCACAGTGAGGCACCCGAAGCCCTGCAGCAGAGGAGGCTCCAGGTGCAATCATCTGCCTGAGCAGAGCACACTCCTTCCCCACTGCTCAAATGCCCATCCCACCTCCACACTCCTGCTTCTGTAGCCTGGTGTCCCCCCATTTCCAAAGGCACAAGCAAACACCACAAAAACAAGTTTTTCTGCATTTAGTCCCTGCCTGTATCACACCAGTGTAAAACCCTGGGTGTATGGCTCTCCTTGCAGCAGGACAGGGCTGCCAGGACAGCACCAGGACTGCAGCTACAAGAGGCAAAGCACAAGGAAAAGCTCAGGGAATGCTAGATGCAGAACTGCCATCATTACCCATAAGAGGACTTTACACACTATATAAACAGCACTGAAGCAGGTATCAGGCTGAGGATAGCAGGTCTATGAAGTAAGCCTATAAAATGCCAATACTAAGAAAAAAAAGCACATGGAACCTATTTACATCAACTGCACAGACAAGAACCAGTCAAGAGAGTTCACTTCCTAACAAATTACAGTGCACCAGAAATAGGAGATTCCTCCTCTCCCATGGAAACACAAAGTGCATGGATTTCTTTTCCATGTGCAAAGTCTAGCCTGATGTATGTTTAAAATGTATATTCACAAATAGATGCAGGAATGGGAAACATGCTGAGGCCATTCTTGAGGCTCTGGGTGTGTTTGTGCATCACAGAGATATCCCAGCCAGGCACACTGACACCACTCCCCAGTACTGGGCTCAGGGACCCAGCAAACCTTTGGAATCACAGAACACTTCAGCTGGAAGGAACCTTTAAAGCTCATCTGATCCAACTCTCCTGTAATAAGCAGGGACATCTTCCACTAGATCAGGGTGTCTCAGGGTCCCATGCAACCTGACCTTGAATCTTTCCAGGGATGAGACACCTACCAATTCCCTGGACAACTTGTCCCAGCGTTTCACCACACTCATTGTAAAGTTTTCATTTAAGTCAACTCTCCTTCAGTTTAAAACCATTACCCCTTGTCCTCTCACTACAGGCCCTGCTGAAAGGTCTGGCTCCATCTTTCTTATTAGCTCTAAATATTTAAAAGGATTTAATCCATCTTGATCATGGAACAGAGTCTTTCAGTCTTCCATATCCCTAAAGCAAAAGCAAATTTTAGTTCAACAAGTAGGCCCCCAAAAAATTGCCCAAACTTTACCCCCCTTATGAATTGCAGAAGAGCAGGATGGCACCACAAATCAGTTACATAGTGTAATATCACATCAGCTGTGATTTAAATACTGAATCAACTCCAGTGCTATGCATGGCATGAACTGTCAGATCCTCCCCTGATCATCCACCTTTAGCACACCTGGCACAGCAAAACTAACCTGTGATTTGCATCAACTATTCTATGCTGTTCTACATATTTTAAACATTTGAGCCAGATTGTATCACTGAAAATATAAAACTTGAATAGAATTTGCTCTGGGAGAAGTCAGCCACAAAGAACATCACCACCAAGAAGTGCTTAAATTCTGCTGGAGTTCTGTCAGCAGTGATGTTTGTCCTAGAAATGGCTTTTAGGAAGACAGCTGGTATTGGGGGTGGGAGCTGGGTGTGGAATACTTGAGTTCTGAGGAGGAACATCCACCAGAGGAGCACCTTCCAGGAGTGCTCAGGGTGATGAAACAGCTCTCAGTTCCCCCCTCCTTGCTGTCCCTGTGTCCCCACGCCAGCACACCCACGTGAGAGCCTGGGCAGCCACGCTGTGACCCCCAGGCAGGGACTGGCCTGAGTTAAAAATAACTCTTTTTGCCAGCTTATTTTTAACCCAGCTCAGGGCCTGCAGCCAGCTCACAGTGCAGCCACCCCAGCTGGGGCAGGGAAGGGGGAAATTATCGAGGAAATTATCGAGCCAGCATCCAGGTTATGGTGTTAAGCAAAAGATCTTATTCTACTAATGCAAATAATAATTAAAAACCTAGCAGTTATTTCATTTGCACAACCAGTTTGGAGAAGTTCTATTTCTAAGGGTTAATTCTGAAAATTATGGATTTGGCATTACCAGTAACATTTAAAAACAATAATTAAGATTTGGTTTTCTGGTGCTCCAAAATGAACAGCAGCTTCCAGGGAAGAAGAAAACAAACATGAGCTGTAGCATCCTAAAAAGCTGTGCTGGGGCTAAAAACTGCTTTCTGCTCCGAGCAAGAAGAGCTGGGAAATAACTTCTGATAGACAGTGGTGTTGCCTGGCAGGGGAGGAGAGGCTCCCTGGCGCTGTGCTGAGCCAGCAGAGGGCAATATTGGCTGTGGCCAGGTGTGCCAGCACAACCGGGAGCTCACACCGCGATTTCACAGGCTGTCTTGGACTAGGTGGGGCTTAGGGGAACCACAGCTGCGCCCAAGGGTCTGTGTCAGATCCTGGAAAATGCAGGTAACTCACAGGAATAAAAGCACTGGCAGAGACATGCCAGGTGAGCTGGGACAGGTAAATCTTGCAGCACTTCACACCAAAGCAGTCCTGCACAGGCTAGCATTATTCTTTAGTGTTATGTTTAAGTAATATCCATGTATGTCCAGGAATTGGACTGAAATCCTAGCAGGAATCAGCAGTAATTAATGGTAAGACAGTAATGACAGAACTATGTTTACTCAGGTAAACATCCTGAGGAGATGGAGCTGCTGATTTGCATTCACCAGCTCACTTCCCGCACGGCAGCCCTGCTGTGCTCCTACACACCTCACCAAAGAAATACACCTAGAATCAGGGTTTCCCCCTGTATTATGAAATAAAAAGCAGGTGCAGCAATTTGCTCAGTCAAAGGAACACTTCCCTGAGGCCACAAGCACCAGAGACCCCCTGGTCCTGCAAGCAGCACCAGATGCACCTGGTGAGGGACACCCACCTGCATCCAAGGACACAACAGCTCCGAGCTAAGCTCCTGCCACAAAGTTATTCACAGATGCATGCAGGAAGCTTCTTCCATCCAAACCCTCTTTGCAGAATGGCCTGTGAAGTGTCTTTCTAACACTTCCAGACTCTAAAGTTAAGGGGCAGTGTAAGCTCAGAGCAAGGCAGCATATTCACACCAAGGCATCATATTGCTGCTTCAGCTGGCAGCCTGAGGTTCACCTGAGCTGTTCCTGATGCAGGCTGACATCACAAAGAATGCAGAAAGCAGGGTGGGGAAAGCTTTTCTTGAATGTTTTCCCCCTTCCCATTGCAAGGGTTTGGAATTTAACCTGTGCTTACAGAAGACACTGGAGCTTCTGATGATTCAACTACATCTGCTGCTGCTGCAGAGAGCTGAACTGCAACGGAAGGAGCAACCAAAAGTGAAAGAAATAAATCCCCATTTAAGCACATTTATCTGAAGTGAATTGCACTATGATCTTTGTAACCTGTTGATAAGATTTTTCTACTGATGAACTTTTCCATTATTACAGCAGCTTCGGTATTAATATTTACCATGGCAGAATCTACCAGGGTTCTTCCTAGACCGAAGTCCAACAGTTGCTGGGAAATCTTACATTTTACAGGAACCAGTTCAATCTGAGAACTCATCTAGCAAATCTGTCTGTAGGCCTAGATTACCCTGGGTTGAAAAAATCCTGGAGATTAACTGGATCTTTTGTTTCTTGTCATGAAAGCTTCATATCTAATGTATGATAGCACAGAGAAGACAGCAGGAGACCAAGTGACTCTACTAAAACACAGAAATGGTCTCATTTGGGGGACCACACCTTGAAAGTTGTTTTCAGAAAGTTGCCAGATCATCAGTTTCTTTTAATTCCTGTTGGAAAGGATGGATGCTCATTATAAAACACCCAGCCCAGGGTATTTTCCAAAACCACGTGCACATACACACCCCTCACCTCTCCTGAAACTGCAGACAACATGCTCAGCCAAGAATATACTCCCTCACCATTACTAGAGGCTATGTTGAGCAAGTTCTTCTGATTAATTGTTCTTAAACTTGTTTCTAAATGCCAGGAAACACTAACACTGTGACGCTTAGGAGGAGTTATAAAATTCTCTTTCAGCCTGTGCTCTTGGGTTTCTCAGATTCAATAGAAACCAAAGAGGCATTGAGCCCTCTTTGGAAAATGTCTCTGAGTTTGACAGTGACAGCCCTTAAAAATCTCTCTCTAGCTGTCTGATGTGATGCTTACAAGAAAAAGCAGCCATTTTTAAATCCTCTAATCAAAAAGATGTAGATAGTTTTGAAAGCTGAAAGAGCCTGAAATCACTCAGAAACCATCTGGGGAATGCCAGAGCAGCTGCCCCATCTGCACCGTCACTTTCATAAACTGGAAAGGGAGTTCATTTCAACAGTGACGTTCAGCAGCCAAAGCACAGCACAAACAATGAGGGCTTGAGTCAGCTCACACAGATTAGTGTCTTTCATCAATTATTGGCAATCATTTTCCTTCCAGAGCAAATGTACTCGGTGTTACAGAGAACACAAGGTGATTCAGGGTTTCCTGGTGTCTGTATGAGACTCCTGACCTGCAAAATCCAAGGAAATATTTATCCAAAGAGGTGCCTGGAGTGCTCAGCTGGGTAGAAGCTGAAGATGCCAGCAGCTCCCAACCCATGTCCTGCAGAAACCTGCTCCCAGGTCCAGCCCCTCCTCTCCCTATCTCACATCCTGCACTGGCTCTGACAGCTCAGCTCTCAGCACTGATGGCACTGCACTCAGATGTGGGTTATGTCTCCCTGCTTCAACCCAAAAACTCATATGAAGTTTATAATTAGGGGATTTGGGCTGGCCTTTCCCAGGCCAGGACCAGCACTACTATCTTGCCAGCCAAGCAAGCTAAACATTTCCTGCAAGGGGGGAAGAAAAATCCAGAAGTGGCAGGAGACAGCAGAGGAGGTGGTGGCAAGGTCCTGGGAAGTGATGGAAAAAACAAGGGCGTGGGATTTGGGAAAAGGGACAGACTGATTGAGTGCTATTTCTGTCCCAAGAGAGGCCTGGCTGCAGCAGATCCAGTGTCTAGGAAAGGGCAGGGCTCAATGCTTTCTGCTCAATGCACAGAGCAACCCTCTCCCTTCTGGCTTTAACAGCTGGCAATGGACTTGCTCCTTTTATTTTTGCCTTGTATTCATCTGCTCCAGTGCCAGCTCACACTGTTCCTGCCCAGCTGTACCCCTGCAGCACAGACCTGAGCAGGGAAAGCCCCACCTGGGCTCACCCTCCCTGCCCTGCAGCAGCTCCCTCACAAAGTTCAAACTTTGGATTTTCTTCCTTTTTTTGGTTTTTTTTTTTTTTTTAAGGTGGATTTTACCTGCCACCCAATCCACACCCAAGAACCCCATTATATCCTGCATTCAGCTCAGCATGTACCAACACGAATCCTGCATTCCCAGCACATCACAAGCTACTCAAGGCAACATTTCACCACAAAGATTCCCCAATCTGCAACAAACTGGTAAAATACAGTGAGTTTTCAGCACATACCAACCACAACAGCACTGCTTTGAAGAGAAATGTGATCATGCTGTTCCCCAGGGTGGCTATCAGGGATCAATGGGTACAGCCACTCCTGCTGGACCAGATCAAGCTCTGGAGCCTGGCTCAAAGAGAGGGAGCTGCTGGGACAGCCTGGAGTTACCTCATCCCTGCCAAAACTTATGAGAACCTTTCAAAGCCCAGTGAATTGGTCCTGCATTGTTTGTGAAGCAAGAGAGATGCACATGCTGAGCACATCCAGGTTTCTGCAGCTATTTTCCTTCTGCTAAAGCACACCAGGGCATCCATATGGATAATGCCACTTGCTCTCATCTTAAATATCTGGGGTGTTGGAAATGCAAATGGCAGGAGGTAACAGGAATCCTCACATTTCCAGCAAGCAGAGAGATGACCCAATTTGCATGCTGCAGCTCAAAGGGAATTTTATTAATTTTAAAAGATTTTATCAAGCAGGGCCTTTTATTCATTTCTGCATGAATTTTGAAAGGAAGCAAAGAATGAGGAATGAGCTTGACCTATATTTATACAAATTAGCAAGATTTCAAGCTCAGAACTTGACCAAATGGACTGATTTTTAAACAGCCATCAAGATTACTTTAAAGATTATATTTTTTACACTTTTCAGGGTCCTGGCAGAGGTCTACCCCAGCTTCCTGCAGGTCTCATTGCACAACACTACAGTGAAGTGACCAGACCCCTTTAACAACCTGTACCATGGGCTCATACTGTTGGGGCTTCTCTTTCCAACACACCTCAACAACACACAGCTGAGATGGAGCTCAGAACACTGTACCTGGCTCCTCTTCCTCCAAAAATTGTATCACTGACAGCAAATTATTATATTTGGGTTGATACTTACAACGAAAAGGGGAAATGGCTTTAAATCATTGAAAGGGGGCAAGTTTAGATTAGATATTTGGAAGAAATCTTTACTGTGTGGGCTGTGAGACCTTGGCACAGGTTGCCCAGAGCTGTAGCTGCCTTATCCCTGGAAGTGTCCAAGGCCAGGTTGGATGGGGTTGAGCAACCCAGGACAGTGTAAGGTGTCCCTGTCCATGGCAGGGAGTCAGAACTGGCTGAACTTTAAGGTCCCTTCCAACTCAAGTTGTCCTGAAACAAAGAGGGGTTTTTCATCTCAACTATTTTTCAACCTCAGACAGAAATCCCCGTGGGTTTCTTCTCTACCATGAGGAAGCCTTGCAGTTTCACTTTGAAATTGTATTTGAAGTGCAAACCAAAATTCCACTGAGAAAAAGAAAAAAAAAAGAAAAAGAAAAAAGGAACCAGCCCTTATAATGAAACTTAATACTCACTACTAGGGGAAAACAAAGAAATAAAAATTCCACAGTGCAATTACATACAGCCCTGCCAGGTCCTCCATGGTGCCTCCCACCAGTGTTTTCTCTGCCCCTGTGCCCAAGCAGAGCCTCGTGGACCTTCACACCTCTCACACTTGCTCTCCAGAACCCCCCAGTTCCTTCACTGCCCCCAAACACAAAACTTTGCTTCTTGTCTTCAGCCTTTCTAGAAGTTACCACCACCAGGTCAAGCAAAATTGGCTTCTACTAAAAAAGCACTTTAAACAGCAAAAGCAGAGGAAAAGTGTTCTTCTTCTTTTTCAACAAATCTTTGTAACTCTTAAAAACTAATGAGTTAAAGTAACAATAAGTCATCTTATATTCCCATTAGTGGCCCTCTCTAAAAGAGCATCTCCAGAACAGTTCTGAGCAAGCACTAATTTGCAAATTGTGCAGCTGTGTTACATATTTTTCCATTGATTACCAGCTCTAAACCCGTCTTCAAAACCTTAATGCACAGCAAACCCAGATTACCGTAAAAGAAAAAAAGATACATCGAGAAAAAGCCATGCAGTTAAATTTAAAAAGAAAAGAATCTCATGAGTGACTTCAGAAAAATGTGATGAATGACTTCCCCAGCTGTTTTGTCAACACTTCCATAGTAATTTGGCAAAAGCACAAAATCACTAAGTTTATACTTTCATCAAATGGCTATTAGTGCTGTTGAAATATCACAGACACGAGACAGTAAGTGCAAGCTCCACACTTCATACTGCACTGTCCACAAGTTTGCAAGGTCTCATCTTTTCAGGTTAATCATTTGAAAAATATTCTCTCTTCTACCCTGAAGCTTAAATATGACATTATGGCTCTGACACTAAGGGTTCCACGTATTAATTACCAAAAAAAGAAGGGATACCTGCCTCTCCAATTATACCCCCAACATGCAATGTATTCCTCATCTATCTATCCCTGTAATACTAGGACTACAGCAAGCAAATCCCATCTTCCAGTGTGAGCACATATCCCTAATTTACAGAGCTCCAGAGACCACCATCTTTTAAATGACTCTGAAAACATCACATGCTCACAGAACAGGACATCTCTTCTGATGGCTCACTGGGTTTCAAAGTGTATCATGAACCTTCACCACAAAATCCAGTCCTGTTTCTGACACATTCCCAACAATGGCAACATTAAGTCATTAGCTGCTCTTCAATTTTTGACACAAAAATGACAAGCCTGAATTTTTTTTAAAATAGTGTTTGAAGTTGACATTCAATCATAGCTTTGACTAAATACTGTATTTAATTATGAAACATGTACTGTTGACCTTAGAGGAGACATGACTCCCAAGTTGTACCACCTTTTGCTGTCTTTTGCTCCAATCCATCAAGGAACTCTCAGAGTTCCCAAACATTCTTCCTTTCCCACCCATAGTCAAGATCTATGCCTTAAAACCCACCACAGTTTAGAAATACAACTGATTTTTCAAACCCTACCAGTAACAATGTTTATAAATGCAAATGGATGCATACATATACATGCATGTATTTAAACAGACACAAATAAATTGTTCCCATGCATGCTTCTCAAACAGAACTTCTGACCCAAACAGTCAATAAAGAGAGCACAGAAATGAAGATTTTTCTCAACTGAAAAAACCCCAAACACCAAACCAGGAACATGACTACCACCCAGCACTGACAATACTTACAATTCTCTTTTGTGCCTGGAAACAGCACTGTCAGTTTACACACTCCTTCTGCAGAGATCCAGTGGGAGCAGGCAAGATTTTACCAAGAGAGCTTTGTGAGTTTTGGAAAGAGAAGGAGAGTTTGAAGAGTGACATTAGTACCTCTTGGTGCACCCAGGAAGGCCATGTACCTATTTCCCCAGGGCTGTCCCTGCCCAGAGTGAGGGCTGCTCCCACCCTGTGTTGTAGCAGTGGCACCATCCCACCTTCTTCTCCTCTCAGAGATCCATGGGATGAAGCACCAAGGACAGTAACAATAATTTCCAAATTCAGTCTCTGGGGCCAAAGCAAAAAAGAGGGGACAGTATTTAAGAACTACCATAAAGGCAGAGAAGCTGGAGCACTCCACATTCCAGAAGGGTGGAACACACACTGCAGTGCCCACTGCTCTTGCAATTTTGTACTACTGGCAGCCCAAAGTGCAGCATCCAGCTGAGCTACTCCACCTCCTCCTTGAACACCAACAAACTCAGACTCTTCTCAGAAACATGTGCTAATATTTTTACTAAGTGTGAGGGTGTCAAACTTCATTTACACAAAAGCATTTCTCCTGAGCCTTGTGAACCAGCGTGGCTCCCTTTGCAGGGCTGGAATTGTCCTGCACTGTGACAGAGAAAGGAAACCTGGAACAGATGCACAACAGGTAAGGCTGATGTTCACCTACACTTGTTATATCATGCAAGTGACTGACAGAAATAGACCCAGATCTTGCACATTTGAGAACATTTCATCACTTTCCAATTAAAATTCTGACCTTGCTTGAACTGCTGGTATTGGATACAGCCTGTTACCTCTACAGAAACAATCTCCTTTTACAGTCATATTTAAAAATATTAAATAAAAGAATCATGAACTGTTTTTCTAAGGAGAAAGTTGCTTAGTCAAGACTGAATAGTGGACTGGAAACAGAATTGGAGCCAAAAGGGCAGCAACATAACCTTCCAGAAGATGGAATCTGTTTGCAAAAGCCTTCAAAGCACAGAATTCAATTGAGAAAATAAATCAATAAATAAAACCACACTGTTGTAACAGCAATAAATAGACATTGATGATAGTTCAGCTGGGACCTGAGTGTCCACTTCTACCCCAGTTTCAACTGAAAATCCGAAAGACCTATATTTTAAGGAAAGACTAACTAGAATTGTCACAAAAATAGAAAACCCAAGAGGCTTTGACCTCTGTTAACAATCTATCATCTAATCTACATGAAAGCTGCACTCCAAGTTGCCAGCTTGGCTCTGTGCCACTTACAGGCCCAAACTCAACAGGAGACATTTGACAATTTGGGTAATTTTGCCACCTCACCCAGCAAACAACAGCGAGCTGAATGGAGAGCCCAGCGTGAACCATGGGCTGGCTTTTGGTTCCAGGAGGAGCGAGCTGGGAGGCACAAGGCAAAATTCCCCCCCACAAACAGCTCTCATAAAAGAACTTTCCACTATTGGAAACTATTCTGTGCAGGGCAACAAGCACCCCCTGCAACAGAGCAGCACGGGCATGCACTTGGCTTCATGATTTATTCCACGAAAAGGGTTACCAGGGATGCTGTCATCATCTTCTATAAACATTTCGAGGGCAAAAGCACACATGTGATCTGATCTCAGAGCAAGTGCTGGAGGAGAGGGGAGAGTGGAAACCATGTAAGAGTAATCAATTGATCTTATGTTCTCAATTTGGTTCATCAAGAAGAGCAGGGAGGTTTAAACACCTGTGTCTTCTCAGAAAAATGTTTTATTTCCCTGAGCTGAGCTTGTTTTTAAGAGTGATTACAAAGAAGCATCTTCTCAATTAGTCACTGCATTAAAAGTCACTTTCTGTTCTATGACACTCTTCAAGAGTTATAGCTATTAATAAATAATTAATGGCTACAAAACTGCTATGAGAAAGCTTCAGGACTAATTACTTTATTTTAACCTTTAACCCAGAGGACTTTCTTCCAGTTCTTCCAGGCTAATACTTTCAATATAGATCAAAAGTAGGGCAATAGCAATGCTTCAAAAGTATTTTTGAAATTATGTAGACATGCCCTCCCCTTTCAACAGACCTTCCAATTTAAATACTATGTAGTAGTATTATATAGTAGCTGACATTGATATGTACCTCTAAAATATGAATATGCATAGTTAAGTACACATCATTTTCTTTTTACTTAACAGTGGTAAAAACCAATCTGCTTGTCATTTTCAACCTGCTTCTCAAAAGAAAACAGTGTTTAGTCTATGAACATGTGGCAGTGACTCTGCCAGTGATGTAACAGGAGACTTGAGTTGTACAGCAAACAGAACTGTGTTTTCCACCTCTGAAATGGGTTTCACACAGAATGCAACTCAAACCTTTGAAGGTCCTTGGAAAATACAGATAAAATTGATAGAATTGTTTTGCTTTCACAAATTATAGTTCTGGTACATTTAAAAACAATTAGTTTTGAAGCCTTTTACTGCTAATGAATGTTCAAGGTGTATACTGGTTACACACTTTGCAAACTACAGAAATATTTCTGTCCCAGCCTCCTTTTAGGCCAGAAAAGGGCAGAGCAGTACAGCACGTACACTTGTTTGCTTTTCCATTAACAAGATTCCTTGTGTCACTACAGCTGGCTCTGTCCATGCTGGTGACTGGCAAAAGTCTTACAGTTTTTATTACTTGCTCAGAAAGGAGACTGCACAAAGGCTATTTTCAGGGCTGAATACTTAGATCTCAAAATATGATTCATTTGACCATTGAAGACTAACATTATGGAGTCCCAGCACTCTTCAAAGAGGGTAACTCTCCCAGAAAATATGGAAGGACTTTAAGAGATACCAGGATTTTACCACACAATAGCTTACATTTTAGTTTAGTTCCAAACTGTTTGTTGCTTATATGATCCAAATGCTGCTCAGTTATAATTCTAGGAAGTTGTCTTTCCTCAAGTTTCTCTTAGAAATAAAACTAACAAATGCAGGTCTGGGTATTTATAAAACCCACAAAAGCACCTACACAGGTTTTCCACACACATAAGCCCTGTAGGACACTTCCCTGGCTATTCTGTAGAGCTATTTATCTGACATAATGCAATCTTGGGCATTTAGCACACTACCAAAGGTGATTCCATTAATAAAAAGCCAGCTCTTTTCATCACAGTCACTTAAAATTCTAAACACATGTATTACTAGCTACATGAGATTTAACACACACTAAAAATAAAAAACTTTAGATCATTAGAACATTGCCCAAATTCAAGAAAATGAATAGTTTACTCTGAAATGTGGCTCTTTGGTGTATCATTACATTGATTACCAAGAGACTTCCTATTCTTCAATTCAGGAGCTGGAATTAGGGTGCCTCAAGGTGTGCAGTCAGTAGTTGGTGAGAAGACAGGACATACACAAGTGCTCACTGTATTGTAAATTCCAAATATAATTCCCTGGCACAGTCAGCATGGACCTCACCCTGGCTCCTCCTCACTTAACATCCAATTCATTCATTACAATAAAGCAACTTACCTCAACAGATCCAGAATGTCTTCTCCCACATGAAGTCCACTCTTGGCACCTACACATCCCAAACTGGATGCTTTAGGGCAATAGTCATCAGGCTGCCCCAGATGCACGTGGTGTTGGCTCCTCTCTTCCCAGCTCCCCTGCTTCCTCCCAAGGCAAAGCAGCCCCCAGTCACAAAAGCATCCCCCAGTCTCAAAACCACAGGAAGGGAACATGACCTGTGAATTGTTGTCAACACATCAGGAGGGAAGAAGCCAAGATCCAGAAATGGAGGAGGGCTGGAAGGAACACTGTGCTCCATGGTGCATCTCACTCTGTGCCCCTGGCTCCCAGAGCTCCCACTACTTCTCTGTAAACCCAAGCACTCCCTTCTCACTAGGAGGTATTTTTCAGAAAGCTGGTCTTTGAGACACTGTAAGCCAGAGAAACTACTGCTCTTGGCAGCTTCTTCCAACAGTTAATCATCCATGTGTTAAAAATGTATGTTTATCTTCTCATTTGAATTTGTCTAGCCTGATACAAATATTTATACTCTTCTTCCAAACAAGGCGACCTCTGATATGCACAGTTTTTTCTAACTGGTGTACACATTTTTTTAGAATCAAAGTGGAATTTGGCACACCATCCTGCAGAAGCACCTCCCTCCAGAGCAGCCCTGAGCCTGGGCAGCAGAGAACAGGCAGGGTTCACTGGAGGAGGAGACACAAACACCCACCACTTCTGCATTCACTGTGATAACTCGTGATCATGTTTTCCTGATGAGAAAGGCAAAAGCCAAATGAGGAGAAAAGTCCTTGAAATTCATGTCAACAGCACAAAACAAGCTGCATTATTTTCCTGCTTCTCCCTTACTGGTTTCAAGGACCTTAAGATTTGCTGTTCTTCTCAGGGCTAAACCATCCAATTCCAGAAAAGAAAAAAGCAGAACTAGAGGTGTTTAATAAAAGAAAAAATTTGGTGGTTGCTCTAACTCTCAAGTTCCCATGAGAAATGTCCCCAAGAGAAAAATCTTTCACCTCTTTGCAATTACTCAGGAGCTCAGTCAAAAACTGAAGGCAGGAGGCCTGTGAATGCTACTCCTTGCAGGCAGCACCAGATACACCTAAAATAGCTCTAAGGGAATTTCTAGCTCTCTATTGCTCTCCTGGACACCCAGCTCCCACCTTGTGTAGAACAGATGAATAAAGTCCTTTCATTTTCAAAGTGCAGTACATTTGGTGAGAAGGACCTGACAGTATTTCCATAGGCACCCAGCAGTAAGAAATGAGATTAGCAGAATAATTCTCACGAGTGTCTGAGTGACTACTTAACAGGAGATGTCCAAATAACTCAAAGCACCAAAGTGCCTTCTGATGAGAGGCAGTGCTGTTACAGATGCCTGGCCAAAGTCCTCTGGAAACAGAAGGCCAAGTCCTCTAGCTAAGAAACACTGCAGGAGAGGCCAAGCCTTGGCATTTGGGTTTTCTCCATTTTCCTTCAAAAACACTTTCACAGAGAAGTTCAAATCAGTTTTAAAACATCCACAGTCTAGCTCCTCCTGGAAGGAGAATGACAGAGACTGATACTGCAGAATGCTCTTTCACAAAAGCAAAGCACAGTATTTCTATTGCTGAGTTTGACAAATATCATAACAAGATGACAAATGCAGATTTAATTTCTGTGAAGAGTAAAAGGCAGCCTCCAACTACACGTGTACAAGAAAACTTTGCCAGAGGTGGCTATGGTGATAGCTATGCAAATGTGTGATAAATTAGCAAGTTAACTTACTCTATATATCAAAGATTAACACACACTTGACATGTATTTCTGGAAGGAAACTGAAAGATGGATGAGGCTACCAGGTGTCTCAAAGCCTCTGCAGCCTTATGACTTCCTTTATTATTGGGAGGCAAAGTCTCTTTTCACCACAATTCAATCAAGCTTGTGACTGGAACCAAGACAGAAGATTCCAGAACTACTGCTTTGCATTTTCAGCTGGTTAACTAACACATTTAAGCACAGACATAGCCAAGTAATTCTGTTTTCTGGCCATCAGGAATGTATGTTCCACAACACAAATTCTATGAAGATTCACCCAAGCTGGACTCCTCTCTCGTTCTAGTAACTCAAGTAAATTTACAAATAGGAAACAATGCAGGAAATTTCAAATTTGACTTTTAACAGTCAAAAAAAGAAAAAAAAAAGCAGGAACTGAAGCATTCTTAATGTGTCATATTACCTGTTCTGTCAGTAACACATTAGCAATCTCACTAGAGCTTCTACAAACTAGGTATTACTATCTAATAATCTGTCTCTAACATTCAGGTGAATGAAAGGATTCAGCTTTATTTTTACTGCTGGTAAACTAGCAGCTACAGGGTTTTGTTTTGTTTGTTTTTATGAAATTCACTTGAAGTTGGTTGCATTAAAAAGACAATCTAGAAGAGCCCTCATTTGAGATTCAGAGATAAGGATAAGCTACAGGCCAAAGCCAAAAATTACTACCAGCAGTCTCTAAAAATATATTTTCCTAACTGTCAGTTTTAAGTCAGGTTCAAAAATTACCTGTTTTTAGTTTAAAATTAACTCAATATTCTGCAAAGTTAACCTTATTGTAAAAGCCAGAGAAACTAAGGAGAATTCTATTTAACAGCGTCCTTCTGATAAAATGTTTAACTTAATTAAACATACTTTAACCCCACCACAACATTTTGAAGCTGATAACATCTGAAAGTCTTCCACTTCCTTTATTTATAAGGCAATTGGCAGTCAGGCCATCAGGGCAATCTGCCTCACCCCAGGACTGCCCAGCTTTCAGGTCTGGGCACTATCACCTCCAAATTCCTATCTTTTGGCCACAGCAGCATGACAGAGCACAGAGTACTCATGTGGGGTTTTGATTAACTTTCTACCAGCTGTTGTAAGTGAGATAACACCTAAAGCAGTGCTGAGTCTGCCAGAACAGAGTTTTCAGAGAAGTTTCAATGAGTTTAAATCAGCTCAGCTTGCAGAGTTCAGGGTTATGGCTCTGATCATCACAGGATTTTAATTCTTCTGGGTTTTTTAATCTGACAGCAGCATCTCGAACATGAGGTTTAATATTTTGTGAATGTATGACCTATATAGCAAAGTACAAACCAACCACCTTTGGCTCTAACCTTTCAGGAGTGTACTTCACTCAACAACCAACTCTAACAGAGGCATTTTTTTTAAAACCAAGTAGGAAACCCACTAGAATTACAAATTGAAAGGCAGTTTGTATCATTTACAAAGTCAACATTCTTCATTCCAGCCACAGTGTAACATAAGGACCATTTCAGCATTTCAGCAGGAAGATAAGAAGCTCTGTGCCTAGGACAACCACCTGAAGACAAACAGTAACAAGAAAACCCAAACTGTCTGTGTTGAGTACTAGGCAAAATAAGTCTGTGGTTGCAATTCAATCCTAAAGCAAACAAGCCCTGAGGGAGCAGACAATGCAGAACTTTCTTATGTTAAAAAAAAGGAAAGTTTCAAAGTTTGGTTACTGCTGACTGGCAGATTACTGATGTCCATATTGCCACTAGCCCATGAGAATACCACAATTTGAAAACAAGTCTAAATACCAGAACACCCAAAAATCACAACCAAAGAGGCAAATTTTCCATAAATACTAAGAAACATTTCCACAAAAAGATTAACAAGTATTTTAAGTACTGAGCCATTTTCAAAGGTTCTCTGACCACAAGCATCAAACAGCTGTAGCATTCATTCTACAACACAACCATCTTCAGAAGCACTATCCTGTTACAACCACAGATTAAACTTGGGCAAAGGAGGTATAAAGCTCATTTCTCAAACAGAACAGAAGCAGATTCAGGAAACTCACACTTACCAAAAAAAAAAAAAAAAAACCCAAAAAAAACCTTTATCACTGGACCATCCCAGAGATGATCTGAAACACAGCACAGCTAAATATGAAAGACAAACCTTCAGTTACACCTAATGCCAAAACACTGAAGGAGTCAAGGAAACAGGATAACCAAACACAAACACTAGAAGAGATACAAACCCTCTGGGCTTAGAGATTATGGGTTTTTAAATCTTTAACAACCTTGTTTTCAGCATTCTAACTCAGCTCATCAATTAATCACAAGTTGATACAGGATCCACTTACACATTCTCTGCAGAACAGTTTTGTCACCTAAACCACAAACCAACCCCTCTGATTCTCAGCAGAGGAGGTATTGTGAGACCTGAGCACTGCAGGAGTGCAGCCACTTTACAATGTGAAGCATTCTAACACAAAATCCCAAACTCCTTCAGTAAAGCCAAGTGGAAGGGGGAGGTGCCATGCAATCTACAGAGAAACTGGGGTTAGTGTGCTGCACTGGAATCACTGCCATGCACAAGGGGCCCAAAGGAGGTTGCACCAGGAGAAAGCATTACAAAGTTCTTGTATCCACCAAGGAACTTTGAAGCAGAGCATGAAAAGAGTAAATGACTTAGCAGGTTCAAAAACTCCATCTTGGTTTTTGCAAACAGCTGTTTTTCCAGGAAGTTTAATTTAAATGGGATGGTGTCCCTAAACATTATAAATTAATTCTTGATGTATGAAAAGCTGGCACTTTTAATCCAACAGCACTTAGTTTTGAAAGCTGACTCATTCACTGTGCATTTGTACCTAGCATTTGCCATCAATAACTTTTTCTGTTATTAATTATTTTGTGCTAATTTGGGCAAAACTGAAGTTTAAGGAAATGTGCTGCCCTTGATGATCTGTCACTTTTAATAAACAGGTCTTGTACATCCATGTAAATTATATATTAGAAAGGAAGAATGTACATTTTTTCAAAGCAAGTGTATTTTCAGAAAAAAGTAACTAAATTCAGCAGAAGAAATTCTGAATATAACATGGAATGTGGATTTGTGTTATAAAAAAAGGAACCGGATGCAAAAAGTTGCATAAAAAAAATGCTGGATGTGGTGTTGTAGCCATTTCAAAAAAACAGACTGAAAGAGATGGAGACTGTTAGCTTTAGGTCAAGTGAATGAAGACAGTTTTTTAAACCTGGAACTGGAATTGCTGGTCCAGTGATGTATTTGGACCAAGACCACATATCCAGCTGAAGCACCAGCCTATGGAAACGCTGGTGTGTGGGTATCTCATTCCTGCAGGAATCTACTGCCAAACTCTGCCTTCTGCTGACTCATTCCTTGTGTTTTGCCAGTTTGCCTTTCTACCAAGGAAATGCAGCACTGCCATTTTAATGCTGCATTTTGGCCAGCTCTGACAAGCAGCTTCAGGGATCTGAAGGCAGAAGAGAGACTATCCAAAACACTGGATCTTGAGCACATTCAGTGTTAAAAAATTCACTACAGAACCCTGGTGTGACCTGTTGGTGTGTAACACTGTGAGAAGGACCACACTTTCCTAGGTAAGAAGATAAGGATGGGGGTACAGATTTGCCACCCTGTGTTCAGGTTAACCTGAGCAAGGTAATTTCAATGTTAAAGAAGAAGACTTGCAATAAAAACAGAAGGCGAAGTTTGGCACTTTAATATGAAAACTATTGGTATCCAGAGGAAGGCATTCAAACTCAACTCCAGATTGTCCTAATTTTATTTGACTTGGTTAATCAATTTTAAAGCACTTTTTACAATTTACATAATTTAAAGGAGCACACTGCATCCTATAAATATAAATTAACATTTTTAATAACTCAAGACATCACAACAAAGCCAAATTTTGAAATAAATGTCATTTTTAGTTATCTGGATCAAGAAGTAACATACATGGGGAGGGAAAAACCAGCATTAACAAGAAAACACTGTTTAGTTCTAAACTAAGTTTGTGCTTCTACATCAAAAACACAACACTGAAGTGACAGGAACTCTGCAAAGAACTTGAAAAGGTATGTAACTGCTTTAGTCCCAAATCCAAAGTACATACTTTTTCTTCTACATGTTATTTTTTTCAGTTCGATCTCAAATTAGCATTAATGGTAGGGGGACTAAAGTACAATATACTAACTTTACTGCAAATACAAATTCTGTTGTTAGCTTGGTTTGGCTTAAGTTGAAATGGGTTTCCTGCATGAAAAACAAGAGCATATCTTTTCAATGTATTTAATAATCAACACATTTGTTAGTACAAAGCAGATGGTGTTTAGCAAGAAGGCATTAGGTGATCATTTGAAAACACCATGCTTTTTTTTTTTTTTTTTTTTTTAAAAACACTAAGCCACCCTGAAGAGTTTTGTGAAGGCCAGATGTTCAAAGCTGGTGCACAGATGAAAACTGCACATCCATGATCTATGCATGGAACTATCCAGAACCTGGCAGGTATTAACATACACCATTAGTTACCTGCATGCTTTCTCTGTGACGCACAAAAACCAAATCATCTTTCACTCAACTCTGAAAATCTGGTCTTAGCTGAATGAACACTTTACTTCACTCTGTAAATTTAACAAAGGGCATTAATCCATCTTTTGATTTTTGGTTGAGGACTAAAAATAAGAGTGAGATACCATAATCCTAATAATTTTGTCCAATTCTTCAAAGCAATTATTATTTGTTCTCAAAATAGCAAAAAAAAATAATCTCATAATTCTCAGTCTTTTGCAATTATTAAATGTTAAATAAATAAATTTATTAAATGTATATTTATATTTACTACAGATTATTTTTGGAAGCAAATCTCAGAATAACTTTAGAAAACTTTTTAAAATACAGTTACTTTAGGCCTAGACCTAAAGTAATTACATATTAGGGCAAAAGATGGAGTTAAGAGAGTCAGTCTCTGAATGCTTCTTAAAAATAGGTGCTTCAAATACAGGTTTAGAAATGAAATTAAAAATCATGTTTTCAGTCACACTGAAGAAAACATCTGCAAAGAAAAAAGGCCCTCATCCTTAAGATTGAAGAAAAAGATGGGGGAAAAAAAAAAAAAAAAAAAAGCACCGTTTTCCCAAGTTGCCCAAATCACACACAGACACAGGAAGGTTATAAATGCCATTCATGAAAGAATGCACCACAAACATCAGCATTTATTCATTTTGAATTTTTTTTTTAGTAAATGACAAAAGACTCAGCTCACCGGCTTCACTTTTGTTTACCTTTTGCTTACATAACACATTTAAACATTTGTCAAAACTTACTAAAGTTGCCTGCATTCATGCACAACTAGAAAACATCCTTAATTTATTTAAACCAGAAATGCATTACCAGAAATGTATTAACATTGTTCACTACTAAACATTAAAAAAAAAATAAAATAAAAAAAAAGTTGAAATTATTAAAAAGGTTATCCTGGAACTGTTAACTTCACAGCAGACTTGAACTACTAATTGGCTCACATTTCAAATTGGAAAAAGCAAGATTCATGCTAGTGTTAGTGTACACCTTGCCCTAGCACTACTGAAGAATCATGGTTCACCTTGATCACAGATAAGAAAAGAAAAGTGCATACAGAAGTTTACAACAATTTTAAGGACAAAAAATGGTCCAATTGATGTGGTCCCAACGATTAACTCAAAAGTCTATGACAAATACGAGCTTCTGTGAGCTACTTATACTACTTAAGATTGAGTACGGATATACAGAAAGTTGAATTCGTTTGAAATCTTCAAAAAATGTTCCTGTCAATCCTCAAATGGTGGCTGTTATAGCTTAAAATTTCTGTTAAATGCGTGCGTTGAATTACTTGTTATCCAAGCGTAGCAGCTGCTCCTTACCATTTATTGTTAGCGACCTTAACTGGCCATCTTCTTCAACTTCTACTCTCTCTTGTCCATTCTCAAAAATCCTAAAAGACAAAAAACCATCATGAGCCATTTGAGAGCACTGCAGGCAGTTTTAAATACACACCAGACCTCAGGTTTAGCCAACTCTAAGGGAGCACCACCAGCTTAATGCAACCGTACTTGGCGAGCTTTGGTGTTTACCAGCACCAGAGCTGTCACCAGTAACCATCTGCATTTCCCTACTGCTTAGTCAGGAAAATTGCCTTCTGGAAGCTGGAATCCTCCAGGATGTGGAGTTCACAGTTACAGCTGTCTCCTCATACATTGCTCACAGTTGTGCTCACACAGTGTTATCCAGGGCTAAATGCCTCGACAGATCAACTGCACAATCTTGACATTGCCTTCAGTCCCTACCTGTTTGTTAAATGTATGATATTCTAGATCCCATCACAGTTTTGCACACAAAAATCTTCAATCCACTTTTAATTTGATCAAGTAATTTGCAGACCCACTATACACCAACTTTATGACCTGAGCATGTATGTTACAAAATTTAAATATTCCTGATTGAAAAGAGATTTAAGAGCTTTTGAGTTCCTAGAATTTTCAGAATACACTCACAGAAAAATATCATGATCACACCAGCATGTGATCCAGAGGCTGTTTTTAAGTGGTCAAGATGACAGGAGTTCTCCCATACAACAGTTCACAGAAGAACCATGCACTTACAAGTACGGGACACAAGTTAAAGAAAAAAATTCATCCTCCCTCGCTTTTCCATATTTGAAGTAATGAAATTACATTTAACTGCTTGTTCAGTATTCCTATGTTGATTATAATATTCTATGTAGGTTATTCTATAGCTAACTAAGATTTGGGCTTCCAAAATGCACTGATTTCCCCATCACAAGCATGAAATGGAGAGAAAGTACACTGTGTATAGGACTTGAAAACTCACTTTCCCACAAACAGGCACATTTTCCTCCATAGTAGGCTTCGGTTGCTTATTTCACTTAGCAGACACAAAAAAATTACTAGCAAGACTTCACTCAAACACTAGGAAAGCACACTAAGCAGATGCTAGGAAACATTATTTCATAATGTCTGCAAAATTAAAATTCTTCCCAATTCCCAGATAAAAGCTTCACAATCAATAGACACAAAGCACACTTTCCTCCCAGAAGTTCAAGCTGACCACACACACAGTAGTCAAGGACCATAATAAAAGGTACAGCACTACACAGGAGGTTCTGAAGCCTAAAGGAGCTCCAGCTACAGCATTAAGTAACTCAACAATGCCAAGAAGAGAACCCAATAAAGTATTTCAAAATGTTTTTAAGCATTCAGGGAAATCCAAGTAATATGATGAACATAGTAACAAAAGTAAAAAAAACAAAAACACGTATCACTATAGGTGTGTATGCATGTAATTGTAATTATAGGTTGTACATCTCTATATATAGTTTCACATAAATATATTTATAACACTTACCTCTTTGTAGTAATTTTTCTGCCATTAACTATTTTAGTTGAGGTTGATACAGATTTGAAGTTTCCCATCCCACTGCCACCAAATGACGTAGATGAGAAGGATGAAGTAAGGCCTCCATGTCCCAGAGAGCCAAACGACGTAAAACCTATGGAAAAAGAGGCATTTGAATAAAATGTAATGACTGCATGACTGTGGAACCCTAATTTATCATCCACTCAGACTACATCCTGCTTTCAGAAAGCCCTCAGCTGGTTGCATCACACAGCATCAGTGACTAGATGGCATTAACACCAGCATGAGAATAAAACCATACCTCCATCCCCAGCCATTTCTCTCATATGGACCCACAGTTCAAGTTCCAAATGCAGAGCACTGTCCAAAAAACATTTGACAACTCCTCCCCTGAAAAGGCATTCAGCCTTTATCCTTGCTCTGCACTCAGGGGAAAGCCAGCAGCTCTAATGAATCTGATCATCAGCTTTAATGCAGATGTTGGGATGCCCCAAGCTGGCAGACAGAACAAGTCCTGTATCAGTAACATCCCAGCCAATATCTAGATTCCCAACACTCTAAGTAGTACCACAGGGTTTAGGGCCTATAATAAAAGATATCATACTGCTGAAAAACAACAGGACAAAAGAATTCTAAAGCCATAAAGGAACTTTAGCACAAAATAAAGAAAACCAAGTTCTACCACTTAGAGATCTGTTCACTTTATATGAACTTTCAGGTAGCCCAAATACTCTAACTACAGATTTATTTACGTTTATATCTTAAAGAGAGCAGCAAACTAAAAAAAAAAAAATTTAAAAATTAGTCACAGAATTGCCTGAATGGAGAAATCAGCTTATTATACTGCAATCCTTTGTGAGCCCAAATTGCATTTCTTTTTAAATGTTATTATATTTACCTGCGTCAAATGGAGAGAAACCACTTCCAAAGGCAGGGAATCCACCAAAGGCAGAGAAAAATGATCCACCACCACCTCTGTTCCTGCTTCCCCTTGGACCCCGCCTGCCCCCGAAGAAGTCCTCAAAAGGGTCTTCTACAAAACAGAAGACAACATTTAAGAGGTCAATATTACTGAGTGATTCTGTATTTAATCATTAGAAATTCTTTATTTTTAAAAAAAAAATTTGTTAACAGATGTATTTCTTCCTTTGAAATATCTGAGGCTACTGAACTGAGACTCCCCCCAAAGGTAATTCCTATGCTCCTTCTGGTTGCTTCTGGACCAAAGTATAATTTTATATAAAAAAGTAGTTGATTCCTTATTTTGCCTGTTTAGCATTAAAAACTAGTGAACCTAATGTAAAATACTGCATAAAGGCACCTGAACTTTTCAGCTTATTTCTGATTTATTTAAGATTTATTGTGGATCATCATGATCTGAAAAACAACTTGCAGATAGATTGTATTAATTATTGAAATCCAAAAACAGCAGCCAAGGATTGATGACTCATAATCCTAAAGCTTTCCAAGTGTTTAATTTAGCACTTGCCACATTAGATACTCCAAACATGTATTCTGATGCACATTTAGCATCAAAGTAAAGAGGTTTACACACAATGTCCCAAAGAGGCATTCGTCTGTACCAAGCAGGAGGGAGAGGGCAAAAACAGAGAAAGGGGGTCACTGATAAAATGTTATCTCAAGTTCAAGTTCCACTGTTATGTCATTCAGAACAGCTATTGTTCCATCCCCACCAGGAAGACAATAGCCTCTTTCCAAAAAGGAAAAAAAAGATGGGGGAGGTGTCAGGCCATGGGGTACATAACCAGCACCTATACAAGCAGTCTTTAGAATTATCAGAAAACTGCTTTTTTCCTAATTCTCTCAAGACAAAGAACAACAGAAAAAAATTGCAATCATAAATGAAATTAATGAACATAATACTTGCATTAAAACAAACGAAGTTTAGGAACTACAACTACTCACTCTCTTGATCAATCACAATTCTCCCAGAAAAAGTGTTATGGAGAACACCAATGATTTTATCAAGTTTTGCACATCAGTATTGAAAGTTCAGAATAAGCTTTCAGTGAAAAATGCAGAACCTGGTGATAGCACAAATAGAGATGTGAAAGCAAGGCAAGACTTGTGACTGCCTGACTGCTCAGAGCTACAACTGACAAAGGGAAGGTCAGTTTTGTTCCATTTCTGGTACCTCCACAAAAATCCATAATGATTTATATAAATCACCAAGGTAATGCAATATGCAGTATACATCATTAAGTAATCAGTATGATAATAAAAATATGTAAGTTACCATCTGGTTTATATGCAATTGAAATGCCACAATGTATTTATGCTGAACAAGGGCAGCTGCTAAAAAATACCCCTACCCCTCTCCTAACCTCCACAGTTACTGAGTAAAACAACAGAGCACCAAACTTTTATCTTACATACACTGGCAAGCACGTGATGAGTGTTTTTCTACCTCAGACACTTTTTGTTTTGTAGTTTCTTTTTTTTTCCATGTAAAGTAAGTTTTCCTCAATATAAAGATTATTATCTATTAGTACCTTTATAGAAGTTAACCAACACTTGAGTGTGGAAATACAGGAATTATTATAATTTCCAAAACAAGCACTATCTCCATTTTTAAAAAAGCAAGTTTTGTCAGTCTAGCAGATCAACCACAAGTACCAACCACTGCAGTTAATTGTTTTGTAGTCCAATTTATTCTCACAGGAATGACTCATAGGTTAGTTATGAAGGTCATCCACTCACGTGTAAAAATGATCTACACTATGTTACTCCCACTGTTAAGCTTTCTATTTATAATTTTCTCGTTACCTGGAGTTTGAATAAAAACAAAACAACTTATCATGTAAACTCTGAGTTTTTAATCTCCCACAGCCTATCAGCCTCTTCTGCAAGTGAATCTCTCCTCCCCTGCACAACAGCTGCAGAAACAAAGTTATTTAAGGGAAGATCATGGACTCTCCTAGACATCCCTGATATCAACCCAGCTTCTCAGTGGATTATTGCCACACCAAAACCTAACCAAGACTTGGCCATGCCTTATCAGCCTGCACAGCAAAGGAAGAGGTCAGCTCTTGGTATCAGCACGTGTCCAAACGTCAGGTGATTGCTGTCAGCAGCCTGGAACAATCCTCCAGGGCTCTTCCTGTAACTCTCACGTAACACAGAGCAGCCGCTCTTCCGCAGTGCACCGTAGAGTGCTCAGCAAGATGGATTGTGCAGAGACAGGAAAAGGGGCAGGACTTGTCAGAGAAACTACTTCTTTATTACTCTGACAGCCAAATGCAGCAGGCAGAAGAAAAAAAAATACCAAAACCATTGAGAGAAGGCAGCAGGAGGCTGCTGCACTATCATTTGCTGTATCTCTCACCAAATACACATTGATGTAGCAACCTCACAGCTACTCACACCCTCTATATGCTTTTACTCCCTAAATCAGGATGATTAATAGCACCATTCATCAAAATAATAACATTTCAGCCCTGTAAGTCTATTTTACAGAACCTTTCCATCCCTGATAACCTTTTTCACAGAAAAGGCCTTTTCCAAATAGTTCAAATGCAAGGTGTTGGGGTTTTTGGTTTTTTTTTATTCCTCTTATTAGTCATTTTGGTACTTCCAGTCCGTTTTTTACTGAATGTGAGCAGCATATCAGATTAAGAAAACTAAGCAGCAAAAAGAAAAAAAAAACACAAAAAAAAAAAAAAAAAACCCAAACAAAAAAAAACCCAAACAAACGAAAACAAAAAAAGTCAAGGCCTTTCCAAAAAGGGGGGAAACTATATAAATACAACTTCCAAGCTTCAGAAAATTGAAACGTTAAACCAGTGCTACTTAAGAGTATTAGTAACTACCATTTGGAGATAAATTCAGTGTATTATAATCTAGGTATTACCAGGATCTTATGGGAGGACAGACTATTAGATTCAGTTTCAATGGAGTATACTTCTAATGCAGAATTTGTGGTGCTGTCAAAACAGCAAAGATCAAGAAAGAACAGAAGGTAAGAAAAAACCCCAAGAGCACCAGTGAGAAAGACTTCTTATCTATCAACAACAAATGACATTAAACTTTTTGGAAAAAGGCAAATGCTTAAGCAAAGAACTCATGGTAGCCCATTACCAAAACACCAGGCAAAATGAAGGACTTCAGGACTCTTGCTGTAACTAGGTAGGAAGGCTGAAGTCATAGAAGCCAAAAAGTTGATGTGGGTATTGGAACCCAAAACCCCCAGCAACACAAAAGATTGTACACTAACAAACCTGTCTGAAAATAGCTGCACTGGAGAAAATGTTTGCAGGAAAATTTACTTTCTTTAGAAAAAATCATTGCTAACTCAAATGCAACAACTGTCTTGTTCCTCTGGGTAAAACATTAAACCTGCTCTCTGCAAACCATGGAATATTCCCTTCTTTTTCTGTAGTCGCAGGAAAAGAATTTCACCTCTAAACAGGTCAAATAACAACAACTACTGTAATAAATATCTCACTGCAGCACAAAATAAGGCAGGTTGTGATCTCTCCACTCTGGGGAGTCCCCAGCTATAACACAGAAACAGGATGTTTTTCCCTTTCAGCTCATTGCAGAATGCTACTTAAAAGATGTGATTGTTTTCCTTTCCTGCCTTGTGATCGTGGAACCAGATAAGTTGCACTAATTCACTGATCCAAAAGAAAACACTGAGTTGTTACTTTCTATTGCACCCAGAAGCTAATCTCTCAGCAATGAAAGACTGGTATATTTGAAAAAAAAATGGACAAAAAAGCACCATACAACAGGGGAAGGGAAGAAAGGAGGCAAACCCCACTGAAGCAGCCCACAATACAGTTAAAAACTCAAAATTCATTATAGCAATCTAAGGCATTAGCTAAAATTACATTACATGAGAAACTACAAGTGTCATATGGCAGCCTCTTCTACCAAGACCACTGTATCCTGGCTGATGCCTGGGGAAGTAGATCAGGAATTGATATGTTGAAAAGAGCATCTCCAGATGAAAGCCAGTTCCGCCACATCAGTTCTTTGCTAGAGTTCACAGCGTGGCTGTAAAAGCAACTGTGCTGGTTACAGGGCAGGCAGCAGCAGAGGTGCCCAAGGGTCAAAGGCAGCACAAGAAGATTCTTTCAGTCATAGAAGGATGCTATCACTGTTGAGCACATTCCACTGCAATGCCATCATTCACCTCCAAAAACCAAAGGTGTTGAGATAAATGGTGAGCTGTCAGCAAATGCTCTCCCATGCATGTACTGTCACAGCTAGAGATGTCAATAATCTTTTTGGGACAGTGTGCAAAGGGAATTACCCTGCCCAAGCCACTGCTCAGGCCCCACTGACTGAGCCACCTTCCCAGTCAGTGAACCTTCTTTCCTTTATTCTCCACCACCAGAGCCTCCCCACTGCCTCTGCCAGAGCCTGACACCTGAGCTGAGTGCTCCTATTGCACAGGCAGGAGGGGGGCACTGGCTGCACCACTGGATAATGGAGAAAGGGTAAAGGACACTGTGCAACCCCTGTGGAAGGGCACAGCCAAACCCACTGCTCACTGCTGCAATAAGCACAGGCTGCCTACCCAACCCTTTCTTTATATCAAAAGCATCCTGTAATGACTTTATACGATCTGCTAGAAGAGAGTTTCAGATGCAGGTCTGAATAATGTGTTTATGCAATGAGATACATATACAATACCTACATAACAACAGAACTCTTGGAGTAGGGGTTTTCTACTCTGTATCCTACCTGAAAAGAAGTTTCAAAGATGCATCTTGCAGTGAATGCACACACAACCTCATGCTACAGCTCAGAGAGCACTCAGGCACTAAAAAACATACCATCAGAACTGGAGGGGCCACAGAAACCTGTAAGCACTTTTGCATGTAAGTATTTTCCTTCTTACAAAGTAGGCACACTGTTGATGCCCCTTATTCAGGGGAGACACTAAAATGTTGTTGCAAGCACTGTTGCTTGCCCTGCCTAACATTTCAGCATGGTCTTGATAATTGCTTACTTTGATAAATTATATGTCAAACAGATGTTTGCCCCACTCATTAATAAATTAACAGAAGAAGCATTTGGAAGTCCTTCTAATGATATATAGCAGAATCCTGTGATTCATTATTTTCTAGAAAAGGAGACTTAAAACGACACCTGTGAATGCCATCCATATGGTAATTACAGAGACTCTGGAGTACAGTATTCAGCATTTTGTACTTATCAAATGAATGCTCAAATATTCAGGCATATCTTAAAAATGGAGGAAACTCCCATTACCTCTGTATGACCTGATCTCCCTAGGTGATGATCAACATTTGTGCTCTAACCAATCGAACCAGCTACCTCTCCAAGAAAATCAAACCACTTTCTTGGGGACTAACAACCTCAACATGACTGGGATTCCCAAGACAAACTGGCTAGTATGCTATCAAGCAGTTTCTCAATCTATCTAATAGGATATCAGACAAAGATTAAAGTTTTAAGATAGACAGGAGATTTTTGGAGCAAGGTCTCCTCCCTTCAGCAGAGGTAACTATGTATTAATTAGTTTGGCCACAGAGCCACAGCACTACCCCCTCCGGTCTGATAATACTGTCTGGTGAAAAATTCCTGTGTCTCAAAAACCCTCTTCAAAACTATCAAGTTGTTTCTGAAAAAATCATAGTGAGATTTGGACCATTCAGTGGATAATTATGATCTAAGACTGGTGGTTATGAAATAAAACTGCACATTCAAACCAAAGCAATGAATGCACATTCAAATCTGTGAGCACTTCATAAATTGTACCAAAAGCAGCAAATTTACATCAACAAAATATTCATTACCAAAAAGAGACTGCTGTTTAAGATAGCTTTAACTGAAAGCCACCTCCATATTCAGTTTCACTAACATTTCACTAAGAAATATATTTTGCATTAGAATATTTAAGTAACCAATTTTCAGAAATGGGACAGCATGCCATGATCTGATATGTGAATCTTTTGCCACAGCAAGACAACTTTCTGTCCTTGAGACAAACAGTTTGATGAAGTTGTCCCATTCAGGAAAAACATCATAAAACACAAATCATGTAGAGCTTGCAATGATTACTGCACATAAAATTTCCTCTCTTGTCAGGTTAAGATTCCTTTGCCTGGATACTAAAAGTAACTCACTGTACTTTTCCAGAACAGTCCTGCTTCTTTTTATGCAATAAATTTACAGTACTCAATTACTGAATCTGAAGTAATTCTGACCTTTGATGGAAACAAACTACGGTACCAGATATCTAGCTAGCTGAAATTTTCTGTGACAAATATTTGTATCTAACTAGCTGTATATAGGTGTTAAGTTTCATTTTACCTTTCATTTCCAAGAGCACAGATTTTGAAATATCACATAAACCAGGTAACCGTAACTCTCAAGGGAAAACTCCACAGAATCCCCATGAGTTTACATTATTAAAATATATCATGAATTCTATTTCACAATCTAAAAAGAACACTGAAGACATGTATTACCATCTCCAAATGTACACTGAGAAAACTAAAAAGTTTAGGAAACACAGCAAAACTGTCGAGACTACAATCAATGCTTCAAGAGATCCCACAAACAGACTCCTCTTGGGACATCAGAGTCTAGAGGGGGCATCCACCAGGAGCAATTTATACGTCACATTAACAACACATTCTACCAGGAGAAAAGCCTGGTTCTTGTGGGATTCATTTAACTACACACACAGGCACTGGAAGCAGTTTGAAATACCCTAAACCAACCACCCTGTCAAGCTTGCAGACACTGCTGCTGGAGGATACTGATCTGCTGTAGGCCCTGAGATGCATTTGCTAGCCAATAAACAAATTATTCCAGCAACATTGATCCATGTGGAGACAGATGAGATGGTTTAGGGTGTGTATGCAGCTTCAAGTCTAGGAAAAGAGAAAATTAGCTCCTTAAGGAGTTACTGTTGGGTAATGTTATGATCTTGTTATACCTTACTCCATCTTTGACAGTAATTCCTCACTAATAACACACCTTCCAACACAGAACCCACTCTTGAAGTGTATCTGAAAAGCCTCTAAACCAAAACCAAATAAAACCTTTAACAGCCCAGAAACACAACCCAGCCTACACCAAAGCACATTAACTACTGTTCCTCAGCCTGAAGCAGAAGTCTTTCATCAATACACCTCCATTACAGTGGTAGCATTGAGATACCTCCCCTCCTGTGAGCTGATAAAGTAGAGAAGAAAGAAAGGTTCTTGAAATGTTTTCAAGTAAAATACAAATAAAACACAACAAAGAACACAAACCAAATCAAGGCAAGCACCACATATAAATGGAGTAGGATGTAGCTGAAGTATGAAAGTTTAAGTATACTGACACGAGAAACCAATTCCTACATTAAGAGTAAACTGTGAGTTCCAATGTCAAAGAACAGTCAGAGAGTCAGAGGTGTATGGGACAGACTGAACACCAGATCACCACACACTGCTACACCAAGGCAGAACTTTAAAATGCAAAGTGTTGTCCTGCACAGGAAGCACCAACTTTTCTTCCTGTCCCAAGGATCACCATCCATCTGTATATAAGAGGCTAAAAACTGAGAGCTCACCAGGAACACACACTCTGCTGTAACCACATGCCACAAAAAGCAAGCCTACAAATCTCAGGGTAAGAGCTAAGCATCTGTCATAGTATCAGATCAAGTTTTAAAAAGTACTTGCCTTCATGCACCCCTGGTTTCACAAAGAATTTGCCTGGATAAAACAGTGGAAATAAACTGTGGCTGTCTCCAGTGCAACACAGAGCACGTAACATTAACTTTACTCCTTTTGGAAGCGTTCAGAGCTGTCTCTAACAGAACTATGGATTTTCATTTAAAAGTCTGAAGGTACTCAATCTAAAAATCACCACAGAAGTCTTCATACATTCTGCTCTTTTCTACAGATGAATAAAGATGCCTCCCTTTATAAAGAAAACTTTCTGTAACTGCAAAAGCAGTGCAGTATAGCTCAGGAGAGTTGAACACACTCAATTCATAGCACAATTTCAGAAATTCTTCACATCCATAAATTTACAGAAATTATGCATATGAATGCTGCTCTTTACATACTCAATGACAATCAGGATATAGAGAGTCCCACCTGCATTCTGTGGGCTTCACTACATGCCACTTCAAACTGTATAAAAAGTACAAATGTTCTGAAGTATTTATTCAGTTTCATCTTTGATTCTACCAGTGCACATCTTTAGAAAACATGACCTCAGTCCTTATTTAGTGGCTTAGAATATAAATTATAACCTGAGAAGCTCCTTAAGTTATCAGTTCCACAGAAAACTCATCAACAAGTTGAAAACTCCTAATTTTCAGAAGATAAATTCTCTCATTATCCAGGACAGAACTGTTCCACTAGTGTTTCAACACAGCAGAACCTACAAGGGCTGTAGTTCACCAATACAAATATTCACACTATACAAGAAATTCTACTGCTGGCTTTTGGAATTATAAAATGCACTACAGTGGCTGAAAGCACACATTTTTATGTTGCATTATCTTGAAACATTCATGTATGTGTGAAGACCAATTCAAATACTTTTTGCAGAAATTTGTGGAAAAAAAGAGTTTGGAGTCACAATTTCCTGTGTTAGAGAATGTTTTTAACATCTTAAAGAAAAAAGAAGTGCTCACTTTGAAACCTTCTGATTAGTAAAAGTTCAAAAGGTTATGCTCAAAATCCAAAGCTAAACTGAGGGTTTCAGGCCTCTGGTCACTGACACTGTAACTCTCCACATAAAGTAAAGAGGCAGCTTAGGAACTATTAGTTTTCATTAATCAGAGTGGACATAATACTGCTGACACTGCCAGAACCTCGGCAAGAAGCAGAGCCTGTGCTCAGTACTCTTATCTTCAAGCTGACAAAGACAGCAATCAATATATGAACTAGATAACCTGCTTTTGAATAAATAAATAAACCTGGGTGTTAAGCAGAGGAAGGATATCTTTCTAGGTCTCCAGTGCAGAGGTGTGCTGTTAAGTGCACTGGTGCTCCAAGGCAAGATGGATCACTGCCTCTCCAGGAGGGGCTGCTGCAGCTGCAGTATCCCATGGAATCACTGGCAGCAGTGGTACTTCCATTTGATAAGCTGGATAGCTCTGTGCTGTACAGCCTTCCTTCTAAGGAACCCAAAAGCAGGGCCTCAGCTTTCTTTAAACCTATCATTTATTTAGCAGCAGAATTACACTTCATGGCTTTAAGGTTAATCATGAATACTGACATTTTCAGCGACAGCAAGTTAAGTCTTTTGCTAGTGTTGCTAAAGTAAATACAAGCAAAATCAAACAGAACCTATGCCAGTCCTCCACTAGTAGCTAGAACATCTCATATACAATTTACTATAAAGATATTTGATGAGAACCAATGATTTTGTTTAATAGATCTTCAACCAAAAAATAAACAAAAGAACTGAACACTCCCAGCTCCTCTGAACTAGCTTCCTACTCAATATCTTGCTCAGATTTTTCCAGGTTTTCTACCACACAATCACCAAACAATTGAGTTTGACAGGACCTCTAGAGTTCATCCAGTCCAATCCCCTGTTCAAACAGGAATAACTGCAGTGGGATTTCCAGGACCACTCCAGATGCCTTCTGGCTATCTCCAAACTTTGAGATTCCACAGCCTCTCTGGACAACCTGCTCCAACTCTGTTGCCATCACAGTACAGCTGTGCTACCTTAAGCTCAGGCAGAGACTCCTGTGCTTCCATTTGTGGTCATTGCCTCTGATGTCTCCACTCCCTTCCCAATGCACTGATGAAACTCTCACCCTGAGCCTTCTCTACACTGAAGAATTCCAGCAATTCTCTCAACCTGTTCCTCATGTGAGAGAAGCTCCTGTAATTATCTTAGTGGGCACTTTTCACTGGTCTCTATCCAGCAGCTCTGTTTCTTTTACTGTGGAGACCAGAAGTGGACCCAGTACTCCAAGTGCGTCCTAACCAGTGCTGATATCACTCACCTAAACTGAAATCCTTGTCTAATACTTCCTAAGACTCTTATTCTACTGCAGACAGTGAAGAAGTTGCATCTACCCAGTTCAGAGTCCATTTCACTCATCAGTATTTTGCTAGATGTTTCCTCCAATCTTCCCCTTCCTACTTTCAGCTGATTTCACACTGGATCCAACTGCCCAATTCAGCTGCCTATCTTCTACCACTCTTCCTCTAGCTACTCATCCAATTCATCAACTAGCCTTCTACTGCATTCAGCCTCCAGCCCTTCAACCCCTTTTCTAATCCTTCATTAGTCATCTAACAGCTGATGATCCTGAAATAGCAAACCAGAGAAAGATATAATTAAAATCTGAGCTGAATTACCCCCTAATGCTGCCAAAGATAATAAATTACTTTAAAAAATATTAAAACATTTACAAACATTATTACAGAGATAAATCAATATCTACATACTGAACAGAAAGAAAGTCTGGTTTTTCAAGTACACTTCTTGCAGTTTTCAGTATGGAACTTTCTCACAGTAGATAGTGAACACAAGATCTGTTCTGCTTTATAGGTCAGCATTTTGCTGAGTTGAACATAAACAGAGAGATTACATAAGAACTCCAGCACCTCTGAAAAGACCTTCACAAGCCAGCAGTCCTTCAGCATGAGGGTAAAAAGATTACTTTGACAATTTTTATTACATACTGCTTCCTTTAATTAATGCTTCCTAAATGAAGAATTCAGGCCTCAAGAACTGTTTTATCTGAGTCTGTTTTATCTAAGGGCTCTATACCCCAAACAAACAAAGAGACATGAATTTGAGAGTGTCTAGATTATGTATGCAACATTTCTATTCTGGTAGGATAATATCTGTCCTGTTAGGACACAAGTTCACACTGAGAGTTATGGCGTAACAGTTATAGTTAAGCTGCCTCATTCAGAAGCTCTCAAAGTTTTATTTTTTAATTTATTTACAGAAGAAAAGAGAGAAATCCAAAAGACTAAGTTAGCCTGCTCAAATTCTTGAGAGGAAACTCCAATATGCACTTTTTCTGTTTAACATTATTTCCTTTGAACTTAGAGACATTGCAGGGATCATCTTATGGCTTGGCAAACCAGGCCTTCCAACAAAGCATGAATTGGCAAGCCATATCTGCTCTGTACTATAAAATCAACCAAGAAACAGATATGAAACAAGATTTCAAATATAATACAAAATACCAGTTGTTTGCCTCATTTTCAGAACTATTTCCAATACAACTACATTAGCTATATTTGTTTTGTATGAGTAAAGTTTTAGCCACACTTTAGATAACACATAATTAAAACCAGGAGACCACTTACCAAAGAAGTCAAATGAAAAGGGGTCCCTTCCACCAAAAAACTCCCTGAAGACATCCTCTGGGTTGCGGAATGTAAATCCAAAATCAAACTGATTATCATGAACATTTCCACCTAAAAAAAAAAAAAAATTTCAGTTACTTTCACATATTCTTACTAATAAATTTCAGGCCTAGGGTACTTGAATCATCTAAAAACACCAACAATTGCCAAAATCTCTCTTGCAGACATCATTCAACTTAAGTACACACATTATTTCATTCCTTTTTAGAATAGTGTCTCTCTTTTCAGGTAACAGTAATACCTTTTATAGTAACTAGAAAAACTACAAACAATTGTAATCTCTATTTTCAAAAGACTGAATTTTAGACCTTAGTACAAGCATTTCCAGATTCCTGTCTTGAAAGGAAAGCTACAGAAAATACAGAAAGCAAATAACTTGTTTGTCAACATACCTCCACCTCCATTTATTAGGCCTTCTTTTCCATATCTGTCATAGATGTCACGTTTTTTAGCTACAAGGAGAAATTGTACATCATGTCAGTAAACATGTTTGCTGGTATCCTGAAAAAATAAAACCACTTAACTGGTATTCTCAGGTAAGCATCTTCTCAAAGCTAGTTTATTTAAGGAAGTTTTAGCATGTAAGTGCTGGGCATCTTTAACAAGGACTGCCAAAGCAATTTAGTTCAGAAAGAACATTTACTGAATTTCAGATTTACTACCATTGGGTTGTAGAAGGTCCAGTCTTGATGTATGAGAAAAAGTTTGGCTTAAGGACAAACTTCACATGGAAGGTTGCCTTTAAGAAGAATATGGCAATTTTCTTCTTTGGACAGCTACCATGAAAAGCTTTAAGGCTGTGAAGGACCTCTGGACTTCAACCTGCTCCTCCACACTAGTCTAAGCATGAATTTGGTCACATCTTGCCTGAATAAAGCTGTGATCACATCAATTTCTGAGAGAAGATTCAACAGGCTCTCTGGAGAACAGTTCCAGTGCTCAAGCATTCCCTTCCTTCTGTCCCTTGCAAACCCTGACCATTGCCTCTCTTCCTTTTATTGCACAAGACTGAGCCCATTGTGGGAGAGTTATGAGAATGGAAGACCAGTGTTTATATGAGTGACTGCAAAACCCTAAAATTACACTTCTGCTAGCTTAATAATGGAGAATGAAGTGATGTTCCAAAATGCCATGGAAGGTTGTGACTCAAATTGCTTGCTCTCTATTATTTCAGAAGCCATGGGATTATTAATTTCACTGCAGACCAGCCTTAGAGTACTCATGAGAAAGGAGAGAAAAATGAACTATACTGCACAAGATCAGATGGCACTTTGGTACTGGAAGGGAACCTGAAGACCTTAAAAAGGCAGACAGCTCACTCTACTTGCACTGGGTGTGGAAGTATCAGTCAAAAACCAATCAAGGCATTTGATTTTAGTCTCTTAATATTATCATGCTTTTCCCAGTGGAATCTCTTCAGTGAAAGATGTTTTTAAAATTTAAACAGCATCACTGAAAGCACATGCAGTTACCTCAAAGAGATGCTGGAAAGTAAAATA
The DNA here is from genome assembly GCF_903797595.1 of Erithacus rubecula. Lineage (NCBI taxonomy): Eukaryota > Metazoa > Chordata > Aves > Passeriformes > Muscicapidae > Erithacus > Erithacus rubecula. Next base: position 8,241,967 of record NC_136689.1, on the reverse strand, counting down.
CTTCTGACTAACAAGAATTAAAATTTTATATAAGGTTATCATCTCAAATAATAAGAGCTTGCAATAGGTTCACAAGCAGACAAATCCCCAAAGCCTGATACATTATCTGTACTGCTTTTCTAGAAAGCAGTTTTTATAGAAAGGAGGTTAACCTACCCATCAAATTATGAAGAAGAAAGCAGGAAGATAAATAAACTGTCATGGGCAGGAAACAACAAGGATGCCCTGAAGGCTCACAAAGACCAAAATCCATCATGAAAAATGTTCCATTTTTGAAACCACAAGGTTTCCCACAAGGGAAGTGTGTTCAGTGATCACCCAATTTCAGTATTCTCTGCTTATGTAAACCCTTGCAAAACTATTCTGCCAAAAATCCATCACAATTCAAGCCTGTAATGGTGTCAGAAAATTTCATTAAATTTGCAGAACATTTGACAGCCTCAACCACTGGGCTCAGGATTCTGGTATCCCTGCTGCACAAATGATTGTTAAGACACCAGTAACTTAGGATTTGGCCTAGATCCAAAAAACTGGCAGCACTTTTAGATGTTCTAAAATTCTAGCAGTGTACTGCTTCTAAAGAACTTAGAGATCTGTATAACAACCAGACCAGTATCCTATTTTTATTCTGCTCAAAAAAAAATAGCTTAAGAAGGATTAAATACTCGAAAAGACAAGTATACAAGGAACTAATGATAAATCAAGTTTTCTCCCTTGTCAATTAAGTATCAAAACCAAGCAAAGAAACACAGTGTACAAAACTGCAGTGCACTAAATCAGCTGAACTCTGAAAGGTAATCTAGATGCTGCTAGTGCTTTAAATATAGCTTTCCCATGCTCACTTGTCTCAGGTGAAATCAAGGACACTTCAGAAATAGCATATAGACAGCTGCAGTCAATTATAGAGGAAAATAATCAAAGTAGCTTAAATCACTTTGTTATGATTCAGGCTGCTTTTGTCAGAACACTGGCAAAAGATACTCTTCAAGCAAAAAGACATGGGTGAACTGTAAACTGCATTCCTGCACTAAATGGGTCAGGCTAAACACCTCTTCAAGAACAATTCAAAATAAACACTATCTTCAGTATCACAGTTGACTGAATTTACAGAACTCACTCAAATGCAATCCAAATCTTCAGCAAGGTTTACAGTATGCTTGGGCTTCATCAAGACTGGCTTACTGTTAAAAAAATCCAGCAGCCATAGGCCAATAGTGGATACTTCAGAGTTGGCCTAGCCCAACTTTAGAGGATAAACACAATACCCCTATAGTGATGGTAACACTGGCCTCACCTGCCAAGATAAAATTAACCTTGGGATTCACAGAAGTCTCTACAGCTGGCAGACACTAAATTTCAGCATCTAGTAGTTTGGCTATGTATCTAGAGAGATCCTAGAATTTTTGTTTCAAAATTTCTGCTTATTCTGTCATATCTGCAAGATTCTTTCCTTTCTTTTGAAAAAGAAATAGTCAAGTTAGATGGTAAATCAAAAATTAGAATATCCCTTTAAAGCACCATAGATCAACATTTTCAGTCTGATCCCCAGAACAGAGACAGGTAGTTCAAGAGCCCTTTTAAAATACCTACCATCTGACAAGACTTCATAGGCCTCAGCTACTTGCTTAAATTGCCGTTCTGCCTCATCTTTATTGTCTGGATTTTTATCAGGGTGCCATTTTAGAGCCAATTTACGGTACCTGAGGGGAAGGAAAACAAAGGATATTTTATTCTGGAATAATGGAATATAATATACAGATAAACACAATGTTGTCAGGTTAAACAAGTTGTCAGGGATTGAAGTAAAAAATTCCTGGTTCTTTGTATCATGCATCTAGATGTTGGTATCAACAGATCCTGCAGGTACACAAAGAACCATCTACTCGGATATGTTTTAAATTAGAAAGTAGGTTTGAGGTTCTTTACTTATTCTGAAATTACTCCTGTGTATTTCTGATGATCAACATCTGTGAGACCTAAGCAACACATTGCAAAATACCTTGGTTTTGGTCTTCTCCTTAGAGCTCCATAATTATTCAATACTACAACCAACCAAAGGAAGTATTAAAGATGGATCTGGTGTGTTAAAAGCTGATAAAGCTCCAAGAATACACTGACTATGACATCCTAACATCAATGCCTTCTTTGACAGCTACACCTGCACACAATTCCTATCCTCAAATGAAACATTTTAGGCAAAGTATTCATAACTTCTTACTTAGACTAGCAAAGCTAAGCTTGCAGTTAGGTTGATGTGTTTTGTAATCATCCAAGATCACAGTTCAAACATTTGAGTTGATAAAGCAGCATGTGCAGGAATTTGCAAAAGAACACAGGAAGACATCAAATTGTGAATCCAAAAACCATATAATTATATCTGTCCCTTAAACTCTGCAACATCTACACCAGAGACACTCACGCTTTTTTGATATCCTCAGCTGAGGCATGCTTCTGCACTCCCAGAACTTCATAGTAATCCACCATGTTTCAGGAATTGTCTTGGTAACAACAGACGAGTCTTTCAAGTCCTGTAACAGCAACAACAACTTGTAAATGAAGCTTGTCCAGTACTGCTACTTCATAGGAGGTTGGTATTGCCTTGTACCAAACCTGATCAAAGAAAGACAAAGTCCAAATGTTCCAAACCTCAAAAAATAAAACTGCTTTACTTTAGGTCAAAAGATCAAACAATTATTTTAATTCTGACTTTTATATTCTTAAAGCCTGCTAAAACATAGTATATAAATACATAGAGTAGTTCCTGAAACAAATTAGACTGACCAGCTAAATTTAATCAGTATTTTAAGAAGGGTATCTGGATTACAGTTTTGATGTAGATATTAATAACTCTGAATGCTAAGGCTATCTTAAACACATACAGGCATAAACAAAGAGAAACATCTTTCACATCTGTTCTTCAGAAAATTACTTCCACTGAGATGCTCCCTTCAGAAAAGCAATGTATGTGCAGGTCTTGGAAATTTAAAACTGAACCTTATTGAGTCCAAATAAGCCTTCCTTGTACTCAGACTGTGACAAAAAACGAGCATGTTGCCAAAGCCACTGAATACCATTTGCCTCTTTGCATTTACCAAGAGGAGCACAAAACCAGGTGAGATAGCTGCAAGGTAACCAACCAACTCTAATGCAGAGGCACCTAGTGCTTGTAGCATAGCTACTACAAGAGTCCTGAGAAACCCAGAAGTTAAAAAAAGCAATTTAAATACTGACAGTTTTTTGTCAACAACAGAGAATAACTACAAGGAACAATTACACTGACCATTACTCCAACTAAAAGGCCACTTAGATGAAAGAACCTTTCTGAACAGTTTCAAGAATGTTTCATGTCTTCATGCAATGCTGCCTTTCTCTCCACTCTAAGAAGTCTCAATTTTGGCAAAACTTCCAATCCCCTTTCCATCCTACCACTGCTGGTTTGTTTCAGGTTTAATGAACAAGGAAACAGTGACCTTTTCCAGTAGCTATCAACTTGTTGCAGAGAAAGTCACCCAAATACACTCAGAACACAACAATACAGCAAAGTATTAGTCACATTTTCTTATCTCGTGCATCAAGAACAAAAATTCATTGAAATAACCTTTCCACCCTCAAATCATTCAGTGTTTTTCATTTTAGCCCAGTCAAAGTCTCAGTCTCCTTTTCTTTCCCATAAATGCTGAAAAAACAAGTATGATGTAGCTCACTGAAATATTCTGAAATCCATTTATTGTACTTATTTATTTTACATGCATCTTTCAACATCCTGGGATATAAACACTGAAAAAAAGACTTTCTTTTAAAACAAATTGGTACATCTTCAAAATATGTTCCTGCTGTAGGTTAAACCTTAATTAACTTTAAGTATGGGTTGTGGTTACACATACATTTCCTCAAATGGGAAAACCAGTTTAAGAGATACCTTGCCACGCTTCCTCCCCTCTCCAAACTACTTACAGAAGTAAATGTATGGGAGGACCCACGTGTTTAAAACTTGGGTAGTTTTAGCAATCTACTTAACTATACAGTCCCACAAACACAAAATTAAAGTGTAGCAAGTAAATAGCCCTTTGCCCTTTGAAGAAATCTCCACCTCAAAAAAATCATAAGGGTATAGCTAATAATGGCACCAACACCAAAGGAAGTTGGGGGACGTGCATTAAAATTAAGAATGCCAATAATAATATACTAATGGCAAGGTTCAATATGTAAACATACAGATTATCAAAAATATCCCAGGATATTTGCTATCAACTGGCCTCTCCGGTTTTGCTGTTTCCCACGCAACAATTAGAACTCTGTGAACACAGAGGTGAGGAGCAAAGTCAGTATGGGTTAAGTATGTTATCAAATCCCATAGCCAGCCTTATGAGCAATAACATATATGGAACCTATAGTTTACAAAAGGAAATCAGAAGGGGGAATCCAGTATGAGTCAAGCTAGAAGCTAAGAGTCAGAGTCCCTCCTAACAAGAGAGACCAGCAAGAAGCCACAGGACAGGAGCATATACAGTAAACACTAAGTGTTCTTTCAATAGTCTCCTTTTCTTACATACAAGACTTTCATTAGCACTCCTCTCAATTCTGACACCTATCTTACACGAAAAATTTTAAACTCAAGCTTCTAACTAGAAAAATCATGTAGGAAAAGCAACTTAGATGTAGAAAACAAATCACATCTTTTCCAAGAGAACTTTGTGCACACAAATAATCATATTGACTTCAACACAGCATTTTTTTAAAATTTTCTGCTTGTTTAAAAGCAACGCTGCAGAACTGTTAAGTTCAGACTCAACACAAACACCATATATCTTGGATAACAGAAGCATGAAGCTGGGACAAAAAATAAAACCTGAAGCAACATGAGCACTTCTTAACAGATGACTGTGACTCTAAAATGCAACTCTTTCAAGATAGAAATTATTTGTTTCAAAGGAATGTCTGGCGATCACATATTCTGTCTTCAGTGAGTGTTATTGCTCAGTTCTTACTTGCCACTACTATAAAGCCTGGAATTAAAACAAGCCAGAAACTTTCTAAAGAAAATGAATTCTTAATATTCTCCTTCTCCTAATCAAAGTGTCACCAAAGTCAGGTGACAGCAAGAATTCATCTGTAATGTACTGTTATTTCTATCTGCTAGTTATCATAAAGCATAAACTGTACTGCTGAAATTTTAGTTATCATAGGAACTTTTTTTGTATGTAAAAAGGTTTTAAAAATATTTACAAGAAAAAGATTCATCTGAAGCTTTTGTTGTCCAGCTTAAGAAAAAAAAAAAAAGTCAGCTAATATTGAGCCCCTCAACAGCCAGTAAGGCTGACCAAAAAAACACCACACACACCCCAAAAAATCCAACAATATTTACAAACTAGAAAAGACCTCTATCTGCAGTCTTTTCAGGACAGAATTATTTTAAATATTCACTCAAGAAAACAGCCTCTATCAGCTTATAATAAAGTAGAATATGGATGACAACTGACTTAGAAAATAGAAGATGGCCAATTTAAAAAGAAAAAAGAAATCAGTACTTTCAAGGCTAGTAGGAATGTGCATAGTGAAAATGCCCAGATGTTTCAAAGATACAAACCATATACCTCCCTGCAAGAAACCAGTCAATTGTCATAACCAAAAATGGCATGACAAAAACCTTCTCCAAAAACCCAATCTGTCAAACAATTTGTCTCCAAAAATACAAGCAAGGCTCATTAATTAGGCACTTGATAGTTTTTTCTAAAGCCAGGAGGAAGCCAGCCCACATTAGCTGATTTCCAGCCTCCATCCACAGAAAATCTTCAAAATTTCAGAAGACAAGCAAAAAAACCCAAAACAACCAGCTGAAAGGAGATGTTTCATTGCCTTCGTGTTTGCTTGCAAAAATCTGTAGTTCCTGGAGCTGGGAACTGCACTGTTTACAGTGTGCTATCAGCTACTCCAACTCCTTCTTTGGAGCAGGAAAATCAAACAGGCAAATGTTTATGTGAACCAAAGGTTTCCACAGTTTATAGATTTCTCAGTCATCACAGGAGAAGGCAGCTTTGTTCTGGCTTAAGGAGCAGTGGCCCTGAGCTACAGACTCAAGGCAGGTGACAGGGCCACATGACCAGGCTCAGGCCCTGCTCACACAGCTCAGCACAGCACTCAGCCCGAGTTACCAAAACCTGGCTCATAAACTCTCTTTACAGACATCAGCTACACAAAAAGCATGAGAAGTATCATATGGATGTAGAGAGCTCTAAACTTCTGTAAGATCAGAAAAGAGAGAAAAGCAAGTAATCAGACAACCAACCAGCAGGGATGACAAAGCAGCACCCCTAACTAAATAGGGAATGGAGGAAAGCATCCAAACAAGACATTCTTTAGAGCAGCCAGAAGGGAATTCAGACAGCAAGGGGCATGCGACCTTTGCAGTCAGCTTAGTCAGAAAAAGTTATCTATTTCTGGCCATGAAGCAACAGGCAGCACAGAGAGTCCTCTAAGATGCCAGAACAGCTCGAGCTTAGACTACAGCAGACACCTGGAGAGGATGGAGTTCCAAACTCCTGATTCACAGAGCAGGCAGTCATCAACATCCTCTGCAAATCCCACAGCCACCCAGGTCTTAGCACCTGCCTGCTTCCCATGGACTTACCTGAAGGATTGCATCCTGCTGGCAGCTCTGCAGGAACAAACACCCTGCTCTGAAACCCAGTCCACTTTGACTGAACTCACAAAAATCCACTGTGTTAACACAAAATCTCACACAGTTTACCAGAAAATTTTTCTAATAGTAGGAATGCTAAGGAACAAATAAAGTTACTTATGAGTGAAAGAACACAGAGCAAGAAAACCTGTGTAAGTTTTGTGTTTAATAAACCTGACAAATACATTTAAACAAGGGACCAGCATTAACTTTTCCTCCTGCTTATACACGCACAGTGCAGACTGAAGCTTACTAACAGCTTCACTACTTTTAGCTTTTACTTACCTAAGCTTAGAAAAGTTGCCACACTTTAACTTCACAGGTTCCTGAAATTTACTGCTTCATGCAAAAATGTAAGTTTACCATATAATTAAAATTAATAAAATGTACTTAAATAGCCATGTTTATGCTCATTATTTTAATACTCCCTCAGCATCCCCAGGAGATGAATTTAATAAAATGAACATTCCAAAAAGCTTAGTTTAATCTCATGTTTACAGCGAACATCCTGCTTGTATGTCAGACAGCAGAGTGGATTTGGATACAGTTATTATTATACCAGCTCATACAGGGAGAAGGCAGCTGGGCTGGCTGCTTTACCTTGCAGCTCATGTTCCATTGCAGAAAAGCCAGAACAACAAAACTCCAGCATAGCCAAACAAGAGACACCTGCACAGGACACCCTCACCCCTTAAGGCAGAAGTTACCAAGCAGCCTGTCCACCCCTCTCCTCCCCAAGGGCAGCAAGACAACTCTGGCACAAATTACAGTCTGCATTGCTGCCTGGCACATGGAAAGCCTGTAGAGGGCAACAAATAAGAAACCATTAAAAAAGAGTGAACCAACCAAAAATGGAAACAGAAGAAATCCAAAATCTTCATCACTGAAAGAAATGTGAACTGGCTAACAAAAAAAACCAGGAAAGGATGTTGATCAGTCAATAGGCCACCCTCACTCCCTTGGCTGAGATTCTCCTGCTTATCCATCTGATCTCTCATAAAAGGGGGACTTATTTATGAACTTTCTTTAAAGCAAAGGAGCATTTTTCCAAAACACGACAACTCAGGTGTCCAAATTTGGAATTGTGTCACAAATATCTGGAACACTGTCACTCTCCTAAAACTAACCATAAAAGACTATTTTATACGAAGTAAAATTCTTATTTTATTTTTAAAAATATATGATCTGTGTATGATTAAGCAATTAAAAACAATGAAAGCCTCAACTGAAAGATAAAGCCCAGAAAGATTTAGGAAAATAATCACATGCAATCAGATGATCCTTTAGGCAAAAGAAAATAGTTTCAAGTTTCTACACATTTCCCCTGAAGTGTTTTTGGAGTCATGATAACTTCATTTAAGGCAAACAAAAAAAGAAAAAAAGAAAAAAAAAAAGCTTCATTAAAGCAAAGAGCAAGCTCTTTTTCAGAGTGTTGACAGGCTACCACAGATTCAGACTACATTTTAAGACAGAAAAAAATGTCTGATCAGAGAAATTAAAGTTTGAATAAAAACTCACAGCAATGTAGCTATGAATGGCTTGAGACTTAGTATATGGCCTTTAAGATCCTTGACTAGTACTGAGTCCTCACTAGTATCAGTGGGATTTCTGTATTCAGAGCAAACAGAAAACATAAAACCTCCAACTAGTAACTGTAGGAGGGAAATGCATATGCATGAATTATTTCTTCCCTACCAGTTAAATAAATAATGCAGGAATTATTTCATTAAGTCTAAAGTAAAGGAAATCTACGATCCATTCAAATGTATTTAATCCAAAAGAAAATATAATTTAAACCTACTAATACTCTCAACAGTTTTATTTTAAATCTGTCTTGAAAAAAAAAAAAAAATCATCATATGCAAGATCCAACAAGTCTTGACAAAGCTAAATAATTTCTCACTAATTCTTCCATCGCTTGAATGAGACAAAGAAAAAAGCTTTGACAGAAAATGTTCCCAGGACACAACTGAAAGGCTCTTTACAAATGCTATTAGAGAAATGGAGCACTTCCTACTTAAGAAGCACAATGCTTAAACATAAACTTCACGCAGCCAAATTGAAAATCCCAGCTCCGAATTCCCTGCAAGGCATGAGCGGCGTTCAGAAGCCGCAGCTGTGCCCGGCGCTCCAGCCGCGCTGGCATCGCCGCCGATCCGGCCGGGGCACCGCGCCCCGAGCTCGGCACACGCACAGCGAACCAAAACCCGCCTCAGTCTGTGCACTGCTACCAACTCCTACAGCCTCCTCAAGGTGAGGATTTATCCTAGCTGTTCCCTGTCCCTACATATATTCCAAAACTTCTAATGGAAAAAAACAAACGATACAGTATTTATCTACTTTTAAAAAAAATCAGTAGCAAAACACATTAGCCCTCTAACTAAAACTTCAGTGTCACGCAAAAGCAAAGCCCTGCATGCCTTCTTCCCGAGCCCAGCCACGATAAATGAGCCAATTGCATCGATCTGGGAAGGACAGAGAAAATGCCAGAGAGAAGCTGTTTGGGTGAGAACCTCCTGTAGTTTGAAAGCACAAAAAGACAAGTCTGACTGACAACAAGGGGAACTCTGCAGTTTACAGATGGAGACGTTATTAGTAGTATTGCAGTCTAAACAGTGCTGCCAACAAAAGTAGCAATTTAAATTTCTCCACTAACAGAGATTATTTAAAATACTAATTTAACGTTCATTTTCAACACACTCTTATTCTCCACTGAGAAGTCATCACAGGAGACAAGGGGAGTATACAAAGTTAGACCAGTGTTGTGCAATAATTAAAAGTTTGGTCGTTTGCAATTAAAAAAAAAAATAAAAAGTAATCACAGAGACAAGATCAGTAAATACATTTACTCATTAGTCCAAACAAATCTTCTTTGACAACATAATCCATCAAACTAAGTGGTATTTTAACTACCAGGCTCTTGATCACCAGCTGAACATAAAATCCCTAACTGGAGTACAAGGATCTCTAAAGAGTAAACAAAAATTAAGGTCAGCAGGCAGCAGTGACTGCAACCTCTGCTGAAGGACCAGAGAGGCAGAGCCTTGCTTCATCCCAGTTGTTCCCTTTGTGTCAACACCTTGTTCTTATCACTTTTTGATACTTTATACGCTAAAATCTCTTGGGTTTGACCACTGACTATGCAACGTCACAAGCCTGACCATTTGCACATTATCACTTTTAAAAGCGCAGCTCTCCTGTTACTAAGTAAGTAGTAATTTATTGTTATCACACTTTAAAACAGATTTATTCAGTATTTTGAATAATTTCTAATACTTTTGTTAGCACGGCTGAAGGCCACAGTACATGTTTTCAGCAGCCAAGGAGAGCTCCGACAGCAACACAAGTGCTGGTGCAAACAGGAACGCGGGTCCTAAACCCAGCCCATCGCCCTCTCCCAAGTGCAGCAAACACCGCCGACAAACAGCGTTCCTTACCTGGCAGCGCCAATTTCCAACCGGGCTCGGAACCTGGCAACAGCGAGTTCAAAACACGCGAACTGTGCGGACCTCACCCACAACAAACCTCCCTCCTGCCCCTACCCGAGAAATAAGCACGGAGCAGAACGCAACAAATTGCTCCCAGTGCGGGAAAAAAACTGCGCGTTTGGCTCAGGATCATCAGGGGTGGAAAACGCCTCTGAGATCATCCAGTGCAACCACCCCCAACATCACCGAGTCCCTAAAGCACTAAACCACAACAGCCAGCGCCACATCCAGGTGCTCCCCGATCCTCTCCAAGGATGGCGACTCCACCGCCTCCCTCGGCGACCTGTCCCAGTGCCCGACCGCCCTAAAGTGGGGTATCTTTTGCATTATCTATTCTTAATCTCCCCTATCTTATCTCAAGGCCATTTCCTCTGTTCCTCTCACTGCAGGCACGGCACAAGATCCGGCCCGCACCTCATTACGATCTCCTTTCAGGGAGATGTAGAGAACGGAGAAAATGAGGCCACGATAACGCTCACAAGCCGCCAAGGCAGTGCCCTGCGACCAAAAGCTGTAAGGACAAAGCCTGTTTAACGAACCGAGGCTCGCCCTCGCCTTCTGGAAACCGGCATCACTGTGAGCAAGGAATGGAAACCCGAAGGTTTTTTTCCTGCCTTGCGGTGACCAGGCGGACTGCGTGAATATTCGTCCCGCTCCGAGTCCGGAGGGAGCCCTGGGCAGCCGCTCCCTGCCCGAGCCCCGCCGAGGCCAAGCAGAGCGCCCGCAGCAACCGGGGCCGCTCCAGCACGGCGGGGCCTGCGCCGGCCGCGCCGCGAGGCCCCGCTACCAGGGACGCGCTGCCGAGCCCCGCCGCCCGGCCGAGCGCCCGCTCCCCGCTGTGCCCGCCTCCCGCCCGGCCGCGAGCCCGCGCGCCCCGCACTCACCTGCGGTGACTCTGCAGCGCGGCCGCCGCTCCGCCCGTCCCCTCCCGCGGCTCCCGCCGGGACAAACGGCAGCGGCCGCAAACAGGAAGCGCCGCGAGCGCGCGCCGTCACTTCCGCCCCGCCGCTTCCGGAAGTTTCTCGAAGGGCCCCGCCGGGTGTCGGTGTGAGCGGGGAGCGCCCCCTGCCGGCGGCCGGAGGCGCTGCGCCAGAGCGGGGCGGGGGCGGGGCCTGGGCGGGGGCGGGGCCTGGGCGGGGCGGGGCGGGGCGGGGCCTGGGCGGGGGCGGGGCCTCAGTGAGGGCGGGAATCGCTGAGGGGAAGGGGCTGCGCGCGGCTCGGGGTCATTGTGCGTTTGTGCCCCCGCAGCTTCCAAACCGGCGACACCTGCTCCTGCTCCGCAAAATCACAGGATGTCTAGTGGGCATGATGGTGTTCAGTCGTAGGCTGGACCAACCTAATTTACGATGTGATTTTGTGAAGCATTGCCCAGGTGTGCAGCTGAGGGGAAAGGAGAAGGAAAAAGAGAAAAAATAATATTCAGAAATATTCTTTGAATAGGTGAGTTTTGTTCTGGGACTGAGATGACAAAATTTCTTCCTCTTTTTGTTTCTTTACTCTTAAAAACTGTGTGCCGAGAGGACGGAGCAGGCTCTTCTCGGTGGTACTCAGCAATGGGCAGAAACTGATATACAGAGATTTCCACACGAACAGGAGGAAGAGCTTCTTTACTGTGCAGGTGACTGGAACAGATTGCCCAGAGAAGCTGTGGAGTCTCCCCCCGGTGATATTCCAGAACCATCTGGACACACTCCTGTGGGATGGCCCTGCTTGAACAGGGAGGTTGGACCGGGTGATCCATTGGCCCTTCCAGCCTGACCCATTCTGGGATTCTGTGAGGGGAAATGCAAAAAGTGATACCTGGGTGTGGTACTGTAGGAAAAGATGAAAAAACAACTAATTATTTTAAGAATAAACTCTCTACGAATTTTAAGAATTCACTCTTTGAATAAGTGAGCTTGGCTGCTGGAGGTGAGATGACAAAATTTTTCCCCCTTGTGTGTTTAATTTGTAGTCTCAAAAATTGTAACTCTGGCACACAATTCCTTAGAGGTCAGATTCCTCTCCCTGCTTGTAGCACCTGAACAGAGCCTTGTGCTGGGGGAATGTATTGGAACATCCTTTGTGTTGCATTCAAGTATGTGGTTTTCTGAGTGCCATGGCTGAGAGCAAAGTATAGGGCAGCAAAGTTATTATTGTATTTTAAAAATGTAGACATTATCTATGCTTTAAATTGCTGTAAAATTATATTTCTTGCCCTTTATTTAAAAAGTAGAGGCATTTATTTATAGATCACCAAAGTGAAGTTAGAGGGTTTCCACACCTAAAATGTATGCTTCCCTAATAAAGTCAATTAAGAGGCTACTCATTATTTAGGAAGTGTTTGTGTGGGAGTGGGGTCAGTTCAAAAAGACAAAAGCCAGCTTGGAATAAGACAAACCTAAAACAAATCAGCAGGACAAGCAGTAGGACAACTCTAAGTATAGGCTTGGTGCTTTGGGGAAATGCAAGCTTCAAAAGAAACATTGTTGATTATTGGTGCTAAGTTCTGGTCATGGAAACAATTCCTTAAAATTAGAGCAAAGAGACACCTCACTGCATTATTAGTTTCTCATCAGCAAGTAGCTGTGAAGTCCAAGTTGTTGATCCATTTGGAAAGAAAAAACCCAAAGGATTAGTAGGTTGGTACTGGCTCTTCCTAATGGGTGAGGTTCAGACCTCAGAGGATTCACAGCCTGGCAAATGCAAAGGCAGGTCAGCAGTGTGTGGTGTGGGAGGAGACCATGTAAAATTTTGATTTAATCCTTTAAACATTGCTTGATGTGGAAATAAAGATTTTTCCCTAACCTTTCATAACCGATTACAGGGGAGAAGAAAAGAGAGAAGAGTCCTAAAACCTGAGCTGCAGTAAACAACAGAAGCTGCACGAGGCAGTTTCATTGCTTTAAGAACTTAAAGAGCAGATTTTATATTTACAGTTAAGGTATGATGGATGCCAACCCTAAAACTTTCTGTTTATCCAGGCAAACAGAACATGGAAAAGGAGTAGGATTCCATATGAAGCTGGAGGGTTGGAATCAAAACAGTGCCTGCATCAATGTAACTATGGCTCCTTTAACACAATTGTTATAATTACATTAATCTGCCCAGAGATTTTCTAACACTGTTCTGACTCTAGACAGCATAGCCCTCCTTTAGCATTCTTCAGATATAGGAGTAATATCTGGGAAGGTTTAGAGAACAATTTTGCATTTGGAAAAAGGAGGGTATGAGAAAGTAAAGTGCCTGCTCATAGCTGAGGGCAGGGCCATTTGGCATTTTCTACAACAAAACACTGAGAATGTAAATAAATGTTTCCTAACACAGTTATAGATGAAAACAAAAGATTGTGTAATTACAAAAAAAAATCCAAGATGTGAAGACATTTCCCAAGACTTTCCAGAACAGGCAGTTTACAGAGCCACCAATTACTTTTTAGAAGCTTGCTCATATTGTGCACAATATTTAATTTTCTGTTCTCTGTTACAGGGGGTGATTGCAATTGAAATAGGATGTGGCAAAGCCCACCAGAAGAGGTACTGCAGGGAATACTGAAGAACCTACATCCAGGATTGCCCTGTCCCTTGCAGAATCCAGCACATGCCCTGGTTGAACTTCATATGGTTGGTGATTGCCCAGCCCTCTGATTTGTCTGGGTCTCTGCAGGGCCTCTCCTCCCTCAGGGGAGTCAGCAACTCCTCCCAGTTTAGTGTCCTTGGTAAATGTACTCAGCATCCCTTGCAGTTGTGTATCCAAGTCATTTATGAGGGTGTTGAAGAGCACAGGGCTGAGGCTGGGGCCCTGTGGAGCCCCACTGCTGACAGGACACCAGGCTGGTGTAACCCCATCCACTTTGTGCTGACCCAATTGCTCCCCCACCCCATGGTGTGTTTATCCAGCTGTGTGCTGCACACTTTGTCCAGAAGGATCCTGGGAGCGACAGTATTGAAAGTTGTACTGAAATCCAAAAGGATTACATAACTGGCTCATTAACATTTTAAATTAGATCTATTTATAGGACTAATAAAGCTCAAAAGCTTTTAGATTCAGAAAACATTCAAAGGTGGGTATTTGCAAAAGTATGAAGTCAAAGTGTCCTATGTTTTTATGGTTTGCTGCTTGCAGCAGAAGCCTGGAGTACTGTGTTAAGGGGCATTAAATCTGATATTGCTGGCAGAGCATCAACATTCCAATAACAAAAGAAGGTCTGGTGAGTCTGTTAAAGCTGGTATCAGAGATCCAGGCTGATATCCAAGTGCTGAGTCATTGAGTCAGAATAGACATTGCTATGAAAGATTCATAATTGTTTAAGAACTTTCAACTCTCCTCTGGGAACACGAGGGAAAGGTCTGGTCACTTCACCTAACTTCAGCTATCTCAAGCATCCAGTTTGAGGCCATTGACTGTGAAGAGAGAGAGGAGAAGAGGACACCTGCAGGGCACAGTTCATTCCACCCTCTTTGGAGATGTTTCAGCAAAGAAGGAACTGCCTGCCAGGGCTCTGTCCCAGGGCTGCCTTTTCTCCCCAAGTGCCTCGACAGCCACCTCACAGATGCCTGAAGTTAAGGGACATGAATTCAGGTCTAACTGGTAGCTATAACCTAATGATGGAAATAATGTGGCAGCATTCCAGGAGGTATTAGCAATTCACATAGTTCCCAGATTCTTTTTTTAATCCATCTTTTATGATTTATGGAGGTCAATTATATAAAGCCTATCAGAACACAAGAAATGCTTAAAAATGCTGCATTAGAGACACATTAATATTAGTCCTCCTGAAGTGGTAATGGCTGTAGCCTTCCTGGCCCTGCTGCTCTGCCCTGCTGCTTAATGCATCCAGTTTTTCTATTTACAGATTCTATTTTTGGTGTTAACAAAGAATATGAGCATATGTATCAAACACTGTTCTCACATCTAATTATAGTACTGCTGGCAAAGTAATTCTGGAAAGTGCCACTTAATTACATATAAGCATTAACTTTTTGCTGATAGCTTATCAGAAGCAATTAGACTTGAAATGTGGGCAATACACCTAGAGTTTAGAACTTTCAGGTGAAGCATTAAAAGCACAAAATAACCCATTTTCACTTGCATTCTCCAGTGTCTTCCAGCTGAGCAGAACCTCGGTTTTCATCAGTACAGGGTGTCTTTAGCTAATCTAGCAGTTGCAAGTTTATCTAGGCTCCTCTTTGTGTGTAAAAGCCTGAGCTAAGTGGATGCTTTTGAAAGTGGTTAAATCACTTCAGTATAGTTGATGTTTTTGCCAATTCCTCCTGAAATATCAGATATATTCTGCTGACTTTTTGGGGTTTGCACACAGTAACCCAGGAACTACTGGGGGCAGTCAGACGATCTCACAGTTTATGCCAAGTACTTATTCTTTGCAAGGACAGCTTGATCAGCATTTATATTCATTAACTTGATCAGGGATATGCTTTTTTGTCTGTGTGGCAATGCCAAATATTAGTTAATTCTATGTAATTTTTCATCCATAGCCAGATAGATCTACCAGATAATTATCCCTAAAATATCTCTGCAGAACTTTGAGCTCTGCTGCTGTTTGCCTGAATGTGAAGAGGGGAAAAAAGAAAAACAGAGCTGTAATGAAAATAATTATTCTTAAGTAAAAATACAATGGCTAGAAGGAAAAATTCCTTCAGGTTTGTTTGACAACATACAGCAAAACTACATAGCAACTGAGGGGAGATGCTTTTCCCAGGTCTAACATTTGGGCAAGCAGCAGTAGCAGGAGGATCTGAAATAACACCATCTGGTGAATGCCTGTTTCTTCAGCAGTCAAGAACTATGTGTAACTATAAACAAAGAATAAAATAGAAATAATGCAAAACTACTTTTTAGTTAAATGTTACACAGAATGAACAAACAGCTGCTCTGGGAATGCAGAAAAGAATGATGTTAAATATAGCAGGAAATTTGAGCACACTGCTCCTATAAATACATGAACCAAAGAGAATGTAGGATTCTGCAGAGCTGTGGACAGGGAAACTTAGTTCCAGACTGGAGAGCAACTATTCTGGCAATAAATGTAGCAACGATTTAACCATCACACAAGAAGAGCTCATCCCTTGACAGTGTGAAATCAAGCTGCAGGACATCTGTGCCTGCCTTTATGTCCCATTTTTTGTCAGTCAGAATTCCCATGTTTCTCCTGTTTGTCTGATATGCTTTGCTGAACTCTGGGCTACTCAACCTTCAGAAGACAGTCAGGATACAGGAGTTTGCACAAGAGCTCGCACTTGGCTGCTTGATACTGTTTGTGGCAAAAGCAAATATGCAAATAGGTGATTCAATGTTTAGCATCCTATCTATAAACATATTATGAAAATAATTCAGAGCTCAGTTTTTATCAAGTCCGTTTTTTTGCATTGATAAGAGATTTGCAAAATCCTTGGAAAGTGAAAGCAGCACTGGAAGTTTAAAAAGCAAAGCCACAAAATCTTAAATCCAACCCTACCTGATAAATGCCACTGATTAACAATCACAGGAATCTGACAAGGAAGAGATTTACTGTCACTTAACTCAGACTCCAGTCACATCGAAGTCAAAAGGTATTTTGAAGATGCTGCTGGGTTCACTAACAAGTGAGGTAGAGAGAAAGATTATTAAAGTTTTGGAGGCTGTGTCATATGAGGAGAGGCTGAGGAGAAGCTGAAGCAAACATGCTGCTATTTCTAAGCATTCAAAAATAAAATATGCACAATACTAATTAAAGTAGAACTAAAAGTGTATTTAGCAATGAAAATAATAAATAAGCAAAGTGAAGCAGGTAAGTCTAATTACCAAAGGAGATAAAAACTAAATTGTACCATCAAAGGGGCTGACATGTGCTAGAATTCCAGAAGTAGCTGAATAAGAAATTTTTGTGTTTGCTGACAAAGTAGCATTCTTCACTATAAATTACAGCTTCTTAGACTTCTATCCATGGAGTTTTTCTTTCCAAAGATTCTGAAGAAGTTTTTACAAAGCAGAGCAAGTGCATTATATGAAAGACCCTCTGAAAGGTATGAACCATCCCAAAACACCAGAACCACAGGAATGTTTAGATTGGAAAAGACCTCAGTGGTGATTGAGTCCAGCCATTAACCCAGCACTGCCAATCCCACCACTGAACCAAGTCCCTCAGTGACACATCTCCAGGAATTTTAAATCCCTTGGGAATTGTGACTCCATCACTGCCACGGGTGGCCAGTTCCAACAGTATTAACTTCAAGACCAACAAGCAGTTAATGTTAGATTCTTTTAGAACATACTCAGTACTACCAGTTTTTAACAGGAGGATGCCCAATTTACTGCACAAAATAAAAGAGTGTTTCTGCAGAGTTTCAAGAAAACTCAAATTATTTTATTCACAAAAGCAGAAGTCAATAAAAATATAGATATCCTGATCAGTTTTACAGACCATGTTCATTTCTTCTCTCCACTGACAGGCAAAAGCATGTTAAAAAAAAGGTAACAAGCATTTACATCACAAACCATTATTAACACAGATTCATGTATATGAGCAAATATTACAGGTCCAACAAACATTCCTCTTTTGTTTTTTCCTTTTTTTTTCTGTGCTGTACTGTTTTTTAGTAGTGATAAGAATATGTGCTGTCTCACTGTTATTTAACTAATAGTTTTAATAGAAACTGTAATGTATGAACTCACTGCTCTCAAAATATTTTCTCTGAATTCCAAACCCCTTTATAGGACTAAATGAGGACATTTGTGCTATATTACTGAAGTGATGAAAAAAAAAAAAAAAAAGCATCAGGAAGCTCGTTTTTTATTATTTTTACAGAGCACCTCCTCAAAAAATACCTGAAGATATCCTCCTTATTCAAATCAAACCTCTCTCAGCTCAGTGTTTATGCATGAAACTGGAGGGAAATCTTTCCTCTTTTGAAGATATATAAATGTTCCCTAGAAATCAGTTTTGTGACACTTGTATAAGTCTGGCTTTCAGGACCATGAAGGAAGACAACAGAGATTAAGGACAAGGACAGTTACTTCTGGTTTGCTTTGATGTGCTTTATTTTTTCTTATCCACCTATAGGTTATATAGATTTAATAGGACTGAAGCCCCATCTGGAAAAACTCTTACTGAAATAAAGAGACCAAGTGCTAATTTTATTTCTTTATTCCACTTTTAATGCCTTTGAACTTTGCAGAGATGAAAAAATTGTGAACTCTTCCACCATACAGACCTTGACAAAAATGTTTGTAGAACAGGTTACAAAATTACAAACCCAAACTTACTTGAAAACAAAAACCAGTCAGAAAATGCTTGCTTTTTCAAAAAGCACGTACTGAACTAGGAGGAAGAAACACTGTAGTACAGAAACATACTTTAAGGATGGGTTGTCTTGTACAGAAACCAACCCCAAACTCATAATTATTACTGCTATCATTCTGATGATCAAATCTACAATAATATTTCAGGTTGCTTGCATGCAGATTGCTCCTGCCTCTGCCTACCTAAACTTTGGGAGCATTACCACTGGGGGACAATCTGCTCTTTTTTTAAAATCCAGAAAATCCAGTTTCATTTAGAAACAATTCTTGCTACATAAGTGCTACAAGAGATCATTTTGACCCCCCTGCCCCTCAGGACATGTCTATGTTACCTCTCACACCTTTAGCTCCTCTTCCTTAAAATATCCAGCCATAGATCACTGAGAAGCAGGAGCCCCTGCTTCATCCTCTGCAGGCAGCTGGCAGAGCTGGAAGCACTGGTTGCCAAAGGAAAGCCCCACTCTCCTGTCACTGCAGCCTGGATTCTGAAGGTGGTGAAGCTGCACAGACTCCAACCTGTGCACAGTGAAACTGGAGCTACAGCTGCTCTGATGCCCTGCCTGTGCCAGAGTCACCCCTGCACAGGGCACACACAGCACCGAGTGCTGCAGACAGAAGAAATAAATCATCAGGGTATTGTCAGCAAACTCAAGTCTTCTCCTGAAGGTCCTGCAGCTCTGGGATTCCTGCAATTCACTTCCCCCAGCCTACCCTCCCTGTGGCACCTGCTGCTTTCCTGGCCACAGACAGCAATAGTGGGCACTGGCTCCTTTTCAAAAGCACAAAGTGGACGTCACCAGTCACCAGTACTTGGCATGACTCCAACACAATCTTCAAAATACAAATATTTAATAGAAAAATTTAATTTAATTTTACAAAATACAGATACAACACTACCCAATGTAGCAAAATAATGGAATTGAAAAATAATTTCAAAATATTTAAAGCATTAGGTTCTAAAATAAATAATGCTATCTAAAAGAAGTGTTCAGGTTTTGCAATTAGGAGGCAGTTTCACTATTACTGATCTTTTTTTCAACTTCTTTACAAGTTTCATAATTTATGTAGAAAAATATACAAGAAAAGAATTTGGGATAAAGAATAGGTTGAGTATGTAACATTTAACATAAATAAAAAGCCTAAAGCAAAACCAAAAAGAAAATCAATCATTTTATTTCTGTACATCAAGACTACAAATAGTATTTTAACACTTCATTTATTACCCAAATTAAGAAATTATACATTTTTATATGGTTACTAGTAAACATCTTAAAACCACTCAGTTTCCCCACATTTAAAAGGATATTGCTGGTTACTGCTTATTAAATAGGAAATCCAGCAGAGTTTCCAGTAACAGCAAAATTTTTTTTTGCATAAGAGATGAATACAAATTTGATTGTAATTTTTGATGATTTAAAGTATAGAAGTAAAGTTCAGAGGGATGGACTGATGAATCTTACAGTCTGAACTGTAATTCCTTTTTTAAACTCACTGCAGTTTGCATATGAAACCCCACAATGTGCCTACTACAAGAGGATCAGCTCCTTCCATACAAGAGCAATTTTTTCCCCAGATATCAAATTATATTCAGCAGCATATTCCCACTTACTTTTCTCAGCAGAAATACTGTAGGGAAATGGATATAAAAGCTGTTTAATCACAAAAAAAAAGTCAATTTTGTTAGCGTCTATGGCACAGACATGGCATTTAAGATGGAAAGAAATGATAGGGAAAAGGAATGTGAACACCACAGGCTTCAAATATAAAAGATAAAGCCTGATAACTTTGGTTCAAATAACTTTAATAATTATTACATGTATATTTTTCCAATGTGGTGATTTCTGTATGTACTGTGTATGCAATAGGAGATTGATTCATTTAAAACCAACCAACTAATCCACAAACCTGTACAGGCACAAAAGACAGAAATAGAACAGAGAAAACCTGGAAAGTCACATCCATTCAGAACAGTGTCCAAGTGATAATGAGTCAGCAAAGGTTGAACTTAAAATAATGCAAATCCGTTTTCTTCCAAGTGTTTCAGAATGCACAAGTGGAATATTACACCCATTTTATCTCAGTGCCTACCATCTTGAGGGAAGGTAGTATGAAACAAAATCAGTTTTGCAACAATTATCATAGAATCATGGACTATGCCGAGTTGGAAAGGGCCCATCAGGATCATCCAGTCCAACTCCTGGTCCTGCACAGGACACCCCGAGAGTCACAAGTATCTGAGAGCATTGTTCAAACACTTCTTGAACTCTGGCAGACTCGGGGCTGTGACACTGCCCTGGGGAACCTGTCCAGTGCCAACCACCCTCTGGGTGAGAAACCATTTTGTGATACCCAATCTGAATCTTTCCCAATCCAGTTCCATGCTGTTTCCTCAGGTCCTGTCACTGGTCACCCCAGGGATGCGATCAGTGCCTGCCTCTCCCCCAGTTGTAACTGCAATGACTCCCCTCAGTCTCCTCCAGGCTGAACAGACCAAGTGACCTCAGCCACTTCTCACACAGTTTCCCTTCCAGGCCCTTCTCCACCCTCATGGCTTCCTCTGGATGCTCTCTAAAGGCTCAATGTCTTCTTTTTATTGTGGCACCCAAAACTGCCCCAGCCCAGAGCAGAGCAGGTCAGTCCCCTCCCTTGCCTGGCTGGTGATGCTGTGCCTGATGCCCCCCGGACAGGGCTGGCCCTCCTGGCTGCCAGGGCACTGCTGGCTTGTGTTCAACTTGCCATAAATAAACCAGCACCCCCAGGGCCCTTTCCACAGCCGCTCTCCAGCCTCTCATTCCCCAGTCTGTCCACACAGCCAGGGCTGCCCTGTCCCAGGCACAGAATCCAGTTGAACTTCATATGACTGGTGATTGCCCATCTCTCTATGATTTGTAAACAACTCTGCAATGTAAGTTAAGATGATAGGTTGTCAGTAATGAGCATTTTCATCCTCTCAGTTCTGGGATATCTGCAAACATCTACTTGCCTTCCTTCTAAAAGATTAATTACAGGATGTTAGCCCTGTCTCATCCCAATGCACCGCACAGTACACAACTTTATTGCCAGTTTGCAAAATTATTTATGTTTAAACAGCAAAAAGCCAAAGCTTCATCTTTGGTTAATTCCACTGAGATGTCACTGTTCTTTAAATGTGCTCTTTTTTCACATAAACACAGAAATCAGCCACGCTGCACACAGCATTCATTGTTTTGAGTCATAAAGCAGTGTCAACGCAATATTCAGTAATGGAAGCTAACTAAGAAATTGTGTTTAGAAATGAAACCTATTTGAGGGCATTTGGTAAGACACAAGAGCTGCAGAAATGTAGACAGAATTCCCTTAAAACTGCTTGGGTATGGGTGCTGCTAATAGAGTAGGCACTGGTTCTTTCTTCTGCAGATCATCCAAGTAAGCATTGGTTGGACTCAGCTGAGCTCAAATCCAGCAGCACATTCAATGGCATAGAGGAGCTTGCTGCGCATCAGGTTCTCGTCATAAAACTCGGGAAGCTTCAGCAAGTTCATGCAGGTACTGGCAGTAGGCAGCCTGTCTAAATCAGATCCTCCATTGTGAATGCAAAATGCAGGATATAACTCCTGAAAGATGCAACCAAAACAAAAAAAAAGCCACGTATCAAAAAAGGGTGTACAAAACCTACCCTGTAGCAGCTGGCACACATTTCTGTGAAGTAAATCACTAGATGAAAACCTGTCACAATGACACTCAAATGGCATTTCTTTCATTCCTCATAGCACCAAGACCACTCTTGAATTATGCAGTGTCTGCCTTGTTCCAACAAGATCCACTAATTTGGAATACACAAAGCAATTTATGTGATTCTAAGGAAAGTACAATGACTTGTTATTGTTCATGCAGTCTATGGTAAAAATTTACAATGCTACAAAAACATAGTATCAATGTGCATAGTGAGTCTGTAATAACAAACTTGTCAAACCCTGATTATTCTTGTGCAGAGTTAACTATTGATCTGAAGAACACACTTTAAAAGACATTTATGTAATATTTAATTGTTTTAATAATATCCCATTTATCTTCTTCTAAGAAGTAGTATAGTGAAAAATATATTTATTTGTTACCTCCAAAGCACTGCTTTTGCTGGCAAGACAGTATTCATTTTATCAAATGCTTCCCTGAGGTAAAAAAGTTCTGATTTTAGAAACTGGAAAAAAATTCCAGCTCCAAAGTCAAAAGGTCAATGAGATTCTAAGCTAAATTATTGTCCAAATGGAGGCCTTAAAAGTATTTAACAGCTAAAATGTTGCATTTTTAGTGTTCCTTTCAAAATGCTAATTGAATTCCCCTACTCTAGCTTTAAAAATGGGAAAATGGAGTTCTAAATTGAAATGTCATGCCAAGGGCACCATTTGTTGCATAATTAAATACTGTACAGCGGGAAACTGCAGTAGTTTGGAAGGGAAAAGTATCATCAATTTATTATGTGACCTGATTGGAACTTAACAATTTTCAACCACACTTTAATGATTTCTTTTTTGTCCATAACAATCACATTTATTAAACTTATTAAACTTTAATTAGCTTTAGTAAATGTTATTCTGAACCTGACTCTGGCAATGAAAGTTTAAAATTTTTAAATGATGCAAAGCTAGAGTATGTAATCTATAGGCTATGACCATCAAGGTATTTCCTGATCTTAAATCAACGTGGACTAACTTTAAGAAAACATGCTGGTTGCATAATAAAATGCATACACAAAAAAAATCAGAGTAAGAACCAGAAATTGTGTTTCTCTCAGAAAAATACAGCTCATACACCAGAAGTGCAAACAAATTTTGAGGATGGTTTTTTTGAGGAGTGTTCATGTCTCCCATCAACATAAATACTTGGCTGGTAATACTCAGCACTCCTGTGGCTTCACACTCTGCACCTTCGAAGCTCCAAACAAGGCACTGTCATGGGCTACCAAGACATTCCTGCTGATGACACTGATGACACAGTCACCACTGCCTTTTCTGGCAGCCCTTGGTTTGGAGGTAAATCCCTGCTGACAGGTCCTGCTGCAGCCCTGCCCAGCAGAGCAGCTCTAACGCCCTTTCAGCTGCTTTCCTCTGCCAGCACTGCTGCATGTGCCCCAGCAAGCCCCTTGTACAGTGAGTTCATCTTTTAACTTACTGCTTTCATGATAAAAATTTGGTGACTAATTTGCTTCCATTTTTTCCTAGCCATGTATGTTACAGGCAGTTTGTGGCCCATCTCCCAAATCAACATACAACTGCAGCTTTCCACATTTAGCTTCTTTTGAGTGTGTTACTGTCAGCCTTAAAATTTTTAGACTTTTGATTTTCCATTTCTTCACAAATGTCACACTCGCTACCTCAAAGCTGGGTACCTACATCTGCAATTTCTTCCTCTCCCCTTATAATTAAAGAGGATGACAACAAACAGGAACTTCAGCTTACTTGGTTTCCCCAGCTGTTTCCCAATTCTCCCTTCCTCGTGTGATTGATGTGCACTGTTCTATTTTGGTCTCATCCTGGAGTTTTCCAATTGCTCTTCCTGCTGTCCTGTAAAATACTATCCACTGCTAGAGTACTGTACAGCAATATGGGGGCTTTAGGAGAAAAGCCTGCAGACTTTTAAATAAGGAATCACATAAATCAATCAACAAATACCTGAAACAGGATTCATGTGATTCAACAGCCATTGTCCATTGTCTCCATATCCATACCTATGGACAGTCTTTACTGTTAAAGGGGACCTGGTAAGCATGTTTTGGGGAGTCTAAGACATGACTCATTTCATCCTGAAGCTAACACATGGAACAGTCAGACAAATTACCAACTGAAAGTGCCACTTCCAACTGTAGATGTCTATAAAGGAGTGTAGTTGAGCTATAGATTACAGATACTGAAGATGGAGGATGTTGCCCATTCACATGGTAACATCACCACACAGCACTGAATGTTCCTACATTTTAGAGGAAATTATATGATGGCTGGTTCTTAGCCAAAATTTTGCAGTCCACTGAAATTCATGGGTAGAAAAGCCCCAGAACATCTTCACATTGCCTTGGGTTTTATCAGCAGTACAGAAGATTTTTCTTCATACTTAAGATTCCCTGTAAATAGCAATCTGGAGACTGCAGCTAAATATTTTTCTGCTAAGGGTAATGAACTGTGAGCTATAAGTAGATAAATGGGAATTAGAAGAAAAGAAAATACATGTCCTCCAAATGGTTAATTTAAGAGGATCAATCTTAATAACTGCTTTTATATCCTAAATTGTCTTTTGCCTGACTTGAAAGACACTAGGCTTAACTCAACCTGTTGCTTGAAACTGATAGCAACTCTGTTTCTGCACAACATGAAATGGCAGCAAGGACCTTCCACCACATGCAGCAAGTGCTCTAATCAGTGATTTGCAGGCTTGTCAAATTTCACAGTTAAAACAGAAAGCAACAGAACACTTCATTACATATTTTGAAACTGCACTTATTATGCATGCAAATGCAACCATTAAAGCTGTTGCTGTAGTCATGGATAAGTATTCTCAGATTTTAGATTCTGAGAGAAGAAAAACTTGGGCCAACATCTCCATCATTTCAAAAAGCTTGCCAGGGAGTCAGAGGACATACCTTGAATCCCAAAAGGGGTGGTCGAGAGCAGCTCGTTACAAATTTGAGTAGTTTGCGTTTCTCTTCATCAGTGAAGCTTTCTACAACCCTCCAGAATATTTTAATTACAGGATGGTCTGCTGTGTAGCCACCTACAATGAGATTTAAATGATTTACAGCTAGAATAGTTTTATCTAAGAAATAAATCCTTCAGAAAACCTAGTATCAATCTTGAAGGTTTGGGGAAAATATTATAATCAGTAGGCTTGTATTGCTAACTTCTAGTACCTACAGATCTGTCATCACTACAATTTCAGTTTCTTTGCTTACCAATGGCTACTATATCCCTCAGCTTCTTAAATGC
Source organism: Erithacus rubecula (assembly GCF_903797595.1). Lineage (NCBI taxonomy): Eukaryota > Metazoa > Chordata > Aves > Passeriformes > Muscicapidae > Erithacus > Erithacus rubecula. The sequence continues at coordinate 8,216,570 of NC_136689.1, read as the reverse complement.
AGTTTTCTTCATTGAATCCTACTTTGAATTAATTTTATTTAGTTTAGCATGTAACTTCAGATTATTGAAGTTACTTCAGATTATTGCCTTTCACTCCAAGAGTGCGAAAAATCTGCAAGACCCAGGATGTTACTGAATGAATCTGCTTACCCTGAGGTAAGCCCAGATGTGAACTGATGATTTGGTAGCTACTCTTTGACTGCATTAACGATAAATGCAGGGAACAAATTAAATAAAATACCTTACATTTTTTAAAAGGAAAATATATGATTTCTCACTTCAGACTCTCTGAGAAATGGTAAGTATCTAAATGGGGTAGTAGAAACTACTATCACAAAGTCATTTGCAGACCTATTTTAAGATCAATCAGACACAGTCAGTGACTAACTTTAATTTAGAAAAGAAACACCCTCAAATTATCTGGCTATAAACTTGCATTTAAGCCTGTCAATAAAATAAACTATGTATCTCAATTTCTCACAGTTTATAAAACTGGGTTATAATTTCAGCCAATTTTCTGAAATTTAGGCACATCTATCAAAATTGACCGAAGGTAACAAGAATGACCCCACAACTTTTTCTTAAACTTAAAAAAGTTATTCTCAAGTCAGTCATAATAGATTTTTTTCCTTAAGCAAAATATGCTTACCTGAATAGTTTGTGAAAGATTTAAGGTCATCCAAACTAATAGGAACTTGTGCACCAGAAGTCAGAACCTAACAGCAAAGGAAACGAGACGGTTGCGTTACAGGAAGAAATCAGCACTAATTTCTGTGCAGAGCACTTGTTCTGTGCAGAGCTAGGCAGAAGTACCTGGATTTCCTGCTGATCGAACATTCGCAGCCACTCGAGGTTCACCACGTTGGCCAGCCCCTGCCGGAAGGCCAGGCAGTGCTGGCGGATCTGTTTGTTCAGCCTGTAGTCAGCCACCAGATGGATGTACGCGATCCGGTTGGCGCTGGTGACGGGAATGTCTTTTCCACCCGGCTTCAGCTCAACCACCTACAAACACAGCCATTCTCACCACCTGCTGAACTGCACTTCTGTGCCCTAACCGTGAAATGGGGCTGCAAAACACTCCAGTAAGTGGTGCATCTGTTTGAAGTTGACTAGTGTACACTCAGGAATATTCACCTCAAAGGAAGACAGAAGATTAAGAGGATTTACAAAGGTAGGTGTTTCTTGTGGTGTACTGTGCTGTGCACCCAGACCTCCAGCTGCCAATGCAGCTCATCACACAGTCCCATGGTTTATCACCAGAAAGCAGATTAAACATAGAGCTCTTTCACAGGAGCTGTCTGTAACACCAAATTCACCAATGCAAATAAGACAAGAACTGAGGTGAAAATACTCCTTGGCAAGCTCCCTGCAGCTTCACTGCAACGTGTCCTGGAAGAGAGAGTAGCCTGTAACACCACAGAGCTCACACAGAACACTATCTATGCATCTAGATCAGGGGAGCTGTGCTTGACTGGCTGGGCTCCTCCCTAACTGCTGCTAGTGAATTCTGCAGGGGTACATTATGGTAAAAGCAATGTCCACTGAGTTAAAATTCAAAGTCTGACACAAGACTGATTTGAAGAATGCTCAGCACTCACAATTCATCCTGTGGAAAATGTACTGTTGTAAAGACTTAGTACATTCAATCAAAGTAAAAACCCCAACCAAACAAATCAAGTCTAAGTATTGTTTTTGTACTGGGAAGCTCAACTTTTGTCCTTCAAGTATACCAAGGTGCCTCAGTATGGGAGAATTTTTAAAGAAAACCCTCAAAACTAAAGATACTGTAATTGCATTAAGATATAAACCAGGTTCAAAGACAGCTTTACATACTCTATTCTTTACTATGTGAGGTTAATTTTGTTAAGCAGCAGCCCAATTGGAAGATATCATTAGACTACTTAAGAGAAGAATGAAAAAAACTTGAAAAGCCGAGATACTGTGACTCTTCCAAAAGCGAAGTATACTATTTCCTTTTTTTTCCCTACATTCTGCAGTCAGCAATTTCTTCACCTAATACAACTGTACACTTTAGTATGTGGTAATGATGACATTTTTAGAGCACAGAGAATGAAACACATGAATAGCTTCTTTTCTAACATGCTACCTAATAATGTGAGCTGTTCTTGTACTAAGCTAAATGTGCAAAACAGAATGATTAAAAATTCACAGTGCTTTTGAACATTCAGATTTTTTCTTGATTCATAGCTCTTTAAGGCAAAAGAAACCATTAAGATCTGTGAATTCTGACTTCCCAGATAACACAGGCCAGAGGATTCTGTCGAGAGATTCCTGTATTTAACTCCATAAATCCACAGATGAGTTAGAGCACATCTACAGAGACATGCAATCCTGTGATGGAGTATCTACCATTTTCTTTGATAAGCTACCACAACCTGAATTACAATAGGTGTTAAAAATATGTCTTACTTCCCACTTTAATCCTTCAGCTGCAAGCTTCTGGCTTTTGTTAGCTCCTACAGTAAAAAAACTCAATACTCCACCATGTCTATGTGCAGGTACTGATAATGCTTAAACTCTATTCCTGCAAGAATTAAGCAAAAGGAAAGTGTCAGTGTAGGTGACTCCACTTCACACTCTGCACACATTATCTTGCTCCCTTTGAGAAGAACCAGGGACACAAGACCCAGCAGGGCTCTCTCTGGGATCCACCCATGGCAGAGCCTGGCATGGGACAGAGCCAGGACTGTTTCCAGAGGGTACAGCCAATGCCTGGGGCCACTGGCTGGCCTGAGGGTGAGAGGATTTCTACTGGCAAAGTCCACATGGAGTATGAATAGAAGTGTGGGACATGTTCCATACCATAGTGGAAACAACTGATGAGAAGGGGCCCCTGCACTGCTGAGCTCTCTGTCTTTCATCCCACTGTAGAAATTTTACAACAGGCATGGGAAAGTTAATCATCAGATTAATCCAATCATTGACAAGAAACATTCCAATTTTCTCTTCAAATCCAATGGGTAAAGTTTGTTCATATCCATTGTCCTTATTTCAGTGTTGAAGAGCTTAATCAGCTCTTTCCTTCCTCCTCAATATATCCATGATGTATTACTTATGGGCAACAACTTCATTAATCTTCCCAGAGACTTTTACACAGAACTAAAGACAGGTTTTTTTTTAATTTTATCCTATAAAATACCTTTAACAAAGCATAACAAGACCTGAAAGCTTTCTCTTATTTCTTAAAGTCTCGTCCTCTTTAGCTTTACAAGATCAGAACAACCAGTGATGTTCCACATGAACAGATCACTGTTGTGACCTCAATATTAGTAATATTTCACTATCTGCCCACTTACAAACTTTCTCTACTTGTTTTGCAGGACTGCAGAATCCCTTGGGGTTTTGACACCATTTAGTACCCTCTCTCTCAAGTATGGACACACTGAATTAGGCCATATTAAAATGCATTAAAGCATATTTGTATCACCTAACTCATCAAGCATCTCTTAAGAATATGGACACCAACACTATACTAATAGATATCACTCCATGTGCATACAACAATTTCTGTGAGATAAGTATTTACACTAAAAGATGCTTGAACTGACCTCCTTCCTAAAATAGTCAAAGAGAACTACTGGCAAGGTGTTCTATAAAACTTCTGTATTTTAAGATTCATCCCAGCACTATGTGAAGTAAAATGTCTGACCTTCCCTGCAGGCCAGCAAACAGAAATCAGGACACAGATTAATTTACATTTGCATTGCAATAGCACTGGCTCCACAGTGCTCTAGGGATGACAGGAAAGCTGTATTCATTCTATAATAAAAAGCTATTCTCTCACCATAAAGATCTTCCTGCAAAACAAAGAAAAAAAAAGTGTTGCACTCTTTATGACTGCTATTTTTAGAAAACAGGACAAAGTTGTTTGTTTTTTAAAAAATTCTATTATTCCTTTTTATTTTTATATTCTTAAGTAGCAAATCTTGATTGCTGATCCAGCAACATTTCTGTAGCTCCCCTTCCTCCCCAGAGCCCTGCATTGCCACAAATACAGGCACAGCATTCAACTGAGTGCATGTCCTGGGTTTTCCAGAGACCAACCTATCCATTTTCAGAGTTTGTCAGTGTGAGGTTAATTTCACCACTGTTGCATCACAGTATCACCCAATACCAAAACAAAAGGGATAACAGAACACAAATAATAAATATATTATGCCAAAAAGGCTAAGAAGGATGTAAAACAGAAAACAGTGACACTTGGTAGGCATAAAACTAAAGTAAAGGTAGATGCACTCAATGTTTTCATGGCATTAAAGGAACTGTTATAGAGTTCCCACTTAATTCTAAAAGTCAGGAATGATTGTTGAAGAGTTCCTATTCAAAAAAGCTACAGTACAACTTAATAGATCTTAAACGCTGTAGCAGCTTCATTTTTACTTTTATCCATCCGGCTTTGGCCACTAGATGGGGCAAGACAATAACCCAGGTTACCCGGGACTGGCCACACGCGGCAGCTACAGCCCAGGGTCATCCATTCCTATTCTGTAGATCTAAGTTTAAACAAACAAACAAACATTTGAACTTGCTTTGGAATCAAAATCGCATGTACTAAAGGCAGTCAAATCACAGAAATAATTTAGGTAAGTATTCAGATCATTCAGATAAATTCAATTCCCTGCTCATAAAGTGAATCTTCAGAATGAAGGGGGAATACCAAAAGGGGACAGAAACGTCCAGTATGAACACATCAAACAGGTAGCTCTTCACAAATCACAGAACCTCCAGTGCAATTTCATATAGCTCTTATAGGTATTCAAGAACTCCTACAAGATAAGAATCTTTTTTCTTTTATCTTGGGCTCTGATCACTTTTGTTCAACCCCTACAGTTTTTCTCCCTTTTGAAAAGAAATCAATAATGTTTTGGTTTTTTTCCTTTCCCTGTCATCTGCCTTCCAGATGTTAATGCAGTAATTCCAGGTAGGAGATATGAATACATAAGAAAGCATTTTCTGTAAGTGTTACAAGTCTGCCTGAGAAGGCTCAGCCTCAGATTAATTACTTTGCTGCTGAAAAACCTCTAAAAACATCCATCTATGCCATTGTATCCTAGTAAAGAGGCTGTCAAGACAGAAACTTTGAAAACTCTTTTTAAGGCTTCAAAAATCTCCCCCCCAAGAAATTTAAAGGCAAAGAACTCCCCTTTGGTGTTTTCAGTGACAGCAATGGCATCCACATCTGTTTAAAAGCTCAAGAAGGTGCCCCAAAACCAAGTTCTGTAGGATACAGATTTCACAGAAACTGCTGCCATATATATCACAGTGCTTCTCTGTGGGTTTGTGCTTTTACACTTTATTTATGGAATCTTCTGATCACACTCAGTTTGTGATCCATGTAATCTCCAGTATGAGAGTGAGACTGATACCCTCAAGCAGAGTTTCTGGAGTACAGTACCCATCATTTCTGAAGGAAGAAGAATGAGTATCTGCATCTCCCTCGTGCCCTGGACAGCCACAAAACTCGCCTTCTTCACTGAAAGAAGGGGAAGTATTTTCTTGAGTTTGCTAACCTTATTCTTACAGACCTTTCATAACCATCACATCTACAAGTTAAAAGGAAAAACTAAATGAATGTACAGACCTATGACCACAGGCTGACCTCCCCTGAGACTTTGCTACTGGCCACCATTTTCTGCAGGAGACCCAGCAGCTGAAATGTAGGCTGGGATCACTGCATTAGATAGATCTTTATCAAAAGCTGTTTGGGGTGGAAGATAAGGTTGATGGCATAGCTCCCCTAATTAGCAGGTCTAATGTGCAAATTATTAAGTACCTTTTTCAACTTCTGGTGAATGCACTTTGACAATAGTTTAATGGGGTCTAAAAGCACATTACAGGATTGGAATCAATACACTGATAATATAATTTCTACCTTCTACTACTGACAGAGGCAATGGAGCCCCTTTTGAATGTGTCTTTCATTGCAGATAATGCTTTTGTGCCACAATTGGTGGATGGACACTGTCATGGGGACAGCTATTTACAATGATAGATTTATGATGCATTTATTGGGCACTAATTTATTAAACACTAAAGTGGTTGTTTAGCTAAAAACTACGTATAATGTACATTCAACATAAGGAGTGCAAATTAAGCTCTTTTCCCAAAGTGAATTAGCCTTACCTTGGCACAGTCAATTAGTATGCAATGGTTCCACGTCAAATAGCAGATAAAATGTATTTATCACTATGAGGTTTATTAAGGTAATGAAATGAAGTATAAAAAGAGACTTGATTGCATTGAAAGACAAGACAGTGACAAGTACCAATGGGTTCTGTTGAATTAGACTAACATGCAGTGAGCCTCATAAAAAGATGGTGATACTTCATGGGTAAAATGCTCTCTCTTCAAGTACAGAAACAGCAAATCAGCATCAGACTATTTACATTTCATCTTGTTACTCAGTAACTCACTATTATATTAAACCTTCCTTTTAAAGTTATGCCAAACAACTACAAATCAGAAGCCTTGAAAACAGCAGCCATAGCCCCCATTTTAGTTAGATACTAAACTGAATTTGTGTTAACTGTGACCAACAAAAGCCATTACTGTAAGCAGAGTTAAATAAATAGTTTTAGAATTCAGACTTTCCCCCCATTGTTAAAAATCCCAGGTAATATTGAAAGCTGTCATTTGGTGTGCTTTGCTCCCTGGAACCCAACCTCTGGGTGCTCCAGACCTCAGTTTAGTACCAGCCATGCAGAGCACACAGTACCACAGAGCAGGCACTCCAAGAAGTGCTTTTGGGTGCATCTGTATCACATCTTTATCTCCAGTTTTTGAGCATTTTTCTAAAGACAGTGCAGGTCAGAAGTTCTCATACAGGGAGTGGAATCCAGGGAGGAAAATGACATATGGCACATGTTTAATATTAAACCTTACTTATATCAGGCAACTGTTGCCTCTCCTTAGCATGCTTTAGGAACCCCAAATCTGAGGGTACTATTTAAAAATTTAATGCAATTCATATTTTAAGATCTTCCAAAATGGCAAGGAAGTGGATGACAGAAGAGTAAGATAAAATCCAAGCCTGATGCTGCTCAAGCAGAAGTCTTGGCCAGCAAACTTGCTATGACTTGCTATGAGCAGAGAATTCAAGGTACCAATTTCCAGGACTGGTTTCTGCATCTCAGTGGTGCTGCTGAGATGTGCAGGGTCCTGGATTCCCTGAGCAGCCAACCCCAGAGCACTGCTCACCCCCTTCTGGAGTCTCTGTTTCTTCCTTACAAGAGGAGGCTGAATTCAGATCCTGCTGCTTGTCACAATGTGGTGAGGGGTCTCCTGTTTTCATCCAATTATATGCCATAATCAAGTGCAAGTTTGAAATTCTCAATTTTAACTCCCCAAAAACCTAAGAGGAAGCATGACAAGAGACTACCTAGGAGGCCTCCTGCACTAGCACACTAAGGCAGGCTTTTAGATCTCCAGTGACATTTATTTTCTACTATGAGTGATCTTTAGTACACACAACAGAGCAAGTAGAAGCTGTAATCAAATTATATTGTGCAACTGCATTAAAAACTCAGATTTAAGGACCTAAGTAACTGTTTTTCAGAAGCACTGAACACCATTTATCCCCTTTGACTAATCTGGTATCTCAACCCTTAAAAAAAAAAAGGGGTGGGGATAAAAAAAATAAGGTTTGTCAAACTTCAGGCTCTCTTACTTTAAAAATTACAGATAAAGGAGACAATGCTCATCTCAAAATAAAGGGTTTTTACTATAATTATTATTTAAAACCTCTCTGACTGCTAACTGCAATTCTAAAACCTGGCACTACTTCTGCAGTTTACACATCATCTGAATTCTGCTATTATTACAAGTGCAATTCAAGAAACAACACATTTTTGTTCAAGAAACATTCTCAGGAAATAGAACTTCATATGTATGACTGCTAGAAAATAATCACTGCAGTTTACTCCTTAAAGGACCAGACCTTTAAGTAATCATCAGAAGTTATTTTTAAGTACAAAGTTACTCTCTACTCCAAATATTGAGGCAGAATTCCAACTGATGCCTCACAGCACCTTTAGCAGTTGTTTCCTATCACCTTTAAATTAAGAAAAATAGTAGGGATAGTAAAGATTCACCAGATAAAAGATTCACTAGATAAAAGAAAAAAAAAATAAATTCAAAGTCATTCTTACCTGTGCTTCCCCAAGGTCATTATTTACCACAGTGAAGTTTAGTCCAAGTTCTTCCACGTCCCCTTCATAGCTCTTGAGAAAAAGCAAATTTTTGTACATTTCTGGGTCTAGTGAAGCTAAATGATGAATGTCAACATCAGCACTTGTCCCTAATAATTTTGAAAGGAAAAAACTAGCAAATGGCAGCTCCACCAGCATATTTTCATAAAGAGCCTGAAAAACAAAGCAATTAAAAGCACATTAGATTTTATTGTTGTACATGCAGCAATTCAGAAGGTCATTGCCTATTTCTAACTTTTGAGTAATTATGTCTTAATTTGGTGCCTGAGTAGGCTCTTCTGGCATGGAAATAGCTCAGTTATTGCATAAATGTAAGAATATTCATCCAAAATTTGAAATGTGAATATTCTTGTGAAACACCAAGGTCCCAAATCTCACAAATCAATTATGTTGTGATTTAAAATGCAAGGTAATCGCTTATTTGTCATTACTCTTCTTATCAAAACAGCATTTATTTTAAGGAAAAGCAAGGTTTGCTAAAGGACAACGCAACTGCATCAAGAATGTCTTACAGAATAAGTTTACATCTCTCCTGCCATTAGCACCATCACAAGCATTATTATTCCATTCATATCAATCATGACATGTAGAACTGTCATCCCCTCATCATCTTAAAACACCTCTGTAAACCCAGTACATTTCAAATTAATAAAAACTATCTAGTGCACATTACACAGATTCATTGGTACACTTTTGGTCAAAAATCCTCATTTGAGAGGAGTTTAGTTCTGATTGTATCACAGGTCCAATCCTTTCTATGCCTGACACTGCTACAGATATCAAAAAATTACTGTACCAAACATGTACCTGACTCAAATTTGCAGCTCTCACAAAAGATTTATTTTGACTGCAACCTCAAATTATCCTCAAGAATTTTCGAACTCCACCAACACCATTCTAGGTTCATCTACTGCATGAGCACATTTCCATGTAATGCAAAGTATCTTTGCATTATTTTTTATTAAGCCAGAAACAACTGCTTGACTGGAAAAATGGTAGCTCTCAGAAGAATGAGAGATGTACCCTTCAGAGCTATTCTGAATAAAGAATAAGAAAAGACCCATTCCTGGCACATGCTGCCTTTCATTGTCCAGTCTGTTTGCCACATCTGCATCTATACCAATGACAACCAAATTTTTACAGAACATTAATATCACTGCCAGGCTGATCAGAAAAGGCATCACCAACATAACATCATTGTAACATCATTCTTTGTTCCCTTTTAACTCTCCAAGAGCAGTGTTTTGGTGTTACTTAATTCCTCCATAATCTGCTGCAAACATAGAAAAGGAATCCCACCAAGGGGGGAAGAAACCTGAAGAAAGATTAATAGATGAAGCTCTAATTACTCAATGATATTCCAACAAAGACTTTAAGAAAAATATACACAATTCCTTAAACTTTTGAAGGAACATTTTTCTATGAGGTGAGTTAGACCTTGCAAAAAAACCTGAGAATAACGAGTTCAAAGCCAAAGGGTGCATTATATTTAGAGCCATATGATTTATTCAAGGTGTAGAAGTCAAAATCCTCATTTGTATAGTTGACTTTAAAAGCAAACTAGAGGGATAAATCATTAATTTGCAATGTGTAAGGTCAGTGTTTGCTGTTCCTGCATTAGTAACAATAAAGCTATTGTAATTCCTTAAATATATCAAAGCTACCCGAATTTAAAATGGAATTCCATCTGTGACTCATAAAATGTAAATGCAGAGGTGTAATTTTTTACACGAGGCAGGTTTAAGCCTTTAGAGCATTTAATATACAAGGACTAATAAATGATAGCACTAAAAACTATGATCACATCAGCTAAATGGATTATAAATTAAATTTCCATAATGTATGCAACTGAAATACAAATGTAGACATAAATCAAGGTATTTTCTAAACACAGGTTAATTACACAAATTCAAAACCTGTCTATTTTTTATGCAAAATAATCCACTTAGCATTTTTCAAACTGGTCTTAAGTCTTCAGCACTTGCAACACTTGATCCTAGAAGCCTATCAATAATTCCTTGTCAGGAAAAAAACAGCAATAGGTATATTGAAGAAACTTGTATGTTATTTTTCAAGTGTCTGTCTTTTATGAGTGTTTATTGCTAGAAATTGTGCCAAAATGATTTGAAATAAAAAGGATTAATTATGGTAGAAGCTTTTTAATATAAGTGAGTGCAGCTGCAATGCAATTAATGCAAATTGTGATGCTATCAGGAAAATAAATGTGAACAACATCACTGGCTATTTCTGTTTGCTGCCAAATAACTTCAGTAATTTACTACATTAAGAATCAATAAAAAAATAATGCATTTCAAATGCATCACTATTAATCTTCAGGTAGTTCCAAAGTGAACATTTATAACTTCATCTAAAAACTATATAAAGCATTTTTAAATAAACTAAATTGTGCAACTTGAGAATAACTTTAATTACTCCCTCTCTTAGCTAAGTGATTGCAATATTCAAAATAAAGTATTTTTGGAAAGAAGACAAACAGTAGTGTTTTAATTAGTTTGAAAGTCAAGCTATCCTAATAAAGTTTAATAAAAAATGCACTAAAACTCTGGTGAATAAAGTAATGATGAACTTTGATTTCTTTTCAAAGAGGTGAATGCCACCATTACAGCCCCAGCACTGTGCACAGATGCTGCAATGTTGTGTACAATATGAGTAAATAAACCAAAACTTTATTTTCTGGATTCCATCTAACTTTTCTGTTTCACACTCAGCATAAATTGATCAAACTACCTGTTGTTGCTAAAAGATGTGATTCCACACATTCCTGCCAGGACAATGAAACCAATCAGCTGCTGATTCCCCCAGGTTTGATGCAAGCACAGCAGTTGTACAGTAGAGGCTACAGGGTTATTATTAACCTGAATAAGAGTCAAAACTTGCAGATTATTTGTGCTGTGCTTTGTTTGGGCTGTTGGATTTGAAGTTTGCAGGCTAAGTGTGTATTGGTGGCCACAGCATGGATACTGAAGCTTCTTCCAAATCAGAGCAAGATCCAGCTCCCAGCCATGGCTGAAACAGGGTGGGAATTGCAGGACCATTTGTTTCACCAGGAGCACAACATTCAAGCTGCCAGCTGCCCATGGAAGCCCATCCTGATGGAGATTTTTCTTACTAAAGCTAATCTAATGGCCAAGAAAGAGACTTTCCTCCTTCCTTGTTTTTCCATACTGAATTGCCTTGGGGAGCTCTAAGTTATCCTATTTTAAGCTTAGTTTTATGCCTGCCTGAACTCTCTGAACTGACTTTCTGCAACACCAACACCAAGGAGGCAGGAGCCCAGCATCAGCAACAGGCAAGGGAATGGTGACCACCTCTACCAGAGGGAAGCAGATGTCAGATTTATCAGCTGCAGGATGAAGATGAATCATTAGTGTACACTTATACATTCCTTTAATACAATATATAGACATGCTCTTCACACAGAACCTTCCTTTTTCTTCCTCTCACAGCCAATGAGCAACAACACTGAGTGGGGAAAATGGCTTGCTCTTGGACAGAGATGTCTACTTCTGTTTGGCTAAGTCAGAGCTTCCTGTTCCGACATTGCTTCAGGAGACCAAAGCCAGCAAGCTTAACCAATGTATATTTTAAAATTAATCTCTTTCTCTTCAAGTGCTCTCACTCTTTCACAAGTTTCCTTTCACTGTGGTAGTCACTGATGAGACTGATGCCTTTGTATGAAGAATTCTGACAGTTCCCACTTCCAGCTTTCCCATCTGAGCCCCTGACCCCACAGTCTCTACCCTGCAGCCCATAAACTCCAGCAGGCAAAAAGTCCAGAAGGGAAGTCATGAAAGGAGTGATTGGTGGTAACATATGGCATCAGACTTTCAGTTTCTAATGCTCAGATGTGGGGGTCAACACAAACAACCTCACCTGATCCTATACAGCTCTGCCTCCTTGAAAGGCTGGGAAATTAACACTCCAGCTGGGCAGAAGTGCAATCTGCAGGTCCAAGCTTGGGGCAAGCAGCTGGTCTGAAGCAGAGCTAGTGATATTTGCATCAAGGGCAATCCCACCAGCACTGTAATGTTCACAGGGTGACGTATTCCCAAGTACCTAAAATCTGCTGAAAAGGCCAGCCTGGAATTCCCAACACTCATGTAGATTAGGGATGCTCTTTAGTTAAAGCTGACATCTCTAGATAACAAAAAAAGTAACTTAAAAGCTTCTGAATTACTACAAAAAATTATATTTCAGTAACAAAATATTTTTAGTAGTCCCCAACCCAGTGTTCTCCTAATTATGTCAAGTCTTTTCTATTTTCTGAAGAGATGGTTAAAGTTTTTTTCTGGTTAAAAGGCCAAGAACAATTATTACACTATGGAAAAAGTAGTATTCAGTAAAAGGAACTTCACCCAGCTGTCTCCCCCTCTGTGTGAACATCTGCAGAACACAACAGAACATTAAAAACCACCAAAGTAACAGAAACCCTACTGAGGTTAGTAAGTTTTCACTTCACACGCAGTCTGAAGTCTGTTGTTCCTCTTTTAAATAGTCTCAGCTACCTGTGATTACAGAATAGTTCCACAGTAATTGATTGCTACAGGGACTGGCCTTTACCCTGTTCAGTGACACAGATCACAATGCTGGCATTTGAAGTGATGAAAAATATGATGTTCAGACACAAATTTACTGAATTCACTCACTACATATCTGTGCTGTGGAGGAACAAGAAACAGTTCTTTAAGGTAAGCACCCTTCAGAATACAGGCATGTAATTAGTATCTGTAATATATTATGGAAGAAGGATCTGGGCTGAAGGACAGCTGTACATAGTGGCAAAAAGAGAAGGATGACACTTCTCTGGATAAGGAGGACTCTTCTTTCAGAAAAATAAGAAAATTGCCTGACAGAGACTATAGATGGTAACTATCACAATACCAAGTACTACATAGTCACACAAGGTATTGTTCAGGTATCACCCCAATATTTAGGAAATTGCTCCTCAGAAAGAAAATATTTCACACCATGTTTTAAATTTGGAAAAAATGTAAGCTATTAGAGTAATTTCAGCCAGCTTAGCTATACACAGCAGAGGTTACATGAGCACTACAATGTGCTGAATAAAGTTCAAACTGTGTAAACAAATTCATAGATGAACTAATTAAACCTCCCTCCCTGTAAGGCAGCTTTAGTGCCTTTAATTACACTCTCAGGTCTACAACTAATTCTCTCATTTATTATTTCAACTAAAATCTCTCTTAAGAAAAATAATCAGTCACTGCTTCTACTTTCCATTAATCCTTCACAACCCAGAACTGAATTTTAAAGCACAAACAATGCTAAAGTCATATCCCTAGAAAGATGCACGACTTTTGGGATTAGCAATAAATGACTGGACTTAAATTCAGTTATTTCCATAATCAGCCCCCAAGACCATAACCCTTTCTATTTCAGTAATTTTAAACAGTTACTATTAAATAATACTTAGCACTTACAGAGTGCAATAGATCTTCAAAGTTGTACAGAACCATTAATAAAAATGATCGAAAAATAGCATAACCATTAGAACTTCCTTCTACCTTATTATTTATATCCAAGATATATCTCATCACACTCAAAAAGCCTTTGGAGGCAGCAGAGTATTTTCAATCCTAATGAAAAAGATGAAACTAAAATTTTAAGTTAAATTAAAATTAACATGTACTCATATTTTTGAAGCTAACATTCAATAATCTCTAGATAAAATAATTTCTAAAAGATATGCTCAATTATGTGCTTTAAAGTGAACAAACCCCAAATTATATTGTTTCTAAAGCCAATGTGGCAAAATAAAATTAATTTTCCCAGGTGTGTGTCTCAATGCAACGTGTCCAGTTACCTGGGAGCTCCAAGTCACTGTTTCCAAGCCTCTGATCAGTAGCAATGTCTAGATGCATTTGTATCACCATAGTAATGGAAAATCTGGTGCATTATCTTCTCTGTATTACTGTGAAAATTCATAGCTCCCCTTTGTTCTGTCTTTTAAAAGAACAGGAGTCCAAAATTCCACTGCTTGATGTCTGTAATTAGGCTTCTGAAAGTTTTAACAGCCCTTGCAGCAAGTGTGAATACCATTACATTTTTAAATTATTATTATGTTTTTAAAAAAAACCTTTTGTAAATTGGTTTTATTTCAGATTTCCCACTCAGTGGGAATCTGAAGGTCAGTGAGTACAAGTTTATAGAAGTTCCAGAGCTTTGAGGGGGCAAGACTTGGGCATGAAAGGACCTGCCTGTCACAGGTGCTGCAGTCAGTGCAAATCCCTGAAATGGATGGCAGGGGTGTGGCACACAGACCAAACTCATGAACACAGGACCAGGAAAATGTAAGGAACCATTCACCAAGACTTCACTGGATCATATCAACTGTAATAACCTTGAATTAGTTTTTAATTTATAAATGGGAAATCATGCTAATATTTTTAATGCAATTAAAGACATGCTCAATTCCTAGAGTAATGTTTATTAACAAAACAAATTGCTTCAGAAATGCCAGCACATGCAAAAAACTACAATTTTATCAGCTTGATACTTTCTTTCTCATAGGAACAGTTCTAATAGGAACAGTTATCTCTGTAACTTACGCCATAACTATGATATAAATTGCAATCAATGCCATTTGAGGGGTTTTGAAGGATGAGAGGAAAGCACTATGGATACCTGTGGATGCACTGGATAACTGATAGTTATCATTCATTACTGAATTTCCAGTAAAGGCTTAATAGATTTTTCTTGTCTCAAATTTAAACATAATTTAGGAAAAACTGAAGAAAAAAGGAAAACTTCTCCTCCTTTTTTAATTTTAATCTTCTGATATACTGAAACACTTAATACTATATAACTAACCTCTGGATATGCTTCTAAGATAAATCTGTATTTTAATAGCAGTGAAACTAGTAATTTTTAAAGTTCAAACCAATTCAAGAATTTCAGTAAATATTCCAAACCTAATTGACTGAAATGGATGTAGGTGTTTCCAACTGTGAAAAAAGATCCGGATACCATTACCACACACTCTAACTGTTTATTTATTCCCTGTCTAGGAACCTGATTTAGAGGCAATAAAATGCAATCAGTACACAAACCAGAAGCAGGAATCATCTGCTAATGGAACTTTTAATTGAGGAGTGACCAGTGACATGAGGTAATTCTTTCCATGCAGAACTCCTTGCAGAGACCTCTATGCACTTTATCACGGTAAACAATCACTAACATATGCATTAAAGAAAATTTAAATACATTATGACCCAATAAATATCACAATCCATCAATAAACACTTTTCCTCCTTAAAGATTTAGAGCTAAAATACCACATTTCAGTAGTCTTTTAGCACTAGACATATATTTACAAGGTTACTACTAACATAGCTATTTGTAATCAAAAGATAATTGGTTTTGTTAAATGCACCAGTACACAAAGGAGCTGACAAGCTGAAGAACTGTGTCAGAAAGTAGATTCCAATTAGTTTACATCTGCATTCATAAATCATGAAATAACTTCTATAAGGTTGCTTTCTTAGGATTGTGTTTTCAGACCCTAAGTTTATCATTAAAGGACCATGCCACTTTCCATGGTAATTCCTGTTTTGATTCCATATCAGATGATTCAGGATTTTCTCAGGCAAATGATCATCAGCTAACTTGCTTTTAAGCAAAATGCTGAAACTACAAAATCATGTGTGAGGTAACTGAAATTAATAAAACGAAGAGTTTATACCAATTACTTCCTCTTTGCATCAGTATCACCAATCCCATACCTACCCCTCCAGGTAGTAGCTGTATAAATTTTGTCTGCAGCACAAACCAATCAAGGATGCACTGACTTAAATCAAGTCAAAGTGGGTCTAATTAAGTGAACAATAATGCTCAATACACCATCCTACAAAATAATCAAATATATGAAACTCAGTTCTCATTGTGAGGCTTTCTTGCTTTGTTTTCTTTCCACAAGCTTTTGGTACACAAATGACACTCAAATATGTTATTAAAAACATTCCCTTGAATGTTTTAACTCCATATGTGAAGCTTATTTATAATTTAAGAGTTTAGGATCTGATGCAAATCTTGCTGTGAAAAGACTCCCCTGATTCCACACTTCTTAGATAAGGCCTGAGAATGATTACAAACTATTTTAGTTTTTCTGCAGAATGGATTCTACAGACACTACTCATCTTAGAATTGTATGTTCCAGACAATATTCAAAGCTACAAATATTAGCCATAAGGTACACTCTCTAATATGCAATCAATAATTAGGTCCCAAATTTGTAGTGTAACAAAATCTGTATTTAATCTACTATTACTCTTCTAAAGCTTTTTATTCAAGCACTTATTTTGTAACTCTTTATATCAATTGCATCTATTTAATAACATTTAGATATGTGCAAAGAACAGTCTTAGATCTTAAATCAGTTAACTACAAAAACTCATAGGAAAATAACAATGTTGACTTTCATCAATATAATATCCACAAATCTATGGAAATTACTGACCTCCTATATGCCATTAAATATGAATGATCAAAGAACTAAACCTAGATTGTATCCGCCATCAAAATAATGCTGAAATTTAAAATTAACATGTTAGTTTTTCTCTAATCCTTGCTGCATCTTCTATGAAACTTCTTTACTTGGTTCCACAAAGGAAGGACTCAGTTCAAAACAACTCAAACGACTTTGCTCTCCATATTGCTTTCCCAATTATTTAAGATAGAAGTTGGGTCTTCACAAACAAACAAATCTAAGTATTTTCAGAAAACTTTAGTGTCTTCCAAGTTCAGGTTCTATTGCTTAGAAAAGGAGACTTAATATTACATTTCAAAAATAGATGTTTTTCAGCAACATGATGTGTGACTCACAAGTTCTATTTAATATTCTGGAATAAGAGAGGTGGTAGAATTCAGTAAATGCAAAGACAGTGTATTATACAGAAACCTCTACTGTCAAAGTAATTTTGTTTAACATGCAAAGACAGTCACTGCAAAACAAAATAAATGCAAGAACTAGCAGGCTTATGTCAAAAAGGAAGAAGAGGAAACCATAAAAATTATCATACTAATCTATCTACGGATTTCCTGCCATATTCTTACACTAATGCTGATACTTCGTGAAATTTAAGTAAATTATCCTAAGAATCAGCAGCTTGATGGCAAAGAATTCCAAATGCAAATAATGTCCTTTTCCACAACATCTGTCACAGTAACATCATTGAACAAATGCAAATGTAAATAGGAAATGGAGAAATATGTTGTATACTAGACTGAGTTTAGGTCAGAACATTGTGAAGTTGAGATTTTACTTCTCCATCACTGCTCTACCAAGTACTGCTTCTGCTAGAATGGTTAACCAGTGTTTCCCTCTTTTCAGGTTTGCAGCAGACCACTCCAGAACCAGCATGGAGTAAATTCTCATTTAATATTCTCAGGTGTTGCTTCCAAATTTCCTTGCTTTGTTGCTTCTTGGCAGCCTGTCAAAAAAGCACCTTTCATGTTTTCCTGAGCCAATTCTACTCCACTGCTAAATCTTCAGCAGCAGAGTCTGCACATGGGGAGATTTTTAGTGCAGCCAGAACAACCCCTGCATGTAGAAAGGAAGTGGAACCAAACCAGGATCCTGCCCACAGCCCAAAACTAGCAAGAGAGAAAAGGATCACAGCATCTGGACCATCCATCCCTCTGGGACACCACCTGGGACAAGAGGACTTCACTTTCCAGAGAGGACAACTAAGAGGACTTGGGGTCAGAACTCCTCTGCTGAACATTCCTGACAGGCCAGGACACCCTTGGCTCTCAAGAAAAGCCTGGGACTCAGAATCCCAGCTGTGCTTCCAGTGGGCAACACACAGGTTCAAGTTCCTAACCCCTCTGGCAGTAGGAGACTCTCACCAAAGGTGGGCACGGCAAGCTGAGCTTTACCATCTGAGGAAGAGAAAGGAAAATGCTTAAAAGGCACCAGTGCTAAGGTAATATTTACATTTCAGAGTAAAGTCACTGACAGTTGAGAAATGTAAACTTTGGAAGTGTTTGAGTAGCTGCTGTTTAAGCAAACTCATTTCTGGGGTTTTTTTAAGGATGATTTTGGACAACATATGCAATTACCACACAGTATTATTTCTACAAGACATTTTGCTCATCCAGTGACTACAAAAGCTGCATGAACAAACTATGCATTTTGCACACAGATTTTAATTTCTTCATCAACTAGAAAAATACACCCAAAAGTCAGGAATTTATTCAGGATTAAAATTATCTACATTTTCAGCTATACCATTTTTCAAGATATGTTTTAACTCTTCAGATATTTTTGCTTCTGAACTGACCAATGAACAAAGAGGATGTCAAGCTGTTAAAAACTTCCTCATAAGAAAACTGAACAAGGTGTAACTTCATGATGCTGAAAGTTTAATGCATTTGGATATTAGTATGAAGTGGTTACCAAGACACAGAGAATTTCTATAAATTATTATATTTTAATGTATTTGCTTTCTGATAACATTGAAGCTTCTTACGTGACAGCTTTTGGTGGCAGCACTCTTTCCATACTGGCTTCCACAAAGAAGAAATTGCTGTGGATGCCTGATTGCTTCCTTTGCATTATATCTATTTTGTTTGCAAAGGGGCTTTTAATAATTCACTATTGCTCTCAAATAACCCTGTGCAAAGCATAAAATGGACACATTTTTGGAAACGGATGAGTGGGTATCCAATAACCTAACCAAGATCACAATACTGGCAGGTTTTGAATAGTATGGTCGTGCCTTATCTTTCTGTTTAATTCATCAAGCCTCTAAATACACTACTAAAAAGGTGTCTGTGCACCTGGGCAAGGGTAATTATTAAGTAGCACTGTCAATTCTTACCTTATCTACACATACTGCAAATACAAAAACAATTTATGCTTTCAAAATGCTAAATAATAGATTCTCTGATTTAAAAAAAAAAACAAAAAAAAAACCTCTACTTGCAGCACTCTGTGAGATAAAACACACCTTGCAACTTCTGTCTCCATGCTAATATTTGAAATTCAATTACAGTAGGCAATGTATTATTTTGACAGAGGAAACTGAAGACACAAAATGACAATCTTTTTTTTTTAAATATTGTTTCAAACTTCCCCGATAGTTGAGCCCTGCCTCCTTCCTCTATACATAAAAAACATTTTTGTGGTGAAGTAACTTCCTTAACAATACCACAAGTACTTGCTTTCCCACTCCACAAATTTATACATGCAGAAAGAAAATGAAGCTTGGATATGCAGTATCTGTTATATCTATTATATTATATCTATAGTATCTATCTAAACTATTGTATTAGTACTGAATTCATCTCCCAAAAGAGTGGGAACATCACTCAAAGACAGATTATTTACTGAAACAGCAGATTTGTGATTTCCATTTTTTAAGAAGTTTGGATGTGGCAGTAGCCAGGATGCATTAGCAGGGAATTTGCTTACAAAGAGGCAGTTTTACCTAAATCAGTCAACTGGCAGCTCCCAAGCACAGCACTGTTTCAACAATTCACTGTTTGCCAACAACATCCCTTGAAACAGCTTCCAGCTACATTATAAAGACATCCAACTGCCCATCAAACCAACTGCAAGGCAGCAGCAGCATTTTAGCTTCCAAAATACTTCAGGCAGTTAAATGGGACTTTTATATCTTAAATATCTTCAGTATTAGACAGCTAAGTAGCAGTTAATACTTCTTTTTTCTGAAATGGAATTTGCATTCCAAATTTTGTTTCACAATTATTAGCTTTATAAAAATTATTTTGAGTGCTTAGAATGAAATAGCTTCAGTATTAAACCTGACCATAAAAGAAAATTGAATGTAATTAATGTTTGTAATGGTTTCTCTCTTTGTTCTTCCCCCTTCATGCTTCATCTAGCTCAACAACCATCTATTAGCCTTTGCACATTCATATCACCAAATTATCAAGCACTAAAACTCAAGAAATAGGCAAAATGTACAAAATCCCAAACAAAATATTTGAAAGGTAATTTGCATGTGGCACCTAAGTATGGAAAATGCTGATGGCAAGTTGTAAATGCTACCAAGAATTATATACCTCATACAATTAGTAACTGTTTAAAACATTCATTTCATATATTCCAAATGATGAAAATGCAACTGCAGTCACATTCCTAAAAGCTCCAGATTGAAAATCACTATATGCAGAGTAGAGATGGTGACTTCAATCAACTTAACCTTAAGCACAAGGATATGCACAGAAGCAAACATACACAAACTTTGCTCAACTGGCAGCCAGAATAACACATATTTCCTGTACTTCCCAAATACATATTTTATTAAAAACAACCAGAAATTTAGTAATAGTTACGTTCATACTCTACATCTCAAAGTTACTGTCTCTCAAATCTGGGAAAATCTTTTGTTTTTCCCATCCACTCCTCCTAATTAGAAAAAATACCATTACTGAATAATTTCAGTACTGCTATAGCTTTGTATTACAGAACACTGTTTTTACCTTTCCAAGCATTCTCCCAAGGAAATAGTAATGTCGGGCATATGAGTCTCCAACGAGCATCTGTGCAGCAGGGTTAGGGTAAAGCAGTCCCTCATTGGTGGTCTTAAAAAAACCCTGATTAGGGTTAAATCCTGATTTGAGGAGTTCATTCAGAAATTCTCTGAAAATTCCACCACCATCAATACCAGCTTCATCAAGACCATGTGCATTAAGCAAGTGAACACGAATGCGCTTTTTTAGGTCAGGTTCTGCAGAGACAGAAGAGAGACAAACTCAAATGCAATTGTCTGCTTCAGTTTTGTATGGATGAAAACACATGTAATTGTACACACAAACAATATATGCTAGAATAAAAACTGATCTAGTAAACAGTAGCAAAACTCTTATTACTGGTTTGAATTTTGGAACATTCTGTTTGTGAAACACTCGCTTTGTAGAAAAGGTCTTGTTTTAAGAGTCATCAAAAAAGAAGTAAATAAGACCACAGGCAGGGGAAGAAAAAAAATCCTACGAAATATTTAAAAGAGACCCAGAAAAAACTTGAAAATTGTATTTATGTAAAATACTGTGAGTGCAAGATTCACACAGATTCACCTGAACATGATTTAATTCAATGTAGTAAAATGCATAGTACTACATCCCATCATTAAAAAGAGCCCTGCACTATTATCAGACACATTGTACCTAGCAAACCCCATTCAGTCTGTATGTATTTGTTGGCAAAGATCACCAAAGCAGATAATACCTAATTAATTACATAGAAAAATATACAAATTACAATTATTTGGATGAGCAAATGAGAATAAAAGCACCATAAAAATAGATTGTAAAGGGATTATTTAGACTGCAATTATCAGAAAGAATATGGGTGAAAATCACTTCTGTGAAAACATGGAAATTTAACTTTAAAGAACTTTCACATCTCAGGCTGATAAACCTACAGTATACCAGTAAAATAAGCAAATATGGAAGTACATGGTAAGAACAATAAAGTGTTGTAACAAGCTAGTAACTTAACTGTAAACCTACCATTCTCAGGGGAAAGTTTATCATAAGCATCTTCATAAATATAATTTCTTCTGATAGTGACATTAATTCCATCCAAAAATGGCCCATCTCCTTGAACTTCCTGTTTATCAGCATAGATCAGTCTTTGAAAAATCTGTTAAAATGAGTGAAAAGAGCAATCATATCATTGTGCAGATGAGAGATGGTTATTCACTCCTTTTACTGTCCTTTGTGCTGCCTCTGGCACTCACTTTAAAATGATTTGTCTTCTGTCTTACTGAGCTGCAAAACTTTAATACAGAGCCATGCCCCGTGGAAGGGGAGGAGGGGGACAGAAATGCAAAGAACTTTTCTGTGCCAAGATATCATCCTCAGTTCCCTCAACATAAAGAGGCAAATCTACATACATTGGGCCAGTGCTTCCAGTTTCCTTTTCCTAACTTTCAGAGTTCTGAAATGCAAAGTATTCAAAACCAAAGGAAAAAAACTCCCATGAATATTTTATACACAGAAGTTATTTTCAGTACTGGTAAATAATTTTTTTTTTTTTGCTGTTTGCAATGGTCAGGAACATTCTCAGTAATACAGTTCCCCTTGTATAAACAGTGAACAAATAATTCAGACTAAAATAATGGATATTACTGCCATTAAAAAAATAACCAGAGCATCATAAAAATTCAAAACAATTATGCCAGGTAAAGTACAAACTGAACTTCACACTGTCCATTTTCAAGTCTTCACAACAGGAACTTGTTCCCCTGAAGAATAACTAGCTAACTGTGCTTCTATGCCAAGATGCAGCATGGGAGGGGGTTGCCTAATGTATAATAATATTCCCTCTATCCAGGCAGTGTATGTTTACTATAATTTCCCTTGGCATCATTCCCATGTTCAACAAATAGACAAGCACATTTTCCAAAGGACAGAATCTCTCAGTAATACGTCAGACAATCTATTAATGAAGAAGATTAAGTAAGAGTCTGCAGGGATTTTTAAAAACAACACATTAACCATGAAAGAGGAAATCTAACCCCAGCAAACAAAGGCAGAATAAGGTCTCAAATCTACTGTTTTTATGGGCAACTGTTGCTAGTGGAGAAGATGCTTTCTAACAAGGAAAATTACAGTATAGACAAAGCAGAAACCTTTCCCAAGGTACACAGCAGGAAAACAAGAGAAAATAGTCCCAAGCTGCAGAAAGAGAAACAAGGGATGGACATAATGAAAAAAGTTCATAATAGGAGTGATTGGGTATTGAAAAAGGTTACATGAGAGTCTGTAGATAAACATTTCTGGAGACAGACAAAACTCATGTGGACAAGTCCTTGTGCATGCTGATCCAAGTCTTAAATTATTCTTGTTTGAGAAAAGGTGTGGACTAGAGTACTCCAGAGGTCCCTTCTGGCCTAAATTTTTCTAGTTTTATAACATCAAGGCAATAGCCACAGGCACCTTTTTCTATACACAGAGCATGAGAATATGCTCACCACCACTCTCCTTCTTGAATCAGGACTAGATAGAGTTTATTAACTATTGTTATTCAATTCTAGATGGAAAAAAAATCACTTGGTATTACATCTTATAGCAAAACTCTTTTTGGTACTGACCCTGACTCCCTATATATAACCCAATGTTCCTGGATGTGTTAGTCCTCAAAATGAGAACCCTAATGCACAACTGAAGCATTTGCAATGACTTCAGACAAACACAGGAAAACAAGCTGACTGAAGCACACACCATGGGAAGTAGCATCACCATAGCCAAGCTGACCAAAGTTTGGCCTAAGGAGGTGAGAACCAAGGCACTTGCTACAAATTGGATTCATTACCTCCCACAGACTGAAAGGTGCACCCCAATGTGCCTTAAGGCTGAAGGGGAAAACACTCCCTGGGGCCAGAATGCTGAAGAACCTACCATGGAACTGGAACTCTGCAATGGCTTGTAAGAGTATCTGTTATCTAGTAAGTCAAGGTAAAAATGGCAAGAGGAAGTCAGAAAATGAAAGGGCATATGGAACAACCCACAAACACAAGCAGCACTGAGCTTATCATATCAAATTACAGGGCAATAGACAGCAACTGACCAAAAGGGAAAAAAACCCACCTTATTATGGTCATGATATTTTCTTCCCTTATTGCAACTTGCTCTGTAGAAGCAGTGGGAGAGTCCAAAAGAATGCTGACTCCCACTATTATACAAAAAGGACTGTACACACTTGTTCCAAAACATGGTGTAACTGGACCCCCTCTCTGAACTGCAGAAGTTCAATTGTACCTTTATCTCCAAGCTCTCGTGCCACTGTTATCTTAGTTTTTGTGATAAAAGCACACAAGGTTCTATGAATTCCAACTGCACCAAAAAAGGTTTTATGAATTCCAAAAACATAACATATATGCATCTGAACACAGCTTTAGGAAATCCAGAGGCTGGAATGAAATTATTAAGTCATAACACAGAGATCCCTACTCGAGGTCAGCTCCTACATTCCCTGTAATTCTAGTGTAGGATTGCCACACAGTTATAAGATGTTTTGTTGGAACAACTGTTTCATAGAAGCCTGAGAAAAAAACCACACATTTTCTACCAAAGCTGCCTCTGTCTGTTTTGACAAATAAAGATTGACTTTCCCTATGGAATTACTCTTCATTTCCTTGATAGTGTCTTGAAATGTATTATTTCCATGACAATTTAGAGACCAGTTTTAAAATAATTGATACTAAAACTAAACCAGTTTTTTAAAAAAATGTGTTTAATAGAAAAAAACCAAACTTTTAGAATATTTATGATGGAAACTGAAATAGGCAACAGAACTAACAGTTACATCTATAAAATCTCAAGAACATTCAGAAGCAAATCAAATCAATCAAGTACAAGAATCTTGCAAATTTTAAGCTATACACCCTATTGAAACTCAGTTACTCAGCTATGAATGCAGTAATTTAATCTCTAGGTGTTAATTTGCCAAAGCAGAGATCCATTATCTCATTTGGAGCAAAGCCACAGTGCTCCAATGTCTCCATCTGTGACCCTGCACTCTGGTACAGACACGGCTGGCCGGTGCTGTGCCACCACCAGGGGGTGCAATCGTGTAGAGCCATCCCAGAGCCGACTGCAAACTGCTCTCACCTGCCTCGGAATAAATGTTTCTAACTTCAATGTTATTAAATATTATTAAGAGCAATGTAAGTAGGAAAGTAAGACAGAAATCATTTACTCCAAATGTTCAGCTGCTGCATGAGTACGGAAAAAAGAACCGTGCAGACTGTCATATCCTTCTGTAGGAAATCTGAACTGAATCCTGTTTCTATCTAACTGAGTGATCTTTTCACACTTACTCAAAACAAAAGCTAAAAAAACCAATTGCATATTAAATTAGAAATTAGGTACCTTTACTCTTTCTTCAAAAGGAACTACAAAAGGTAGCTCTGTCAGAATTGCAAGTTGTCGTTCTTCAGATACAGAAAGAGGTGCTGGTTCCAAACCCACTTAAAACAGAAACAATAATTTTAAAAATTTTGGAAACAACATTTTTAAAAGTAATTTATTTTGTATCAAGTGACTCAATCTGCTTTGTATAAAAATACATATATTAAAATGGTTCATTTATTAAATATTCACTCGAAGTCTTACCTTGCTTTAAACATCAGTTGCTACAGGCAAACTGAAATATAAGCAGTGAAAATACACAAAAACAAATGCATATAAAAATACATACTTCCATACCTCTATTTTATTCAGAAAAAAAAAAATCTTACCGATATTTTTAGCTTAGGAAATAGGAAAAAAAATGCATGATAGAAGACAATTAGCAACTGTGATGATTTAGAATTTTCATTGCAGGAATATACAATATTCCTACGCTTATGCTCAAAATAGTTTACATTATTGTGCTTTCAACTACATCATCTACTTTCAATCAAGTTGTTTTAGGTAAAAAACTTTAGAATTAAACCAAATCTAAGGAAACCAACAGAAAGTTAACACTTATATCAACGAGTTTTGTCTCATATCAGCAAAGTCACAGTGACCACATTAAATCCTAGTCACTGCAGAAACAGTAAAAACATCATCAATAATCTGTATAATGCACTTAAGACAAAAATCTTAGAGAAAGACTCAAGAAGCCACAGCAGAGAGGCTCATTCATGCAGTTCCCAAACTACTGTGCAGCTTCTTTGAGCCCACAGAGGGTATTTTTAGGAAACTCAATTTTTGGTGATGCACAGTAGAAATGACAATCCTGCCCTAACTTCATGGGAGGAAACTCAGCCAGAGAGCACAGATCTGACTGTAAATTAATTAAGTACAGTCAATATTGCTCACTGAGGAGCCACTGTGGCCAAAGGTCCACCTGACTTCAGTCTACAGCTGTAACAACACCCACAGTGCCTTGGTTGTTTCATTTTCATGTTTAATAATCACCTCTCTGGGAAAAAAAAACTCCAGAGTCTGGACTATTCATAGAGTGTCTTAAAAAATTAGTAATTAATTACATGTCACTACACTGTCTGAAGTTCTTTATCACAATTTCAAGGTTTTTTCTTTGGCTTCTACCTATGGTGACAAGCATCTTCTGCCATCTTCTGGACTGAACACTTCTGTTCTTTTTTGTTTGTGTTTTAAATCCTCGAAGCACTTTCAGTAGGGATATTTTAAGCACCAATTTAATAGGATATGGCTCTAAACATCACTATCTTGATATATATTCATTGGGAGAAGTTTCAACATTGCAAGCCTTTGGAATTTCTGATAAAATGCTTATTTGTGATTACCTTTAGTTTACTTAGTAAACATTTTTAATTAAAGTCAATGTATGAAGCCTATTAAGCTAACAGTTAAAAGCATTTTAAATGAAAAGTGCATGTACAGCAAAGGTAAACTACTACATGACTTCGACAGTTCAATTATTTCAGTCAATTAGTCAATTTTATCTGCATTTCTCCATCACAGCTTCTTTCTTTAAAGAGAAATATGGGATGGAGTCATCAATACAGAGGGCATTTAGAACTCACAAGTCTGCCATTTAAGTAAATGAAAAAGCACAAATAAACATGACCATATGTGATTCAGCAGTACTTTCATGCTAATTGGCTTTAACCCATATGGAGTCAAGAGGGATTAAACAAGTCATGTGTACAAGGTTACCTGCTTGTTTTCACACATTCATGTTGACTGCACTTTCTTTTTAGTCTGACTTCATATAAAAAGGAGGTTTACATGAACACAACCATGTTTCCTCACCATTTTGCCTTCAATACACTTCCTGAGTTCATCAGCTGAACTTCAACTTTGACAGAGAATAGGAGATTCAAAAATACCAAGTACTGCGAAAATTTTCAATGGGCCAGAGAGGAGAAATTCCTTTGGCAACCTGAATACAGGCAGAGCCAGGAGAGCACTGCTCAGTGTGCCAGCTCACCTGAAGCCAGCCAGGAAAAAGGAGGGAACAGCTGCTCACACCAGCACAGCACAGGCATTCCTCATCCCCCACAGGGGAGGCATGAAATGGAGAGAACTGGGGGCATTTGGGGAAGGAAGACCTGGCAGAGAGTCAAGGTACTGTAGGTGTGAGTGCAAGGAGACCAGGAAAATGTGGAAGTGATAAATGTGGAACAGGTTTGACAGTGGAGAACATCCAGACAGTATAAACAGCTGTGGAGAGTCATGCAGGTCAGTGAAAGAAACAAGGACTGCTGATGTGGAGAAGAGGTGACTTCAAAAGAAAGAAATTAAATTGAAAAAATATATAATTAAAAATTCTCAGCAGTACTTAAACTGAGCCAACTAGTTATTATCTGAAAACTACACTAAGAAGGTAATTAAAATAAAACTTTTACCATCATAGTTACTCAACTAAAAATTATCACAACAAGTCTTTAGGTTTCAACCCTGGACAAAGCTCTTAATTCTGTACAACCCTACAGCAGCATTCAAAGGCTCCAGTCTCTACATGATCTACTGGCTAAACTAACTCAAGCAGATTGCACTGTCTTGAAAGACAAGGACTATTGCAGATTAATCATTTTGCCACTTAAAGGCCCAATTTTAAATTCATTAATACTTCTGCACAAGTGTCAGTGATTTAATGATTATTTTACCTGTTCATAGAGAGGCAAAATTCTAGAATAGGGAAGCTGAAAAGGTATGAAAAGCTGGAAGAAACAGACTGTCTATGAGACAGCATATTGGCACAACTAATTTAGTGTACATTTACCCTGATTGCTAAGTTTGTCCCATTCTCTAATTTTTCTCTGCAAGTTCCATAAAATCCTGATATTTTGAATAATTCAGAGGTTTAAGTTTCTGCCTTAGTTAATTAGAGACAATATTTATAAACAGGAATCAATATTTAGCATGCCAAGCCTGTTTGTTACAGTTTACTATATAATGAAAATGTCTCTTTACAGTATACAGCAAAAGCAAAATCTCAATGCTTTACATCTTCTGAAACTGTATTAATTTCCTAGCCTATCCAACTGCCTTTTATACATATTAATACATTATTTTAAAAACACATCATTTCTCCACCCCATTATTTCCCCTCATCAATGTCAGCAGAAGCTTGAACAAGTAAATTATTAAATTAAATAAAATTAAATATTCTAAAAACATGCACACACACATACAAGTACACAATTCTAAAAAATATCTTAACTAAACTTATGAAAGATTGTCTTGCTTTTGGTTACGAAGATTTTATTACAAAACACTCAACTGAGTAGCAGAAAAGACAGATTTCTTTGCATAAGGCAAACTTTTATTTGGACTTAGCAAAGCTGAAATTGCATAGGCAGTGTCTTACCATCCAAAGTAGACTGCAGAGGTCCTATCCTCCCCATCCTCCTGACTCTCCAGACATGTCTGGCTGATGGCACATACAGCTGTGTGACCTCACAAATTAACAGGATTTCACAGTTAAACAGGACCTAATTACACACTAAAATTTACTTTATAGTAAATGCACTGAGTTGTCATATGCAGGAGTGTGTCTTCATTTCTGCTGATCCCTCCTTACATTAGTGCCTTACAGGAGAGCCACACAATTAACAACAATACAATATAAATCCCATGTATTTAAAAATACTACACAATGCTACATTCAGTTCTGGTATTTAGGACACTAGAGAAGCTGACTTGGAATTTTGAGATGTCAAATATTCTGTTTATTTTATATTGAACATGTGTCATGATTCAAAGGAATTTGTCCACAGCAGGCATTAGCTTTTTCTTTTGCACACACCTATACACTTTTTGAGATCAATGTCATCTTTTTCAAAAGTTCTTAGGAAAAAAAAATAATTTCTAGTTACAGTAACTACAGAAAATGCTGCTGAATTTTCTTTTATTTTGGAAGAGAATTTTCCTCACTATAGTACAATTCCTCCATCTAGCATTTTTTACTTCATGATGATGCAAGTAAATGCTACCAGATTTCCAATTCTCCTCTGCTATAAATGCCAGTGATTTACACTCTTGAACTGCAGGGCAAGTTCCTCTTTATGGATTGGAAATGTGCTTTAACATACAAGTTTCTTAACAGATTCAAGACTCTTACATCAGAGAAAAGCAACATTATTCCAGGTTTTAAACCATTCAATCAATACAAAATCAACATCACTAATACTGTAAGGAATCAAACAGAACCATTGAAAATCTGGCACCTGCAAGGCTTTGTGGAAAAGGATATAACTCTTACCTTATCTGCTTTAATGTTTTCTTGTTCTGAGAGCCAGTGATTTGGTGGACAGAAATTTCTCCTTGTATCCCTAGATTTCAACATTTTCACTAAGTTTGTGATGACCTAGGTGTCAGAAACACAGACATTCAATATACATTTAGCACTGTGAATGAAATTACATAATTCACAATGCAAAAGCTTTTCTAAGAAAAATCAGTAATGTATAAAATTGCCACTTATTTTTAACTCACAAAACCTTGCTGTTAGACTTAAACACCTTAGAATGAAATTAAGTACTCATGGTTCACTTGCAAGACATCAAAAAACCTAGCTTATTAATTAAGTGCTGCATGCCAGTTCAGGGAAGCCCAAACAAATAATTATCAACGTTAAACTACTTATTTAAAGAAAATCACACCTAACCAAGTATACACACAATGTATATTATGTATGTATATAATGTTCTTTTATCTTCCTAGCAAAATTGAGAGGCTGAGAAAAATTGTTATCATGGTCACTAGGGCATCTTTGCAATTTTAGTGTTTTTCCTGGCAGTTTCCTCCACTCCAGAAAAACGAAGTAGAGAAACCAAGGTAACAAGTTCTCCACCTCAAGCAGAACTGCCATATTCAGTTGTATTTCTTCTGTCCAAAGCTGAATCAAGTTCACCCACCACTACATAAAACATAATTAAGTGGAATCAATAGAATAGTAAATTACTAGGCTAAAAAGACATTATCACTGCTACAATGAACAACCATCTGTTTGGCAACTTTAAAGTACAGCGCTTGAAAAATGAATAACAAAAAAAATGTACACAGAGCTTTTCTGAAATAATCTTGCTAAAAGACAATCTTAATAGACAGGTGTCAAGAGTAACAAAGTTTAATGGGCCTTCTAAAGGATTCTGTGACTAGATGCCACACAAAAGAGCTTTTAACAACCAGTTTTTAAGGTAATGTCTTTATTCAAGACAGAACAAAGAATGTTATTAAGGGAACTGTCTGATTACATGGGAATTTTCATCACCTTTCCCTTATAAAATTCAGTGCAGGTTACATGAGTCACTGAAGCTCTCTGGTCCCATTGCCACTGTGAGGTAAATGTTTTCAAAAAGGAAAATAAAATCAGAACATACTAAACACATGAAGACCATGTAAATACAGGACTTTATAAGAGGCTGAATAAACCTTAAAGGAAGCTGAATCAGATTAGGTGAAATTGGGGTTTCTCCTGCAGAATTCATGGACACTGAGAGCACTAACCCAGTTGCCACTCCAACTCAACTTTGTAACAATTTTTGTAAGTATGTATTCCATTGAAAGGGAAGATGCACTACAATAAAAATTACTAAAATGGGAATTTCTTCCAGTGTCCAGTGTAAGCAGCATTTAAAACTAAAATTCAGCAAAATTAGAAACTTGATTCCACAGGATTAACTCAAGATAGTGAAATAATTATTTTGTTTAACAAAATCCATTTTCATGTACTCATAACTTAAGATTTTCTACAAAATCTGTAACAGCTGACTACACTACTCATCATTCTACCAAGCCAAAAATGAGGGATTCTGTTGAATGGAGACATTTGCACATGGAAATCTTACCAAAGACCTTTAATTTGTTAGCAAATATGCACATGACTGTCAGCAGCCTGTTTCCAGATTTACCATTACATTGCAGAAGTAAAGTCTACGTGTGTATGTATATATGTGTGTGTACATATAGAGATTTCATTCACTTTATATACACACATATGTGTTTCACTAGACACCAGAGACATGGAATATACACAAAAGAAGTGAGGAAAAGAAAAAAGGAAAAAGGGAAATTAAAAACACAAATAAGGAAGGAATGTGCCTTTTTTCAGCCAGCAGCTTGCAAAAGCTTTAGCAAAGATAAATCCCATGTAATTGATAGATATATTTGACATAGTGTAAAAGAAAGAAAAAGTATTTTCTACTTGAACTTATAATTAACTCCTTTAGCTTTGTTTTAATGATTTGGAAGAAGGTGCTGCTGCCTGCTTACTGGCAGGAAGCAATTTGGAAGCTGCCCTCAGGAAAGATTCAGTGCTATGCAGAGGAGTCTTATCAATGACATTAACTTCAGCCACATTCAATTTTTGTCTGTAACAACAAACATGTTTCTGGAGAAGTAAACAAGGGAAGCTGTATTATTACTTCTTTTTTTGGGTAAAACTGGAGCCTTTCAGATACCCACAAGACTTATATTTCCAATTCAGCTGATGGAAGACAACCCTGGCTCCTGAGCATAGTTAAGAGCACACCCAGTTTTGACAGTTCCACTACAAGTTTAATGTCTGACTGCCAAAGTGGGACAAAGTAACTCAGGATTTTACAGCTTTCTGAATGACAGCAAAATATGATCAAATTCACCTGAAATCCACCCACTTATACAAAGATTGAGCATAACAAATTAAAGCAAACAAAAAGAAGGAGGCACGATATGAACTGCATGCATAAAAATACCCCTGGTCTTACATATTTCTCAAAAAAAAGACATATTGGGGGTTTCATTAGTGACCTTTAAATCAAAAGTTTACTTGGTAATTTAAAGACAAGTAATTAAATTACATTGTGCAAACATATATTAGATCAATCTGTGCAAATTACAAATCCAGTGGTGCATTAGGACTGTATTCCATGCAATCAAAACATTATCAGTTACTCTCACTGCTATTAATGCTTATGCTCATAAGTGAAATGTGTTGTAAAATCAGGCAGAATAGGCTGGATAGAGGCTACCTTAGACTTGTAGAATGAATAAGCATTCCTTAATTAGCCCATCAGGTTAAGTGCAAGCCTTAATGGGCCTTTCCTAAAGTCTAGCATGACATCTTTCTCCAAACATGGCCAAGAAGAAAGTTCCATTAGCAATATTAATACAAGCTTAGTTGATCATTTTCATTCAATTAACTTCTTTCAATTAAATAGATAGCTTGACAAAAGCAGTGATAAAAGACCTGAAGGGACAGCTGATGACTCGAACTGAACATTAGTGTGCGAGAGGTCGCCAGTATTAAACAGACTGTAAATCTAGCATTCAATTTGGAAAATGCATTTCTTCTGCTCCCACTTCTTTAATGAGCAATTTTAGCTGACTAGATGTGTTTGCTGCAGAATTTTCATGACAAGTCAAGCACTCCTTTTTTTCAGCAACAGTTATATTAGGGTTTTTTTTCTGCCAATGTTTTCAGCTTCTCTTAACTCATGTCTTAGCTTAGGATGGATAAAACCAGAAGAAAAACACTGGTGGATATCCAGAAAGAACACTAAATTCACATTTGCTAATCCAGATTCACCTTCCCTTCAGTATTCCAGCAAACCCAAAACGAGGAACACCAACAGGTTTTAGGAGAATACCAACAAAACCAATACAGCATGGTACCAATATAGTGAAGTCTCTAATACAGAATAGTAATTAGAGTAATAATTAGATTTTGTTAGAATTTCACAGCTATGCAAAGTTATAACATGCTTAAGCACCATCTGAATGGGAGTCTGAGTTAAACCCCGTATTTTACACAGTAACTGTTTTATAAGCAAGGCAAGCAAGAAAATTAAGAGCTGACAGAAGGAAAAAAAATGGTTAGTTATCAGTTTAGTTACTTGAAGTTTAGCATATTTGCCAAACAGCAATCTTCCCAAATCTATATTCCTTGTAGCAACAGCAGTAAAATTAGAGAAAAAAAAAATCTCATTTCATATCTTCAGCAGCATAATGAAAATTTTATTCAGCTATGTTCTGAAAATTGACTCAATTTACCTTGAATAACTGAATCCACCTTTTCTGTTCTGTCTGTATACATTGCTGCATTTCTGTGTTTTTTGTTACTCCAACACTTCTAAATGCTGCAATATATTCCTCACGAACCTCTGGCTTTGTTTCTGGGTAAGCCAACTTTATGATTCCTAAGCATGCATCTCGAAGGCAGCGGGACAGTATCACAAGCTCTTCTAGGGTAAAAGGCATCATTGATGATTGTCTTTGACCTACAACTGCATGAAACACAAGCTTGAGTTTCCTTAAATGACTTTCAAGAAACACATTTATTTAATTAAACTTTAATATTCAAACATATAATCTAAAGGTAGAGAAAAGAAACATCACCCAAAAAGAGAATGAGTAAACATTTAGAAAAAAGAGATCAAATCTTGGGATTGTGTGTAGCCACAATTATTTTAACTACAATATCCCCTTTATCACTTTTTTGATTCCTGCTATGTTAAATTTATACATTAAACTACAGCTTCAGTCCAGAAGTTTGCTCTCTTCACTAACTCATTAAAAATTACCATGATTAAGAACTTCCATATCAGACCCTGTATAAGGCTAGGGATCCCAAGGTACAGACCATTAATTTTTCTCTCTTTTTTTCTAAGTGCAATCACCATAAAAGAGCCAGCTGACAGCTGAGTGCTCAGGGGACCATCAGGCCAGAAGCTCCTTCCTCCCAGATGTCAGCAAATCATTGCCCAGGGAGCTCTCCAGCCTTACACAAAAACATTTTACAAAGCACTGCTATTTAGTATGTTCAAAACTCACCTTCTATTGGGTCACCAAAGAATTCATTATCATGAATAGAAATAAGTGAGTGACTGAACAATGAACTGAAAAGGTAGAAGAGAGGGATAATTCTGCTGGAGTCCTCTAAAGACATTGGAGAGCCTCTTGAAATCACCTGAAGGAGTGGCACCATAGACCTTAAAACACAAAATGCAGTGTAAAAGGGAGGGTTAATAAAACACTCTACAAAGCACTATAAAGTACTACCTTCAGCATTCTAGTAAAAGAATGTGGCAGTAGCTCCAACAGCAACATAAAAATTGTTTTTTGAAGTCAAATAACTATTATTTCCAATTTTTGGAAAATAAGGTTGCTCTTCAGAAGTTCTTGTGACTGGTACCTCAGTGTTGCCATGATAAATAAACTTGGGCATTAATTCATACAAACTGCAGATACTTAAAAGACACAAAGAGAATAATTCTCTGCATGTCAGCACTGAATACATCTGTAGGTTCAGTGCCTCAGCTCCCAGAAAAGTGGTTCTGCCACCAGCTATTTTTGGGCTAGTCAGAGAATGTGAGCTATAACTCACATTCTTGGGATGAACAACCTGGGGCTTCAGTGCTTGTTACACTGATGCTTGTAAGCACTCCAAGAACTACAAAATGTTTAACTCATTTTAAGTAATATTTCATTTTTTTCTGACTGATTTCCAAGATTTTGCTCAGTTTTAGGAAATCACAGGAGGTAAGTATCTCTAATTGTCCCATTCTCTTTTCTTTAGATATGCTCTATTTTAACAAAGAATCAGTTTCAGAAATGGCACAATACATACCCTGTAATCATTCGTGTAGTCATTGAAGATATCAAATACCAAAGATGCCTCAGGAATCTGGCATTAAAGGCTAAACTATAAAGAAGCCTGCAAGAAGAAGTTCAAATGAATTGTGTCTTCCAAAATACTGTATTCACAAAACACAATGTTTCTATAAGAACTTTTCTGTCAAGCATTCCTCAGAAATTAACAATTTAAATTTACATTTTCAAGATGAAGGGTCTTATTCAGATCAAATCTGGTGAAAGCCCCAAGAGTTGAAAACCAACCATATAAAACCTTATACCAAAAATAACTTTTCATTAAATCAGCAACAAACTATACACTATAAAACCACATTTCCAGTCTTTTGCACAATTCAGCATATATTAATAAAAATAACATAACATTGAATTAATGATCTAGGACTTATAAAATTCTAATACAGAAAGTTATACCAAATTAGTTAACAGGTCACTTCTGTGGTTCTTCTAACAATAACAAACACAGCAATTTTTTGCAAAAGGTAGATTGAAATACCTTCACTTATGTCAGAATTATATACTTTTATTATTATATACAATTTTATACTCAGCTTGGCAGAGAGAAATAGAATATCAGTGAAACAATGGCAGGACAGCTACACATACAGTAATCTATCTGTAGAGTGAAAATTGTCTACTGTTTGTTTGAAAAGTTTTGATTTATTAGTAAAAATAAATGTGTAATTTCACAAGTCAGTTATACACAGAACTGACTTTAACCCCATTATTTCAGACATGATTACAGTATGATCAACTTTTCATAGAAATGAGAATTAAAAAGCTTCCTGAAACTAAAAAGTCAACCTTAGTGTGACTTTTCCTGTTCCCCCTGCAGGAAACAACATATGAGACAAAATCATTTGAAACAATGTCTTCTAGGAACCAAACTGGGTTCCACTGACTAAACTGCCATTTTTCAGGTACCAAAGAATAGTATTCAGTTAATTTTTCTAGATGCTATTTTGCTAGGTCTCCTCATTCCTATTTGGAAATAAGAAAAACAAATACTAAGATCAACATCTCCCAGTGGTCAATATTTTTGCAACATCAAAATTCTCTGTGACCAGGCATACAAGAGATAGGAGGCTGGAAACGGGAGCAGGGAGAGGAAACAAAGTATTTATATGTGGACCACATGGAAATTAAATTTTGCCAGATGGCAAAAGGAAAAGAAGCATATATTTCATTAAGGAAAAAAAAGTTAAATATCAATAAAGAACTTCAAAACATTGGAGAATGGTTTAACTCCCACACAAGAACACCTACACACCCTGTCACAAACCAGTCCCTGGGTCCTGGCTGCTCCTGCTGCTCCCTCCCACCAGCACAGCCTCAATCCTGACCCCACAGCTGGTCCCTTCCAGGGGCTCCCAGCTCACCTGCATCCCCCAGATCCAGCTGCACAGACAAGGATCTGTGCCAGGATAAAGCAGCATGAGGAGGGCAGAACTCCTCACTAAGCACCAAGGATTGTTTCACAGGTACAGGGAGTTTTGGAAATAGAGCAGGGCCATGCAGGAAAATGGGAAATGAACAAGTGACCTTGAGTTTGCAGTGTGCCTCTTTGAATTTTAAATGCATAGATCAGTACCTTTAAAAGTTGGGAGCTTCACTTATTTCATAGAAATTGCACACTGGGGACATTACCAAGTCCAAGTTGAATTTGAAGCAACTGCAGCTAATGCAATGGCAGTTTAAGATAAGCTTTGCTATTACATTAAGTTCTACTTTAACTACGTGCTTTTTTTAGAAAAATTCAACCTGAATTTGATACATGAGAATTCTATTCCCTTCTAAAATCACATTATTTTGACATTTGGCAAAAATTATGCATTAACATGAAAGCACAGCCTTATCATACCTAGCTAATTTAGAATAAGGATTTGATTTTATTGTTTAAATATCTGAATGATAGCTCAGATGTCTTGGTTTCCAAAATGAAGTGACCTTCAGTCAGGCTCATATTTAAAATGAAAAGTAATTTGGCATCTTGCCTTCAGGTCTCACGCAGCTTCCAAGCAAAAACTTGCTAATTTCACAATCATCCCTGGAAATTATGTAACAGTTTGAGCAGAAATGAACAAACATTATGGACAATGAACCTATCATAATGTAATTCATTTTTTCATTCTAGCAATATTCAGCAGTAATGAAGGGGAAAAAAGGACAAACCTTAAGAGCTTATAATAATAACCTTTGCTAAGTTTTAGCCATTTTTATTCCATATCTGTGATTCAGGCAGTCAATTGTAGCAACTGCTCTGTTTCATGGCTCAGTTCCAGAATTGCTGAATGCATTCAACTCTCACATTTCCCTTTCCTGAAAATCCATTTAAGTACAAAAATGCACATTTGGTAAAAGATGGTATCAACAACCTGTTTCTAATGAATGTTTCAACCTGTTTCATCTTGATGAAATAACTTAAATATGAAGCAAATTAATTCATCATTTCTAAAGCTTCCATTCTAAAGTTTCCATACTGTGACCAGAAAATAAACAGAACTGCAAACTGAACTCAGAATGGTGAACTGGGCCATGTGTTACCAGAGATTTGCATTGCTAGATTCACCTGAAATTTAATCCATTGCAAAAGTAAAGATGGTAGAAAAAACAACTGCCTTCCCACTCCAAGAACAGAAATTGGCTTTCAAAGTTGAAAATTACAATTGTAACCAAAAAATACAAAAGAAACCCACCACAAAATATAAGAATGGCTTTGAGAAGTTGTATCTACAACTAGAACTATCTACAAAATTAGCTACAATGAAGTTTCAAACCTTTTGGTTTCACATTGATGAAAAAAAAAAAACTGTGAAAAAGAAAACAAAGTAAAAAAATTAAAACTTTGAGAATTTAAGTAAGTCAAAATCTACTTTATTTGGTCTTTTTCCTTGGCAGAGAAAAATGTTCATCTGCTTTAAAAAATCCTTTCCAGGTAGAGCTACATTAAAATGACACAGTGCAAGAATTGCTGTTAAAATGTGGAAGAATACAGGGATGGCTTAGATATCCTGAGGAAAAAACCTTATGAGTCCACAAAGTCCACAGATCAGCTAATATAAAGCTTGAGCTTTTTCTTTTACAGAAAAAAAAAAAAAATACACACACACACAAAAATAAAAATAAAAAATATTACAGACATTTTGATTTATATGTAAAATTGTAAAATCTAATTCAGGGGTTTATTTTCAATATTTGCACTATTCTAAAAACAACCTAAGCAGCTAGTTTAAACTCCTCATATCTGGAGGTTTTGCATTTTCTTGAAAATCTCACTGAATGCCACCAACATCTTTATTATGAGATCATTATACATGTTTTATGTAATGGATTCATTAATAGATTTTTAAGTCCAATATTAAGATTCAGCACCGTCATTTGGAAGAAAGAAACATTTCTCTGCTACCAGAAAGGATAAACTTCTTTCAAGTGGAAAAACACACACTGCCTCAGCCTCAGGCTGTGATAGAGTTAAATTCACTTTGGTGATTCCTGTTAAGTATCAATTTTAATCATACTAAATTAAATTATCTGTTCCCAAAAGTAAGTACATAACGATCATTTATTTAGAACCTTGTTTCTCTCTCTAGGTATCTAATTGTCCACAAAGGCCACATGATTTATGTCTACTTGCCAGAATAGCATTTTGGGCACCTCTGGTTTAAAAAAAAGTGTCAAATTCCTCCTGTGCAATGGGACAGATTAAATGACCCATTAAGCTTAATTTAGCTGAGGCACCACTACAAGTTAATTAGTTAAAGGCAAGATTTTCAGTCTAGGTCATAAATTGGGCCCAGTTTCCCACTGAGACCATTTAAGTTAATGAAGAGAATCCAGCAGAATGAGAGGAGCTCCCACAGCCTGTGACAGGTCAGTGCTGCCAGGGCAGCAGATTCTGTCACTGCAGAACTGTGAGGTGTCACAGGTATGAGACAGCAGCAAAGCCCTTGGTGAATGAACAGTCCTGCTCTTAAGGCTGCTTTATGCTTCTATCTCTGCATGTACTGGGCCAAGAACATAAAGCAAAGCTTACAAAAAGAAGGTTAAAACTGCATACACAATGATTTTGGCTTTAATAAAAACACAGCAGAGTCAGAATGCTGCCTAAAGAATGATCCCAACAGCCCCAGGTAAAGCCTGGGTATCTCAGCACACACAGAAGACAGGCTGCTCAGATCACACCAGAGAGGCATCTGCCAAACAATTCTGAAGCACAGGCTAAGAGGAGCAATGTTACAGTAATTAGCAGCAGTGATGAACAGTGACTATGGAGTAAACTTGGGGGCACTGGCAGACAGCAACAGACACCCCAAAACCAGCACAGCTTCCATCACTAAGGAATACTCAGCACTAATAAAGATGAAGACTAAGGTATTAAATTACACCCCAAAATATGTTATAGAAACAGAACTTACTATTCATTTGAAGTATAGTTTTGATGAAAATAGTCATGCAAGTCTCTCTATGAGAACTACAGTCTAAGACACGATTTTTCTCTTTTTTTTTTTAATAACTGTATTCAACAATATGTATCAACTTCATAGTGAAAATATTAAAGCCCCATCCTTTCTGAAAACAAGCAGAACTCACAACCTCCTCCCTTACAACCAGGATTTTATTTTACATCTCCAATCCAGGTTACTGAACACAGGCTACAGTCAGGGTTTTCTTGTACTGTGACCTTCTTCCTTAATTTGGCTTGATTGCATATTTCCAGAATTATCCATAGTTCATCAAAATTCCTAATAACTAACCCAAAGCAATGTGATTTTTCAGTTATCCACCTCTGGATCCCACCACCCTGTCTAGAGGATCAGAAAATAACTTCACAAGCTTCCTCCTTTATACTTGTGGGTATCTTGTTTTGGTCTTGGTCTCTGTTGCAAAACCAAGGAAAACACTGAGCTGATTCAGCAACACCAATGTTTCTAAAACCACAAAATATCATTATCATCAGTCAAATCATAAAAGTGCTGACAAGCCTCAAGAAAAAAAAAAAAAAAGCATTCATGTTTAACAGAGTGAAACAAGTCTATATTCTAAAATTCTCATCTTTGTCCCAGCAGGGAAAAAAAGTCACAACTATTAAAACAATACTGATATTCTAGTCATTTGCTCCCTTCTAAAGCCTGTCAAATTTTCTTGATATTGAAAAATTATTTTAAATTATTACTCTATTTATCATCCCATTTTTCAGATTTGAAGCTCCTAGGTTTTTATCATTATTTTATATTACAGATGTATATGCTGTTAAATAAACCAAGTCTTTTTAACAACAACTTTATCTTAAACCATTCGACCCAGTATGATTCCAAACATGAAATAAAAGAGTACTATTAAGCTCTTGGAATATATTAAAAGTAATTTGAGATAAATTATTTTTGCTTAACTATTTCTACATGGTTTTATTAAGTAGATATACTTCACTCTGGATATTAAGCAATTTTAAAGCTTCAAAGCAGGTATAGCATCTTTCAAAAGACTTTAAATTCCACAAATAAACACAATCTGTCCTTCAAAAAACACTCAAAAATTATGTTTAGAATAGCTGCTTGGTAACCTAGGCCAGGTCTGAAATGCAATGAGAATAGGACAAAAGATTAACATCTGCAGAAATGATGACCCTTGGCAAACTCAGTACTTACAGGTGACATCTAAGTCAGAACTAGTAATTAAATGTCTGCTTTAAATTACTAAATATCTGCATAAATTAAGTTCATTTTGACCATGAAAATAATTGTACTGGTATCATTAATAGAAACCTTAGTATCTGCTATTTATATCTAAAATTAAGCTATTCAAAAATCACAACTTGTAAATTACTTTCTACTAGAAGATGCTGTATAGAACTTTCTTAACTCCTGGATTTATCCAATGTGTGAAGAGCTTGTTATCACAAATAATTGCAAAGACCCAAAAGAACTTTTCAGAGGAAATAGATGCCATACTCATACAATTAAAGTTCAGTGACTTCTTTATTCATTAAACACCCTTTTCCACACAGTTCAACAGCAAGCCTCCAGTCAAAGCAGTGATGCATTTAAGCTCAGTAATTACTATCCAAGGCAATGTACTACTTGCAACAATAAAGCTGGCACACTAATTCAACTGCTGCTATGATCTCCAGGTCTCACATCCTGCTCTAATGCAATTAGTCTACAAAGAACTAATTACCCTAATCGAGCAATCACAGTTTCACTGACATCTTACTTCCTCTAGCAGCTATAAACACCATTGGGCTAAGATAGCACCTAATTAGTTTTCTGTATCACTGTTTACAATGCAGTTTGAATTATGTTTACAACATTCCCTAAATACTTACTTTACTACCAGCAACTACATAGGTACTCAAAACTACTTGCACCAGAACAATGTTAATACTTATGGGTCTCAGTCTGATAATAAAAAGATAAAATCTTCTCCCATTGTTCTGACATTTGTGGTTTGCAATCTTTGTAAAAGAATATTGCAGAAATGAACATATCCTTTATTTTCATCTCAGGTGCCAAATCCTTCACAAATAACAGCAATTTTCAAGACTTAGGAATTATTTTAATTTGCAGCAAGAGATTTTGACATATATTAAAGAAGGGTGTGAACAAGTTGGTTCAGTGCTCAGCTAGCCAGAGAGACTGGGGAATTCACAGCACTGAATGTTTTAAAAACAAGGTAGTCCAATATCTACTAGATTGACACTTAACACTGCCTCTGAGCAAAGGAACAGATAAAATGCTTACAAGAATCCTGCGAGGGCATAGTAAACAGCAAGAAAAGAAACAAAAAATTCACTCTTTGGTTTGTGTGGAGTTACTGTTTAAATTCTAATTTATTTCAGCTAGTTGTAAAAGAAAACACAGGAAAAACTCCCCAAGGAATTTAAAACAAGTCTATCTAAGAAAACTAATTTTGGATATACTACAGCTCAAGATGACTATTATTTCTACTTGCCTGACTTTTGGCACCATCATTCGGTGTTGTACCATAAGTGTGTGGCAGATTGATGCCATCAGGGTAAAGACCTCTTCACTGGCTGAGTCTCTCCACACCATGTTCAGCAGAGTGTTTGTCTGCTGCTTTGTGTCCAACTTCTTGAGGCACTCCTCACTTATGTACTGGACTGATATTCTCCCATCACCCTACAAACACATCAAAGGAAAGTTTACTTTTAATTCTTTTTAATTATACCACCTTTTCTATAAAAAAATACTTCCAAATTTAACTAGAATTAAGTTTTCTTGTACCATAAATAAAACAGAAGCACATATGTATATCTAAGTCGTTAAAATATCAGACCCAAGAGCCAGGGTCCCAGGCAGGCAAATGTTCTTTGGTATCCATCCTTCACTGAGGCCAGTGGAAATACTGCCTTTACTGTAAGTATTCTCTGCAACACTTGCACACAATTAGGCAAAATCATTTACTGGCATGAAACATGTGAACAATCACCTCTTCTCCACTGACATCCGTCAGCACTGGATATGAAACCCAGAAATGGATGTTGACTCTAAAGTTCTTGACAAGGAGTATTTTCACATTCACAATTCTTGGGTTAACAAATAACAAAATTCAGACTGGTCACTACATGTCTGGGTTGTATCAGCAGTGTGTGATGAGGAATGCTTTCTCTTGGCATACAACTGAGTCCACCTCAACATTTTCTTCTCCTAATTTCCTATCTTTATCTTGCCCCCAACTGATCAAAGCTGTCGGGCTCACTGAAGTTAACCAGCTATAAATGTTTAAGAAAGAGGGGGTCCCCTCCCACTCAGCTTTTTTCTTTTTTTAAGATAAGCATACATGAAAATATAGAATATATACAAAAAAATCACAGGAGAAACACACAAGAAAAATGTATTTCAATAAATAATATTATTTATATAAAGCCTCTTCAGGGCAGATTTTTTTTTCTAATTTATGAATTAGTGTAACTTATCTGTGAACAGAAATTACTGCTTTTTTTTTACCAAGTAATCTCTTAAGCATCACCTATCTGTAAGCCTTAAGTAGAATCTGTCAATATTCACATTGCACACAGTGTATGTGCCTGGCAAATTGAGTATTTTATTCACATTATGCTGGTAAAGATTTTGGTGTGACAGTAACATGCAGCATCTAAAAACACTCAAGTCAAATGTTGCAAGTGCTCCCTGACAGCATGGCTCTTCCTAAGTTTTTTTTTAATGAACTTAAAATATAGTGAGATTTCTCACATAGTAGAAGTAAAGCATGCACACTAAGTCCTTGGAATGGCTGTATCTTCTGAAAGATTACATAAAGGCCAGTAAGAAACAGCTGAATTTATATTTGTTCAACTTTGGTTAGTCAAAGCCTTGATATGAGTAGTAGTAGGCTAAAGTTAGCACAGATTTATTCTGTTTATAAGTTTAAACTATAGTGAAGTTCTATTTGTAACAGTCTTTCTATGTATTATTGCAAAAAGCAGGTGTTTCCCTTTGAGGGCTTTTAAGATAGTGGGTATATACAGACCTATCCTACATGATAAAAACTGTAGTTGAACTTGTAGTTACTTCCATGAGAAAAAAAAAATGCAAATACTAAGTTGGAGTATCAGTGTATTTCATGATATTTCAGCATCATCATGGACCTACAGAACGCAGAGAGTAACAAAATCTCTGTAAAATACAAATGTAAAAAGGCAATTTTAAGCCTTTTTTTAAATAAAAAGCTTTGTAGTTTCACAGACACTATCTGTAGTTTAGGATCTAGTAAGGAGTTTCCTTTAATGTAAGCAATGAGTTCCAATTGCTTGCAGTGAATAATCACTAATTTCCACACCTATAGAAAAATACTGGACTTAAAGTGATCATGATTTTGCCTATCTTTGCTGGTGCTGCTGCTGTACAAACCCATTCACAGGAATTCTGCACTGCTTACCAGTGTAGTTGTTATTTTACTGATCTCTTCATCCTCATCTTCAGAATCACTGCTTGCATCTTGACAATTTGTACCAGCAGCAAACACAGGCAGCTGAGAGAGAAAAGTTTGGAGTACCCTCAAATACACAAGAAGTCCTTCCTCTGAAAGAGATCCTAGAGCACACACATTGAAACAAAAAATCATCAGTGAGATCACACTGGGCTATGAAAAATATTTTACCAGAAATACATGACGAAAACAAGTTACACCAGATGTTATCAAATTAGTGCATTTTTATGATGAAAAGGGTAAGAAGAGGTAACAGATCTCTCCAATACTCTTATCCACAATTTGTCCTTTTTACTTGGCAATGAACCATGTCAAGGAAATATGTAACATATTAATTCCAACATGAAAAAAACAACAAATTG
This sequence comes from Erithacus rubecula, assembly GCF_903797595.1. Classification (NCBI taxonomy): domain Eukaryota; kingdom Metazoa; phylum Chordata; class Aves; order Passeriformes; family Muscicapidae; genus Erithacus; species Erithacus rubecula. Next base: position 8,172,475 of record NC_136689.1, on the reverse strand, counting down.
TTCACTCAGCTTGCTCACCCAAATATGTTTCTCCAACTGTTAACACAAAGTAGAAAAGCCATGGGGCTTGATCACTTCTTCTTGAATATCCACTTTCTGCTAATAATAGTGCATTCAGAAAGAGTTCATAAGGGAAAATAGTCTGCACATCAGCAAGCGCTGGAATGATGAAATGGAATATTTGATCTGTAAAAGGTGCTGCCAGAAACTCCTCTGTGAAGGCTGCAAAAATCTGCTGCCTGAAAGGAAGAAAAATTGTTGCTATGGAAAACACAAGCAAAATCTCCTACAATTATACCAATGGAATAACAGATCATTTTGCAAGTATGAACACATCCATCAAAAGGACTGCAAAGATGCTCAATTAATTCTATCCTAGTACATCAAATTTCTCAGATTTCTCAAAAACTAACTTCTTACACTAAATTCTCTTCCTGATGATCTTACATGCAATTCTACCCTTTAAACTTTCTATGAACTCATAGAAAACTATTCTGAAGTTAAATACATTTTTATAATATAGGAAAAAAACCCCACATCTCAAAAACCCTTTTGACACGAAACCTTACTGTAACAAAAAACACTACTGCATGTGATACAACCTGTCTACATACCTGACTCTTTCTGCTTGTAAGCTGCCTTAGTAATTTCTCTCCATAAACTTCAGCCCATCTGTCACAAAGTTCTTTTGAACTCTAAAATTCTTTTCATCTACCCTTAGCTTCATCTCTCCTCTCATCTAAATTTTCCACACCCTCATTCCTGTGTACTGTGATACCTGCAATTCTCTGTGCTCTGTTTATTGCAGCATTCAGCATTTTATTGCCTTTTTCTTAAACACACCTGAAACTACATTGCTTTAGTACAGTGTTACCAAAAAATCATTACTGTACAAATAAATCAACAAACTGCACTGCAAGAACAGCTGGACACTGGACAACAAACTGCACCTCTGACTATAGCAAGTAAATACACAAATGTTTAATATTATCTTTGTTTACCTTGCACCTTCTGGGCAGGAGCTATATGTAAAGTGCAATGGCTTCAGAACATTCTCCAGAAGTATTTTTGCAATAGGGACACGAGAAACATCAGAATACTCAATACTCGAGGGAAGCTTATTGTTAATTAACAAATAAAGCGACTTGTAGTAGCCTGAAAGTGGAAAAAAAAAAAAAAAAATCACTCTTAAACACAGCATTTTTCTTCTTCTTTTCCATATAAAACAATACAAATTAAGTTGAAAAATAATTTATAATTCATTACATGAAGCTTAATTTAGGAAGACATTTTACAATAGTCCAAGTCACACTCACATAATTAACAGGCTATACCAGCAAACTCTTCAGAGACATCACATTATAAAATCATTCATAGATAACCATATCCAGAGTCAGTTTGATTTTCAAAGATCAATCAACTCTTGCTGATGAAGTGAGTAATTAGATTTCTTTAAATAATGATTTATGAAAAAGATGTTCTCCTTTAAGTGACTCTAGTCATGTTGTCCTTCCACTCTTCCATAAATGAACAATTTTTCACCCCCAAACACAACTGCATCATACAGGCAAGAGGCCTGCTGGCACAATGTCCTAATTTTGTGATCAGCTTGCCTCAGCAGGCTGAAGAATACAATCGCTATTTCCAGAACAGGGCTTCCTCAGACAGTGATAAAATGTAATTTTACCCATGCCATAAAGACAGCAATTTATTTTTGTCTCACTGAAGTACAAATGCAACCACGTGATTCCATTCTTCTTAAACCAACTTCCTTCATGCTCAATGAACTCCCAAACTAAGACACAAGTTCCACAATTACAGGAACACTGTAAATGCATAAACAGTGTCACATCATTGAGAGTCCAGCCTAAGAATCCTTCTCAGGGACCACCTAACTTGTCACAGTGGAAGTTCCCATAAAGAAATGACTTAGTAATGCTGACCAGACATATAGAGAAGGCAAATTAAATCCAAAAACATACACTAATGAAATCTGGTAACAGATTCTTTATAAGTTAAGCATAAAAAAATAATAAGGAGACAGAACATTTGCAGTTGCACAAAACTGCTTATTTTTGTTTACATTGCAAGTAATCAGAACACTAAATTTCAGTAAAAAAATAATGATTCTATAATCTCACTTTAATATATCAGTTGTGAGGAGAGAGTATTATACTAAAAGAAAAAACACATGCATCTTTATTATATAAAAACCAATAAGACAAACATACAGTTTTTGTTATGCCAAGGCAAGTAAAATAAATGTGCTACATTAAGACTAATTTTTTTTCTCATAGTGACTTCAACATAGAGTTCTTAGTAACAGGATTAGGTAGTCAAGTCCACTGAATGTACTTTAAAAATTATATAGAAATATGCCAATAACCAATGATTGGAAGATGCTCTTTCTGCATTTTGTACCAAAGAGGCTGTCCAAGAGATTTATTCCAAAATGTTTTTGCCTTTCCTCATGATCCACAAATTTTGCAAACTCAAGCCCCCACATCAAAAAGACAAAATAATTTATTTTGGACATTCCCAGAATAATAAAGTTTCTTTGCAACTAAACATCATTTTGGTGCTAACTATCCAATTAATTAACTTTTGGTATGTTTGCACAGGTGTCACTGACTGCAGTTTAGCAAACAGTTTTGCTGATGATGGTAGGAGAGAAACAAAAGCCAGGCCACCATCTCTGCTAAGGTGTCTGAGTGCTGGCAGGATGAAAAGGTAATGCCAACCTAGAATAATAATGAATATTAACATTTACAGAGAACAGTACTGCAACACAATGACCACTTTTACACAACTGTGGCTTAGATTTGCCACAGTGTGTGTGTCCATGTGAGAGTGTTAAACAGGTACTCCAATAAAACTTTTGTTAGCCAATATCCACCTACTCTCAAAATGTGTGCTAAGGTCTGTATAAATAACATAGTAGAATATTCAATTTATAAACAGAATTTTCTAAGAAATCAAGCAGTAATTTCTCAAGCCATGACCTCATAACAAGGACAATATCCACCTGATGTATACATTAGTGTATGCAGCACTTTATTCATAGTGTCTGTGGAAAAGACAAAATCTTGATTAAACAATAAGGGCTTCAGGTGTTCAGTTTTTTATTATCTCCCAGGACCTGTGGTTCCTAGCTACTTACCTTTTTGAACCATGTAGTGCAAAATTTGTTCAATTAATGATGTCACATAGCTGACATCTTGTAAAACAGGCAAATACGTATTCTCAGATGAAAATACCTCAAGCATTCTCATTGGAAGTGCAACATTCAGACTGTCATCATTGCAATTTTGCAGTAGCCTATAAATGAAATTAAAATTATTTAACAAGGTATTTCTTGTATTTTTCCACACATTCACCTTAAAAGTGACTTACAGTAATTTATTTCTATCTACTTGTTTTCCAGGGGTTTAGCTACATCTTTCTGATGGCATCTTTATAAATAATAATTCCTGATTTCAGGCTATCTATGAATATAGCATTCTACCTTTAAATCTTACTAAATTCTTGCTCTGAGTGGTTTGAAAATTTGGAGGTCTACTGCACAAACTGGAAGAGAAGCAAAGAATAATACATGTTTTACCAACATGTAACACAAATGTATTACAAATGAATCCATGAAAGCCCCAGAGCAACAGGGGCTGGGAACAGGTGCTAGGGAACATCATGTGCATAATTAACATAATTCATCTTAGGCTGTATTTCTAATATTTCAGCCTGTAATCATTCTCACCCTTTCAACAAGTTGCTTATGTAACAGCTAGCAGTAACCACAAAAATTATGATGATTAAAAGCCTGTTTAGAATTCAAAGTATTTTTTAATATAAGATACATATGGGCTGATTTGTCCTAAAAATGTGCTTTCTTCCCCATCCATATTAAGAGCTGTATTTACAAAAACATAATTTCCACTGTAGTGAAAATGTGCAATTCCATGCAGTGACACCAGAGCTGTGTCCCACTGCACACAGACTTTAAAGCCCACCACTCATATCATCTGTAGTACCTTTTGTCACTGTTTATCATACATACAGTTTACACACTTATAAGAACACAAGCTTCAGTCACTTAAATGAAACCATTTTCTAAAAAATAAGTATTTTAAAGCTCTGCAGAGTGTAGCTAGTCCCTTTTATTAACAAGAACAAATACACTGCTTCCTAAGAATAACAATAACTGCCTGATATTCAAGTCACCTTAACAGATTTACCTTCCTGTGATCCTCCCACTACAAATAATAGATTTAATGCTGAAGCCAATAATGTAACTGCTTAATATGCCTTCTATTCAAAATAAAGAGTAAAAAAAGGCATATTAAATTATGGTAGTTTTGAAACAACATCTATCCAAAGCATATCCTTGGAACATTAGTCTACATCAGACAATTACATCTAAACACTACCAGTTCCCAAGAAAACCTGGTTTCCACAAATATTGCCAATACTATATAAAACAGTTAAGAACATAGTCAGGCCTATCCTAGGAGAGCACCCCTTAAGCACATGTTGAAATTGAAAGTCAACAGAGCTTAAGAACATTTGATTGTTCTACAAAGAACAGGTATCCTATACCATGGCAGACAAATTTTTAATATAAACAGTCCTCTACATAAAATTAATGTAGATTTAATACATCACTTGCTACAAAAAGAAACAAACAAGTGCCCAACATAATTTCTGGAAACTTTTTACATTGTAGCACACAGGAAAAAAAAGGGCTTACCTGCAACACAGCCCCAACAGTCTTTTTATTTGGAATAAGCAAGTAAGTCTGTCTGGACCATCCAATTGCTTAACAAACTGAGAACTCTGTTTAATTAAATTCTGACACATCCATACCTGCAACAAGATATGCACAAGTTTACAGTTTATCATTACAAGCTCTATCATCTATGGCAAATCAGTAATATTTCAATGCTCTTGTGGATACCTTTGGAGGACTTAAAAAACACAAACTCACATTGAATCATGTTCAGTTGAGAAAAAAATAATTGTTACTCAGAACAAACTCCACAACCACTAGAACTAAACTTTCAAAGTTAAGACTGAGTTACACCATCTGGTAATTTTTAGTTATTAAACAGCCATAATTCTTTAATGTCCATTATTAACAGCCACTATGAATCACACTTACTCATACATTTGGGAAACTGGCAGTGACTTTGCAATTGATACGCCAGCAATACTGAACAGTGAGAAAAAAAATATTACCCAAACACCTCAAGAATGACCATGGGGCCAAGTAGAAATACTGTCTAAAAACTAAAATCCTAACAGAAGTATATTATTTTTTAAAACTTACTGTGAATAATACACATGGGATTTTTCAAGGCTTCATTTCACATACTATGTATGTGTGTGGGCACATGCACTTCTAAAATCTAATTTCAAGTTATTGTGACTAAATGAAAAACAGCAGAGTGCAGTAAAAAGTGCATTTCAAGTGAAAGACTATTTTAAAAGTGCATGAAATGCAAGTACTACAGAAGAAAGTATGTAACAGTACTCACCAAACGCTTTGAATCCTCATTCTGTCTGTAGAAAAAGAGCAACTGGCGAACTAAAAGAGTCAAATTGGCTCCATTAGCAGTGGAAAAGGCTCCTCCAGACTGGGCCAAATTAGCACAGCGATCAAATTCACTTCTTTGGATAGAGTACTTAAAAACAAAACATGCATCAATATGTCAGTAATGGTTATTAATTAAAACAGAGACACAGAATTTCAGTTTCCCATCCATCCAGGTTGTACAGTAAAACAGATACAACATGTATTTGTTAAGAGATCAAAATGTACACGATACCACAGATGAAGCCACAACTCCATTCTGTAACTCCAGAAGTACAGTTGCAGCAAATCTGTTGCTTATCAAGCATTGTCACATCAAACATTTTAGTCTAGTTTACTCAAATTAATGAATTTTAACAAAACTTTCTTAGAAGAATCTATCCAACAGTAACTTAGAACCACTTTTTGACTCAAACTCCTACCTTAGCAATACTACAAAAGAAATTTAAAGCTTCAATAATGTGTGAAAGTTCTTAATACCTAATTTTTTTATCCAATTTATCAGCTAAAAAATCACTGCAGGGTCCCACTCAGGTCCATGCAGTCACATCCATGCTTTGCAGAACATACATCTGTTTACTAAAATACTGAGTTTGAAATGAAAATGTCCAGAGGGAAAAAAGAACTTCCACTTGCTCAAATACTCAAAATTATTTTTCAATGAAATTATTTATTACTAGAAAGTCTAATCTTCAGCAAAAATATTTAGTATCTTTCTAATTAAATAACCAGGTACTGACTTGATGTTTTCTGTCTCTGTACCCTCTTACAAATGACTGGATTATTATTGCATTTTTCAGCCTCCGCCTTTCTTCCTGTAAAACAAAGCAAGAAAACTGAAATCAACACCATAGGACTGACTCTAATTTCTACCATTTTATCAAATATATTTGCATATAATATGCTTTTTAATGAAAATTAGGCAGTAATCATTAGTAAAATTGATTATTTTAATATTTGTACCCAATATACATAAATCAATGAGAATGTTTATGTTCTTAAATGCAAATTTACCATTAAATATTGCAAAAGAATCTTTAGTACTCAGTAAATATGTAATACTGCAGAAATCAATATATTTTATTCCTTTGCATCACTTCATTGTTAATGCATTTTATTAGACAAAGTCATAATACTATGTTGAAAAACATTGATTCATCAAATTCAATGACATCATTCCTCTTTCTGCTTAGAGCAGCAAACACTGACAACCCACTTATTTGTTTTCATTCAAACAATATACAAGCATTATGATGCTGGCACAGTTTAGATGTGGGGAAAAAAATCAGTTATTTGGAGACAGTACTTCTGTCATAAGGAAAATGAGGCTTAAAGCTCATTGTGGCCCAGGAGCAAAATACAGAAATTAATAAAAATTCTTAGCCTCTTTTCCAAACCAGACATATCTAGTGAATCCTTTTATAACACCTTCCTCAGCAGGTGGAAAGAGGAGCAAAAATCACCCCTTGGTGATGGCTCTGAGGAACTGAAAGCCAGCTTGTTTGAGATGTTACGGAAAGAGCTTTTGGAGGGCTCCTTGACAACATCCTGGGCATATCCCATTACAATAAACATCCATGGGAAGTGGCTACTGTAATTGTATTTCTAAAAATGTCCATATAGTTTCTTAGGGAAAATAATGAGTTGTTCATGAACGTAGAGCTACAAAGCAGGGGTTGAAGGAAAATACAAGGATCAAGAAGCTGCTTGAAAAAGAGAAATTTTAACCTAATCAATCCTTAAACATATTGAACCTATAATTCTGAGGGTCACCAGGCAAAGCAAACAGGGGAATTTTTTCATAAATTTCATTAAAATACTTTTTGAAAGTTCACATAAACTTTCAAGTCGCAAAAATCTTGATTTCCAATTTACTGTCCTATAAAGACATATCCAGCTTAAAAGCATGACCTGAACTGACCAGAGAGAACACCAGACAAAATTGCTATTCAAGGCCTATTTTATTTTTCTTGGAAAACTCTGGTTCTTAAAGCAACTTATCTGAATAAGCAGATTCTTGAAGCCTCTGCCTCTAAATCATGGATCAAAATCAAAATTTTGTTAGGCCAAAGGGTATTTCTCTTTCCAAAGTATTGACAGTAAAAGTGCTATCAGGAGAGAGTTTCAGAGAGTTTCAGTTATCTCTTCATAACTATAATGTAAGGCTCAACTAAAACACAGGTAACTTCTTTCTAGGTACTGGTTCTATCTCAAAACACATAATTGTCAATTAGAGACTCCTAATTGCAAAGGTTTAACTCTAAGGTCACTGCTAAGATTCTGCTACAGGCAGTTTTTAAAAGCCACAGCTGATTTTATTCTCAGAGGAGCCATTCATTTTGTGAAAATGTGCTCCATGCCACAGCAAATCATAGTGTGCACATGTGTGCTCCACTGGGATGAGTGCATGGCTCTGCACGAGCTTTGCAAAGGACAGAGCCAAGCAACTGAATGAGTTCCTGGACCACACACAATGTTTACATGCTGTAACAACTCATTGATCATAAAGCCAATTCATAGCAAGGAATTCTGAGTTAATGGGTGAAATCCTGGTACTTCCACACTTGAACTTAGTCCATAACTACACACCCATGCTGGAGAGAAAAAAAGCAGAAACTGTCCACAGAAACTGAGGAGCCACTACAGAACTTGTGCTTAATCCAGCATGAGTCAAACACACCTTTAAGGGCCAAAGAGTTGTTTTCTTCATGAGCATAAAACCTGCATAGTTATACTTTTTAATCAGTATTTAACACCAAATTTTTTTCATCTTATTCGGGGGTGTAGGGGGAAAAAATGAGAAAATTAACATATTGACTCAAATTCCACTCTATTAAATTTTGGGTTCTTCATTTCAGTGCCTATTCCTCCTTTGCATTATTCCAGATGAGTAAACTTCCATCACAAAGCAGTATCAAGGTTGCTAAAAGCTTCATACATCAGCTTCTCACTGCTCCTAAATTATCAGGTGACTTCAATACACTTGAGCACTTTTCAAAGCATTCAAGAATCACTGTTCTGATTTTACCTTCACAAAACTGAGGCACACATTGAGGAAGTGAAGTACTAAAGGTCAGCCAAGAAACCATAGCAGAACCAGGAGAAGAAAGTTTACTGAGACCAACCCATAGTAACAGATTATGGACAAGGTAAAATGCCCAATTTACAAGCCAAATCCTTATCTTTTCTCAACAAAGACTAGATCCAATAAACACCAAAATGAAAGGGAAATTTCCCTTTTGCACCCAGTACATGTTTATCTTCTTTTGAGATGAAAAGCACTTCTAAGGAATATCTCAAAGCACTCAAATTGTTTTGCCAATTAAAGCATACTTGAAGACTATACAGAACTTTCAAACTGAAAGAAAACATTGGTGTACTAAGTCCTATTGCAGCAGAAGTACTTGGCACAATAAATGTAACACCAAAGAAAAATCTGTGGGCAGACAAACGCTTACAGGCTACTTTACCTCTCGTTTTCTCCTTTCTTCCTGAGTACGATGAAGGAGAGAAGCCTTTTCTTCCTGTAAGACACAAATAAAGACACTACTGCATTTCATTCAAACCTGCTTCAACCCTGTTCAGGATATTTAAAGCAGACTTCATTCAGGGATTGTTTAAAATGCATAACACATAAAACATAGAGAAAAGTAGTTAATCATTTTCTGAGCTCACAGACACGTGCAGCCCTCCCAAAGAACATTGATGGAGGGAAGTTATGTCCCCATGGAAAGAGACCAGCAAAGAGCAGCAAACTGCACTGATCCCTGTCCATGTTTTGGTCTCAGCATCCCAATTACCCCAGCAAACATCACCCATTTACAAACAGCAGAGCTGGAGCACAATAAGGTCCCAGTCCCACCAGGTCACAGCAGAAGTCTGAGTGTTTTCCTTGCCTGGAGGGTATGTAAATCCCTGGCCCAGGTGCACACAGCAAGCTGTGGCACATTCAGAGCAATCACATCCTGTTCCAAAGCCCCATGCTTTTATCTAACTTGCAAAAAGGCATGAAGCTCTTACATTTACTTATCCTTTTCCCAAAGCTTGTCCAGAAAAGATGTGAAGAGAGACACAGCATAAATGGCAAAAGTTTTTTCTTTTAAAATTTTGAAATCTTCACCCAAATTAAGGCTATGCATCAAAACTTTCAGGACAGTGATCTCACCAACACAAAAATACAAGAATACTAAAGTATTCATGAGGCCTCAAAAACCAATATTATTACAACAGAAAAACCATGCATTAGCTTTTAAACCACAATCTTATATGAGTACTCATAGATTACAATATATAAACAAAGCTTTATTTGCAGGAGTATCTTACTGGATGGTTCTGGGAAATTTCTAAGGAAATATACAAAAAAATTCAAAATATTGAGGCACTGTATTCAGTTTTCTCTGGAGGCAACAGGAGAAGAAAGCACCCTGGCACCTTCCCAAATCCAGTCTAAAACACACAGTAGATTTAAGGAACCTATTTTCATTTTCTGACACTATGACACATATGACAACTTCGTTTTACTCCACATGCCCCTATTACCTTTGGGAAGTTAAGAAATTAAAAAACACTCAAACTGAAAATGTACTGTATTTTAATATAGAAAAATCAATTTGAAGATGGCAAACAAATGTTCATAAAATATTTAATTACAGCTGAAACAACTGTGCTGGAATACTTTCAATGTCTATCAGCAGATACAAAAAAAATGAAAGCAAAACTCTTCTGCATTTCATTTTTGATGATACAGAGGAAGCAAAGTCATGATTCTCTTAGTTTCTTTAGGATAAAAAATACTGTAACACAGACCACCAAGAGAGTGAAAAAGAAAAAAAAAATCCCACAAGAAGGTTAACCATCTTTCCTCTAAAGACAGTATTTATGGCCAAAGACACCACTAACTACAGCTATTGCCCTCTAAAGACAGGGTTTGTTCCATGTGTTAAACACACCACAAACAACCCAAGGAAATCCATACATAAAGATGATGCATCTTCACTCAAAACAGTACAGAAAGGAACACACAAAAAGACAAAACAAGGTACTAAATTAATAACCAACAAATGGCTTAAAGTTTCAGGACTTTCACAACAGCTGATACCCAATGCTTTAAAGAAATTGGTGAAATTTCCCAGTCTAGAAGAGATTATTCTGCAGACAGCACTATGTAAAGTGCATTTCTGCTTAGAAACAATGTTTTGTAATTTGCCCTCACACTTCAGAGAGAATTGAAAGAAAAAGCAGAACAAAATACAGGAAAAGTAAAACAAGTTGCTGCATGTGAATAGAGAAGAGAATGGTATGAAAAAAACCAAGCAAAGACAGAAAATAAAAATTATTAGTAGATAATGGGAAATAAGTGGGCAGAGGGTGTATCAGAAACAAACAATTTCAAATCCCTTGAACAGGGACAAAGATGTAACAGGGAAGTGTATCCTTAGTGTATCACCAGCTTTTCACTGATGAAAAAGTGGGTTTCTTTGTAGCAACCAGTCTTTAATCCAACTCACTCTGAAACTAACAAAAGTGAAGTTTTCAGTCAGCCACATACTTGCTTCGAGTACTTGTAAAGAAAAATGCCAACTTGTTACAGTATAAATTAAATAAAATTGAAGAACTATCCTAAGACAATAAAGTATTCAAATAAGTACACCTCACCTTTAACAAATCATTATGGGTAAAATAATACTGTTACTCATGTTCACAAGATATACACAGATCATAACTATGACTAAAGAACACATTTAAATTAAAGAAAAATATACCCCCTTAAAGAGTTTTTAAACCAAGCTCGAATACACTGTCTCTTCAGAAATCAAAAAGTAACCATGTAAGTTCAAAAGAAAACAAACCTGCAGTAGGAAAGAGATGAAAAGAACCACGAAATAATTTTCTTCCAACACGAAGGGCATTCTATGAAAATCATTTCTTAAAGAGAGGTAACTGCTGAAACCCTCCCTGAACTGACAGCCAACCAGCACTGTGAAAAGGAGCCAAACTCAGCAGCTGCTCTTCTGTGGCTGGTTGTGAATGACAACAGCGTTACTCAAGTGACAACTCCCACCCAGAGTGACAGCCACACCACCAGCAGCTCCAGCTGCCCAGAGCTCCTCACTGCAGGAGATGGCCCGACAGGAACTCCAACATCACACCTGGCTCCCTCCTACTCCCCACCTTGCACTGATCCTGTGCTGCTCATGGCACCTTTCTTCACCTGCCAGACAGGCACACACCAGGTGCTGAGTCTTCCTTTCACGGCAGGCAGGCAGACAAGGTAAGGGGAATGAAGCATGAGCTTGTCCTGACTCTGTCAGTCCTAACCCAAAAGGAGTGAAGAGCCATTCCCTGAATCACTGATTTTTATGATGTGATCTTCCTTCAGGGCTTGCCCTCCCAAATGCAAATGGGGAATGCACCGTTTGTGAGTTTTCACGCAAAGTTGCAGACACCTGGCAGTCCCTTTCCTGCCTGGTGCTTTCTGCAATGGAGAAAAGACAACCAACTAACCAACCTCCTGCTCTAGCACGCTGAGCTGCAGCACCATGAAAAACCCAGTTTGAGAAGTTTTCTGTGAGGCACGGCACAAAGAAACAAGAAAGCAGAGAAAGCATATGTGACAGCAAAACACAGTGCAGAGACATTGCAGAGGATGACTCCAAGGGTAAGATAGGAGGAGGGAAGAGGTGGAAACAGGGAGGCAGATGGAGGACAGCACACAGAAAGGAAAACGTGGGATTGCCACCAAAGAAATGCTGAGTAACATTTGAAATGTTAATCTGTACATGGGGATAACGCATACTTCTATGTACTGTGCTATTCATCACAGCAAAATTCTGGGTGGCAGAACTGCTGCAAGGCAGCAGCTGACAACAGCTGACAGTGAAACAATGTCAATGTCAGTGCTCCAAAACCAGCAATTCAACCCATAATGAAAAAAAAAAAAATTGCTTTCTTATCCTTGTTTTGCTGAAATACACTTTCTGGTTGCAAAAGTATGTTTGCAGAACTCCTAGCTTTCACATGTCCTAAACAAAGACTGAATAAGGTATACAAACATAGAAACTATTACTCTTTTCCTTCTGCATTTGAACATTTTGTCTTGAGAGGAAAAAACTTTCAGCCCTCTTGGCTCAAAATCCAGATTCAGAAAAACAAAATGTATACATAATTAAATCCTTTTCAACACTTCTAATATTTGTTGACTCTTAAACTCTGAAATTGAACACTCCTGGGCAGCTATGTTAACCAAGCTATCATAGAGCAAATAAATTTAAAACTGAAATATGCCCAGATGCAAAGATAAAACAATCCTTATTTTCAGAAACTAAAAAACAGTTAAACAAAGATTTTAAAAAATATTAATAACACTAAAGCAAAAAAAATATTATTAATAAATGTTTGATGCTTCGTTATAGACAGAGAGGGTTTACTTTGGTTAGTAGGTGAGAATGCTTTGTATTTCACATTACAAGAGGTCATGCAAAATACAAGGCATGACTTTTTATGCAATTTTCTTTAAAAAACAAATGAATACTTGATCTTATTAATTTCATGGACAATTATAGAAACTTGTACGGTTTACATCTACAAAATCCAGGAACTTTGAATCTTTTTTCTTTCCTTAAAATGAGGAACACGACTTTACAGATAAATTTAACTTGAAACACATAAAAATCGGTAACAACTCCCAAAACAAATGAAGTGATCTAAGCAATTTATAGAATAAAATTCCTTTCAACACAAGTATTCAGTAACTAAGCAAATAAATGGAAATTTTTCTAACATTTATTTTTACAGAACAAACATGGTCACTGGGAGCTATTCCCCACCTTCTCTACAATGTTTCTATTTCCCAAAATAATTTTAGACAAGATGAACTCCAATTGGGTTTTTAAAATCTGAACAGTAAAAGAAATTCACATTTTAAAAGGCTTGCAATGCCTTGAACTGAACCTCAACAATGTCAATTCCACTGAACATGTCTAAGTTCATTCAGCACCTTGAAATATTCTGCTGTCATGGTACCCACAAAACCATACATGGTGGAACCAGAATTTGATTGGAGGCTCTAGAAGAGGCTCTTGCATTTCATTTCTTGATTGAAATGCAAGAAAGCTGCTATTACATTTATGCTCAGTTTGTCCCTATGATGATTTTTAAGGTGTATATTGTACACAGAGCTGTAGGTGAGTGATTTCTAGTGCAAGGTGTGCCCATGACAAGGGGATTGGAACTGAGTAATCTTTAAGGTCCCTTCCAAACCAAACCATTCTGTGACTCACCATTTTCTCAGGAAAACAAGTGGGGAAAATGTATTTATAAAGGCATTTTATTTATAAATAAAATCTAATCTATAAATTTTTAATCTGGATTTAAAAAAACAGCACATAATTGAAAATAACAGCATAATCACTACTGTCAGGTAACTACAACTCCATCATTTGTAGCTTGCTTTCAAATGAGGAGAATTTCAAATGTTACAGAGAGAAAAAAAAAGCCTAAGAATCAAAGATGCATTAAATGTGCAGTTTCCTACTGACAGGCAGGCATTATTTTACAACATGAAGGTCTCCTCATCCTTCCATGCCACAGATGTAAAATTCCACAAGTATTTCAAGACTTAGGCTGTGACACTGCAAGATTGTGGGTAAACATAGCTCTGACTCAGAATGAGGTATGCACCTGCACACAGAGCTACACCATGTGCCTGACAGGACAAAGGTCTTAGGGAGCAAAGTACTGCAATTCTTTCCCACCATTCAAAAATAAACACTCAGTTTGTAATTCTAAACTAGAATATCCATACTGTAATCCTTACCATCATTCCACTTCCATTGTGGCATGGTGTGGGGTCAAATAAGTTATAATAAAATGGTAATCATTCCTTCCTAAAATTATTAACTGTTTTCCTCAATCAATCAGTAAGAGAGAAACAAAACTGGTTTTTAACTGTCCCATCAATGTTTATATCCTACAGGCATCTATCACAAAAACCAATCTCAACACAGGCAGATCTCTCCATACATTGGCAATTTTACAGCCTACTGATTGTAAAATTTTAATTTTAATTCCACATGTGTAGAATACAGACAGCAAAGAGCAAACAAGGTGCTTCTGGAGTTCTACCTCTGCACTTCAGCTGAAAGCAGGGGGAAATATAAACAAGACTCCAATGTTTAATGTCATGCTTCTAATTTAAGAAAGCAAATCAGTAACTACTAAATTAAAATATAAAAAAACTTTCTAAATAGATCTCTGATTAGTAAAAATGTCCATATTAAAAGCAATTACTGAGACTTTTTAAAATACAGATGGAGTAATCAGTATTAGTAAGTTTCATTAGTAAGCTTCTGTCTTCCACAAAAAAAGCCAAAGATCAAAAAGAACCCCAAACTCAATGAAGTTGTTTTCACTTTCACTTTCATGATCATGCTAGCTCATCTGTATTACAAATCCTGAAAAAGGAGGGAGTTTTCTATTTTAAACAGTCTTGGGATTTGTAAAAGCATGGTCTAGACAGCTCAAGTGATACTGAACATTTGACTGAATATTCTTTTACCCATTTTTCCTGTTAGACTTCCAAGGTGTCACTCATACATTTCACAACATAATCAAACCACGTGGAGCTGCAGAGCCCCTTGTACATCCCAGCATTGCCCTGGGGATGCCCTGCATGGATGCACTAAAGCATTGCTACCTCTGAGTTTTCTTAATATTACTGAATTAATGAAGTAACACTAGCCTGACTGTCCCAAATCAGGCTGACATGGTTAAACCACTTCCGTGTTCATGCTAAAATCAGTGCAAGCTGCCAGCTGTCCCCAGAAGGCCTGGTGACACTCCACCTGGCAGAAACCTGTTCCCTGCACGGGACACAGGGGATGGGCTGGGAAGCAGCCAGGTGAAGGGACCATCTGCTCCCTTATCCAACCCAGCTGTGCAGGGGGCTGTGCAGGCCAATCTGAGCTGCACCCCAAGCCAACTCTTCATGCACAGCTCTGCATTTCCTGCCTAACACACCACAGACTCTCTGCAGCCACAGCCTTCCAAGCAACAATTACTGTCCTGCACAAAATGCCCATGAGTAATTCAAGAGGTTCCAGTATTGAACTCTAATAACAGCATTCATTTTTGGAGACTACTTCACTTAAAAAGCACAAAAATATGGTTTGCCAGTTACAATTAAACTAAATTTGAAAATTTCTTTTGAAGAGCCTCATAAAGCAAAGAACCATGTTTTAAAGGTGATGATAAACTACCCCAGAAATAAAAATAAATAAATAAAACCCTCTAAAATTAGCTTATCACATTGTAAATAAAATCTTGTCTCTACGCCCTCAAACATATGTGACAGGGCACAGTTCAGATGAATCAGCAGATTCTTGAAAGTAGATATGGAAGGAAAAGTACAAGCATTGACAATACCACCTACATTTTTACACTTCTGTACAATGCTTTATTATAATGCTATAATAATATTCTGAAAGGATCAGTCACTGAGGCAGTAATTTCGAGAACACTAATTTGCAGCCAGTGACTAGAACAAAAACAAGTGATGCTTGATATGGGTGGACTGAAGTGCCTCTCAAGAGCACACACAATTCAGACCACAACACACATGAATGTCAGATGCAAACAGTGCAAAATCAGATCCAAAGCTTTCTGTTTTTGCAATTCAAAAATGCAATACAAGCTAGTGATGGGAATGCACACTAGATTCAGTATCTAACTGCCAAAATTATGCAAATCCCCAATTTTACTTCTATCATTATGCTCCTACTGATAGAACTTACTGAAGTTCCCTAGCGAGGCCTAAGGGAACACTACAGACACACATGGTGCTGCCAGACAGGTGTCAACACATGTGAGCTGTGACCAACACAGTTACTGTTTGCAGCTGCAGTTCCAGCAGCAAAACCACACTTCTAATAGTGCTGCTGATCACTATTTTGGTGTAGCTCTACTCACATCAGGCTCCACTGGCACCTTCAGCACTGACTGGCTCCTCAAACAAGCATCCCTGTGTCTGTACAGGGTGGTTTTGTCACTGTTCTGCAGTGGTGCAACCGCATTTGGGAAACTTCCCCACACTGGATACAGAGTTATTCTTAGCATTAACCTCCATGGCCCCAGTGTTTCTGAACTGAGACTTCTTCCACCAAAGGAGTCACAGTGGGAAGCACCGAGTATGCAGCTAGCTACCAGAAGTATGGCAGAGTACAGAGTTGATCTTTCTGAAGTTACACACCATTTGGGAGGGTCAGGGCATTTGTGAAAAAAATTAGGGTTTTTTTTGTATGTGTACCAAAAGCTGAAAGGAAATAATTAACAATCCATCTTTCTGTAAAAATGAAGCCAATACATATGAGAAACATGATCCCAAGGAGTCTGTGATGTGAAATAATGAGAAACTCATGTGATGCCTAATTCAGGCTTACTTAGAAACAGAGACCAGACAAAGTTAAAAGATAAAAGCTGATACATCTAATTGAGGGCAAACAAAGTCTCCTCAAAGGGCTACACCCCAGATGGACAATGGCCACGAGTTTTTCAGACAGGTATAAGTGTGGTGTTTTTATGTATCAGGTGTTAATCCTTCAATTACACCTTCAGGTAGTGAAGTCATACTGCCCCAGTTTGCTCCCCCCCAAATCACTTCTATACATAGTTTTTGGAGCCTGAGGCTGTAGGGTGTCCTTGGATAACAGGCCCAGAGGGATTGTTTTGTCTAACCAAAATGTGAAGACAGTTAACTACACTTTATATGGAGTTTAGAGCTTTGCACTAACACAGTATAGGATTTAAGAAATACAAAAGCTTAAATCATAAGGCATCACATGGAACCCACATAAACATTTCCCACAGTAATCTTTGTTTTTGTATGTTTGCACAGAAATTCAGGTAAACCACATTTAGAAGTAGTTTTTAGTACTGTTTGAGTAAGTTATTTCACTAGTACCATACAAAGCTTCTGAAAATAAGCAGCTATTTCAAGGACACTCTGGGATGTCCATGTAACCATGATGCCCAAAGCTGCATGTAACTGATTTGCACTGATGCAGCACAAGCACTTCAGTGAACCAATCTAAAATCATGAAATCTGTGCACCAGTCAGTATCAATCTCATCATGAACCACAGCCTCTACTGCACACAGTGAAGGTTATGCATCAATTTCAGTTTCCAGTCCTTTACATGCTAATATTTGCCCTTGGAAATTTATGCCTACATAACATTAATAAATTTGCCCCATATAATTCTGATACATTTTCATTAATTGCTGAGTGTAAAAGAAGATGTTATAACAGTTGTTTCCTTCTGTAGGAGGCAACTTGTTCAGCAAGAAACACTATGAGCAAGTCAGGGTCAAAAGTTGCAAAGTACCTGAAGTGTACAGCTGAGGATCAGGGCATGTTCTGCCAACTCCTACTTAAGCTGGAGAGTATTTATGGCATTTTGACTCATGTAATGCCAGTTTACATGGACTAATGAACAGAAATGTCTTAAGATAAACAGATGATGAATCAGAGGAAAAGCTGCATAATCTAAATACAGTTCTGTATACAATCTCTTCATATTAAGTCAATATGTCAAAATGCAAACTTCATTGTGGTTTTAATATCACATACTGGAGTATTTTTGCTCATTTCCTCACTGTACTGCCAAACCTTAAAAGTTTCCAAGAATCAAACTAGGTTTTAGAGCACAGTAATAAAAACTTAAGACTTATTCTTTTACCCAATTAAAATTCAAAAATACTAATGGAAACATTCATTAGCTTCCCACGCAGTCATCTCCAATGACAACGGGGAAACTCAAGTATTTTCACAGCGAATTTAAGTGACCCCTACAGATCAGGCCACTTCTAAAAACACTTTGTCCTTTCTGTCGTTCTTCGGAAGTCCTGTGCCCTCCAGTGCTCGACTAAACACTGGCTTACACTGTCCAACCAGCAAGATCTGAATAAATAATTTTGCTTCTTTCCCATCAATAAACACAAGGAGATCGAACAGTCTGGTACAGCTGACAATTAACTGCTACCTACCCTGCGCACGACAAATTGACTGAACCTAAACTTGACAGAGACCAACCCGGCACGCCCGGCTCACGTGGATGGACCTCCCCCAGCAATTCGGGTTGTGTGAGGCTGTGTGTGCCCCACATCCCTCCGCCGAGGCAGGTCCACGCCACACATTCCCTGTGGAGGGAAATGACAGGAGGTCCCCGAGTCCTTTCCCCCCCGGGAGACCCGGAGAGCGGCTGCTCGGGAGGTGCCACCGGCCGCGACACCGGCACCGATCGATCGCCCGCGGGGGGGACGAGCCAAGGAGACATTTCCTCGCTTCCCACAATTCTTACTACACTACCAGCCTGGGATGGTGTGGCCTGATTGTACAAAAAAATAATAATAACAGAGAGGCAAGGAGATCAGAGATAAACACATCATCAGGAGGGGAGGGTTCTTCCCCTCTATTAAACCTTAGTCATCGCTGCTCCCATTTCTGAAGGCCCGACGGTAAAAGCACGGATAACAGGGCGGGGGGCGACGGAACCGACACGCACACAGGCACGGGCGGGCGCCGCTCCTTACCTTCCTGCTCGCTCCTCCGAGGGACACCTTGGGCCTTGTTTTGAAATCCCCTTCAAAGCTGAACATGTTTACAGCTTATCCCATGGAGAGCGGGGCCCGGCCGGCCGGCAGGGCGAGCGGAGGGGGCCGCACGAACCCCCCGGGCTGGCGCCCCGCGGCCCGCCCGCCCCCGCGGGGCTGCTCCCCCGTCCCCCGCCTTCCCCGCGGCCTTCGCTATCCCGGTCGCCCCGTTCCTGACCGGCGGCGACGGCGGAGCGTAGTGGGAGGAGGGAGAAGGAGGAGGAGGGAGCGGAGGAGGGGGCAGAGAGAGCGCTCCCGCCGGCCGCGCAGAGAAGATGGCGGCCGCCCGCCGCCCGCCGGGCGCGCTCCCGACACACGGCCGCGCCCGCCGCCCCGCCCCCGGGCCGCGCCGGCCCTCAGCGGCGCCGGCTGTCCTGGCGGTGCTGTGCGCGCTGCCCCGGCTGTGCTGTGCTCTCTGTCCCGGCTATCATGTCCTGACTGTCCCCGCTGTCCCGGCTGCGTGTGTTCCACGGGAAACTTCGCTCCGGGCCCGCGGGAGCTGCCTGCGGGTGTGAGGGGCGGCTGGGCTGGGCTGCGCTGCGCTGCCGCATCCTGCCCAGACGGGCCGCGCTGAGGGTCCCGCCGGGCTTTGGAACAGGCTGCCCTCAGCCTCACTTGGCTACGGGAACACACTTGTTGTACACACGCACACATAAATATGTAATTGCCATTTGTACTTTTAGTAGCATAAGCATATCACAGAATAAATAAGGTCTTGAAAAAGACCTCTGAGATCATAGAGTCGAACTTTTGACCAAATACCTCCACCAACTACGTGACGCTTCCAGTTCTTAAACAACTCCAGGGACGGTGACTCCGCCTCCCTGGGAAGCCCATTCCAGTGTTTAACACCCTTTCCTGTGAAAAAATTCCTCCTGCTGTCCATCCTGAGCACCCCCTGGTGTGAGTTGAGGCCAGCTCCTCTCGTCCTGTGCTGGGAGAAGAGTCCGACCGCTACCTGCTCACACCTTCCCTTCAGGGAATTGCAGGGATAAGGTCATCCCTGAGCCTCCTCCAGGAGCTGATGGACATGCGATGGACACGGCTCCATGGCAAAGACTTCGTGATCAGGGTGAAGAATGGACACGAACACACCGATACAGGCTCCTGTGTAGCCATGGCAGTGCATCCAGCCTGAAAATACACTGGAGAAAGTCCATCAGAGAGGTGGGCTCGGGAATGGGAGCTCAGACGATGAGTGGAAAGGGGAAAAGGCTGTCATGTAAAAGCAGCAAAGAGAAAAAGGTTATCATGTAAGAGCAGCAGACCTGAACGGTGAAACTACACCTGAGGCTGCTCTACATTTCTTAGCCCGTTCTCCATTTTCTTCAGTGTGGTGGCTGCATCACTCCAGATACAGAGGCAGCACAGACAACAGCAATAACAAAAAGCAATTACTCAGTCTGCAGCTCCAGGTGGTAAATAAGTATAGGTGGCCAAATCCAGCTTTCATTCCCTTCAGTGGAAATTTGATTTCATGAGCTCTAACTTGTGAATTCTCACATCAGCATATCACAACAAACACATGGCAAACGCCCACTCCAGGAAAGGATGTATGTGTTTTGCAGCTGTTCATACCAAGAGCACAATTCTCTTTAACTCTTGTCAAGCTGACTGGCTAATGAAACATTTGTTCAGATTTCATTGGATTTGGATGATTCAGAAGAGTATCAGTTTTAAAATTTCAGATTTTTCATAAGGGAATGAGCGCTTGGCAAGAGTAAGCATTTCCCCAGATAACATCGTCTCAGTACAAGCAGGTCCAGCCTCCTTAAATACTGTTTACAAATGCAGATGGGGTTTAGGGTATTGGGAAATACCATGTCAAATGTTTGTTCATAGTTTCAACACATTACATTGCTGATGAAATATCCCACCACTCTGTATTGAAATGACTGTAAGTTTTTTTCCAAACATGACAAGACTTTTTTCAATTTGAACTTGGCCTTGATAAACTTGGTAAGTCTCATACAAAAAAGGGCTAGTCTAGATGTCCCTAGCAGTTAGTTAATTAATTTTCATTAGCACAGGAGCAACATGTTAGGTCATGAGTTTGTGCCATCTTTATCAGTAACAAAGACAACTTAAGATGCAATCCCTCCTCATGTAAGAAGTCAAAGAAACATAAAACTACAAAGAACAGAGTTTCTATGAATTAGGGTTTTCACTGATACATATTTGATATATTCTAGCTTCAGTGTCAGAAGGACACAAGATCTTCTGCTGGCCCTGGCTGTTACCTTCTGCAGTAAAGTGGTTGGTAAATAACACTGGCCCAACTGATGAGTGTCTCAGAAGTCTTGGTGACTTCTGGTGTCCCCAGCACAGGAAGGACATCAACCTGTTGGATTGAATCCAGAGGAGGCCACTAAGAAAATTAGAGGGATGGATCCCCTCTCCTATGAGGAAAGGTTGGGAGAATTGGGGTTGTTCAGCCTGGAGAAGAGAGTGTTGTGGAGTGACCTTGTTGTGGCCATCCAGTACCTGAAGGGAGCCTGCAAGAAAGATGGAAACAAAGTTTTTACAATGAAATGCAGTGACAGGACCAGGGGCAATGGCTTTAAACTGAAAGAGAGTAGGTTCAGACTAGATAATAGACAACAGTTCTTTACAGTGAGGCTAGTGAAGCACTGGAACAGATTGCCCAGAGAAAAGTTGTGGATGCCCCATCCCTGGAAGTGTTCAGGGACTGGTTGGATGGGACTCTGAGCAACTTGGTCTGGTTCCTATCCATGGCAGCAGGATTGGAACTGTATGATCTTTAGGGTCCCTTGCAACCCAAGACGTTCTGTGGTTCTATGATTTGCACCCCAGCACAGGCCATGCCCTCCCAGGTCAGAACAGAATTCCACAGGATCCAGAGAGAGAGGGCAGAGCCTGGCAGTGCTTGCACAGGATTCACTGACAGCCCCAGGCAGGTGAGTGGATGAGTCCTGGGAGTCCAGACAGTGCTATGGTGTGGGTCCACAGTTCATCCAGGAGGAAGGGCTGGAGACAGGACACCTGAGTTTAGATGGACCATGAGCAGTGGGGTGAGTGGGGACCCCAGATGAAGCTGTTCAGGGCAATCCTGACAAATGCAAACTCAAGGATGTGGGAATACTGCTCCTGTATCTGTGCTGTGTTAACCCAGCTGCCTCACCTGCTGCAATCTTTCCCATCTTTCTCATCTCTTTATTACACATTCCACAAGACTTTTTGTGTTCTCCTATCCACAGCTCTCTGTGATTGAACCTTTTTGCCACTGCATACATGTGTGCACATTGCTCCCAGGTATGGGTGGCTTGGTCCAGTTGTTTATCAGATGCAGTCTGATCTTTTTAATAAAAGATGTCATTACTCAACATTTTCTTCTCTCCCTAAAATCAAGTTTCTCAAGTGTGTGCAAACACCATCTTTTTCTTATAAACACACACCAGAGAAATTAAAACAGCAACACAAAGATAGTCACAGTTGTAGAAAATATGGGTAAAGTGTGATTCAATCCACATTACAGAGAAACTTGCCCACAGAGTGTCTCCTTCTTCTAGGTACAAAGGGACAGGAAAAATCTGTGGTTCCCATATGGCTGCTGTAAAATCTTACTTTTTCACTATGAGTGGCTCAGAGCAAAGCCATCTTCTAAAAGTCTCTTGTTGACACTTTGAATGTCTCTTGTGGAGCAGAAGAAAAAGAGGAATGAAGATTTGGTGGGTAGCAATAATAACAGGAAAAATAATTCCTTCCCAAAAGTGACAAAGATCTTGAGTTGTTGTGCTGGGTGCCAAGGATAACATTACTGAGGTGACTTATGAACTTCTAAAATTATGAGCTCCTTTTACCTTAATGTAAGTAGCAGCACACTCTGCCTGTGTCAGGGAGATCTTTTTTATTTTTGTAAATGCTCTTTCTACATATTAAAACAGATCAATGGCACTTAAATTTTCTAAGGAAAATAAATATTACACATTTTACCCTTTTAATGAGCACTGGTTTATATCTACAATCTTTTTTTCTATTCTCAGACTATCCCCAAACAATTTCAGTTCTGATGCATTGTCCTTCTGGCCTCATTCTGTACACACATTCCTGATTTAGACAGGGTAAACAATCAAGATTGTATTTGGCAATTGCTCAGTTCTGTAGGGTATGATGGCCAAATTGTCACCACCTTACCATTACTTTCCACTCCCTATGCAATTATAATAAAGTGTCCTAAACTTTTTTGCTGACTTGCTGAACTCAGATGAAAATCTAAGATGCACTGACAGCACCTCATAATGTGCTACATTATTTCCCAAGGTACAGAAAGATTTTTTACAAGAGTGCATAAAAAATGGGACAGTAAATAAGTTAGAAATGCTTTAATTTACAGGAGATGAGGCTTGAGATTAGTCCAAATGCTGTGATAGGCCAATATCTGATTTTTAGTAATGCTTTTAGTAAGGTTTGCTACCATATGGACTGATGGTGGGAGGTAATTTTTTTTTTAATTTATTTACTCTGGGTAAAACACTGAAAATTAAATCTATTCTATCTGAGAAGATACTGGCAAGACTGTAATGTAAAAAGCACTTCACTTAAGCACTTCCTTTAGTTCAAACTGAGTGCCAATAGACACTGCCAAGGAATGAAGACATTTTATTCAAAATTACACTGGCAAGAGACCATCAAATTATCCTTAACATTTTCATTAAATTGAGATACAGATATAGTTAGGGTAGTAAATCTTTTCAATACAAGGAGTTTATTCCTGAGCCAAGGCCAGATTCAGCAGTAATTGTAGGAACTATAAGACCTAAAGGCTCACCTACATTACCAAAACAACTGTTTGAGGCTTTGGCCCAGTTTTGAAGAATGGATGGGCTCCATCCTGTACTACAGAGCTAATCACATCAGCAAACTACAGTGATGTGTTTAGATTCCAGTCTGGGGCCATCATTCCATGTTTTGTTGGCTTGATTCAGTGACGTTTTGGGGGTTTCCATTAAAAATCTACAAATATCTTTTGGTTGTCTGCTGTCTCTGCTCTTAAGGATGTAAAAAATTCAAACAAATGATACCATTCCCAGAATTGATACCTTATTCCTCTAAAGACATGTTGAGCTGATGAGATGAGGAACCTTATGTCCACAGTTTTTAAGATGAAAATGTTATTAGCCTATAGTCTCAGCTCCTTTTTAATAGCTGCACTGGAAAATTTTCTCCCCAGAGGTGCCTACCTTTTGTTCACAGCTTCTGATGGAACAATATCATTTATTGTCAGAATCCAGTCTTCTGGGGAGCACTGGGGATAAGGGCTTATTGTAGTTTTAGAGCTGAAGTTGTAAGATATTATTATGTTATTTGGAAAATGTTCGTTAACCATAAACCCTGTTTTGTTTCCTAGGGTTTAAAATTATAGACATATTTAATTCAAATACTATTGCTGCAAAGATGTTCAGCTAAATGATAAAGATTAGAATAATCTTTTTCAAGTCTGTCTAAAACTTAAACTGTGTTTTAATAGGAAGGGAGCATTCAGGATTCTTACATGTCATTGAAAGTCCAATTTTAAAGAAAAACTACCCTCAAGTGAACACAAACATAACTTCATATTTATCTATCTTTGGCTCACCTTTGATACACCTGGAAGCTTTCCCTAAACATAAACATTATAAAAATTGGCATTTCAAGCAATTCCAACATGTTGATTTTATCTGGAGAGAAACATGTGTGCTATGGGTGAGTATACATCTAGCTGTTGTTAAAACATGTTCCATTTAATTTCCTATTTAAATTGGTTGGAGCATTTTCACCCTCCCTTGGTGCCCATGTAAACAAGAACCTTGTCGAAGTCAAATCGTTCATGTGGTTTGAGAAAAAACAGACCAGATTATTTCTTTAAGTTAGTTCACCTGAGCTTCCCTATGATCCAGAAAAAGCACATACACACATGCATTCTTACATGTGCATGTATTGATACAAGGATTTATGGGTGTGTTTTTACACAGGAATTCACAAAAGAATTTAAAGAGTTCCTTCATAACAAATTACTCGTAATTACAAATGTTAACAATCTTGAATTTCTGAAGAAGATCCCAGGACACCACAACCTCTGTTCAGTAAGTTTGAGCACTCAGATGGGTTGTTTATTGCACAAGACCTGGGCTACTGTAACAGTGAAAAAAAAAATGGAAACACCTGTCAGTACTATTTCCACTCAGAAAGAAAATTTTCCCTGACCAGTTCTTATGAGGTGGAGCTGGTCTTCATATGGAAGCAGCTTGAAATTAAAGGCAGACGGTAAATTCATATTCTGAAGACTCATTCAAAAAGTATTTAAAGGACACAAGTTATGATCTGGTGGAAAATAATTACAAGAAAGCAAAAGAAACCCCCAGAACACAGAAATCTGTTTAGACAACTAAGGGGAAACAATACTATTCCAATATTTAAAATTACTCTGGAAAATTTACTACAGTTAGCTGTGGGATCCTGAAATATTTTTTTTAATTTACATCTTTGTATCACTCAAATTATTCAGATTAATTTTCTGCATGGGTGTTTTAGCTTAGTCTTATATGTGCTGTATAGGTTCTTCTCTAATTTTAGATTTTGCATGGCTTGGATTCATTTCTTTAGGTTTGCCATTGATAAAAATGAGCATAGGTACACTGAATTCAGTAGTAGAATTATGCTGCCTTAGAATAAAGTTTTGAATTTTACTCCTACCTACTCTTGTATTTCTTTATAAGTGGCATCAGTGTAATCTAATTTTAGCTATGTAAATATCAGGCATCTGGTCTAACCTCTTCATCTAAACCTCTCCACACAAAGAATAACTTCCTTCCTCTTCTAAACTCCCTTACAAGGGGTTCAAGTTGCTGGATATGCTGATTGACTGAAAGTTTATTATGACATTGGGTACTTGCCACGTGCAAGGCTCAAGTCAGCTGGAATCAGTTCACTTTCCATGCAACTGGAAACAAACCAAAAAAATAAAGAAATAAAGAAAATAAAACAATAAAGAAAAAAATGTATCCTTTATCCTTAAAGTAGGAGCAATAACGCGTAGGCACTTCTAAACAGATTTTAAGACCTAAATGCCAAATGAGCAATAAAATTATTCTGGATTATTATTAGTGTCACAGAAGGATGTTGAGAAAAGTGTCAGAGACTGCTGAATAATTCCCATTTTACCAATTGCAAGGACTGTAGTTAACATCCCCTCTAGGAAAAGTCACAGAAATGACGTTTTTCTTTAGATCTCTTCCAGTAAATTTGGATTTTCAAAGTGCCATTAGAAAGAAATGAAGGTGCCACAGGATTTGAGAGATGTAATTTAAATGCCAGGCACTTCCACTCACTTGCTGTACAATCATGACCAAGTCAGCCAGCTGGAAAACATCTGAGCACAGAAGGGCCTGGGCTGTACCTAGGCAAGAAGTTGAACATGAGTGGCCAGTGTGCCCTTGCAGCAAAGAAAACCAGCTGTGTAGCAGGTTGCAATAACTAGAGCATAGCCAGCAGCTTGATGGAACTCCTCCCTGCACTCTTTGCTCTCCCTTCTCTCTGAGAGTGCATCTGGAGAGCTGCATGCAATTCTGGGCTCCTCAGGGCAAGGATGATTTTGAAATACTGGAGGAAATCATCAGAGGACAACACAATACAACGAGGGATTGGACTGTATGATACAAAGAGAGGCTGAAAGGATTGGGTTTGTTCAGCCTTGAGACCAGAAGCTGAAGGAAAGACCTCCCTGCATTTTATTGCCATCTGTTTGGAGTGTGCAGTGATGAGGGAACCAAATTCATCCTGAGGATACAAGTTGCAGTAGGCACAAGTTGCAACGAGGGAAATTAGATTATTTTCAGCTAGATATTAGGAAGAACCTTTTCATGCTGGTGGTGGTGATACAGTCTGGATGGACCCAGAGAGACACCTCATGAAACCTCCATCCTTGGGGACATTCAAACCTGCACTGCACAGTGTGCTGAGCAATCTGTTGTCCTGCTTTGTCCACAGCCTCATCTCTTCTCTGACTCTGTGACTCAGTTCACCAAACTAATGGCTATGGTGTGGTTGTTTACATCCCATCTGGCTGCTCTGGGTTCCTTTGTGGGATCACTGTTGTGACTCTTCCATTGCCAATCTCATGTTGAGATTCCCAGTCTGTGGTCAGGATCATTGCTCTGTTGCTGAGATCTTTCTGATGACAAAGGGTTCTCCTCTGAGCCATGTCTTGGTCATATCACTCCCACACACTTCAACTCTCTTTCACACTTGCAAAGCAGAGAAACTCCTACCTTAATACTTTTTGGAGTGTTAATATTTGACTCTCACTCAGAGACTGTGATGTTGGCTGCTATGTATGGAAAGAGAAGAAAGAAATAAAGCCTTCCAGATGATGACAGCACAGTGGCTCCCTCCTCCCCTCAGCAATGCCAACAATAATTTTAAATCAGCCTTTTATCTTCAAATGTACTTCAGAGGCACTTCAGCATGAGAAGAGCTTCTTAACATATGAACTTTCAGATGGGTGGGTTGAAGAAAATATGGAGCTTTCCTTTAAACAATTAGAGACCATTTTGCTAATCAATTTTTGTCAGGCGCCTAGAAACATTTTTCATTATCAGATTCCAAATTGTCTTAAACAGTACGAACTAATGAACTTTTATCAGTCCAGTTTGGGGCACTCTGATACATCCCTGCTCAAATTAAATAAATCACAAACCTTAATTAACAAAGACTGGCATAGCTGCAAAAGCAATGAATTAGTTTGTACGTTATCTGAGAGATCACAAACGTACAGTAGTTACAATTAATGGATTTAATTTTAAATGCTGAGGCTCCAACATGAAAGTGCCTCAGAAGTCCATCCTGGCATTCTTATTACACTTTAATTATAATTGATGTACCTGGGAAAGATGTCAGCAGTGTACATTTTAACAGAGATGCTGGTCTCCCTTAGAGAACTCATAGTCCTTGCTTGAAACAGTCAATGATATGCAACAAGATTTTGATGAAATCCAAATTTATTAGGGTTATTAAAAGTTATTAATTATTTGGCACTGTAGAGATGTAATCTGGTACTATTCTTTAATAGACAGCTTTATATATTTAAGTTTCAGAATTGAGGTTTATTTTTAGTTTAAAACATTTCTGTCCCTCTTGGCCCCCTCCCATCATTCCTGTTTCTTGCAGATTTTGGGGTTTTTTCCCTTTATAAGGCTAAGCTCTTATCTTCCAAGCAGATATTTCCAGCACTTTTCCATGGGTTTTTTCTACTCTCAAGAGAGATCTTCACTGGTCCACTATCACCATTCCTGTCTGAAGCAGCTCCCAGGAATGAAGTCAGTCAAGTCTAAGAGATAAAATCAGTGAACATCAGCAGAAGATAAATCCATCTTCTGTAAATTACATCAATCTGCTGCCACTGTTTGAGGTGTCAAGCTTGAATTGAACATAAGTGGCCTCAAATTAAACATTTTCCAAGGGTAGTCCTCTGCTTCCCCCCATCCCACACGCAGCCCAGCATGCAGGGTGACACCAGGCACAGATGAAGCCACAATCTGACAGCTCTGCTCCCACTGCACCCCTGCCTGTGCCATCTGCAGAGCAGGACCAGCAGCTCCTGCCTCTGCAGAGCAGGAAAGGTGGCAGCAGCAAGGAAGGAGGTGGACAGTCCCAAAAAGTGTCATCATTGCTGCCACACACCCCTCCTCTGAGGCACAATGGCAAAGAAGCTCAGCTGGGATCTGCACCCCACTCTCCCTCCCAGCTTGGTCCTTCTACCTTCTCAAAGCTGCCTGGACCACACTCCCAGCCCTTAATTCCAGGGCACTCCTGTCCAATTTATCAAATCTCCCTGTGAGACACTACCCTTTTCCTGCAGGATGAGTTTAAAAGAAAAATTTGCTCTCCAGTTGACTGGAGACACTTAATTAGAGCACAAACCTTATGGTAACTTGTCCTTCTGTTATTGCCTCAAATCCTGGACTTATTAGACTATGGGAAAATTCCATCAGTCAGTTAAAGAGGGAAATTAATTTTTTGATTACAGAGACTGGAAATGGCAAGTAGGTGAGTCCTGAAGGCTCATAAAAAACAAAAGGCAATTAAAACTAATCCCATATGGATTTCATCACTGACTTTACAAAAGGTTTGTCATTGACTTTAATGTAGTCAGAATTTTCTTGATTCCTTGTGAAATATTTTTTAAGGATGTGTCCTGATTATTGGGATTTCATTCACAATTTTTTAATATTTTGGCTTGACAACATAGTATTTTGTGGAACTCTGTAACAGAGGTAGAACCATTTGCTAGATCTTCTGTGTTATGCATCTCTTGAACACAAACCTATAATATGAAAATTAAATTATTTGAATCAAATAATGAATATAAGATCTACAAAACTGGATTTTTTATTAATTAAATGCTCACTTTCATCAGTTCAATTTTCTATGCTTGCCAGTTAGTGTCTACAGCATTTGAAATCAATAACAGAAAAGTGATGGATGGTGGAGGAAAAAAGTGAAATATTTTTAACTGAAAAATGGAAAACTCACCTACAAGCTGTGCTTATTTTGCACTATCTGATACCCTAGTCTTAAGCAAGGAAATATTTTGTCCAGATAAGAATGCTCATTTGGTCTCTTGTGGAATACAAGACATGAAACTTGGTTCATTTGCCTCTGCAGTGATCCATACACTTTGGATCCAGGACTTGAAAAGGCATCTTGCCCCATGCACTCTGGTCCCCTGCTACCACACATTCCTTACATATAATCCTTTACACAAATGGATGGAGATCTATCCTAGGAATACTTTTTGAAGTCTCTGAAGCAGAGACTAATGTGTTCCCCTTCAGGAGTTTGGCCATCCCCTGTTTGAGCCCATTTATCTTTGTGGCCTCTGTAACACCCTCCAACAGCAGAATCCTGTTGCTGCATGCTTATAAATGCTCTGTGGGTGAAAAAGTAATGCCCTCTGTTCTAAGGTTTTTACTTGAGTGTTTATTGAGTGTCCCTCAGTGTTTATGTCTTTCCCATTTTCCTGACTAATCCCATAAGAAACTGCAGAGTCTGGCTGGTATGGAGCTTTAAACCACTCCTCTAACTTGCAGCCCAGCTTTGTTCATGGCCAGTTTGTGTCCATTTATTCTTGCAACAGCACTGGCTTCAGTCTTATGCTGTTGAATGTTGGTAGACAAAATCTCCTTTCTGTCCTGTCGAGTTCTTCTAGGCTGAGCAAGCCTTGCTCTGCTGAGTTAGGTGAGGTGGCCAGAAACAGGCTGAGTCAATTCAGCAGCTTCTTGCCATTGGAAGGGGTGATTCCTGATTTTCTTCTCCTCCTCCTCACAAAAACAAAGAGTTTTCTGCTGATTTAGGGAGCAGGATCAGTTTGACAGGTGGTCAAAACTGAACTTGTTCAGGCCACGCCTAGGAACCACTGTGTCTTCTTGTCAGATCAGCTGCCCACTCCAGCATCATACCTTTAACACTTTTTCACACTTTTTGTCAGGATATCTGGCCAGAGCTGGGTGACAAGTTGCCGAGCAGGTGTCCCTTGTCAAATTAAACCTTTCCTTGTGCTCTTTGAAGTACTTCTGTGAATGCATTTCCATTCACTTTTCTCATCTTTGCACAGTATTTTTGTCTCCTAATAGCCTGGTATTCATTGGTACATGCTGATCTTCCTTATTCTCAGCTGGTGAGTTTAATTTATAGAAGTCCCTCTGATGGCTCCCCTAAAGCAGGACACTTCTGCACAATGAAATTTGGAGCCAGTTTTTTGATTCCAGCACTTTTGGTTATTCAGTACTTTCTTTGTCCTGGATATTCAGATTCCTTTCAGTATCAACAGTCTCTCTCAACTTCTTAATTTTGGCAATTTCCTGATGTGTGTGTCACAATCATTGAAAGTAAAGTTGAACAAGACAAGCCCCAGGCTGGACAGGTGCTAAAGAACATTTCTGGTGACCCCTCAGCTTAGACAATTTCTGCTTGACTGAAGTTTTTCTTCACTAAACTCTGATTACAGTAATCTTAAGGAAAATGTAATGCTGCAAAGTAAACAGATTATGTCAGACAACTCGACCTTGATTTTTCCTCATCATCCAAAATACTGTATGCCTAAACAAGAAGGAAAGGCCAAAAAAAATTAAATAAATATATATATATATACAGGTTAAGTGCAGTCAATTACTGTACTGCTCTTGCTATTTTCATTTGTTTTGTGAAGCTTTTTTAGATCGGGTTTGTTTCCAGGTAAGATTGCCTTTGGAAGGCTTCCTGGAAAAAGTATATTTAAAAGTTAACTTTCACTGAAAAGAAGGTCATGAATTTGTTTCCAAAGGAGACTGGCCTATGCATCTGATCTCCTTATTGCTTAGAATTGGTGTTAATAATTTTCAGGTGAGTATGCTATTTATTGTTATTGTTAGGCAGCCAGCTAAATCCCCTGTTTCCACTTTATTTATTCTTAAGTTACAATGACATAGCATATTTAATGTGGCTGGGAGTCACCAGGTACCACACCACAGATAATCTTCAGATATTTACTTACCTAATTATAGAGATAGAATAATGAGATTTTGAATATTAATTAACTTTTTTTTAGAAATTGCCATGATGATTTTTCTTCCTGACCCTGCACCAAACTGACGTAATTCCTAGGTAAGTCTCTTGCCTTCAGGAACCACAGAAGCAAACAAAACACCCTGGGATGCAAAAAATTATACAGCCTTTGATATGCATTTGTTGGCCCTACACTGTACTCTATCTATCTAGTATGCAAAACTCACAAGGGAACCAAATTTTATGGATATGTTAAACTTTTGAACTCAAGAAAAACTCTTCACTGAGTTTCAGGCTGTTCCTGCTCAAATGACAGTTTTGCAGAGCAGTACTTGATACACTGCAGCAATGTGTCACTGCTGATTGCTAATTTACTAAATAAAGTATCTCTGGCAACAATTTTCCAAGACATGCCATCTTCTGTAGGTTGTGTTTTGATTTTAAGAACATTAATATCAAGAGCATTGGATAGTAACTGATGGAGAGTAACACTTTCCACAGCATAACCCTGGTCTCTAGGAAAAGAAATAACTGAGAGAATACAAAGAATGTGTAATTATATTCAAAGAGCAATTATTGCTGTACTTGCATCAACCTTGTGAGTCTCCTGCCTACAATGCCCATAAAGATATTTTACCTGGCCTTTGGTAATGAAATATGATGAGCAGATCACTGCAGCAAAAGACAATCAGGAAATGCTCACCAGCACTGCTACAACATGCAGGATCAAATGCTACAGTATGGAAACAGAAAGTATGGCTGTAAAAAATACAAAGTGACAGGTAAGGAAAAATGAGGCAAGAGGAAGAAATGTCAAGAATTCGAGTTATTTTGATTGTGGTAGTTCATCTAGAGGCTTCCTGAAATTGGTGTTTCATTGTTTTTCAATGAAAAAAGAAGCTTCTAAAAGCTCTGATTATTGGTGTCCAGGCAACCAAGTGACAAATACTTCTGAAATTGAAAGAAAATAGACAGGTGGCTGATATTTACAGCAAAGCTAGGTGATGTCATCATTGAAATGCAGTTTCTAGTCTTGGTCAAATCCACATATAAACTTTTAATTTAGAGGAGCAATGTCTTGAACTCACATTGATTAGGCCACTGGGGTAAGAGGTGAAGTAGCCCAGTCCCCAGGCAGTGTTACACAGCCAAGATGTGCTGTGAGCCCAGACCAGCTCTGCTCAGCCAGGGCATTCTTCAAACCCTCCACCAGTCCAAAAGGAAAAGTGCTGCCATGTTCACTAGGAACTAAGTTGCTCAACAGATCAACTTTTACCAGTGTCGTGCAATATAAAACTTGTCTTTGTTGGACAAATAAATAAATGCAGAACAATATGGACACAATTTCCATGTTGGTTCACAGAATAACTTGAGTGAAGCTAACTAATAAAAAACCTACAGAAAAATAAACTCTGTTGCCTCTGTAGTGGTCACAGTACTAAGATAAAATTAATTTATAGCCATGATGAACATTGTCCCCTCCAAGTATCAGACCATAGCTGGCAAATGATGCAACTTTTCATCATCCAAAAGAAGTACAATGTTCGTATTCAATATTTAACATTAAAACTGGATTAATTCATTTAGCTATTCAAATTCCATTTCTTTACAGTTAATAGTCTTCTTGTGCTGAAAAAAAAAAAAAAAAAAAGACTTTTCATATTATTTATCTTGTACATTTGATTGCTATGACAAGATTACAAATGGAATTTTGGAGGCAGCATTTAATGTGAAACTACCAAAATATTTCTCCACTGACAGATGAATTTAGATATGCCCCTAAACCAGGAATTTAGTTATTTTCAGGCTACAGAAAGCTGCAGTTGACTACAGTAAGTTTGCTGAAAATTTACAAATGCATTTGTCTAGTAGCTTGTAAAATATAAGAAAATCAAAATTTTCTTCAGGAAATTTAATTTTTTTTCTTTTTGTTATGAGATTATTTTCTTCTACAAAAATATTTTTAAGAATATGAGGGTTTGGTCATGTTTACCCTGTACTGAAGCATCCATATGAAAAGGACTATTAAAGGTACAAAAATATATTTCAGGGATTTATTGCTGTGAAATCTGGCTGCTGGACTGTAGCAAAACAAAATTGAAGGTACATTCTGGTTGTGTGGATCTGTTAATGTAGCATCTGTAATTCCATGGGTTTATGGTTCCTTTCTAATTATGTTCATGGTAATGGCAGTATGCTCTTTTTAAATTTTGGCAGTTTAAAAATCTTATAAATTTGGAGCAACATGAAAGTTTGTTCACTAATATCTTTTTGGGCCTTGCCTCTGCAATCTGCAGATCATCATGTGGGTGTTGTCACTTAATGTTCCACAGATTACTATTTTAGAAAGGATGCTGTCTAATGTGACAGATTAATCTAGTCACAAATGGACTCAGGGTTTGGAGGATTAATGGATTTGATGGCAAATATTTAAAAGGCAGCCCAGCACTTTAGTTTATATGGACATTTGTTTTTAAAATACGAATGAAATTGTTTTCTAATACATGAATAATAAGATGTCTCTGTCCCAAACTCTTAGTCATAGGAGACCAAAACCATTAGATGAAAATGTTAGATAAAGCCATTACATTATGTTCTAACCATTTTTGAAACAGCTCCTTCAGAAAATTTTATTGGCAAATAAAATTCTTCTTTGGATCTGTCTAAAGGTAGTTTTGGAAGTCTGTAGTTTGAAAAATGATTCATTTGTAGATTATTCTAAAGTCTAGGACAGGGACTATTTTAAGGTTTACTAATGGGTAAATTTTGGCTTTCTAGAGCAATGTCATATTCCAAAGCTTGCCATACAACAGTTTTCCCAAAATGTAACTGCTAAAAATTACTTTCAAAATTAGTATGTAATAAAGTTGGGGTTTTTTTCATGGCAAATACTTCATCACACAATTGGTTTTGTATTCATTGCTTGTGAAGAACAAGCTATGAACTGTATTCTTCCAGGACAAACCACACAGAGAACAGCAGAGATAACATTTTATCAGAGGAGTAATTCCAGCTTTGCAGTTGAGTGATTCAGCATTTCACTGAGGTTTAAACCCTTGGCTAAAGAAGCCCCTCTGCTACAGCCCCATCACTGCAGCCTAAGTCCCAGACTTGCCCTTTTTCTGTCTCCTTGCCCTGTCCTAGAGCTCTGTGTGATTCCCAGGTTTCAAAATTACAGCTCCCACAGCACTGGAAAAAATTTGAAATACAAATCAACCAAGGATGATAACTTTCCAGCAATCAAAACTTCTCAACGATTTATAGATTTTGTTAGAATTTTTAAGCCATGCAAGGTCTTTCAATAGATTTTTTTGAGTGACTCAGAGAAACATCTTCCTCCATTTCCATGGTGGGGATCCTGCCACTGGGATTTAACCCATTATTGCTACTTCAACACAACAACCTCATACAGCAGCTCCCAGGACATGGTGAAGATGTTGAGCCACAGGTTTGAAGGCAAAAGCACCATGAGAAATGGATTTGACACCATTTAAATAAACCCAAGGAAATCCATCAGCAATCCCTCTCCTTCCCATGAACAATCATTCCATGGTGCAGAGGGCTTGTGCCAAAAATTCATATAGTCCCATTGTGCCTTCTTCCAGTTAAGGTATTTTAGCTGTATTTGATATCTGACTATTGTACAAATCACTCTGTGGATGTGACTATTGCATCATGCATTACCTGGCACACATGAAGAAGAAAAAGAGGAAATGGGATAAACAGTTTCACTTAGGGACAGGAATTATCCCTTTACACAAAGATTTCCTGACATTTTTTCTTTTAAACTGAACTTTCATCCTTTTAAATTTTTTTTTTTGTTATGTTTTTTCATGACAACTAAGGAAATCTGATGTGTTTATGCAGTCTGGGCTTTACAAGAAAGTTTTTAAAGGTATGCTATTATTTCTTTTTTTCAGACTACTTCAGCCAGTTCTTGGCTGGGTCAGCAATCCATGGTGCAGCTGGTGAATCAGGACATCACCAGAGGAAAGAGGCTGAGGGCTGTGGAGATGATCTGTCATGATCTGTCAGATGCCTTGGTGGGACTGGTTTTCACAGTGTTTTCACTGCAGTTTTGAGTGTTTGGTATATAAGACATAACTCTCTGTCTCTTGGAGACAGATTATTTCCACCCTGGCACCTGTGATCAGAGAAATCACAGCACACACCTTCCAAATTACCCAGCCCCATCTAGGAAAAACAGAAATGACCTACAATCTCAGCTAAATTTAAGGCAATAATGAAGCAAAATGAACATTTTATTTAAGAAACAAGATAAATTCTCTCAGTGCTCTTTAGCTGTTCTTAAGAACAATTTTCATGTTGCTTTTAAAGCACAAGACAGAGTAATTGGGTGTTCTGAAATTAAAAATTATATATATATTATACTTTTCCTAAAGAAATTATAGAGGTCATTTTAACCATCAAATTAGTTGTGATTAATGCTCCATACTTTTATGCTTTCTAAACCTCATAGAGGAAACTTCAAATGACAGAAATGTCTGATGAAAGATGGCCATCAGCTGGAGTTTCCTTCTCATCTACAAGATTTTACATGGAGGAGATTGAATTGGCTGCCTTCACAGCCCTATTTCCTCCTGAGCTCATTGCCCATCCACTCAGTCACTGCCCACCATTTGCTGGTGCTACAGTATATATGGAAATTCCCTGCAAATTAACCAGGCATGGCATAGGAGAAACCCCCCAGACCCAAAAGGAAAACTCCAAAACCTAAAATACTTTTAAAAAATGTATTCCTCACTGATTCAAAACCATCAAGAAACAGCAGTGAATGTCAGCATTCACCCACAGCCCTCTGCCCCTCTGGTGCTGACCCCAGGAGCAGAATTACACTGCTCCAGTGCACTTGTGCTCCACTCAGCACCCACAGTAGGAAACAGCAAAATGTGGAACTTCCCCAGCATGGGGAGGAGATGTTCTGTCCTTTCAGACCTCAGATGTCCATGAGATGAGAATCCTCCTGTCCTTTGTGTCTTCCTTTAGCCTGGAAATAAAGGAGACTCAGAGGTGACTGTATCACTCTCTACAGCTACTGAAAGCTCAGATGGGGTTGGTCTTTTCTCCAGGCACACTGACAGAACTAGAGGACACAGCCTCAAACTGCACCAAGGGAAAACTAGGTTGGATATTAGGGAGAAGTTTTTCACAGAAGGAATAATAAAGTATTGGAATACTTTGCCTGGAGAGGTGGTGTAGCCACCATCCCTGGATGTGATTTAAAAAAAGACTGGATGTGGTACTTAGTGCCATGGTGTAGTTGAGGTGTTGGGGCATGGGTTGGGCTTGATGTTGTTGGAGGCCTCTTCCAACCCAGTGATTCTGTGTAATTCATGTCCTATCCCCTGTTTTCTCACTCCCCTGTATTTAAAAAACACCTGTGGCTAATCTACTCCCATGGGCATTTGCACTGCATTTTCTGGGAGAAACCTGTGCTGAGAGTTGTGACCTTCCCCTCCCTGTTTCATTCTGCCTTGCCAGTACCTGTCCCCAACATCCTACAGAGCTCAGCTGCTCCCTGTGTTGTCCTTGGGAATCACAGAAATCTGCAATAAGGAGGCAAAATAAATGTACATGTCGTTCATGCTGGGTCTTGATAAGTTTGGTGTTTTTCTAGTTGTTTTGGATTCCTTTAATCAATTTTGTGATAAAATAAGGCTTCTCGGGTTTGGAGACTGTATTGGAGGCAATAGAGCCCCTTACAGTGTAACACTGTCAAATGAAAAAAGCAGATTAAATTTATAAAATCTAAATGCATGGTTACAGAATTATAGTGGCCTGGGCTTCTTTTTTCCTGTTTCTTTCAAATCACATCTGGTACAGTTTCAAATTTTTTTTCACCTGCAAACTATATGTGGAATTAGAATGATAATAAAGCTGCAGCCACAGAACTTGGGTTGATAATGAGTAAACCAGAACAAGAATCCAAAAACCTGGGATGGAAAGCATTGTAACTTTGTTAGATGGGTTTTATGCCGACTTAGTTCCCAAAAGTTTAAAAGTTGGGCCTCAGCTTAATCCAACAGGATTTGGTTCCTTTATTATTTTTACTTCTTTTTAGGGTTGGGGTTTTTTTCAGGTTTTTACAACTTGAAGCTGCCACTCAAGTCTCTCAACAGTTTGCATAACACACAGGAAGGGTGGAGATATTTTGTCTGTCAGAAAATATCCCCAGTTGCCCCAGCTTCAAAGAAGGTCTGTCTGGATCCTGATAGTCTGCTCTGCTTCTTTGTCAGAAAACTCTGCTTTTCCCAAGGTTAAGGCACCACTTCACAAATCCTGTTAGTACATGATGATAGCACAAGAGGGCTGGATTAGCTGAGCTGTGTGCAGCATGGAGGAGGCAGGAGAGCAAAGGAAGCCTGGACATGTTCATCCTAATCCTTGGGCCACTCAACTGTTCATTAATCCCAGCTGCCTGTGGCCCCAGGATTTATGATTCACCATCATGGTGGGATTTGGGGCTCACTCCCTTTTCCTAGGAATGTATACAAAGGTCAGGCTAATGCTGACTGCCAGGGTCTTTGTGATGTTGAATTGCTAGAAAAATTGCATAAATTGCAAAATTAAATCAAATGTCTCCTCACAGCTCCCAATTGCTTTGATGCCTAGGGAAAACTTTGGGGAAGTCTGGAACTGGTGTTTGTTATGGTGCTCCATCATGATTTTGTTCTTAGCTACTTCTCCATATTCTCCTTCAACTCTCATGCTTAGAACTGTCTTGTCTTGGGTTTGTGAAACACCCAGAACCTTGGGACTGAACACAGATAATAAATACCACTGCAATAATAATTAAAATCAGAGGCCAATGTCCAGTAGAGACAGGGGAAAATATCAGGATTTCCCATCCAAATAATTCCTGAGAGAAAGCAAAAGCAAGGTCTTTTCCTTTCTTGGCACTGAGTCACTGATGTGACTTCAATCAGACTTTTCAAAAACAACAAAGATTATGATATGAATGCAGTTTAATCAGTCATTTTACAGCAGCAACAGTGGCAATTAGAAGTGGTTTAGTACTTTTAGGTCAAGATTAAAAATGATAGAATTTATTGCTGCTGATTTAGAGATAAATGTGTCAATTAATCAATTACTCAACATAAAGGATTGACAATTCATTGATTTTTTTTTGCAGGATGGCAAACTACTGTTTGATAGTTGAGAATTTAAATATATATATATATGGATCTGGAACAACAAGTCCTTTGGAAGCAGTGCAGGTGGGTAAAAATAGGCTGGATAAAAATAACATTGAGAACCTTGGCAGTTTTCATCAACCCCTGTAGCCACAGGCTTATTGCAGAATGAAAAATCAGACACAGCATTTGATTTTTGTGTAGGACATAAATATACTCTGCAGCAAACAGAGCTGTGGGTTATAGGCAAACTAGGGTCACCTCCTCCCAGACCTGGTTCTGCTGTTGCCTTTCTTAAGCAGCTGTCAGGAGGCATTTGGGAGAAGTGGAATGAATGAATAACACAGCAGGCAACCCCCCTTCAGTTTTCTCACTGGGCTTGACTGTACCTACCTTTCTTCTTTCCAGATAATCCAGCCTGCCTGTTAAACCTGGCTCCAAAACCAGCCATTCCCACCAGAAGTGCTGTTTTGATGCCACCAGCCACAACTGCCTGGAGAGCTTTTCCTGTTCTGCACAAAAGCAGAGTCAAGCTTTGAATGGTG
Organism: Erithacus rubecula; assembly: GCF_903797595.1. Classification (NCBI taxonomy): domain Eukaryota; kingdom Metazoa; phylum Chordata; class Aves; order Passeriformes; family Muscicapidae; genus Erithacus; species Erithacus rubecula. Next base: position 8,133,006 of record NC_136689.1, on the reverse strand, counting down.
CCTCCAAACCAGTGTCTGTGTTGGTGTTAGAAGAATTAGCACTAAAGGGGTTTGTGTGGAATTTGTGTGAGAGGAATCAGCTGCCAGTGTGATTTCCACCTAGCTCAGGAGGGATAGAGGTTACAGTTTCCAAGGTGCTGAGAAATCCCTGCCCTGTGGGCTGGTTTCTCTGCTCAGAACATCCGGTCTCAGAAATCCAAACAGTGAGGCTGAAAATACTGTGCTACTCAACCAGGAGTGTTTACACCTGTATATAAGGAATATTTGCATCTCTTCATGTTAGCAGGAAGGAGAAAGAAAAAGAAGAAAGTCAAAGATCCAAATTATTCCTCCACACACAAATTGTATAAATGCAACATATTGCAGGGGGTTTTTGTTATTTAAATCAAGTCTATCTGTAGGAATTGGGTGAGCAAGAAAGAACTTTTGCATTTAAATAACTTGTTAATGTCTAGAAACCAAAACAGTCACAGAACAGCAATAAAGAAGCTCTTCAATTGTTGCTGGAGAATGTCCATAAAGAGGATATAATGAAAAAGACTGCCCAAATGTGCAAGGATAATACAGTTAATGTATTACTTCTTTTATTATTTTATCATCTTTCATTAATTGCTGGCATCTTTCCTGCAGAAGCTGGTTCCATGAAAAGAGCTTTTAGTCAAATGTCCTAAATGAGACAACCACTTAGAACCCAAGAACAAGGTTGAAGCAAGGTTCACCTGACTTCTCTAAATCACACTGGAAGGGTGAGGGCAAGGCTCAGGGGTTTCATTTTTGGCATCCCAATGTCAGGACTGAACGAGACCCCACAGAGCAATGTCTCCAGGGGTACAGCTTTATCTGTATCCTGAAGTAAAGACCAGGTCTGAGAGCATTAAGAGATATCTCTATTCACCTGGGCTTGGGTTTAACAACTATCTTTAGTGAATTCTCACAGAATCAAGCCTGGGGTAGATGCTGGCCAGGTGGGCTGTTATATATATTTTACTCTTCCTGGCTAAATGGCCAAGCCAACACTCAGGCATGGAGTAAGTTTATTCTCTCCCCTGCAGGGAGTCCTGGGCTCAGTTTTGGACAAAGAAAAATAAGCATTGGCCAGTGCAAACATTTCTTCTTCTATTGAAGGTAAGCAGCATTTCCAGAAACCCTCTGAGCACTTCAGCAGGACAGGGGAAGAGTTTGGGGGCAGGGTCCCTGCTCAGACACAGCTGTACAGCAGGTCAGGGAGTCTCCAGGGGCAGCAGTGGGGAGCAGAGGCTGCTGCTCATGCCAGGAGCATCCACCCAGGTCACTGCTCCACCTCTCCCTCTGTTCCCCAAAGCAGAAGGCTGCAGTGTGAGAGAGACATGATGAGCACAGGGCCTGGAGTAACACAGGGGCTCAGGTAACATTTGGAAAGACCCATTCCTCTTCTGTGCCAAGAAATTTCCATGTGTGGGCACTTCAGAAACAGAGAACAAGGAAGGGCACATCCTGCCTGTTCTGAGCTATGGGACAAGTCCAGGCAAAGTACAGAAACATTCTCAGTCCAACTCAAATCAAGTCCTTCATGCAGGAGGATTTGGATAACTTCTCTCCAGAAGCAGCAGTGACCACTCCTCTCCATAACTTTTAAGATCCACAAATACACTTCCAAGTCCAATGGTTACCCCCATTTCCTCACTAGAGAAAGGTCGTGGACTTGACTACATCAGGGGTATGGGAGTCACTGATCACATGCAGATGTCACCATTCTTGACTGGCTGATTTTTATTAAAACTCAGTGAGAGTCAGATATTGCCCAGTGTTGAACACAGGTAATTCCTCAGTCACAAACTGGCCATTTTATGTTCCCATTGCAATTGTTCACTGTCCTTCTGCAGCAGAGACTTTTTTCCCAGCTACCAAACATTCAGCTCACATTAAAAACATAAACCAGTAAGGATATTCTGAAATTTGTGGAGAAAATGTTTAGAAAGAAACCCATTCACTGATACTGGAGTAGGCACCACAGAGACAGCCCAGCAAATCAGAAGCAGCCAGGAACAAAAGAAATACTTTCTTTGTCAGACCAAATTTTATAAAAATCCTGAGCTTTTGACCTTTAGACTGTAACAACTGATTTTAGTGGAATTGCTCCCAGGTTGCTTGACAATAGTTGGGAGGAGAATGAATCCATATGTCTTCACTTTATATTAATTTCTAACACTGTCAGGGAAACTAAAGGGCTGCTTTACCCCAGGCAGTGTGAGCAGAACAAAAGAACAACCCTGACTCTTGCACAGGTTGTGTTGCTGCTTTTGCTCAATGACTCTGATTAAGCTCTACTCAGCTCAATTTAGGTATCCAGCTAAACTGATATAATACATAAGGGAATTGATTATAATCATTGGGACTGCACCAGTTTGTAACCCTCTGGTTTGGATCTGTGCATGCCCCAATTCTTGCTGAGTTTGGTGTCAGGATGAACCAGAACCAAACAGGAATCTTTCAATTAAATAATTTCCTGTTAGTAAAATATTTGCAGAAATACATCAGTTTAGAAGAAAATGTTTCCTCGCTTCTGGTTGGAATTTTTGGCCAGAAAGAGGAGCAAAAAAAATTGATTTCAGGACTCACCAGCCACAAGGAGAAAGGGTCCAGGTTTCTCACCCAAACAAGTGCTGGCAGCTGCCAAGTTTGGATAACAAGGGCTGAGGAGAAGACTGGGGCTTATATCTGAGGCAACTGCTGTGCATAAATCACTGCTAAAGCAACTGCAGTGTCACCTGAGGTAGCATGAGGACCATCAGGCATGTTAAGTTCTTGGGATTCCATCCAAACCCATTGAAACATTGGAAAGTTAATCCAAGTCATTTCAAACCATGAAGCTGCTGTTGATCCACAGACAAGGCAAGTGAGATAAAGAGCAACCATGAGCTTTGCCTGCCACAGTCACAGGTAACATCCCCTGTGCTTACAGAGGGTATTTCTGCACAAAAAAAATAGAAATTTGTAGGCAGCCTTTTGCTGAAAAAAATTTAAGTTTCTGTTTTACTCTTTTAGAAGGTCATTCAGAAATTACCTGAGAATTGTCACTACGTAGATAGGTCAGCAGTTTCAGCTCCTGTTCACAAATTATAAAGGAATTTTTCATGGAGCATTTGCTCTCTCTGGCATGTGCCACATGGCTGATAGATAGGCAAGGTGAAACTCTGAAAAGGACAAATGTAATGATCTGCAGGAAAGGCCAGTTTTGGTAAAGAAAATGAGGTATCCCAGTGGCAAAAGTTGACCACCATGTGGTTACTCTGAAGAAGGGCAGAAAAATCACTTCCTCTACAGACACAAGCCACACACCATCCTGCCCCTGAAGAAGAAATTAAAAATTCAGATTGTTGAGATCAGAGATCCAGAAAAAGGTATTCTGTTTCCTCTTCCTCATTGACAGCAGCAACTTGCACTGCTAGTCACACCAAACTGGAGCTTTTCCACTTCATCCTTTGGACTTGGTAAACAGGGCTGTGTAACTATCCCTCTCCAGAAATTTGATTTCAAAGCTTTTGCAGTCTTTTTCTTTCATGCATACTTTCACTCACTGCCACCTTTTCCTTCTTTTTCTTTCCAGCCTTCCCATTTCTAGGCCTGATGGGGCATCAGACCATCCTCACTTTTTAAGGGTTTGGCACAGAGCCACTGTCTTGATCCCCATGGTCCCAGAGTAAGTTCAATAATCCTCTTCTGCCACAGCTTCTTCCCTTGAGGAGTGGCTCCTTTTCACTGAAGCTTTTTGCTGACTGTGTTGCTTGCTTTCTCATGAGTTTAATAATAGTAAGGTTTGATGATTCTTTTTCCCTGCTTGCCAAAAGCCAAAACATTTAAATGCTTACCTTGCCTCACACAATGGAAAGAACCTAATGTGCTTAACATGGGTTTGGGAGTTCGTAGGCAAGAGGAGATTGCCAATGTTTTAAAGTTATTCATTTCCAAAACAGAGGGAAAAGCAATTCTGTCATGATCTGTATTTTATTATCTCGCTCATGATTTGTAAGCCAGGAGGACAGAAGGGACATTTTCTCTCTCTTGGATTGGCCAGAATAACACATAGTTCATTTTAAAATCAATTATATTACATAGCAGATTTTCAGCAGTTCAGCCTGGAACTGCTCTCAGATCTTAGAAAATAGGATTGTCAAAGACCTTGAGAAGCCCTTGATTCAGCCCCTAGGGTGTGATCAAAAATATCTACATAATCTCTGATTGAGCTTTTGTTAGCCAGATCTAGTAAAAATTTTTTTTCTCTGTTAGACTTCAAGCCCCTCCTGGTTCTGGATACATCCCTTCATTCTCTACAGGCATGCAGGAGAAGTGACCTTCATCATGCAGCCATGATCTGAATTTGAATCTGTCCACCACCTTCAGTTCCAACCCTACTGTATACCTGGTGTAAAAGGTTTACTCTTAACACTTTGGTTTCATTCAATAAAAGTGTAAGTGCCAGAAATATGTTTATTTGATGCTGTGTGGTTGTGTTTCCCCTATGGTTCAGTATTGGTACTGGAGGGTTCTGAATGTATGAAGACTACAGCTACCCTTAAATATTAAACTTTTTTCAAACATTTTAAAATCAGAACAGATGGGTTTTTTAATCTGAAAGACCATACAGGCAACAAATCAATAACTTTTTCAAAGACAAAATATCTGAACTCCTGGGTAAGCTTCCAGATCATTGCAGAACTGCAAATGAAAAGTAGGGATTGTTTTGCTCCCACCCTGGATGTCTGCAAGCAAATCCCCTTCCCAGGAGCCACCTGCAAAAGTTCTGATTACAGATTAAGGAAAGAGCTAGTCTTGTTAATTATTACTTTTGACCCTTTACTATTTTATTAGTACTTCTTGACCCTTTTTTTTCATATGAATGGGATAGAAAGAGATGACATAGCAGAGACTGGAGAGGCATTGGCTGTCTGTCCCAAGTGAGGAAATCTGTTTGGAGTGAACAATGAGGTCTTAGGAAATGAGCCTAAAACTGGATATTTGGCCAGGAGGCAGTATTTCTGTTGGAGTGGGACAAGGGATATATAACATCTACTGACTAACAGCTCCCCTAAATAGAACTTGACCAGAAGCTTTGAATGACCATCCCTTTTATTCCTACTCCTTGTGCAAGGTTCTAAACTCCTGTGTTTAGTCAAATAGGTTCATTCAATTAATTCAACTCCAGTGGTGAATGGCAGCAAAGGTGAAAATCTCAACAGTGCCACTAAATGAAAAACTGTCCTGCTCTAGGAGAGCTGCTCCTTTCAGCAACCCCATCCAACCCCATCTCTCACTGTCCTGCAGAGGAGCTGCTGACAGTGATGGGGAGTTTTGCAGTAGGTGACTCTTCAGCCATACCCACCTGCACAACAGAGAATTTGCTCAAAAGTAGCTTGATTACCAAGCCCAAAATACAGATAACCACCTGTGTCTATTTGTGTGCAAAATCATCATTGCATTACAGCCAGCAGTGCTGATAAAGGTTAATTACTTAGATAAATTGAAAAATCTATGTTCATTTGCAAATGGACATAAAATGAAGTCTCAATTATTATAATTTATTTACACTGTCAGCTTAGATGAAAACATATTCAAAAATATTGCTGAAAACTGGGGCCCTAGGGCTTGATTCTTCAAAACCTCACCCTCTGAGTAGCACTCTTGGAGTCAAAATAGTTAAGAGAGAATAAGGTTTGTGTTTTGTGGAAAAATAAAATTTAACTTATATAATAGTAGAGTGCATCAAGAATTTCTTCCTTGCCCAAAAGCCATGCATATTTGATTTGGATAGTCTAGGGCATTTTTGTGCTACAGTAAATTCATAGCAAATATAAAAAGACACTTCCATATATTTATTACTCCAGAGAGACCTGTAGATGGATTTCACCTCACTTACCATACCACAAGCAAATTATGTTGAAATCCTTCCAAGATCTGAAATGATATGTTTATAAATTCTCCTTATTGAACTCTTGGCCTCAAGTAACTTTATTATAATAAAACATTTAGGTGTTTATTTTATTTATTTATTTTTTAAAATGCTTTCTGTTTACTGTGAGAGAGGTGGAAGCAGTTTGTAACTTCACATCCATCGGCTGCATTTCATGCTGCAAAACAATCAGAAAGCAAAATGAACCAAATTAAAAAAATAACACCCCAGTGTATCAGATATGTAATGAATTTCTGTATGTACTCTTGTTTTCATTATGCTGATTTACAGCCACTTTAATGTACCCAGCCTTCTTAAACAACTTAGAGTTGATTGTTCTGGAACTAGACTGTGATTCAAGATAGCATAATGGCTCTTTGCCATCTTTTAGGAAAATTCTAAGCCCCTCTGGGGGCAAACAGCCTTGTATTAAAGAATTTGGGCTATTCAGCATACAAATGATGTCCTAGCCACTACAGCTAATTGCTCAAATGTGGTGGAAGCAAAATCAACACCCGTGGAGCTGGTGACAAGCAGGCAGTGGGGGATTAGTGTCTGCAGGTATCTGTAAATCACATCCTGAGAGTTCCTGGTGCACTCACAGTAATTTCACCTGAGGATTTGCCTTTAATGACACGATGCATCCTGGCCTTGCTGTTGTTTGTTTGCCCTGCAATAGCTGGCAGCCCTTTTGGCCAGTGGCACTCTGTGTGCAGGCAGGAAATGCAGCGTGGGAGCCTCACTGCAGGAGGACAGTGTCCCAGCAAGGTCAGCTTTCCAACAGTGCCCCACATCACAGGCAATATCAATGTACCTGCTACACTTCCAGGAAGTATTTGCATCCTTCACACAGCAGAGAAAAAAGAAGGCAAGTCTGTGTGTCCCAAATCAATGTCACTACAAATCCTGCAGCTCTGTTAGAGAAAAGCATCATCCTGAGCTTGCATTTTCTGACCACTGCCAGTGGTTTGGCCCAAGGATGGCTTTCAGTGTTGCTTTTCCAGTTTCCTGTTCACCTCACCACAATGTGCTCTGGTGCTGGTAGGTCCCCAGTATTCCTGCTGTGGATGTGCCAGGCCCAGCTCCTCTCTGCCTGCCTGGAGTCCAGGCTGACACAGCTGAGCCTTCCTGCCCCACCAAGCTGCCCCTGCTCAGCCCCTGAGCATGGCAGGAAAAAACACAATTCCAGGTTCCAGGAATGCTTCTTCAAGTGCTACTCAGAGCTCCTCACCCAGATCAGCACAAGGCTGAGCCAATACCTGTTCATCACTACTGTGATTGAAACTTGCTGGTTAATGGCAATGACTGGGAAAGCCAGCCATGAAACTTAATTAGACAACAAAACAGAAACTTAACTGGACCCCACAAAACCCGGTGAACCTCACATTTGCAAGAGACCATGCCAGGAAAGGACTCTGTGTTTTCCTCTGGAGCATTTCCCTGTATCATTACTGGCACAGTTGCTGTCATTGAGTTCATCTCTACCTCCCTCTGCTTTGTCAAGACAGCTCTGAGCAGCAGCCACTAATGTCACCAGCAACAAAATCTCCCTGATTCATCCCCAAATCTGACTTTTCTTGCTCAGGACCCTCTGCTCCCATTTATCATCCAACACCCTTGCAAGAGCAGCTCCTGAAGCCACAAAGCCATAAATGCCAGCAGTGACTGCAGCAGGATCTACACCAGAGCCAGAAATGCTGCTGAAATTACTACTACTCTTCTCTCTTTTAATCTTATCTCTTTCACAGGCTCTCTCATCAGCCTCTCAGTGAGCTGTAAGTATTGTAATAACATTAATTAGGTGTCCATTAGTATCGCAGATAGCACTTTTCATGCAGCATTACGGAGATACAGATTTATAAAATGTCACTATTTTCTTTCTCTGCATTATGTTAATCATGCTGTGAGTTGCCCCATGAAGGGGCCTCGTGGAGGGTGTGATATTTATGCTGATTTAACATTTACAAGCCGCCAGTCTGCCTGGGCACTGTGCTCTGCACAAACACATGTGAAAGGCTAATGGGCTGGACTGAAATATGTTCCTGACTTCAGTAATTTTATAAACACTTTAGGCACATTAGGACACTTACACTGCTCTGCAGACACAGAGCCTGGTCCTGTTTGCTGTCAAATTGGTGGCAAAATTCCCACTGAATTCCCTGAGACCCAGTTCACTGGGCCTCAACTAAACAAATGTGCAATAAATGTGCAATAAATGTGCAATAAATGTACAGTAAATGTACAGTAAATGTGCACTAAATGTAGAAAATGCAGACTCAGTTCCACCAGAGCAGAGAACTCCTTGAGCCCAAGATACACAGGGAGCCTGCTGGGACCATGCATGGGCTGTGCTGAGCTGGGATGTGGAGGAGGTGTTTACACAAATGCAATATTTGGAGCAGGGTTTGTTCCTGCCCTTCCCAGGGTAGGTGCCTGCAGCCAGGTGTGAGTTGCCTCACAAATATTTGTGGGCTCTGCCATCCAGTTCCACACATGGTGCCCTTCTGGGCTCAGGGCTGGAATCAGTGGGCATGACTGAGAGCTGCTCATGGCTGCAGGGATGGATGGACAGGTGGGGCAGGACACAGTCAAGAATATTCCCTGAATTTCACACTGCAAGGGGGTAAGATGATGGGGCATATCAACTCATCTCCCTTAAACATATTGATTACTTTTTAAGCACACACCTAGTTAGAAAAGGGGTTGGGTGACTCCAGCATCAGCTTTTCCTTCCCATCAGCGTCAGCTTGCCAACTCCCATTCCAGCTCTCCAGCCCCCTCTCTTTCTTCTCCATGACCTCATGAGTCCCCAGAGCATCACCCTCCTCACCCTTCACCTCTCTCCTTTGTACACAGAAAATTCAGCAAAGCAGAGGCCACAGCCCCCACATTGTCCCTGTCCTTTGGCCTCTCCTTGCCATGTCCCCCTTTCCTGCTGTGCCCATTTGGGGCATTTCTGGGCAGGAGGGGCTGTGCAGCTCTGTGTTTGCTCAGCACCAAATGCTGCAGTGGTTGATCCACCAGAGCTCCCAGCCCTGTGGAGCCCAGCAGCTGCTCCTGCTGGAGCTTGTGCTGGAGGAGTTTATTTTGTTTGCGTTTCATGAGAGAAATTTCTGTTGATGTTGGTTGATCTAAATGTCAGTATCACAGTATCATCCTCATTTTGCAGCACTTAGTTCATGTAGCCCTGACATGATAACTATGTCCACTTAATCTTGCATGGAAATTTCCTTTCAGTGTCCATTGGCCTGCACTGATTTATGCAGACACTGCTTTCTTGTGTCACTGAGAACTGCTCTCCATAGATTTTCCGTGTCATTGATTTGCCATCATCTCCACAATCCAATACAATTTTCCTCCACTTGCATTTGATATTCTTATGTTGACACCGAGGACCTGCATCACTAATATTGTATTAACATCATTTTGACATGGGAACAAATCCTCACACTAATAACATTTACTGATATTAACTCACCATAATGCAGTTACCAGTAAATTGCTTCCAGAGAATTAAGTCTTTGGACTTGACATTCACCCATCCTCTTCAAAGTGTTCCTGATGACTGTACCCTGCTATGCACATTCCTCTCTAAATTAGTATTAATAATGCAATACCAATAATTTGATAGATCAGATTTTCAAAGCCACTGCAAGTGAGTGTTTAATTCTCACAACCAGGCAAGAAATACTCTCCCTGTTCCATGTAGCTGGAGAGGTTTTTAAGTTTGCTGTATGAAAATCCAATAGATGATCCTTGGAGTAAGAAGTAGCCCAAGGGCTTTATCAGTTATGTGAGAGTCTCACAGCCCTTCAGCTCCTCTACCTGACCCAGACAGGCTCCAGATGGCTGCCCTGACCTGCTGGCCATTCCCCACTCAAGGATTTCATTTTTTTGTTACAGTCAGAGATTCTGGCTCAGGCCTTAGCAATCTCTCTCAACAAAATTTAATCAGTACTGATATGTTCCCATGAAAAGTTTCAGTTTTAATAAATCAGCATTTTCCAAGAGAAAAACATCTGGTTGGAAAACTCCCAACCCACTCACATCTCTGCTATCAGCTACAGAAAGTCAATATTATCCTCCATCATCAGGACCACCTCTAAGCTCCAATGTTTTAAGAATGTTAAACTAAGGTCCTGGTAAAGAATATGATTTTTTTTAAAGGTGCCCAAATGATGGAAGACCCCAGCAATTTCATAGGACTCCTGTTCCAAAGTCACTTGTAAGCTTTTGAAAATCCCAGTTTAAATCTATCATTTTGAAGTGCAGCTTGATTTTTACAGTCTGGGATTCAAAGACATGGCAAAAGCTAAACAAGCTTCTTTGAGACCACAAAGCAAGATGATGCTGTCCAGAGAGTGGTGAGAAGGGAATTTTGGATCACTCCTCTCTCTCACATGTGGGATAGGGCAGCAAACCTGGGCTCTTTGCAAGCCATGCAGGTGGAGGCAGCTCTTTTTTCTCTTTATGTTTGTCACCTGGCCTCAGTTCCACTCATTCACCACCATAATTTGAGCTGTCCAAAGCAAGAGCAGGGCCCCTGCCAAAAGGAGATGTTGGAGCCATGACCCACAGGCACATTGAAAACTACATTGAGCTCAGCCAGCAGAAGCTGTGGATGAAACCACTCCTCTGGGTATTATCAATTGTCAGAGTCATGGAATCACAGGATCATTGAATAGTTTGGGTGGGAAGGGACCCTGAAGATCATCCAGTTCCAGCCCCTCTGCCATGGGCAGGGATTCCACCCACGAGATCAGCTTGCACAGGGCCCCAGCCAGCCCTGACTTGAGGACACAAAGCAGCCAGTGCTAACTCCCAGTACCAATCCTGATGTACTCACTGCCCACTGAGAAACTTTGGGGGAAACAAAAGGATTTTCCAAGTTGCCCACAGCTCCTCTTCTGCTTGCTGAAAAAATCCATTCAGCAGAGAGCCTTAGGAGAGCTCAGTATTAAATTGTCATTTTGTCAATAAAATGTCATTTCATCAATAGTACGTCCAGGTGGCCAAATGTTTCTGCATAATTAATTCAACTGATGCATTAAGGAATGTTATACACAATATTAATCAAAAACTACTGTCAATATAAGGCCCATATATAAACCCAGCTAAGAAAACTACAAACATATTTGAAAGCTAAGCTTTTTTTTTCCAAGATGATCCTTCAATCTACAGAGATGTGGATTCTGCTATTGAAAATACCATTAAGGAAATAGCATTATAGTCCATTGAAATATATTAATTAATTCCTCGACTGTTTTGTCATCAGAAGGGCATTACTAGGATCTGAACTTAAATTGTACCATCTGAAAGCCAGGGATCACTGAGACCAGAGCCTTAAAGGAAGCAGCAATTGTGGTTCTTGGGAAACTCTATAATTTTCACATTTATGTTTGAATAAAAAGAAACTGCAAATGTTGTACAGCTTCCTGAGAGAACAGGAATTTGAGAATACTCTGTCAAGCCAAGTAAAATAATTTTTCTGCAGTGTGGATTGAAATGGTTTGCCCCGTTAAATTTTTTACAAAGTTGGTTCTGCAATGAAAATGAGGTTATTTAATCCCAGGACTGTCAGAAATTCACTCCTCTGTGAGCAGCTGCTGAGAGCAGCAGTGGCTGATTGCACAGAGCACTGGTGAGCACTGACCAGCACTGACCATCACTGACCACTGCTGAGCATCACTGACCACCACTGACAACCATCACTGACCAGCACTGACCGCTGACAACCATCACTGACCACCACTGATCACCCCTGACCACTATCACCATTGTGGACCATTGCTGACAATCACTGACTATCACTGACCACCACTGACCACTGCTGACCACCACTGACCACCACTGACTCCTCCCTCTCTCTGACATGCTCTTTGGCTGCTGCTCCGCAGGCTCTGCCTCTCGCTGTCCGGCCACCCCTCCCTGTCCCTCCTCACCTCTCACCACCCTGTCCCTGTCCCTGTCCCTGTCCCCAGCATCTCTGTCTCTGCTGTCCCCCAGCTGCCCCCAGCACCCCCAGCTCTGAATTTCCCGGTCAGCCCTTCAGATGCGGTACTCGCAGTGCTCGGGAGCTTCCCTGCGGTACCGGGAGCATCCCTGAAGTACCGGGAGCATCCCCGCGGTACCCGGAGCTTCCCTGCGGTACCCGGAGCATTCCCGGAGCATCCCCGCTGTGCCCCGGAGCATCCCCGCGGTACCCGGAGCATCCCTAACCCGGCTCCTGCTGTCCCCGCTCCTTCACTCGCTGATCCCTCATTCCCCTCGCCCCGGCTGCTGCAGCCCGTGGGAGGCAGAAAAACCAGCGAGAGGGAGGGAAATCCTGCTCAGAGCCCGACCAGGAGCGAGGACAGCCCATGGGAAAAGCAGCTAAGCAGGATGAGCAGCTCACTTTGGAAAGTTTTATGGCTTGGCCAAAGGCTGGGTTGGTGGGATCAGTGACAGGAGGTGTGTGCCCTGTGCCAGGGGGGCTGATCCCGACCAGCCGGGGCTGTAAATCAGGGTCTGGGTGTGCAAACACCCTCACCGGGAAGACTTTAAACCGGCCGAAGCAACGACGTTGTTTCTTAAGCTGGGTCTTTGAAATGGCTGAGCCAGTTTTGTTAAAAAAAAAGAAAAAAGAAAAAAAAAAAAAAAAAAAAAAAAAAAAAAAGAGGCAGATATTCAGGAATTTCACTCCACATTGATCAAATGTAAGCCAGTAAAAACAAGAAAGGGTATTTTGGCATATTTTTTTACAGACAAAGAAATTAGCAGCTCTGCTTATGGAAATAATAATACAGCATCACTCTCATTTCTTAGAGTTCCTTCGAGAGGCTGAACGAACAATGCACCAGCATCTACATGAGCTCTGTTGGATTTTATATTGACTATATATATTCATATTTTCAGAATTTTTTCAATCATTTTGTTTTCATGAGTGATTCTGCCACAAAAATAGATCCACTGCAATCAGCTGCATAAGCAAAGCAAATTAATTCTGCTCTTAAAATTAAACATTTTATGCTGAAGTTAATAATTTGAACTCTAAATGATTTTCTAGCCTTCTATAAACAAGATCATGTTCTAGAAATTTTCATCAGAGATGTTATTAATTCCATTACCTCCTTGTAATTGCTTCCTATCTTTAACATGGGAAAATTTATTCTAGGTTGTTATCTGTCCCCTGAAAATTTTAGGTGCCACAACAAGTTGCCAGGTTCTGCACAAATAAGCCACTTAAGCAAAGAAACTGCTTAGATTTATCTATTTTATTTGTGTTTGATATTTTCAGTGTGTCTGCATTTTAAATGTATTTTAATGTAAAGGTTAATGGAGTTTTAATAAAGGGCAGATGGCTACTCTAATTGCAGAACACCCAGCATACTCTTTTAAAAACCTCTTTAGCTGGCTAGACAGATATTAATAATATCTGCCATTAGAAAAGCAGAGGTTTGAATCAAATGATTCTTCAAAGTTACATTTATTATTAAACCAAAACTGCAATAATTGCATACATTTTACAAAGAAAAATTGTATTATCAATATATTTCCCATCAAGTAATCCTGTGAACTCTCTATTGTCTATTATCTATAACTAAATTATTTACATTAAAGCACCAAATGTTCAGTTTCCTATTACATATTGTTTTTCATCCAGGTGTCAATTTTCAGCCTTTTTTTTTTTTAATTCTCTAAACATTTTACTTGTCATTCAGTCTCCTCCCCACTTCACTAATTTGATTTTTTTTTGGCAGGAGCATGATTCCTGGCTTACATACTATTATGCATGCACATCACAACCCCTGGTATGTGTCTTAAAAAAAGAGAATAGAAAAGGAAACAAAAAGCATGAGCTATTTTGTACTAGGCCCTGTGCCAAGCAGAGCCTCCTACCTCCAGAAAATACAAAAAGGTAAAACAAACTGTATCTATGAATATTTTCAGAGCAGCCAGTTCACTGGGAGGGAAGGTGGCCAAATGCTATGCAGAAATCAAGAAGCCACTGGTCAAAATATTGTGGGGTTTATTCCCAAAATAATTTGATTCTTTGAGCATTTAGAGTCAGGCATTTCAAGTGCTGATTAAATTCTCAGGATCTCTGATGTGAACCTGAAGGCACAGCAGAATGACCAAAAATAATTTAAACCGGACAGCAATTTTCTGCTTTGGAAATAATTCCTCTAACCTCTTCCTGCCCCCTCTGCAGCCCCTCAGCACAAGCCCATGTACACCATAACCATCCCCATCACCCTCTGAAATTAGCAGTTACATTAACAAGGTTTTGAATTATTGGCTGGAATGCGGTTTGGGGCTCTACAATGGAAGAGAAGTAAGTTTTATATCATTTTATGAATGGACATTAATCAATGCTAAATCACAATGAGAGTCTTATGGAATCACATATTACAATCTCCTAAATCGCAGGAGGAACTTGCTGTGATTGATGTTGCTACAATGGCATTTGATGCAATCAATAGTGAGAGCAGCTCACGTTTAGGTTTTACCACATTAGGTGCTTTTCTGAGCCCACCGTGGACGGGGAGGACCTTTGGAGCCCTAGCCAGGAAACAATAGTATTTGTCACATTATTAATCTGTCCTTATGATTCATCTTTTATCCTTCCTGGCATTTATGTTGTTCCTCTGGCATGCACACTGGAGGCCCAACCAGTCCCAGAGCTGAACAGCCTGAAGGTGAAGAGAGGTTTTGTGTGCATCCTGGAGAGGTGGCAGTGCCCCACTCTCCACCCACATGGATCTCCATTTCTCCAGAAAACTCCTCTAAAATAATTACAGGACGCTTTGCCTGGTTGGAGAGAGGGTCCCATGGAGGCAGGGCTGGAGATGGAGCTCAAGGCAACCTCCAAGATCCATAGACCCCAGCACATTCCCGTTTGGAGAGCCCAGTGACACCAGGGACAGCCAAGCCCAACTCTGCCTGCTGCAGGAGTGACTCTGTGCACAGGTTTTCTGTGCCCAAGGTATCATGGAGAGCTCTGCCATCACCCCAGATGTGGGTGGAAGGCAACTTCTCTGTGATGGTGTTTATGCACAAACCAGTGAAGGACAACCCAGAAAACCCCAGGGTGTCCCAGAAACTGTGTGCAGACAAGATATTTGAGACACTCAGGCCCCACAGTGGCCCCCCAGCTCTCAAGTGCTGGAGGGTAGAATGGGATGGGCTGGACCAGGGAGGAGGCATCAGCTGAGGGATTCAGCAGTAGGAGACATGGGATGTTCATGTCCATGTGCACACACTGTGTACGCACAGGCGTGTCCTCCACATCCCACATTGCCACAGCCCATCCGTGCTCACCTGCACACTCAGTGTTTCTGACAGCCCACTCCCTGCTCCTGAGGGGCTGCTCCATTGGCCTTGTGCATTTTCAGGTGCCCCCATGGGCTCGTGGGGTCTCCTTAAATGTTAGAGCATGGTGACAGAGCCAACCCAGCTCATGGGGAAGGGGGGACTGCATAGAGTCTGTGGCTGCTGGAGGAGGGGGGCCTGCACTGGGGATCCAGGAAAGGAGATAGCCAAGATCACCCATGTTGCCCAACCTGTGTTTTAGGCCAGCTTTTAGGGGTCTTTCCTACACAGAAGAGGGGAGCAGAGAAGGTAAAAGAGCATCAGCTGCTTCTGCCCCGGGAAGTACTCACATCCCCCTCCATCCCCAGCCCACCCCTTGGGTTGTGCTTTGGGGGAGGGCCCTGCAGATCACCCCAGCCAGGAGAGGGCTGATTATTTAACACCCCATTTGGTACGTATTGAATTCCCTCGTTAGCTCCCGGCCCAGGCTCCTGCACGGGACGGCCAGCCGGGGAGGGAGGTGTCGGCGCTGGGGGGGTGCCAGAGGAGCGGGGCCGGGGGGAGCCCCGAAGGCGAAAACGCACTGGGCAACAAAGCAAAACAAAGCAAACCCTCCGTTTTCCCCAAAACCAGCCCGGTTTGCCCGCAGCGGCGGCGGACGGAGCAGCGCAAGCGATTTTCAGAGACTCGCTCTGCGCGCAGCCACGGGCGGAGCGCGGAAGGGGCCGCGGGGCGGCCGCTCCCCAGCGCGTAAAATACGCGCCGTGTTTTCCTGTGATGCATTTAGCCAGATGTTTAAGACGTATGAGAGAAGAGTAGTTAAAACCCACATTATACAGTTCTGCCTAGTCTAAAATTGCACGCGCTGACCCATATATTTTAAACTGTAAACGGACTCCAGTCACTTAAAATATTGCAACGTCGATAGGACTAATTAATTGGAAATAAGAAACGAAAGAATACAATTAAACGAGGAGAGAATCATTTTCTAATTTAATAGCGGGACATTTATAAAGATCACAAGCTAAAAGGCATCGAATGATCCTATCGACGGAGTGTTAAATCAGCGCAGCTGGAGGCGGGGCACGGCCCCGGCCCCTCTCCCTCTCCGCTCCCGCGCAGAGCCGCGCTCCGGCCCGCGGAAACCCCGCGAGGTGCCCTCAAATACGGCGATGTTTTATTAGCCCCCATTTCCTAACAATAATTTATTGCGATAAAACAGACATCCGAGGTCCTCTTAAATTGCCTTTTTATAATGAATAAATTTAAACTGGCTAATTAATATATAAACTAACCCAATTTGTCAGGTTGATTTGTATTTTAGTTAATTGTGAAAGTAATTACCACACGGGCAAATTAACAGCTTTCTGGAAATGACCAAGGCAGGGTTTTTATTTCCTTCCTGGGTGAAGAAAATTCATTTTTCCCAGCTCTTGATGTGATGAATAAAAGTCATAAATCTGGGTGATTGGTGCAGGCAGAGTCTAAATGGCTTCATATTTCATTTTAGGTTTAATAGAAATATTCATGCTCTGTTTTAATGAAATTAAATTGAAGGGGGGTGGACTGAGACGCTGTCGGTGGGGTTTAAAGGGGCAGCGCACATTGGGTGGGCTTTTTGTTGTTTTCTTGTGAATGAACAAAAACTGTCCAGAGTCCTTATTCCAGACAAACCGCGACTGATGCGGGAATTGCAGCGATAGCAGGAATAAATTCTAAATTTTTGTTTTACATTATCTGAAGAACAAGTCTAAAGCAATACAGGCAAAACTTTGGAAAATGGCTTGTAGGGAAAAAAAAAATTAAAAACCCAAAATAAACAGTCAGAAAAACCATCCCGGCCTCCTAAAGTATGGCCAGCTTTTTGTCCAGATGTGGGGTCTGAGGTGAAGGCGGGGTTTTGGCAGCACGGCCCCTCTGTGCAGCTCGGAGATCTTGGAGTGCATGAAACGCCCTTTCCCCGGGAGGGACGGGCGGAGGCGGTCGCCCCCCGAGACCCCAGGAGGGGCAAGGTGCTGGTGGAGACCCAGCCGCGTTCAGGACCTGCCCAGAGCCCTCCAGGCAACCCCAACTTCTTTGCCGGGCGAAAGGAAAAAGTTTGATAACGCAGAGGCGTTTTCCGAGTGCCTGAGGGTGTTCGTCCCAGCCCAAGCAGCCTCAGGGGTTCATTTTCCCCCCCGAATGGGCTGGGGCAGCCCCCGGCCCAGGAGCGGCCCCGGCGCGGGAGCTGCCGGCAGCCGGGGCCGCTCCGTAATGGATCTGATCTGTGACTTGTTGATTTCCCCTGAGCAAATAAGGCTTTGATGCAGTCCCGGCGAGAGTGGTTAGCTGATGAATTGACAAAAACTAATCAGCTTTATTGGGAAACAGGTTAAGGGCAGCAGAGTGTCAATAATTCTCCGCCTGACCCCCTCATCCATTAGGAGAGGCAGCTGATTAGACCGAGAAGACCCTGTGCTTTTTGCACTGAAATTGCTTTCATAAACTCACCATTATTAGCAGTCAATGCAAGCGGCTAATTTAGAGGAGACATCCCGAGGATGTCACATTTATCAGGGAGGTTTATGTATCATTATCTCATTTACAGAATGTCGCAGTGTAATATGTGTTTTTGGCAATAACGCTGGCCCCGCGCCTGCGGTTCGTAACGGCTTTGGGGATATCGGGGAGTTAATTCGGAAAAATGAGAGACACCCCCATCGCAAGGCTCCGTGCGCTCCGCTGTTCCCACCGGGATTTACCCCAGTGCCCTGCACCACCCCGGCTTTTCAAAAGGCGAGATATGCATCTGTTTGCCCACGGCTGGGGCAGCGGGGCTCTGCTGAAAGGGACCACCCGGAGGTGTCGGGGGAGCGCGCTCCTTGCGCTATCTCCGCCGAGATAACCGCGCATTGTTGGCTCCCGGGCAATATACTGGATCAACACAGGTGCGGGAGCCGCGGGGAGTTCAGCAGGCCCGGATGCCCTGCGGCACCTGTGGGGACAAACACACGGAACGGGACGGTGCGGGGGAAGGAAAAAAAAAGGCTTTAAAAATTGCCATAAACAAAAAAGAAAAAACAATAAAAATATTAAAAAAAAAAGGAAAGGAAAGAAAAAGGAAAGGAAAGGAAAGGAAAGGAAAGGAAAGGAAAGGAAAGGAAAGGAAAGGAAAGGAAAGGAAAGGAAAGGAAAGGAAAGGAAAGGAAAGGAAAGGAAAGGAAAGGAAAGGAAAGGAAAGGGACTTTTAAAAATAGCACTCATAAAAAATTTAAAAATAAAAATAAAAAAAAAAAAAAGAAAGAAAAAGAAAAAATAAAAAGAAAAACAAAGCCAAAATAAAAAGCGGGGGGTGGGGGGATGTCTGAAAAATCGAAATTCTTCTCCACGCACTAAATATCCGTCAGCCAAAAGATGCGACGCCCGGGCCGAAGGCGCGGCGTGTCAGACGGGGCGGCCGG
Source organism: Erithacus rubecula (assembly GCF_903797595.1). Taxonomy (NCBI): domain Eukaryota; kingdom Metazoa; phylum Chordata; class Aves; order Passeriformes; family Muscicapidae; genus Erithacus; species Erithacus rubecula. The sequence continues at coordinate 8,114,349 of NC_136689.1, read as the reverse complement.
CCCCAGCCCGCCCCCGGGGCGGTGATGGTCGGGGTCGCATGATCCCCCGCCCCCGGTCCTCGTTCCCCACCAGCCGGCCGCACCTTCTGCCCCATCGCCGCCCGGAGAAGCCTTCACGACACCGCCCGCCCTCCACCGCTGGCCGCTGCCAGCCGCGCGTCCCCTCGGGCGGCGGACACGGATCCCCCGCTGTCGGCGCAGCCCTGCGCCCGTGGCTCTCTGCTGACACCGGACGGTTTCCCCTGCAGCTCTGTCCCTCGTTCCTAAAATGCCCCGAGAAGGGGCCGCACGCTGTACCCAAGGCAGTGTCCCTGCATGCGGGACAACCCGCAGCCGCCACACGTCCGTGCAGCCCCGGGCATCGGGAACGGGCCCCGGCTCTGCCCGGGGCGCCCGGCCGGTGACAGCAGCGTCCCCGTGTCCAGCGGGCTGGGCACCACACACTGAAGGGACCGGGACGCAGGGAAGGAGGCAGGTGCGGGCCACCACCATCCTCCTCCTCCGGAAACTGTCACAGGGACAAGCGCCGGGTCCGACCTCGCTACTCTGGGACTGCCCACGCTTGGGACACAAAGTGACTGTCAGTGGGAAACGAGCGGCCGGCTGGGGTGCCCGGGGCGACCGTCATGATCTCAGATCCATTCCCCGGGGCCTCCTCAGAGCCTCGGCAAAACCGAAGCGGCTCATTAAAACCATCCCACCACTCGGTGTCCCCCTGGTCATCCCGGAGAGAGGGGGGCACTGGGGTCTTGTGCGGCTGCGAGCCTCGACCCGGGTCCTGCGGCGTGTGCGGGCGGTGCTGGTGTTCCCGGGCGGCAGCGGCTGTGTGGCAGCATCTCTCCCACCTCTCCGCTGCCCGTGTGCGGGTACAGTGTGTGTGTGTGCTTGTGTCTCTGCTGTGCCACGCGTGTGCATCGTGCCCGGCCTGTGAACAGGGGCGGCCGTGTGCCTGCTGGAGCTGTGTCCACACGTCTGTCCTGCTTGTGTCCGTGTGTCTGTCGTGTGACTCTGTCCCGAGGCTCTACTGAAGCCAAGGCGGGGGAAAAGTGCAGTGGAAAGGGGGAATACGAGGGCCCTGAGCAAAGGACGCGTTGTCTGTACATGTGCACAGCCCGCAGAGGCGCTCCGGGCCTCCCTCACACGGAGTAGTGGCAAGGAGACAGGGCCAAACTTGGTGATATTTTGTTGGTTGCGTTGGATTCCATTTTTTCCCTTTTTTTCCCCTTTTCCTCTC